>NC_134178.1:39222904-39895904 GCF_964188355.1 Buteo buteo
GGCTACAGACTGCCACAGAAAATCTTCAAATTTATTTTCCTTGAATTTGTGAACACTTGAGGAAAGTGAACTGCGAATACCTGAGTGTGCTCCATTGGTCCATCAGTGTGAGTGCTGTTACTGACCTTCCAGAAACAACACGGTGCCCTGGACGTGCAGCAAAGCGATTTTTGTCTCGCTGACAGAAAATGCAGCAAACCTCAAAATCAGCATAACATACTGAGAGGTGTTAAGACTCAAAATGTCCATTACTTCACTTAAATCACAAGACTGGGCACTATATTTAGAATTTTTCAGCAATGCCTCTTACCTTCTTGGAGCTGAGTAATACACTCTATTGAATGGCTGAACTAATCAACCTTTCAGCCACTTCAAAAAAGCTCAACATAAACCTCAAGGATGCCATGGCAGAATCCATTCAATATGAGAAAAACAAACCTAAGCAATTAAAAATAATTTATTTTTACTGGTAAGGCATAGTTTCTAATTTCAAATCAACTTGATGACAGGCTAAAGTATTAAGGGGAACTATTAATGAGTCAGAACTAAAATTTTATAGGATGGTTTTTAAAGATCTGTCTTCCTACACTATAAACTCCTTAGGATTCTCTGACTTAGCTATTTTAATTGCTTCTTGAAGTGTACTCAGGTAATAACCACATCCAGGATTTGAGAGAAGCTTTTTGCAGGAGAGGTCCAGAGGAGCAGTGGCTTCTCACTTGTCCATGCCAAACTACACCTGGTAAAGAATTTTTCCTGAAGAGAAGTGCCAGCCTTTTAAGAACTGCTACAGAGGGGAAACTTGCTGGGAGTAAAACCAGGCTGGTTTTTTACCCCATGACAATGGCAAATATGATAATTCATCACAGTATTAGGTAAATAATATGAAAGTGCTGTTACTCGGCAAAAATCAAGCAATAACTTGAATTTGCTAGTACTGGTGGGGAAAATAAAATAAGTCTAAGTTACATCCCTTGGTCTTCTGGATCAAACCTCTAAAAATTCTGCTGTCGGCAGTTACGTGACATTTGTCAGTGGAGGGAAGGGAAGTGACAGGGAAGGAACAAAGGGTCAATGCAGTTTGATAGGAAGTTGACTTTAATTTCTGGAGGATATACTTGTTCTTAAAATGCTTTCTCTTTATGTTAGATGTTGTAAAATACTATATAAGGAAATTTAAGTGAAGAAATGCAGTTGTTGAAGACTGAATTATGCGATAATTCTTTTCCTTTACTGTCTCCTTCTACTGTTAAGTGATGCAAACTAACGTTTTAATTGCTTAAAATTAGATGTTCTCAATACATATTAAGAAATCTGATAAAACAAAGGAGTGTAATACTGGAGGTTGGGGGAAACAACAGACATTTTAATCAACATACCTCAGTCTAATTTTTTTGGACTTTTACCAGTATAAATGAGATCAAAATTGATCCTGTAAGTATTAAGTGAAGAATGTTTTCCCTTTCAATCTAAGACAGACTATGGGAAATGGAATTCTTCTGGCTTTTCATAGATGTTATGATTTGTATTAGGCTAGCAGCATTCACAGTACAGATGGTTCTTTGGATATTGCTAAAGCAGAAATTAATGATAACTGTTACCCTCCTCTGGATTTGGAGGAGCTGAAATAGTGTCTTACCTATGGGTAGGCTTTTTTCTTTTTCTAGTTACTGCCTTTATGAAATATATGCATTTATTGCATGTATAGCACTTCTATGAATGCTATTTCTATTTTTTCTTCATCATATTATAGTCCTCTGACTTCAGGTTATCCTTTCTACTCAGAAACATTTTTTGAGGTCTGTTACTTAACTTTGGTTCATAACATATCTTTTCATAACGTAGCTAACTTTTCCACTTTATAAGTTGGCAATGTATTTATTAAGTAGTAAATCCACTGGACATAGGATATGTAGTAAACCAAGTAATCATTTATCAGCGAAGAGATCTGAAAATGCTAGGACATAGGTTGCAAGTCTGCAGATATGACAGACTAGCAAGCAGAAAACATTGTAAAGGGCTTAGGATACTGATCCGGGGTATTGGTTTTCTACTATAGACTTACATTTGTTCTGGTTGCTAGGATTCTTTTCATTCTATATATATATTATACGTTTATACTCTTCCCTGATGCTATAGCTAGGCAGACTTAAGGCATCAACAGAGGTGTAAACTTTGCTTGTTATAAGAAAGATTGTCTTGGAAACATGGATGTGACCTTTATCTAAATGCCAAGGTTAATAATACACAAATACCTTAATCATCTTTGAAATGAAATGTGTCTCTCTATATTTACATTTTTAGAAGCATGGGGAAAATAACTGCTTAATATTTTCTTGTTGTTTAAAGCAAAAAAAAAAAAAAAGAAAATGTTTACACATATTTTGACTCGGTCTCTAAATCCATGCATGCCTGATAGTACAGCAATGCATGCGATTATATCAGCTTTGATTTTTCTTAAATACATACTTGAACAAGGATTTTGCGGAATTTAAAAAATTAAGTGAAGGGAAAAAAAACCCCAAAACCCTTTCTGCTGCCCTAACACATAATGCTGATTTAATTTTGTACTAAGGAAAATGAAAACATACAACAAAAACATGTTTTACTTTTAAGAAGAGTTTGAGTTTAAAGGTCTTAAGGAGTCTAACTTTTCTAACATTTTAAATTACATGTAAGACTCTGGAGAGTAATGCTTAGTAGTCTGAATTTGCAAGTAGGACAGTACAATTGACTTAATTGCAGTTGTTCCTATAAACAAGGATTTGACAGGGTTTGGCCCTTAATCAACAGAGAGGACAGTGTAATTTTGTATACTATGCAGATGTGAATTATAAACACACTAAGGTCTCATCTTTCAAGGTGCTTAGTGCCTCGTCAGAACTGTTTTCGATTCTCTCTCTTTTTTTTTTTTTTTTTTTTAGAGTTAATAACTGCAATACTTTTCAGCATCTTGCAGAATAAGCCTCGAAGAGACCAGTGGGTTATCTGATTTTGAAAGCCTTGTCATTTGTTTGATGACCAGGATTTAAAGATTTTTCATCAAAGTCTGGCATCTCTGTCCACTTGTGATTTGACACTTGCACACAAGACACAGAAGAGGGAAGCAGTGTGTAGGAGTTGAAAAGTTTGTTAGTAATTAAACTACTTACAATTGTTTCTTTCAGACATAGCATAATCTTATTGCAAAGTAATGTTTGTGGCAATTTATATGTCCTTCTGTAAACTACAGTAAAAGTCGTTCAAAAGTATAGTAAATGCTTAGAGACATATGGACATACATATCTACTAATATATAGCATATGCATATAAATGCAGCATAAAGAGAGGCAGTAGCTCTACCTAATATATTACAATACTGTTGGACTCTTTCCACAGCTTTAAATGCAGGCATGATTTTATCCGACCATTTGGAAAGTGTGTGTAATTCATAACTACCTCCTCCTTTAACATTAAATTAATTCCTCATCTGTTGGCTCTGTAGGAATTGTTTAAAATACAGTTTTTAACGCTTGAAATAGTCATCCTACTTCCGAGTAACCAGACATCTTCTAGATCTCCTGGTGCTGTTTTGGGGTATTTCATTGTTTCTCAGTCCTCACCCCTTTTTTTGGAAGCGACTTTTTTAAAAAAGTATGTCAATAGGAAAAAGCAAGAAGCGCCAGTGCGTGCCAGAAGAAGTTTGCTTCCCACCCTCTCCCTTACCTTGCGCTCCCGGACTATAGAAATCCTGGGTCAGCTATTGCTCCATGGTGCGAGGCGTTCAGCTGTAGCATCAGAGATGTGAGCATTCCAGCAGTCCCACTAAACAATGAGAGATAGGCTCTTTGCATGCCCCAAGCCTATGGAGCATTACGTCATTGCCTTGCCATATAAGGCGCTCTGTGTTGTGCAGACTCGTCGTGTCTGACTGGTGTACTTTAGTGATAGCCAGAACTTAGAAAGCTTATTAATGTGTTCTGGCTCCAGCTGACGCTCAGGACTGTGTGAAATATTGCATTTGTCTACTAGTTCATGGCCAAGAAGAATGTGCGGAAGGTTTGGGTTAGGGCAGTTCCTTTCTATTATTGATAATAAAGTCATTAGAAGTTGTTAGCTGATTAGTTATAATGTTTTCCACTTAGTCTCACAGCCTAGAATTTGAGAAGGGAAAAATTAAATTCCAGGTCATCTTCTTTAATTAGTTGTTCTAAGGGAGCTTTTTCTTTTTTTCTTACTTTTTTTTTTTAATATGACAAAAAATGTGAATTTAGCTGAACTCCTCAGAGGGTGATATGAACTTCGAGCCTTGCTTTTTTTTTTTCCTTTTGTAAAGAGTCGGGGTCCTCAGAGGATAGTATTTTATTTCCTGATGATGTAACTACAAAACAATTCTCTAAGTGATGATGGGAAGGCCAGATGAAATCTGATTTTTTTTTTTTTTCTCTTCAATGTTTTTGCTACAAAACCCTTTCCTTTTCATATGTTTGTGTTTCAGCTAACACAATTAAGCAGTCCCACCAACTATTTTTAGTAAGAAAGTCTTAAAGAAATGAGTCGTTTGTTTTAATATTTAGGAAAGAGGCAGGAAGCCAAAAAGTAGGGTTTAGATTGAAGAGCTTAAATGTATCTCCTGTATTCCCTGTCCTTCAGTGTGCGCCCTGAATAAACATTGAGAACACAAGGAAGAAATACTTGAAATAGGCACAAACCACTTTGAAATTCCTCTAAGGGTTAACAGGAGTTAATGAAATAAAGTCCTTTTGTGTTGATGGGTAAATTAGACCACTGAAAGGAATTCTACCCTATTTTGTGCAGCTCTGTTAAAGTAGATGCATCCACAACTCATTTGCATAATTCAGATTTTAGTCTTCCGATAAACTTCGGTATAGCTTAAGCTATCCTACTGCCTGCTTCTTGCGTGTTTTATCATACTTGAACATGCTAACATAAGGCAATTTATTTATTTGGAGGTGTTGTCTGTAGGTATGAAGACAAATGGTGATTAAAATATTTGCATTTCATTGAAGAGACAGACATCTCTTAGCTACCTTGCACATATTTACCCTGAGTGTAACCTAAAAAAGATACTTATTCTTCAGTTGGAAAATTCCAGCCAGCCCTTTGCACTGTGACTGGGTAAAGGCTTACTCAGAAGTGTGCAACTTGTGTGTATGGATGATCCTGCTGTGTCCCCCTTATAAGGTACTCGGGAAGTTCAGATTTGGGTACTTAAATCAGAAAACTTCCAAATCTATTTAATAGTGCAATACCTGTATACTGACCCTTCCAAAATGGTTTCAGAGATAATGAAATGTCTTATTTGAATATGCCAATGGACAGACCAGGATAATATTTTATTTCCTATTCTAGGGAGATTTAATAATCGTATCCAAACCCCCCAAAATAACCTGTCCTTTAGCTAAAATTGAACTGCTAATGTTTTGGGGAACTAATATTTTGTATAGTTTTTTCAAAAGTATTGGGTCAGTGTGGATCATCTGAATTACATAAAAGCTCATCCAGGTGACCTCAGTATGGGGAAGGTGAAGTTGACTTCAGCTACAAATTCACCTTTTCTGCTGGGACTCTGTTTAAAAAGACAGGACAACTGCGGGTGTAAGATACTGTCTTAGAGCAGGCTGTGGAGGATGCTATATCCAGCTAAGATTTGCAGGGGGAGTCAGGTAAGTAGATCTGTAGGTAGCTAGGGGTTAAATATGCATGCATTCTTTTTTTTGTGTGTGTGTGTGTGTGTGCAAGCATAGGAATGCTTAGAGTTAAAACTGTTTCCATATTTTACTCAGTTAATTTTTTTCCCTCCCTTTGCAATTGTTTCTGTTTTTATTCCTGCATCTTCCCCTTCACCTGCACACACCTTATCTCTCTAGTCTATCTCTATATGAAAATTGCCTGCATTTTTGTCCTCCCACATGAAACACTTGTTGTAGACCGTAAACAGCTTTGAAGAAGAGGACTTCTCAAAAGCTGGTAATCAAAAATCCATCCTTGCAGTCCACTTCTCTTCTGGAGTTGCTAGGAACACAGCTCAGATAGTGCTGGTGATAAGTTTATTGGCAGTCTGGGGGCAGGCTAGAGCAGGGAATAGGGAATGCAAATCCTCCTGTTTATAAATCTGTGTTTACATGTGGGGATGGCCAAAGTATGAACTTCTAGTTTCTTAATTAATTTTCCTCTATGATACAAAAGTGCACATCTGTGACCTTCTGCAAAACAGCTTTATCAAAGAGCATCAGCTGAGTGTGTAATGACCTGACTTCTGTCTCTGCTATTGACACAACTTAAAAAAGGACAGAGTACAGTACTATTCCAAGCCCTGTTAAGGAACTATATCATTAAAAATTCCAAGTTTTGGCTTACTCTAACATGAAAAGCTTATTTATGTCTGAGACAATAACTAGAGTTGCTGAGAAGCCTTCCTTTACTGCTTTTTTACAGTGTCTTCCAGTATCTGTAGGTGGAATCCTGGCACTGGTGAACTTCACCGAAGGGGAAAGAAAGCCTTTGGGCAGGCAGATATGCCTGTTTCATTATCCATTGCTCCCTGAAAATGAATTCTGTTTCCTTAGTTAATAGACACAGTTGTTCAGAATTGGTGCATTAGCAAGTACTGTGACAGCAAAAGAAACTGTGGATTTGTAGAAATTGGAGACCAAATGAAAACCTTATTAGATCATTTGGTGCATCCCCTGACAATGTGGGGCTGCTCCCTGCAGCCTGCTTCCAGCAGCTTTCATCTAGTCTCTCTTCTTATCATTTTGTGTTGTTATTTGTGCCCATAGTCTCTCAGGATTTTACTTGAAAAAAATAGAAGTTGGAAAGATGGACGATTGGGGGGGGATAGGAATAGGACAAATAAGCTAAAAGACTTTGAGACTGTTGTTTAGACTTAAACTATCTGAATTCCTCCCATTACTTCTGTCGTTAAACCACTTTTCTTTCCTTTTTCTTCCCATAGCAATTCATAGCAGCAGTTCCAGTGTCCTTAAACCCATAACCTATCTATTGCAGCATTTGACCCCGTCCTTTAGCCATTCTGTATCTAAGATAAATAAAGGAAATTGGAACTTGGGCCTCAGTTCAACAAAGCACTTAAAGCATAGTCCTGTGTATTTTTGTTGAAAAAAGAAAGGACTTTAGCATAAGCCTGATTTTAATGATATATTTAAATGCTTGGCTGAATCAGGCTCTTGGTCACATTCACTTTGTGCAGATATTGTTGAAGCTCGGGCTTTTGGAATTCTCTATGGGGTCCAAATCTTTAGGTTACTTTCATATTCCAAAAATAGACATCTACAGAAGTACAAATATTGTCAAAGCTTCTGTTAGCATTTTACATTACTTAAAACCGGTTGCTTTTTTGGAGGTGGTCTGCTTAAGCTTTGCAAGTGGTACTGGAGAACTGAAACACATGCAAGACTGACAAGTTGAATTTTAATGAATTGCATAAATAGGATCTGATGTTTAATGTTTTAATAACTCATGTGACTTCAAGGATTTTTCTCCAACGTATGCTCAGCCTTGTCTCTGAAGTCTGTGGGAGTTTTGACATTAACTCAGTGGAAGAAGGCTTACTCTTCAATTATTTCTTGGATTGATAGCATCCTTCAAAAATTTTGTATCCAATTTGTATTTGTTACTTATAGCATTGTGATTGACACATCAGTAAGGAATATTTTAGTGTTTTATATCCTAATGCATAGATTAATTTCTGAATATTATGAAGAGAACTATGGAGGCTGTTATGGCTAAGTGACGGTCTGAAATGCACTGACAACTGATAAATTGCATGTGGAAGGCAAGGGGGAGAAGCAGGGGAAAGTTCTAAAGATAACATTCTTTAGATTCATGTGTCTTTTACTATGGACCATGGACGGAAAGAGATTCATATCTTCATTACTGTGTGTGTTTAATTTTTTTGGCAGCAGGAAGAAATATTTTCCCAAACTCTCCTATTGTTTGCAGATTCCATTATTCTCCCTTCTTTGGCAGATACAAATAAAATTCCTAGCCAAATATTAGGCATAATTAGATCCCTTTTTGTTGGGCACCGCCTTGAGAAGTTGATGACTACATCTCTTAAGTACTAATGACTTCTCTTCTAAGGAGAACTGGCAAGTGCTCCATAACTGCTTGTGAGATGGTTTCCTCTTGTGTATGGGACCAAGATAATTTTTTATGAAAAAAAGACGTTTTTTGCATGGCAGAGCTTACCATGACAAAGATGAATAGAATTTCATTTGTATGCCTTCCCCTAGTCTATATAAACCGTATATAGCCAAGTAATCTGTTCTCCATAATGGGAAGAGATAATCTTTAGTCTGAAAACTCTGCACAATAGTGTATTTTAAGTAGTAGTTTGGGCTTGGACGTTTGTTTTGTTTGTGGTGTTCTGCACTGAGATTTTTATTATCTCCCCCGCCCCACCTCCAAGTATGCCTGTGTAGTTGGGCTATTTCTAGAAGCATGACAGCCATTTCAGTATTAACGCAATAGCAAGTGAGTTGTAATCATGTGAAGACTGTTGTGGTGAGGTACCTTGGAAGGTACTAAGTTCCACATCTGTTGAACATGCTTGGAAGTAGAACATATTTTAAATGTCTGTCTTTAGTCATTAGACCTCAGAAAAAATATGTGACACCATGTAATTAGTTGCCTACTTTTCTTCATCCATCTCCTTTGAAATTCAGTCAAAGCAAGATTCTTCTTGTAGAACTTAAGGGAAACGGTGTGACTGAAACATTTTGAGCCTCAAGTCTGACTCGACATGAATCCCTGTCTCAGATCTTCTGTACGTGTTAACCTAAGTTGTGGATTCAGTCATTTTGTCCAAAGTGATCAAACCTCTTTCTGAGCAGTTTAATTCTTGTTTGAGTAATAAACACACAGGTTTGAGTGAAGTCAACTCAACTTCTTGCATAGAGATGAATTGAACATGGCGTTAATGGAGGATGCTCCTGTCGATGCAGGTGAGGTGAAGAAGTTGATCAAGTTACTGCAAGTTCCTTTGGTTCCTCCATGTCACTGACCATCTCTTCCCTTCTGCTTTTCCCTTCATGTCTTTTGTTTCTTCACTTGTTGCTGGGTGATGCTGTTCCACCAATGCCTTGGAGTGCAAAGCCCAGCACATGGGTAGAAGGGATTTGGCATTCAGTGCGTTTCTTACAGGTTGCAAGTTTTACAGGAGTCACTTGAGGCCACGGTCTACTTTGAGAGCACAAGCTTGTGAGGCACACACTTAGGTGAACATGGACTTGAATGCAGTTTAGGAACTGTAAGAAGGCTTGTTGGAGCCATTGATATTATACATGGAGGAGTACAAAGTTGTCATACTTTTTTCTTTTTTTAGTGTTTAAGGAGAGAGAATCCAGGATCAAAATGTATTGTGTCTTACATTTCATTGTTATAATTCTCTTGAGTAGGCTTCTCTTGCCTCCTACTGATTAACCCAGTGAAAATATAGCTGTTAAAGAGAGCTTATCTGAAAGATAGTAAGTTGTAAAAGAATGACTGTGGATGCTAAAGAAGGCAAACTTTGCAAGGAGAGAAAAGACTTTTTGTTGGGCAGCCTGCAATAGCTGAGTAAAACACAAACATGCACTTGGCCCCACCCGCCCTTCTTTGGGTCTCTAGGTGCTGGCACTTAAGTTATGAAACCTATTTAATAAGAGACGTTTTTTCTACCTTGATAAATTCCGCTCCACCCCCTCCCCCTGACTTAGGATCCCTGCTAAAAAGTACATTTTAAAAGGCTTTCCTTATTCTCTGTAATTTCAGTAGTCCCTGTTTAAAGCACAGTACTTCAAGTTATTGGTAATTTCAATAGCTGTTTAAGGAATCTGTATTGAAATAATGCAGAGGCAAATGTATCCTATACAGGCCATTTTAGATTGTGGATTCCTAGGGATGTAATGTAACTTGTAAAACTTTGATCCCTTTGGGATTCAGAATTGCTGAGCTATCTGATAGATTCATAGTTCAGAAATGTGACTTAGTTGCCTGGTTCAATTCTCTAGTCTGGAAAAGTATTTACAGAATTTCTTGATCTCCTAGTGTGTAGTCACATGTAGTTCTTTGTGTTAGTCTTGCTCACAGCAGGTACTGTTCAAGGAGTCTCTTGGGCTTGGGAAAATGTATTTAGCAGACTCAGACACTCCATAGCTCCAGAGTCTGCAACAAAAATTTCACAAAACCCTTGAGTGAGGACGGGGAATAAATACAAAAGGGTATTAATTTGGCTTTTTTATGGCAGCCTGCATGAGACATGTCAGCATTAAGAACTGTTACCTTAAACCCAGCAATACTAAAGTTGTGTCATTATCCGAGAACACTTTTATTGATCTCATGTCTCTGGATATTATGTCAACAGGATGGACTATCACTAAGAAAGTCTTTCAGGAGATGAACTAAATGCTTGAATAACCTACAAATTGCTTCATGCTTGAGAATTGTACTCAAGCACAAAGAAGTGATTTAAGGAAATTCTCTTCTAGCACCTAAAGGAAAGACAAAAACTCCTTTTCGGTCCCTAAAATCCTATGCTCTTTAAACAGTCTTCCCTGCAACCTTCCCCAGTGTTCTATGATCTACTTTATTTTGTGGGGTTTTTTAGTTGTTGAGTACTTTATTTTTAATCTGTTCTGTTCAGTTATCTATTTTTAGTTGTAAGGATGAAGTTTCTGTTCTTTTTAACGTTGTTTCCCCTTGGTAACTTAATTGAAAGCATTCTGGCAGAGCATAATTTCTGGCTTCTATTTGCTCTGGCCAGTGAACTCAGAAGCTTACAATATGACAACTAATATTAATTAGATGAAAGACAGTTACAGTCCATAAAAAATTGTATGTATATTAAGTGTGTGATCATGATGAACTGTATAGAATTGATTAAATGTAGACATGTATTGGATTCTTTCTTGTAGTGATACAATTTAATATAAGAGAAATATGAAGTGGCTTCTTTTGCCACAAAATCTCATGGTACATTTGATAATTCTTAATAATTTATCTTCAAAGCAGACCATGTTATTACTCAAGAAAAAATTAAACAAGCTGATTTCTTAAATGGACATATGATTTGTTGTTCTCTTGCATATCTTTTCAACGTAGCTGTTTTTTCCTAGCAAGGATAGTACAACAAAATATCATAGACCTTAGTACTCTTAGGTGACTCTACAGAACTTAAGCATGGTAAATTTATTAATCTTTGGGTTGTTCCCTACGTGTCCCCCTGTCCCCTCCCCAATAAATGCATAACTTTATGTATAAATAAATATTTGTGCATAACTCCAGGCAGTAGTAAGGGCAGAGGGAGAAAAACAATTCCAGTTATTTTAATATGGTACTTAGGATACTGCTTGCAGCCTTTTTGTGGAAAATGACAACAATTATTATTTATTTTAACTTTTAAAGTGATACATAAAGAAGTGTCTGGATTTTGTGTATGATAAACAGAGGCCTAGAACTAGAAGTTGCAAATGAATAAGTATTTTCTGAATTCCAAAGGTATGTTGTGTTGGTGAAACAAGACCCAGTTGTGCATGACCTTTTAGAATTTGATTCAAGTTGGCTTTTCCCACTCTTAAGACGTCTGTGTTTTGGGATATGTGAAGTTTTTCGTTCTTTGATGCATTTTTGGTTTACCCTATTTTTCTGGTTTTATTTGTTTTTATTTCAGAGTTCCCATAGTAGATGAGCAAAGGTTATTCTCACATAAAACAAATCAGTCCTCCTTGATATTGCTGCTGATTAAAGAGGAGCATACATGGATCCAACTCTACCAAAATAGGAGGAGTTATTTTGCTAGAAGCCTAAGGTGTGTCCAGAGTGACATAAGGTTATACAGAGCTTGACAAGAATAAACACTTTATTTGAGAGTTATAAAATGCCTTTGACCTTGGGGCTTGGGAATGTAAGTGGAGCCTTAACTTGTAGCTATCTGTGTATATCTAAATCAATGCAAGTCATGGCCAAAAGATGTTGCTATGTATGGTTTGCTCAGTGGTCAGTGTGATGGGTGGTTAGAGTTCTTGGAGCAGTTCTGATGGGGATGGGAATCCCTGGAGCAGAAACACTCATAGCTCAGAGGCTAGTAGAAACCCTTATCCATGGCTTTGCTCAGGGAGAGCAGGGTCTAAGTGGGAGCGAATTCGGAAATGCCTCCAGACATTTTGGGAATTGCTCTGAAAAGTTTGCATATGCAAATGTACACAAAGGAGCTGCGGATACTTCTGAGCTTTTAAGGACAATGGTTCCAAAGGATTTTGATTTCTTCCAGCTAGTTACTCTTTAGAAGAAGTGACTGAGGGCTTTTGTGATACCTTAACTTTAAATGCTGTACCAGTATGTGTTCCACATGTATTGATGTCACAGAATTTGGGTTATTTAACCAAACTTTGTCTCATTACTTTTGCCTCAGTATTGTGGAAAAATGCTTTCTTGGAAGCATCTTCTCTATTTTAGGTATTTCTCAAAAGCAGGAAAGCTGCCCATTTTTGGTAGTGAATTCCTACAGGCTTCAGCAAGCAGCATTAATATCTTAAGTAATACAGAAGGAAGATGGGAAATCATGTTTGTGGATTCTTTTGCAAGTATAATAATTTATTTTCAGAACTGCAGTGGAACAGGTAGACCCAATCACCCTATGAAGTAGTTGTTTTGTTTGTTTGTTTTTTCTTTAACTACTTCACCAGATGTTAACAAGTCTTTTCTCTTCTCTTCTTGTGCTATTCTGTGCTCGTCTCTGATTTTTAAGTGCATCCAGGAGCCAAAAGCAATAAAAGAGGCTAACATTTGTCAGGTGAGGTTCCAGTTTGCCTTTGTCATGTTGAAAGAAGAAAATCCATGGTTGGATTATTGGAAGGTGGAGGGAGGACCATGTGAATATGCCGATGTCTGATGGAGTGACTGGGAAGGAATGATTAAGAGGCATTTTTAGCATTTGTACTGGAATGCAAGGAGGCTTATGATTGTACTTTTGTTCCCTAAGGGAGGTCAATGGGAAAGGGAAGAGGTCCAGAATCATGAAGTAGTCCACACAGAGTCTCAAATGCATACTTTTCACTTTGGCATTAATCTGAGTTTAGAAAGGAAAATGGCCGTGTCTTGCATTTCTGCATGGAATTATCCTAGGAATCTTTTATTTCAAATAGGGCCAATTTATTGCTGTCAATGCAGTTGCATGGCATTGAGGATAGTGAAAACGGTCACCTCTTTTACAATGAAGACAAATGCTCACATTGTTTTCCAGTAGAGCTTTCGGCTTGATGTGTGTGTTTGTCTTCATTCTTCTGACCCTGATGTTGTTCTCTCTCTCTCACTATTCATAGTAACCTCTTCAGTGAGAGTGATTTTACTGAGTTGATAATAAAATTTTACTATTTTGTTGTGTGATTCTTCTGGTGAATATTTGAATGTTTTACTTTCAGTAAGCTTTTTTTCCTCTTTTAAAAAACATTTCTTCATTGACCTGAAATAAGAAAGCTGCTATATATAAAGCTCCATGAGGTGACAGTCCTTTTAAAACTGTATGTATGTGTGCATGGTCTTGTGACATTCATAGGCTATTACTGTTCCTACTTTGAAAAATTAATGTACTGGCTATGTGTTCACTTGCAACATTTGAATGTAAATCCCAAGTTAAACACCTTCATAACTCGTAAGCTACAGGTATATTGATACAAGTTGGATTGCCACATACAACTTCTCTTAAGAATTGCACAAATCTTGCATGTGTTCTTTTGATTGCTGCCTTTTGGACATATGCATTGCTTAAAGTTATCTAGAAAACATTTTTCACATTCTTATTCATAAATACAAGTTGGGATAGGGGTTTTTTTCCATTTTTTGAGAACCTGTTCACTTCACACGAAGGTGGGTTGTTCTGGGTGGGTTTTTTGTGTGACTAGTTTTGAAGAAAATTGTGATTCTATTTTCGGTAGCGGAGAGTTTGTAAGAGCTATGGAGCAAACAAAGCAGAAGGGGAGACACAGCTCTCCAGCAATTGAATATTTCAGACTTAAATGTGCTTGGGGTTTTGAGTTGTGTGGTTCGCAGTGGGCATGCTCAGATGGTTTGTTACTTCCAAACATTACATCATCGTATTTGCAAAGTCACTATGCTATAGTTGTCTTTACATCCAAAAGAGCTCTCAAGTGGGATATCAAATATATGCATTACATAATCAGAACAAAGTCTTTATTGGTTGATTGTACCCTTAGGGTGGGATGCTGAATGTTAGTTGCATATGGAAGACGTAATCTTGCAGAATTAACCATTTCCTAACTATCCTATCAACAGCTATGAGGTGAAATAATAGTCTGGGGATAGGATTCACTTCAGAAGGGTGTAGCTGAAGAAAATAAGATTTTAAATTGGTTAAGAGTTCATCTTCTTTCTGTAAATGTACTTAAATGTATTGAGACAAACAAAAAGAACCAGAAGAGTTTTACAGATATTTTTATAGACTGATTTGCTGAAATTTCGTGTGGTGTAATTCCTGTTGTTAATGAATTCAAAGGAGGCAGACCAATTTCCACTCAGTCTGTGGTTTTAATTTATTGGAAAATGATCCACTTAAAAATACTGGAAAGAAACTTTTTTTGATTATGGAATATTAAATTTGTCTTTCTAAGCTAATTTAACCACTCTTTAGAGTTACTCACGTGTTAAGGACCCTATGTGCAAAATTATTGTTATGTGTCTGGCAACTTTAATCGGCCCAGTTCAGAACTGATGTGGTTTTTAGTAAGACCTTTTTTTGTGAAAGATATGATATGGAGTTTATAGTTCTCAAGCTGTATGAAAGTGATACCAAAGCTTGGTCTCCTGTTGATTGTCATGGTATTTTGTGTGATCTCAGTCTAGTTTTAATGAACCTGGACTTCATAAACCTCATCTTAAATAAAATAAATAGGTGAGCCCTTACTCTGTGGGAAATGAGACCACGTTAAAAAAAAACAAAAACAAAAACTGTTTAAAAGTCTGAGCTTTATGTTATGATGATCTAAAGGTGACTTCCTGTGTTGTCTTAACGCAGTTTTTATGCATGGCTTCAGGGTAAAATTGCACCAAACTTTCAAATTAAAACTGCTAGTCAGCCTTTGGGTATGTGTACCTTTTAGACCGGAAAGTGTTTTTCAGTAAAAAGACTGATTGAACCCAAGGCCATGGATTTTGCTCCTCTCTTCCCTCGTGCCCTGCTCCCAGACTAAATTAGGCACCAGTATGAGTCATCCATCAATATTAACTTTGCTTTTCGGATATATCTGCTGAAGAATGGGAACTTGTTGGCAACTTTTTTGTAAATGTGCCTGTCCCAACGTACCCTCAGAAATAATAAGCTTGATTTGGTCATTTTGCAGAATTCCCCAGTTCTTCTCCAGATTAATTCCAGATGGTCAGTGCTCCCATAAAATCCTGAAACAAGATACTGTTTTTGAAAGTGTTGTCCTCAAAATATTAATCTTGATACTTCAAGGACAACTGGGACATAAGTGTGTTTAATACTGAAGATCCTCAAGTGGAAAGGAAGGCACACACTGCAAAGACTTATTTAAAACTTCACTGTATTTTTATCTGTTCACAGCAGTGTAGTCCTTAGACCTTTTTTTGTCATTCATCCACAGGAAAGAGCATGGATGAGTACTCAGTAGGCTTAATATAGTTAATATTCAAATTTTTGATTAAATAAAATGAATGCAAGTTCCAATTGTTATCTGTTTGATGGGCAATAGGTGATGTTTAGTATCCTACCAGCTTGCTTTACTTTTACTCATCAGCAGTTCTGCTTAGCAAAGTTTGGGGTGTGCGTGTGTGACATTTTCTCCGTGATAGTTATTCATGTAGGCATCAGTGACTGTTTCAGTCTCCCAGTGATCTTTATACCAGTTGTGGTGCAGACATTGGGACAAAGGATTATTAGTTAATTTGGAGAGCTAAATATACATGTTACTGATGTGTGTTTAGGAAAAAAAGATTGATTCCCACCCCCTCACTCCCCTGGATTTTGGTAGAAAAACATTAGCCTGTGGGATTTCTCCCTTTTGGCAGTGGAGCTTGCCATGTGACTTTCTTGCTTTTTGACCACTCTGACTTAAGCCTTACTATTCCTTTTTCTGCAAAAGGACCAAAGAACTTTTGCATCCCCTCAAAAACAGTGGATCATTTGAAACTTTCTGGGACCCAGTATTTGCTGCTTTACCCTGCTGACTGTTCATTTTCTTTATATGCTTTTTGAAGAAAGTTAGAATTGAAAAACACTAAGTGTGTTGTGGGGCCCGTCTTGTTCATTTTAGTGATGGAAGTAAGTGGTGGAGGATTTCTTCAATTTTCACTGCTGAATCAGCATAAATATGAGGGTTTGAGCTATGTTCTACTATGTTTGTTTGTCAAGAAATATGATAATTGCTTATTTAAATTCCAGAAAAGGTGAGGTTGATATCTGTAAGGGCAGAAATTTGTGGCACTGAAGAGGAATAAGAACAGCATAACATCATTTCACTTTGGGGCCACTAGTTTGAGAATTAAGGAAAAGCATTATTCTGCATGAATTGCAGTTGGTTTCATAGGATGCCTTGGCAGTAAAAAACATAAAACCCCGGGATGACAATTATCTTTAAAAAACAGGTAAACATAACCAAGTATGTCCAGGAAGAGTCACTCAATAACAAAATACAGTGTAAAAGCAAGATGTGTTGGATAGTTCCCATTCTTAGCATGAACCCATGTCTCTAAGTAATTAACAACGTCCTTACAAAATTGAAAAAATACCAGGTTTCAGGCTGTGCATCTTTATTGGTTTCATTATGCTCTTGAGAATTTAAATGGAGGCAAAAGGTAATTGTTTGACCTTTAATTACGCAATTTAATTTAAGTAATTTTCTGGCATTAAATGTATGATTCTGGTTTTTTCCTTTGAAAACTTCTGCCTGTATCTCTTCACATAACAAAAAAAAAAAAAACCCAAACAAAACCCAACAAACTCAAACCCCCAAAAATCCAAAAAGCAAAACAAAACAAAACAAACCCCCACAAAACAAGAAAGGGGGAAAAAAAAAATCTAGTATTACCACACAGCAATTTTGATTCTGATAACCAGTGCAAGAGCATCAAAGAAAATAGTGAAGGTATTAATTTTATTTGAATTCATTGTAGTTTAGCAAGACTTTTTATTTAATGAATTATATTTTTTTTTTGTAACTTCTCTTGAAACTCTCCAACATATTTACTTTTGCACTGTGTTTGTCATTGAGTGACTCCTTCTGGAAACGCATGGTTACATTTAACCTGTTTAAAAAAAAAAAAAAATCTTGATGGACTAACTTCCTGTTGCCCCTGTTTAATGTTAGCAAGGTAGAAAGGTAGCTGCTGGCATCTGTTTTAGTAGATAGCTTTTTTTTCTACTGAGTTCTTAGAGTGCTGAAATTATTGTATCCTCATGGGCTGTTACTCAGCTGCGTTTTCAGGGTGCCAGAAGAACCACCCTCAGGAGCATGGATGTCTTGGCATTGTGGGAATTTAAGTCATTAAACTGACTTGCTTTTTGGTTGTTTGTGCATCCTGTTTTTTCCCTCCATTCATGTTTTACTGATTTCCCCACCCACCCCCGTCTTTGAAGAATTATGTGCATGACTTTATCTTTTCATGGTAGAATAGGGGGGGTAGTGCTATAGATGTTTTTTTTGAGGTCCACTGCTCTCGAACTGTGAAGTGTGCACCGAGGCTGACCCCGGGAAGCAGGAGTTGCAGGGAGAGAGGCTGCAAACCACTGGTAAACTGAGCAGTGAGTTTACAAGAAAAGAATGTTGGATCACCAGTGTTGATGCTTGGGTAAGCGATTCACAAAAGAATCCTCCATCTGGAAACTGAAAGGAGAAAAAGTTTATTTAAGGTGGCCTTTAAAAAAAAAATAAAAAAAAATTGCTTCTCTGGTACAAGGCTGCAGCTATATATTTTGCAGCATGAGTCATGGATGGCTTTATAGTTCTACATCCCCTAGCATAGGAGGAATAAACTTTGGAGAAGAGGAAGTTAAGAGAAAACAGAAGTGTGAATAACTGCTAATGGTGCTCTCTCTGGCTCCATCCAGTCTGCCATTTCATCATACATGAAGGGGGTAATTCAGAGATTCCTTTCTTGGCACATAAGTGGCAACATATGTTTGAAACAGTGAGTGGAAACTGTAGGAAAAAAATGACAGGCATATGGCAATAGGAAGGCAAGGGAAAATTTGTTGCCCTAACGTTAGCCACATAATTGGTACACTTAACTTCTGAGGGACTGATTTATTTAAAGACAAAAATGTATGCTCCGTTTATTCAGGTTTTCTGTATGTAGTCCATATCTTGTAGTTCCTTCATAATGTCTGTCTAAAGACTTCTCTGAGGGAGTAGAAGGTGATGTGCAAGCTTCAGAGCCTCTCTGCCAAGGAATAGAGGGAAAAATCTGGATGCAAAAACACAAACCTGCCTTCGTACATATTCTCATTTTAAAAGAGGAAAAATTGAAAATCCCCTGTATTTTAATATCCAGTTTTGTGGATTTTTTTTTTTTAACCATGTCAAGTTAGCAAGAACGTTTACGGCTTAATGCAACTTAAGTTTAACTGCTTAGTGAAAAGAATAGTTGTCCTGGAAACAGGCATCATCCAAAATAGAAGCGTTCCTACCCTGTGCACACATCTGTGCACAATTGTTAGCAAAATGCAGTCTTTCAAACTGTGATGTAGAGAAAACATGGGTAGCTCTTTCCGTTTCCTCAGTTCATTTTGTGCCTTGTTAAATAATCAATTTCAAGTGAGAGTGTTGTTGGGAAGGTCAAAATCAAACCCGGTCCTTTAGGGCTTCTGTTGATATGCCAAATGTCTGTTTAGGAACTTACTTTGGCCTGCAGCTGAAAACTCTTCAATCCATAGAATATGCTCTCAAAAAATGCTTAGGAGGAAAGCAGTCTGTTTTCTTTCTATTGAAAAATGATTGATCAAAACCTGGAAGAATGTCTCTCACCATGTTTGCCTTCAGAAGTATGGCCTCTTTTCTGGAGACTGGTGGGGCCCTTGGAGAACTGTAACTCAGCAACTGCTCGGTCATGTTATGGCCCGTACTCTGAGGGGATCTTAATCCTTGCATGGAAAAGGAAAATTGACTAAATGGCACTTTAATTTTGTTCACTCTTCTCTCTGACCTCTTCTGGCTCTGGGATTTTATGGTCTAGTGATTTCATTCTGAGATGGTAAGTCCTATGTGACATTATAATTATAAGTTGGTTGCATTATGCCAGCAAATGTAGCTTATTTCGGGGAGAAGAAGGACAGATGCTTTACCAATCTTACTTAAAGTCGGAAAGTATGCAGTGTTAAACTTCTAAAAATAGATAAAAAGCCAGGTCTAGTTTAAAAAAAAAAAAAAAAAAAAAAATCAAAATCCTCCATAATTAGTACTCTGTGTTAACAACTAACGCCCTGAAAACTTGAGAAATCTGAGCTAGTTTCTTTACTAGAGTAAATGACATCACAAATACTGTCAGCAAAAGGAATGAAAACAAATGTTTTGAAAGGAAACCTATTTATGTTATTCTGGTTGTCACCCATGTTAGCAAAAAGCCAGGAAAATGCATCTGGAATTTGTAGAAATCTGGGGAGTTGGTTAGGGGTTTTTTTTCTTCCTTTTTATAAGTATGTGATGGGGAACCTGTTTTTTACTCTTTTTGTTTTCAAACAACAAAAATTAATCATGTACTACTTGTTTTGGAGGAAGGAGGAGATGTTTTTAAAGATGTTTCAGGAAAATTATTAAATATACTCGGTAGCTTCTGTATGTCTTATTTTACTTAAGTATAAATGCATTCAGTTGTCCCGTAGGTTTTTTTTTTTTCATTAAGTTGACTTTGGTGGAATCACTTCCATGCATGCAGAATCCTGTAACTAAGTATGTGTGGACTAGAGTGATGCAGGTCAGAAGAGACAAGGACTTGTATCCTTGTTGTGGGGCCCTGCTTCCTAATTATGAATCAGTTTTGTACAGTGCATTTAAAGAAATTGGGTCCTTCTGCTATTCTGTTCAAGTTTCAGTTTCGGAGCAAGTAACTGCTAAGGAGATAACTACATCTTATACAATAAACCCTTCAGCTGATTGGAGTTTTTCCTTGAACTGGCCATCACACCTGCATAAAAAGCTGTGAGGACTTGTCCTGTTTGAGGTACAGCTTTTTGCTTCAGTATGTTGGTTAAAACATATCAACTAATATCCACTGTCAGATCGCGGAAGAGAGTCAGTGCATGGCTCTTACGTCATTCTATTCCACCACCATGAAACTGTAGTCACAAGATGTGACATTTTTATGGTGTGAGAAAGTCCAAATGGTTTGTACAGCCTTTTTAGCAACAGGGTTGCAGCATGTCTGTGGGCCGTGACTGGCAACCATCCTGCAGAAGAGCAAATTTCAAACAGACATGTGCAGGCTGCCTGCTGGGCATGGAGTGCACGTGCACGGGTAGTTATTTCTTGTGTAATGCTAACAACCTTTTCAGCATGAGTGAACTCATCCTTTTTTCCATTCCTTTTCTCATGTCCAGCAGCAACTCTACTGCTCCATGTTACTTCAGTCCCCATATAGCAAATGCTGGATGAGAGCCTCCCACTGCTGCCATCCCTCCCCAGTTGAAGGCTGAAATCTGTGCCACCAGGAGTCTTACCTTTTCCTAATAAAGTGACATATCCTTCTCTAGATCAGCTGAGCTTTAGGAGCTTGTTCTTACCAGGAGACCTGGCAATTATTTGCCCTAAAAACAGTTGCTTTTTTTTATATGAGCTATTGGCTGCTTAAAATATGTCTTTGGAGCTTTGAAAAAAGTGTCATGCAGGTGTGTATCTCCAAAATCTGAAAAGGTGCCCAATTTCTGCCTAATTTGTAGAGAGTTCAGGTAGATAATCTGTTCAAGTATCAGTGGAGTGATGCTCACGTTCAAGTTTGTGAATGCAGAGTTTTTGAGAAAGTTTTGGCCAAGTGTTCTCCTTAAAACTAATTCAGGATCTGGTTTGGGTATTTCTTACAAGAGTTGGGAGTGCGGCTGCTTGTTTTCTGTGCTCTGAATTAAGATCTATCTGATGCTCAGTTTTCAGCAGATTGCTTTATTTGTAGACTCAACTAGTGGTGCTAACAAAATTAGTATCTTCTTCCTGTATTTAACTTGTATTTCTCTGGTTTGCCATCAGGGCATTGAGAGAAACCCTTTTTGATCCTGGTCTACCTTTGACTTCTCGGCACTAGAATTGTGGGGCATTGATCAGAAGTGTAGCTGTCTTCTTCACTTACAGACCTCCTGATCTGAAATCCCATTAAATTTGCCACTCAGTATTTGAAATGGAGCAATGTCTTCATGCATCTCTCCCGACGTTCCTTAACAGAACCTTGTTCTTGGTTCACTTCGTGCACCTTTCTAAAGGACACAGGAAGAGGTCTAAAGATCTAACATCGTAAAGATGACCACCACCAAGTTAGCTGGTTTTAAAACAGTGGCATGATTAATCAGTGCTGACCTGCCTGCTGTGTGTCATACCTGTGCTGTTATACAGGAGTGGGTATGAACTATTTTGAGGAGAGTCATAAATTTACTTTGGTTTGGATATCACAGTCATGTTTGGCTTCAGCCTGCCCTTTCTAATGCTGAGAAGATGGGATGTTCTCTCAGCTGAGACTTCTAACAAGGGTAGATTTAAGCTTCCTCAAAATGTGGAATTCTTTAAATTGTTTTGTCCAGTGTCGTTGGAGTTGTTTTTTCAGGATTGAATATAGGCTGTATTGGTTCACTCTACTGGGATGAATTTCTTCTCTGAGTCTTGGGGATCAGTTTTCTTGTTTACTTCCCAATCCTACCCGGATTGCTGCTGCTGTTGTAGATTCTTTTCTACATTTGTATTGGGTTTGTGTGGCAAGGTTTTGATAGCAGGGGGTTTATAGGGGTGGCTTCTGTAAGAAGGTGCTGGAAGCTTCCCCTATGTCCGACAGAGCCAATACCAGCCGGCTCTAAGACGGACCCGCCGCCGGCCAATGCCAAGCCAATCAGTGATAGTGGTAGCACCTCTGTGATAACATATTTAAGAAGGAGAAACAGTTGCAGAGCACACAGAAATGGCAGCTGGAGAGAGGAGTGAGAACATATAAGAGAAACAACCCTGCAGACACCAAGGTCAGTGAAGAAGGAGGGGGAGGAGGTGCTCCAGGTGCCGGAGCAGAGATTCCCCTGCAGCCCATGGGGAAGACCATGGTGAGGCAGGCTGTCCCCCTGCAGCCCAGGCAGGGCCATGGTGGAGCAGATATCCACCTGCAGCCCGTGGAGGACCCCACACCGGAGCAGCGTGCTCCTGAAGGACTGCTCGCCGTGGAAGGGACCCATGCTGGAGCAGTTCATGAAGAGCTGCAGCCCGTGGGAAGGACCCACGTTGGAGAAGTTCGTGGAGGACTGTCTCCTGTGGGAGGGACCTCACGCTGGAGCAGAGGAAGAGTGTGATGAGTCCTGCCCCTGAAGAGGATGAAGCAGCAGAGATAACGTGTGGTGAATTGACTGTAAACCCCATTACCCGTCCCCCTGAGCCACTGTGGGGGTTAGGTAGAGAATCCGGGAGTGAAGTTGTGCCCGAGAAGGAGGGGTGGAGGGAAGGTGTTTTGAGATTTGGTTTTATTTCTCATTACCCTACTCTGATTGGCAGTAAATTAAGTTAATTTTCCCCAAGTTGAGTCTGTTTTGCCCATGACGGTAATTGGTGAGTGATCTCTCCTGTCCTTATCTTGACCCACGAGCCCTTTGTCATATTTTCTCTCTTCTGTGCAGCTGAGGCAGGGGCGAATGATGGAACGGCTTTTGTGGGCAACTGGCATCCAGCCAGGGTCAACCCACCACAATGTTGAAATTTTGCCTAGAGATGATTAAGAATTGCATACTCTGAAGAACTCTCTGGATAAACTAAAGAAGCAATGAATCTAATGGTTTTTGGGCTTTATTGCAAATGATGATTTGAAGTTTGTAAATATCCTAAGAGGAGGATACAACGTGATTAGACTAGACATCCTATGTAAATATTAGTTTTTTAAAGTCTAGAATGTCTTCTGATGCTATTTTATACCATTTCCTTATAAGCAGAATGTTTGTATGTTTTTAAAAGATGTAAACTCCTAGGATGTTATCTGATTAGTGTGGAGAAATTAAAGTGTATAAAAATAGTTTACATGTAGACTAATGAGTTAAATATTTCAACAATGTAAATAGATGACAGTAATTGAAACCTAAACTCACCTTTTGAGATGATGGACACCAGATCAGGAATTCCCCCCCCCCCCCCCCCCCCCCCCCAATAGGCATTGCAAACTCCTTTCCCTTTACTCCCTTCCCCTTCCAGGAATCCAAAACATCCTAATTTCATTTTTTCGTATTTATTTATGTGTATTTAGGGCACCAACAACAGCCATTGCCATTTCATAGTGACTTGGGAGTAGAGAATAAAAAGATTGTCTAAACTAAGTTTATTAAAATTCACTTTAATATTTCCTAGTATTTTTTTGCTACTTCCAGGTAGAGATTTTCTGGCCTTTTCAGAATGTTACTAAAGAAAATGAAAAAGGAGGTGTGAAATGTACTTCCGTTTTTGAGAGGGAAATGCAACACATGGCTGTGTGCAACTCATTTTATAGAGGCTGTAGCTTTTCTTATTTGATGGATATCCTTGGAGGTGAAATTTTATTTTATTTGTTGCGCTTGCAGTAATAAATCCTATTTATCAAACAGCCAAAGTATAAAGGTTTCAAGCTATGCCATTTTTTACTCACTTTAATAACTTGCGGCAGTTCAAAGTGTCACAGCGCAAAAAAGACAGTGGTGGGGAGTGTAGCGTGACCTTTTCTGCATGTAATCCTTTGTGGTTTTTGTTGACACTGCCAAATAGAAGACAATCTATAATCATAAAGCTTAGCCAAATGTAATCTAGTTTGATTGGAAAAGAAGAAGAATGGCAAAATCACATAACAGATTCCTAGATGCTATTTTTGATGAGTAATAGCACGTCAAACTTTCTTACATTCTTTATGAGAGGGGTAAGAAGTGGATAGTACATACAAAAGCTGGTGTCAGAAAGCATTCTGGAACTGCGTGCGACAGCAGCAGGGAGTCGTCCTTGCCTCCTGACTCTCACAGCTTCAGCTGTTTCTTCCTCCCAGGCAATGTATTGCCAGTACAGTTTATAAGAACAACAGATAAAACTATGAACTTGCAGGGTCTGTATTTCATACGGCACCGTCTATAAGGAACCCCGTGCCAGACCTCATCCCAAGTTTGTGCATTTAAGGATGACTTGAGGCTTTCAGTTGATAAATATCTCTTCCCAATTTCTTTCTCCAAAACCTTATTTCAGATCAGGAGAGCCAGTCTGTGACCATTGGGGTTGGGCATGGCCTGCCAGAACACTTGACCAGGTTTTTTTTCTTTTACTATCATTCCTTAAGGTAAGGAGTCCTGTGTGGGCTTTATGAATTGTCCTGCTGATCTGTAACCCGTTCTCTGCTGTCCTCCTCTGTGAAATGACCATGTCTTACATGTTGGAGGGCACGTGTGTTATAGGGAACACCAGCATTTTGGTCATGTCATGTAGTCGTACAACCTTTCCTGTGATGTTAGGGAGACACTGGGGTTTGGACCTTAAACAGCCTCATAGTAGATTTTGTTGGCCTACTCTGAAAGGCGAGGCACTTTTGCTCCAACTTAGTAGAATGGTTTCTTCTATTGTTTTGGCTTTAACTTGTTTATTTACTCTCTCCTTAAGCCTTCCTGGCTCCTTTTCATAACCTGCTTTCTCCTAAATATGGTTCAAAGGCATTTACAGTTATTTAGAAGTTGTTATTGGATACCTAGGAAGTAACTTTCATCATGTATTAACAAATATCCTAATTAGGTTCAGTATTCTTTACAGCTTTGCAGTATGATGCTATCAGTAACACAAGCTGGCTGCGTGAAAGTGTGTGTGTGTACATGTATATGTATACAGATACAGTCTCCTTTTAGTCCTCATGCAGACTTCTAGATAAGATCACAACTTTGGTGAGGCGCTAAGTAAAACTGTCCTTGCCAGGATGGGGAGGGTGTTGATAAAGCCTGTGAAAACGCTGGCTAGAGGCTGCAGGGTAGCTTTGGTGCCTCTGACTTGTATTTCAGACCATCAACAGAAGTTGTAGTTGGAGGCCATGAGGCCTGTCATGCCCTCTTGAGCTGGCGGCTGAGATACAGGTAGGGCTGCAGCTGAACAGGCGCTATTTCAAAGAATCGTATGTTGCCTGTGTGACATATGTATGTACAACTTTAGAGTGGGACAAGCATGAATGGCATGTCTCAAACGATAAGGACAGCTGTGCGGTAAGACATCATGCATTATGGCAAACCCTCCAGCCTGTGCACCTTTCCTTCGCACAACCAATGAAACGCTGTATTCTGAGAAGCATCAGTCTTGTCCACTCCTTAGAGCCTGTGCGGTGTCTTGAATTTCTTAAGGTACACAATTAAAGAAACTACATTCAGTGAACAGCCACAGTCTATTCTGAAAGGCCTTTATATGAAATGGCCCAACCTCCCTTTTGGTCCTAAATAAAACTTAATGATACGTGTTGAAATCAGAGCCTACATACTGTTGTGTTAGGACACTTATTCTAGCATAATATCAGGACTCTTGACGATGACTCACACAGGATGCCTAACAAAATTATAGGAGCCAAACTGTAGGGAAAACAGGGGCAGAATAATTTGTTCTATGATAATGTTGCATTTTGATTTCTGAGAGGAGATACATTTGATCTCAAAATAATAGTTTTCCTCTCTTTTTTTTTGCTTGCCACTGAATCCTCAGAAACAACTGTTAACAATTTCAGTCTCTTTGTTTTGCATCTAAAGTCTCAGCAGAATTTCCTAAATTCTTGGGCTCAGAAACTTCTAGTAAAAGTGAGTGTCATAACCTGATTATCAGTGAAAGAAACACAAACTTTTTTATATACTTTTAGTTTTGGAGTTACCATGTTATTATGTTAATAGAGGGTCTCTTTCTCCATAATGTGAGATAAAGTAAAGAACAGTTCCCAAACAGCCTTCACTCTCCATTTGCGATCCATAGTGTATGATGCATTTGATTGTGTCCTCTCTTACTATGTAAAACAAGAAGTCCTGCAGAGAGAGTAGATGGGTGAGGGAATGTATAAATGTGTATAGAAATTTTACTGAATATGGACATTTCAGTTCAAAGACAGAATGCAATAAAGAACATCAGATGTGCAAAACTGTCAAAAATGTATCTCAATATACATATGTGCAAAAATAGGAGCATGCATATATGCATGTATATATACGGACCTATGTTCATCTAATACATTAATGTCAAATTCCCAAAAATGTGGTGACGAGAGAGAACTGTTTCAGCTCATGTCAAGACAATGTGCTTTAGTAATTTCTCCATCCCTGGAGAGCTTATTAAACACTAAACAAAATGTCTCAGAATGTAACTGATTGAGTGTTTTGAATTATTCACTTTTGTTTGGCTCTCGGCCAGCTTCTCATTGCAGAGGGCTATGGCAAACAAAACCTGTAATTTACACTGACAATGATAATACACAGTTTATTCTGCTAGCTTCTCAACTCAGAGCTTTTATAAAGTAAACACTCAAACAAAGCTTAGGTTCTTAATGTAAACATGTTTTGTAACTCTGAACTTAGCCAAACAGTTAAAAATCAAATACTAATTCTATTTTTTCGTCTTCCCATGAAAATCACATTACATATTTTTCCTTTCCTTTGCTGATAAATAGGGATATCCCAGCTTGAATAATGAGAAAAGACAGCAGTAATCTAAGAACTTTTTTTCTTTTTTCACAGTTCTTTGTTTTTAACTGTGCGGGTTTAGCACCAATTTCCTAACCATTTTATCTTTTACTACCAAGTGTATCCTTGTGAGAATTGACACAACTTCCACCATACATTGCATATCTGCTCATCATGTTCCACTTGCTCCAAACTCAGAGTACAGAATGGAAGTTAGTGGGCTTCTATAAGATCTGTAATTTCCAGATATTTCTGGGATTTTGCTGTTTGCTCTTTTTTGGTGGTTTTGCTTTTTTTTTTTTCCCCATTTGCCGAGTTCATTTTCTTCCAAAAGGGTGTTTTTTTCCTCCTTGACAACTGAAATGTGAAGTCTGATTGTGTAAACAGAAGTAGAATGGTAAGAAATCTGAATGGGCAGATGCAACAGATGTGAAATGATTAAGCTGGGGGTCAGAGACAGTGGTCAATACCAGCACATGAGGGAGAGGTACAAGAAACCATGTTGCAAATGATTGTGTAATAAATGTAGGGAACAGCCCAGCGGAGATTTATCTTTCAAATTGCCTATTCAAAGAGAGGTTACAGAAAGGTGTAGTGGCCCTATCTGAGTTATCTACATGTTACCACTTTTGGACTGGGATTTTAGTCCGTGTGAAGACACTATCTTCGGTCAGTTGAGTGGAGCTGTCATGAGTACATTTCCATGGACAGCGCTTGAATCTTAGGTGCCTGCCTCACAATGGAGGCATCTGTACTAATGCACTTACTTTAGATATCTTCATCTATAAGCTGAATCACGCCTTTAATGTCAAACATGCGACAAAGTTTACCTTTTGTTTCTGAACATAGTTTACAGCTACAGTCGAAAGCTGAGAGGGGAACATGAGTGCTAGGAGGGCAAAATTTGCTCCATGTTAAGTAAGGTTACTAAAAGGTGAAGTAATATACCTATTATAAGATACTCTGGACACCTTGTATAAAAATGGAGAAACAAAAACATTATCTGAAGAGAAAGTGAAGTTTAGGATTCTTTTGGGGCTGCAACCAAAAATCTGTGGTTTGCCATAAATACTGCAAAAATAAGTTCTCTTTATAAAGCTGATGACAAGAACCAAAAAGGAAATGAAATTGAATTATTTTAATACTAAGGACTGAAGTTATCTGAGGACAGGTGGATCAAATAGAATAAACTTATTTAAAAAAAAGCAACCACCAATGCATTCATATGAATATCTGCTTAGTATATACTTTATGAACTGTAGCACATGGTAGTATGTACTCTCTTGTCTTATGTATTTGTCCTGAATGCAATGACAGTGAATAAGACTTGTCACGAGTAATAACTTATGGTGTTGTGGTGTTGTCATTCCATTTTACACTTGAGGAAAGTGAGGTGTTTGTGTTAAATAAGGAAGTGTAATAACTTCTTCAGTGTTATACAGCAGATCATCAGCTTTCCCTTTCCCACAGGAATTATAACTGCTGAACAAACAGGATAACATGAGGAGAAGTTTCTTAAAGAACTAAGGTAGAGGTCTGGATGCTATGAGAAAGTGGAATGGTGTTCAAATGGTTCAGGACTTTTTTTTCTGCATTCATGGTCCCAATGTCATCTAGTATTGGGATCCAAGTACTTCTGTATCCTAATTCTTGAAGATATTTCAGTGTCTTAAACATTCATTCATCATATGCATTTTGCCTTATCACATTTTTTTGTGTGGATTCAGCTGAAGAGGACTTGTGATATGTTCTCTTCAGCTTTTTTTTTATAATTGAATATATTTTTAGTATTTTTCTTTTAAAAACAGCCTCTCCCTCTCTCCTTGGAAATAGGAGAGCTCTGCTTTATTGGAATAATATTTAAAAGTCAAACTGTTCCAGTGACCTCAGCATCTTAATTCTTCTCCCCATTATTGTTGTGAGCTGCTGCATGCCTGAATGCATTGGGAAGTCTGGCTGCATTCTCTAAGAGGTTGAAGGCTGCATGCCTGAGCTCTTTTGAAATGATGACCCCACATGCTAGTACTTCTTTCTTGAAAATTTGACTAAATATTTCATTATAGATATTTTCATGACACTTATGCATGGGTTCCTATAATCTCATTCTTTGATTTTTAGAAAGAAGAGAAGGAAAAAGTGAAGATTGTGATGTTCTACAACTATCCAAATATTCAGCTTTTGCAACAGCAAATCAACATTCTGATTTTACTTCTTCATTTGGGTGCAGTAAGGATAGGTAGCTCTTTCCATAAGGTTTGTAAAAGCAGTGTTATTTGCTGTGGAAAAAAGCTGTTTGTATAGTGAAACAAAATGAATTATGGAAGTTTGTTTCATGGCTGGATTTTTTTTTAGTGTCCAATAATGTGCAAGCTACTAGGCTTTCCCCCTGTTAGGAAAAACACAAAGTTTTTCTGCAATGTACTTCTATCAGGGTCAAACTGGACCCTTGCTTAATATCCTGGACACGAAAAGATATCTCTTTTCAAGAACCCTGTAGGCATTTCATAATTTAGAGGTCTTTGCTTCTTTCTTGCACTTCATTTGAAATTAGCTGAGAGATGAGAAAATGGGATGATGATGGATAGGCACACAGGCATAAGGAACTCAGTTAAAAATTGTCTTTTATAAACATCTATTTCAAACAATTTTAAGTAACCAGTCAGACCCTTGAGTTTTGTTTTTATGCACGTCAAAGTGCATGAAAAACATACTCATGCTGGGAAAGGGGTAAATGAACCACTGTGAGCTCAGTTAGTTTTGCTTCATTGCAGATACCAGGATTAACAGGAGGATAGAAGGGCAAAGCATTACTCAGTTTAAGGACAGGTGGGGAAGGAGAGCAGACTTGGCACATGATTCTGCGTTCCTCTCAACTGGCCGGAGTATTTTGTGTTTGCCTGATACCTGCCAGTTCTCTTCTTTACTATAGTTTCTTCTAATTAGTTGGTGGATCAAATGTATTGGTCTTGAGTTCTGCTTGAGTTATTCGTAGAATCTCTTGTTTAAAAACTAGTGCTGCTTCCCATTTCTCTGGCTTTTCAAAGAGAGGAATGACCCACCAGCTAACAGTTCATCAGTTTCCCATGCAAGTTCTTTTAGAACACTTAAATACCATTTAGTCCTGGTAAGGTGCTAGTAAGCTTGTTGCTTTGTGTTGTACAAATTTGATCTAAAGCTTTTTCTATTATCAGTTTAGCTTCAGGTGGCTTCACAGACTCTTTCCCCATAAAGAGGGTCTAATGTGAAAACCTTCTTGATTTCCCAAACAGTGGAATCCAGTGTTGTTGGTTAGGGAAAAATGCAAATGAAACAGAACTAAGATTGTGGCAAATGAACTAAATTAATTTTATGCCTCAGTGTTCAGAGGAGAATAATGTCCAGAGCAATTCCATGTTCTCCATTTTGAGTAGAATGCAGACTTCCCACTTTTGGGAGGGATGGATTTTAACATACCAGCATTTCTATTTCTTGTATGTTATCTTTGTTTGCACATATTTTCCCTTTTAAGATGTCTTTGTACTTAATTTATTCTAATCTGTTGTTAAATTGCTTAGTTGGCTTTGGGGAGAGTATTTTAGTTGCTTTTGATTTGCTGATAACACATTTACATGGGATCTGCTTTGTCAGTGTTGTTAAATTGTTTCTGTGGTGCCTCATGCATCTCTGGCTTTTCAATATTTACACTGTGGACTAGCAGGAGTGAAAGCCATAACTTGCTTCTACTATTGAAATTTATGATTAGATGCTTTACAAAAAGTTGAAGTATTTAAATAGCTATTCTCTGTTATACTCTAGTGTGATGTTTATCCAGCATGTAAAAATAACTGCAGATTCCCCCTATTTCTGCCCTTTCTACCTTTCATCACTATGTGGTAAGTGTCGTTATTTTGGATTGATGGTCAGTAGTCTAGCATTTATATGACTACCTCTTTATGTATGAACTTCAACTTACAGAAAGTCTGGATATGCTTTTACAGAGTTAAATACATTTATCTTATTTCACTCTCTCCACTTTTCTGCTTTCCTTTTTTTTGTTACAGCTGTACAGCTCCTACATCAGCATAATTAGTTCTCTCATTCTAATTTAAATACTATATCAATATTAGAATCATAATCGTCTGAATGTTTTCTTCTCACGCACTGAGAAGCACATTCTATCCATGTCCACATTTAATACTAGACAGTGTAGTTTTTATCGGATTCTTGGATTTGCATTAATATAGGAGCCCTTGTACCCTTGTTCTTTGGCTGTCTGTCTTTTTTTTCCTTTTCTTTTCTTTTTTTTTTTTTTTTTTTTAAACTCTGCTTGGTTGAAATACTGTTTGGTTAGACAGACCTTTGCTATTTCCTGTCAAACTTCATGAACTACTTTAATGCTTTATTTCCAAGAATACAGAGTTTTAATGATTGCATCCCTAATTGATGTGTCATCCTGACCTGTGCATGCCTTTGCACCTGCCAACTTTCTTGCTAAGTTTAAATGATCTTCATCTTAATCTTAAACTTAAATACCAGCAGCCTATTTTTGTTTTATTTTAGGTAAAGTTTGTGCATATTCCAAAAGTCTTTCCACAGTCTAGTAAAACTGAACCCTTTCTTCCTGCATCATTTTCTCAACTACTTAATGAAATGTACTTTGCTGCCTGAACCTGTGCTTGGTACTAGGATCATTTCAAAGATGTAGCCATGGAGACAGTCTTGTAGTCAGGTGGCTAAAAAGCTAATTTTGTCTCCAAGCACTTTGTGAATTCCTTTATATGTTGTTATTTTTATCGTGAACAGCTCCTTCTCAGTTTTCTCCAAGAAATGCTCTGGATGCCTCCTGGGTATCATAAAACCACTATCTTTGCATTTAGTAATCAGAATACCCAAGGGCAAGATTGTGTATACTGTTTTGAGACTCAGATCTTTACATATGTAAGTGATAAACTGGACACTTCAATGAAATGTTGGTAGTGAAATCTGAAATTATATGAAATTAGCTTAATTTTAAGACTGGTTACAGACAAGAAATTTAGACCAGACCAATCTTAAAATTTGATACTGTTTATAAGCATGTGTGGAAAACAGCCTGATGTATAATTCATGTGAAATAAATTTTTTATTTTATGAATCTAGTAAAAGCTCTGTTTGGAATGCCTTCTTTTCTTTCTTTGCATTGGAATGCCTTCTTTTCTTTGTTTGCATCTGAAGTCAATACAGAGCTAAAGAAGATGGGAATTCATAGAGGTCAGGAGCTTGAATCTGTAAGGTACATTCCTTTAATAAAACTATATTGAGTTACACACTGTGCTGTTGGATGTTCACTATTGCAAGAAATTATGCTTTCCAAAATGATATTTTAAACTTCCTTACCCTTTGGTAAACTGAGAGCTTAAGAAGCTAAGTCAGCTTGGTATTTGTGCCCTTCTATAGGTTCAGTACTGTATTTTTCAATCATCTTATGTTTCTAGGCCAAATACTACACTCGGGGAGACCTAAAGCGCATATAGATGATAACAGTAGTCTTCATTGTCTTTTCAGGGGAGTTGAACTGTATAAACTCTGGGTTTATTTGTTGCTTCTTCAGTCAGAGCTACAATGTTGGCTGTTACATTGTGTTCAGAGACCATCAGAAAACTGGGTTCTGAATCAAAGATGATCTCTATCGGGCTGATATTTCAATAGGAGTTGTAGATGACTAGCAATTAATAACTTGGATTTTTGGATGTGGTGCTGTATTACAATGGTGAAACTTTGATGAGCATGTTTACAAGGTCCTTAGAGTTTTAATATAGTGGTTTTCATTAAGTTTATTTATAATCTATAGTTTTTATTGGCTATACTTAAATCTAGTCTATAAGGATTTTGAAGGTTTATAGCAGACTTAAAGATATAAAAAGTTAAGTAACTTCATCCAGTGAGTGTGTTTATCCAAATATGTCATCAAACTTCTCAATTTCCTTTTTAGAAGGCCAGTTAGGGACAGACTGACTCATTCTCCTGTCTGACAGAATGCAAAGACATCCAGAGTTTAGCTGGCAATACTGTTGAAAAAAGGGGAGAATTTTAGGATTTCAGGGAGTGTGTCTTGCTTCTCAGTTCTCCAGTTGGATGCAAGATAAAATTTTCAAATGAGAAGCATGTGAAATCTTGTCTAAACATTTGAATAAATGATGACCCAATTTCCTGATGACTTAAATGCAAATTGTAGGATCCAAACATTCCTAAAAGTCATCGTAGTAGTAATAAATTTATATGTCAGAATAAGGTTTACAGTGCTAAGAATTTTCTGATAACCCTAAAATTCTTGGCATACAAATCAACTTGAAGGGGGAGGAGGCTGCATGGTCTCCATTTCTGCTAGGTTTTATTTCCTTTTCCACAGATTTGTCTGGTTTTGTTCAGGGTTTTTTTCCAGGTTATGAGGAGGAAGGAGGCTAGCATAGTGTGTAAGGAAGTACAAGTGAGATGGTAACAGTTACAATTGACTGAAATGGAAGGATAGTTCAAGAAAAACAGTTTTGTTAGCTGTACCCTGATAATGTCTGTGGGGCATGTGTTTTTCCCCAGTGACTTGAGAATACTATGAATCAAAGTGCTGAGGCTAAGAAATTTCCCAGTAGTGTATGAGAGACAAGACTCTCACTGCTTTTAAAAGTGAAGGGCTCTGTTCAAGTTACAGGTTTTTAATCACCTCTTATAATTTCAAGCAAAATGTGTAACTTGAAAGGTATTGGCAAGGAAGTAAATAAGGCATTGTTCCAAAGAGCAATTTTAGTGATTTTTCTTTTGCAGTGCCATAATCTGATGCTGTCTCCACTGAAACTGCTAGGCGTATCTTGGGCAGAGAATGAAAGCAGACCTGTGCAAGGTATATCTCGTCAAGCTCATATGCACAATTGAAAACAACCATGTTTCAGGATTCAGTGAGTTTTTCTTCTTCTCCAACACTCCTGGCAAAGGTAGAGTCTGGGAGAAGGTAACTGATGCTAGGCCAAATTTGGCAGACATAAATCAGTTACCTGTCTGGGTATTTTCAGTGTTATTGTCCCTTTGGGTCTTTCAATTTCCTGTTTTGGGGGGAATAAAACCTTCCTATGGCAAAGTACTTCCCCTCTCCCCTTTCAGTAGCCTGATCACAATGACCCCATCACAACTGTTGGTTTGGGGTTTTTTTTCTGCTTGAAAATTAACCTTGTTTATGATCAAGTGATAGTTCGAGAGCCTTTAGTGCTTAGGCCTTCTGTTGTCAGTATGTCTGTAGAAGCTCTAGCTTTTCTGTGGGAGGGAGAAGGGACCGGTTAAGTCTCTCTGCCTGCTCAGCCTTTGGAGTTCCTTCAAATTGTGCCTTGCAGGGGCCATTGAGTTGGGTTTTTATCCCAAGGCATGTGCAGTTGAGACCTACCGCAGAAGGGGAGTGAGCAGTTCTCTATTTGGAATCATCCTTAAGCAGCAGACCTTGCTGTAGCCCACTGAAACTCTCATCTTGGGCTTTTATCTGCTGTGGATCTCAGCTGGGTCTGTCTCTGTGACCAAAATGGGTGCCTTAGGGGTCTTTTTCAGTCTTAGCCAAGTATCTAGAAATCTTTCAATAGAGTAACAGTCCTATCAGGAAGGACTGTATTGAGTTGTTAAAGAGAATGAATTATTGAATGAATAGATAAGTATAATTTTATTTACAACAATGCAACTTTTATAGAACAGTTCTACAGGGATTGAGACCTTTCTGTATTTTGAATGAGAAGCAAAGCTGTCGACAGTATTGTTTGGAGAACAACCCTCTGTTGCCAGGGATGAGACTAGATGATCTAATGGTTTTTCTTGTATCTACTTCCTATTACTCCCATTTCCTACTCTGAGCCATGCACCCGTCCTGTGTCCCCCCCCCCCCCATATAGGAGTCTGAAACAGAAATTTTAGAAACGATGGTTCATATGTCCCTCCTGACCTTTTAGTTTATTTCTGAATTTATACATATTCTCTGGCTTTTTTCCAGTCTTCTTAGCAGAAGGGTTCAAATATTGAACATACTTTTTCAATGTGTTCACACTTTTGGTCTTCAGACACTAAATAGGTTATGTGTTACCTTGTGCAAGTGTGTGGTGTTTTCCTGAAAGGTTATACAGTGTGTATTTCAGGCTCAAGAAACAACAAAAAAAAAGTACTTATGTGAAAATCAAAATTATCACATAAGAAGATTTTGGTGTTTATTTTTTAACAATTTTGTCCAGTAATCTCTGTTCTTAATTGATGTAGTGCTACTGATTTTCTTTTTTACTCTCCGTTTAAAATTACTGTCTTAGCACAGAGACTGAAGCTGTGACATTTTTCTTAAACTGCTTCAGTCTCCCATGCATGCTACTTTCATATGTGTATATAATGCTTAGAGATTTTGTAGCTGGGCATAAACACATTGAAGCTCATAATATGCCATGGGAAACTTGGTTACGAGTTTAGACCACAGGTCTTGGAAACTGGTGTGTGACCTGCATTCTCAGTTCTCATGGCCATTTTTCTCTTGCCTGTTCTTAAGATACGTAACTAATTATAGCACATATAAGTCACTTAAATTTTTCTGCCACAAGAAAGATTTTAACTTCATTGAGATTTCTCCTCCTCCACACTCGAACAGGAATATAACTTTTCCCATAGCAATGGTTTGTTCTGGAAAATTATGATAGTGTCAAACTTTCTATCTCAGAGAATGATTTATAGATTTTTCTCTCTGTCTGATGTTGTGTGTTTTCTTTTCAAACTCCAGTTACAAAATCCTGTGCCAATTTCTCCCTCTCTCACAGCCCCACCCTGCAATGAATCAGAAGTGCACCGTGTCTTTTTTTGGTCACAGGTCTTGCTGCAGTCATCCGCTTCTATTGTTGCTTATGATTAGACTAGTTATGCTGTGCCACACATGGAGCAGTGCACTCAGTCTTATTTGGAAATGTAAATTGGTGACTAGAGCAAGTGCCCCATTACTGAGGGCAGCGCCTCACCATGAGCATATTTGGCCAGTGCTTCGTTGTCAGTGCTGGTCACTGGTTAGGTTCCAAACAGAGTATATGGAGTTGGTGTTGATTTACAAGAGCCATAAATATTCTGAGACTTGCCAGTTTAGAAAGATCATCTTTCCCTTTGAGCTCTGACACTAGGGTTAAAAGTGCTGACTAGAGCTACCACCAGGGCGGTTTTCCATGATCATCTATTTCAGGAGAATTTATGCCCTTTTGGAGGGAGGGCGTATGGCAATGGCCATCGCTTTCCCCACTCATGCGGGGAGAGAGGGTAGTGGCGTAGGAAAAGGATGTTTGGCTAAGGCTTTTCATTGTGTCCTCCCCAGCCTCAAAGTGTGCAATGATAGTATCGGTTGGTAATCGTGACAGTGTGCCTGAAGCAGTGAACAGACATCTTAATGTGCTCAGAATTTAAAAAAATTAAATATGAACCTCATTTCTCTGTGTCATTTCTCCAATGTCAGTGCATTTGCATGAGAAATGGTTATCAACTAGATCTTGCATCTGCTTGCTGGTTACAATAGGTGGAGTGATTTAGAATTGCACCATGGATCTAGAGAATTTCTCAGTTGTGTTAACACCAAGTTGAAAGCCCTGTTTCTATTTGTATTTATCCTTAATCTTTGTTTTGAATAGACATAATGTGACTATTTAACAGTTTTGGGGTTTTTTAATCCCTTTGGTAACCTGGATTCTATCAATTTATTTGCTTTAAGATAGAGTATTTTAACCTTTCATCGTGCACAGAAACTTGTAGAAATCTTTGAATCCTTGAATTTGTCAAGGGTTTGATTTCATAACATCTGTTGAAAGTTATTTAGCGCAATGGTACAAAGTTTTTCACATACAAGCATGAGGTAATTATTCTGTGTACATCACTTCCTTGAGTCTGTCTTCGTGCCTCAGTGGTATTATTAGTGGGACTGTCCCATTGGGGTGTAATGTAGAATACAAATGCTAATGTTTTGCTTGTGGTGGGTCTCTCTTATTCACCTACAGAACACTAGATACCCATGAAAAAGGTCAAATGTACAGAGATCTGGCATCCATTTCACAACTTGCAAGACATAGTCTCAGGCATATGTAATATATATAACTCATTGCCAGAAAGCTTAAAGGAAATGATTGCATTTGAGTACAATGCAATCTACAACAATAGTTCAGTGTGCATGAAATTAAAAACTGCTGGTAACACATGTAGAATAAATAAGTCGATAGTGTTTATTTTTACTGTAGCTTTCTATAGAGATAAGATCCTGCTTCTTATAATATTTGATTGGCTTCATTAAGAAAAACAGCAAATATTAATTATACCAACTGTTATAGAATATGAAATTTTCCAGACCTGGGCATATGCAATATGTTGTTATTCCAATGTGTGAATGTGTCAGAATTAAAGTACAGCAATGTTATGCTGACAACATACTAACACGCTTCACCTTTTAGCTGAGATAGTTCCTTCTCTCCTTGATGCCCTGTCCCAGTTTTCAAGCGTTGCTCACTTGACCTGCTGTGTGTAGCAATTACTTTCATCTGACACTTTAAAAAAAACAACAAACCACTTGACCTAGAATGCTCAGTTTTATTAAATCACATTTCTTACCTACTCAATATCTGAGCAGTATTATAACATAATATTATTTAATTTGGGTACATTTTTAGTGTGATGTTTAGTCTGTGTAATAACATTGCATAAGAGGGTAAGTGTGTACTGTAAAGGTACACTAGAGAAAACACATAGCCTTAACTCAGTAATGAGAGTGCACACAGTGAGGAGACATAGAGGGGTGAAATAGCTAATGTGGAAATGATAAAAAATATTTTTGAAGTGGGGGCCTGGAAAAGGATTTCATTATTTGGATGGGCAGAAAGATGTGCTTGGTTTATTTGTGTCGATTTGGGGGGGGGTGGTGGTAGTGTGTGTTTGTTTTGGTTTTTATTTTATTTTCTATTTTCTTGGCGGTGCTATGAAAAAGAATTTGTGAGACTTAAATGTAGAAAGGCTCAGGTAGAAAATGTGCCTAGGTATGACAGGCTGAGTGACAAGCAGTATGACTTTGTTACCCCAGTTTTAAGAACTGAGGTATTAAGAATCTTAAGGATGAAACCAAGGGCAGGGGGTTAAAAGACTGAGCTCCCTTCTGATTTCATGGAGTTGGGGATGATGGCAGGTTGCGCATGAACAGTGATGTTTGTTGTTGTTTTGGTGGTGGTGGTTGGAGTAGACTTGAGTCATCAGCGTAGAGATGATGGCTGGCTTTGAGTTTCTGTGAGGAGAAGCACAGAGAGTGAAAGGATAAAAAGACCTAAAGAATAAGACCTGTGGGGTCCTATGGACAGAGCACAGGTGGACAATGAGAAGTTTCTAATTCAGAGTACACTGTGGAAGCACTTAGAGAGCAAGGAAGTGCTGAAGGCTCATTTGTGTCTAAGGCAGCCAAAAGATCAGAGATGGTGAAGATGGATTAGGTTCAGAGGTTTGCCAGAAGGGAAGTTATCGAGCCTTTGATGAGAGCGGTTTCAGTTGAACATGGGGCAGAAGCCAGACCTGAATGGTGCCTACAATGAAACTGAGGGAAAGGGTGTCCTGGTGAGGACGGCAAAGACTGCATCAGGAGCCCAGGCAGCCAGCAGAATCGCTGTCCCTTGGGGGTTTCAGTAGTCAGCTTGACAAAGGTCTGAGCAACCTGATCTGACTGTGAAGTTAGCCCTGCACTTAGTAGGTTGTGCTGGAGATCTCTGGAGGTCCCTTCTAACCTATATCACTCAACAGGTTGTCATATGAACTGACTGACCTTGAGGAGGGCAGCAGTTGGAGCAACAAGCACAGTGTTTTGTGGTGGTATGTTAGGTGAGAAAGACTACAGTTGAGAGACTTTTGCAGGTTAGGTTCCATTTTTTTATGGTTGGTGAATGCTGACTCCTCAGATGGGTATAATAATAACTTAATGCTGAAAATGCTCTTGATGTTTTAAGAAGAAATGTCTGATACAGTAGAATAGAGTTTGGTGGCTGGCTTAGGTTTTTTCACTTGCTTAAAGCATAAGGAACAAGTTTCGTTTTAGGAAATGTTAGGATTGTCTTATGTGTAAACAATTGTGTTTCTTTTTCTTTGGACTAGGTTCTGTATATGACCTTTGTGAGTGTGAATTCAGAGCTAAAACAAAAACTTATGATGGCTTTCCTCCCTATAGAAAAAAACCCCTCATCTTAGCAGATGATCCTTAAACTTACTAATTGCTGCTATACCGACCTGCGAAGTTTTGTGCTGAAATTTGAATTCCTGTGAGCAACATTTATCATAACTGCCTTTAAAAATGTTTATATTGTTTATTTGAAAACTGCTTTTTTTTCCTGTCCTGTTGAACAACATTCACTTATTTAACCAGTGTATCTTCATAATAAAGCTTTACCCTTTGTACAGTTGAAAGTCTATACACTGTATAGAAGGTTTGAAGATGGGACACACCTACACATTAGGAGATTTCTTCCTTTCCTCCAGTTTAACCCTTGGGTACTTGTGACTGGTTTCTTCCACTCATACCTTCATTTCCTTTCAGTATTCAGAAGATGGGCAATAACTGTGCTTACATACTATTTAAAATTCCTTGAGATTTGCAGAGGAAAAGGGCTGTGTAAATGCTAATCATTTTCCTATTTTACTCTTTAGTTTCTTTTTTTTTTGGGGGGGGGGGGGAGTGGAGAGTAATATGTAAATGCGTAAATACCTGCATGCATATGACATGTGTTTTCAAACTGGGAACACGCATATGTGGAAAACCTTCTCGTTTCATATTTTAGCTTTGTAAAATGTTTTCTAAAATAGTTCTTATTATTTAATTGTACTGCAAAAATATGGAATGTGGATAAATATATTTGGACAAATGGGTACATCCTCAGGGAAGATATGATGGAATCTGCATTTGAATCTAAAGTAAGTATTCTTCCTATTCTTTAATTCTGTCCTCCATCCCCTAGGCCCATGAAATGCAAGAGCTTCGAAACAAGTTCAGTGGCTTTTATGCTATGGTTCTTCAGTAGCATAGTCTGTGTATCTAGCTTCTGGAGTTTTTTGTACTGTGAGTTTGGGTGCTGCTATTTCTTTAGGCTCCTGCAATACAACAAAATTTTCCTCTCTAGACTCTGGTAGACTTGGTCTAGTGCACTACCATGCACGTGTAGTTTGTCTTTGTGTTCCTGTCTGATCTGCACACATACAGAGTACAATTCATGTTGAAATGCGGGAAAGACCTATGCAGGCGTTGCCCATTGGCCTTCTTTTCTCCGCAAAACTGTTCCTTATCTGATAGGCGTTTGTCAGTGGCTCCATGCTTTAAAAGTACGTATGACCGAAGAGGAATAAATGTAATGGTAGTAGTGTGATTTTTTTCATTCTTTTACTGGTAAATGTCTGTTGCCAAGTATTAAGACTCTTTTCAGTTTGTAAGAGCAATCTTTGTCTCTAAACTACAGCAAGACTATGGAGGATTAGTTTTGGCTGGCAACAAGAAGAATGCTTTAAAATGCCTAAAGGGTTAACCTTAAATGCTAATCCAGTTCTCATATCTAGAAAGCTGTCACTAGTCCTGTCATAAAGTTAAACTCCCAAATCCGACAATGTACAATTGCTGAGGCCAAACTTAAGTCTTGTTGCCTTGCTATGAAGTCACAAGGATTCTTTAATGATTAAGGTGAAGAGTTTTTACCGAGTCAGTGAAGACTGCTAATATTTTGCTTGATCTGGACATGGTTTTTTAACTCTGTTAGTGAGAAATGTCATGTATGGGGGGAGTAAGGCAGTAGAAAGGCACTAGAGGTGGAGGCTTGCCTAGTTTTTGTAAAACTTGATCATCTGATAAATTAGTTCATCAGTAAAATTTTCAGTTAAGAATTCTTCAGTTCTGTTCTTCCTGCGGACCTATGTAAGAAAGAGGAAATGCTTTCTCTCCACATTATTTGAAAATATATTCAGAGTCATATATGAGTTGGATGTGACTGATAGTTTGTGTATTCTTGCTATCAAGAGTAGTTTTCAGTGCTTCAGCATCACTGCCCCATAACATCTAAGTTTTTTTTTCATTTTGATCACATAATCACATATTATTCATGTACCTTGTTTTGCTTGCATGCATTCTATACTCTTCAAGGTAACTTTAGCATATACTGTAGCCTTGTTCTTTGATAAAAGCAAGATACTTTTTTGACTAATTGAGTGGAGGATTTTGCTTTGAAACTGAAATACCGTGAGGAATGCTATATACCCCTCCACACTTAGAATACTGCTTCTGCCTGAAAAAAGAAGAAAGTTCATTGATTAATACTTACTGCTTTTCTGATTATTTTTTTTTAAATTGAATTAGGGGGGAAGCAAAAATTAATTTGTTATCACTTTATGTATGAAACTTTTCGTAGAGTTCTATTGGTTCGTAATCCAAATGCAAAACTCACATCCTGAGAAAATTTAAATTGGACTAAGGTTTTTGAAATGGAAGAGAAGGTCACTTCGCTGCCTATGGGTGTGTATTCTGAATGTCAGGTCAGGCAGGCTAATGTAGAAAGAGCTGTGCCTTAACTTGCTGAGTGGTTTTTTTGGTTGTGGGTTTTGGGGTTTTTTTGGGGGTGTGGTTTTTTGTTTTTGTTTTTTTTTTTAGTTATGGCAGGCAATTGCGCAGAGATCTTGATGGCGACATTACTTGGCAAACATTTTGGAATCGGCTCAACATGTGACATCACACCCCCTTAAGGTTTTCCACATAAAATACGTCCTCCAAAGAAAATACAAAAATTGAGACTTAATCTGAAATGTATTATTACATTCTCTAAGGTCTCATTAGGTACCTCAGTATTTCCCCTGCCCCCCTTTTCCCAGGCAGATAGACTAAATGTTGCAGATAATAGTGGTAAAAGTTTTATAGTCTTCTTGGGGGCAATATGGAGGAGGGGCAGGGAAGAGAGTTTTAATCCCATGTCTACCCTGTTTTCACCAGAAAAAAAAAAATACAAGGACTCTGATGCTTAGTCTTTCCTTCTATGCAGCTTTTCACGCTGTGTGAGCACGTGTCTGATGTAACATTTTGCCACTTTTAGCAACTGTAGTTGTTTAGCTCTGTCTGCAAGAGATGTGTGTCTCAGTTTTTGAGAAAAAGACAGCAGAGATGAAAACTTCAATTCAGCTCAGGTTTTAGTTCCTGATATGATGCTGTTTCACAAAAACAGTTCTTAGAGAAAAAAGTCACTTCTGTGCCTTGTGGGGGGACTCTGTATGTGCTTTTCTGTGTATGCCTGTGCTTGCCTGCATCTGTGTATATTTTTCTGAGAAGCAGAAGTTTTTTTTCCCCAGCCTCTTTAATTGCAAACCATAAATATGGCTGTGTACTTGGTGGGAAGCATATGTGCTATCTTCGATAGACCTGCAGGAGAGAGGTGTAGTGTGGAGGGTGAACGCTGCCAAAATATGTGGAACATGATGTTACACAGGCGAAGCAGAGGAAGAATTATCTATGCGTAATCTGAGTTTAGAATAAGCTTGACGTTCTCACACCCAAACATTTCCATCTGGAAGCTGTTCCTAAGTGAAAGGAAACAGAGACAATATTCTCCTATCTTCTTGAGTAGCTATCCAGGGAATAGGAAATGTTCTTCAATATATACATTATTTTTTTTTCCTTAAGATGTATTCAGTTTTAGTGCAGATTCAGAGAAGCCACAGTTTAAAGTGGCTTTTTTAAAGACAGTAAGTGACATTAAATTCTTCTTAATCCTTCTGAGAATTGGTAATGAAACCCTCACACTGTGCTTAAACAAGCTGTGGTGCTTTTAGGTTATACTTAAAAATAAAGTTGGATTTATGGTTTTTATGCCAATCCTGGTATGAGAACTTCATGGCATTCTTATTTTCAAGCTTTCTGTAAATTATCCTCTGCCTTTGCTTCCTCTCTCTGTGGTCTGTCCAAACACCTTCTACTTTTCCTCATGTCTTTTTCTTCTGCCATCAAAGGCTGCATGCCTGATTTCATATTCTGTTACTTACATACTATAGTGTACACTGAACATCTAAACATGCTGAAAGGTTGCCTACTTCATGTTGGTTATAACTTTACACATTTGCATTTCTCTTTGTATTCTCTGTAGTCTAACATACCTGTCATCCTGCAACAGTGCTGAAGAATATGCCAACCATTTGACCTACCTTACCTGCTGATGGATATGTAGACATTACTGTTATTTAGGAGTAATTAGTTATGTTTTCACAGCTGAACTCTCAAAATACAACTCTGCAAATGCACTGATTTTTAGTGGATGCAGAATAAGAAAGCAGACAGATGCTTAGACATGTTAAACTGTAGATATTTCTTAGTACTATGGCAAGAGGTAACCTTACCTTTCACATTCTTGTTCCAGTAAGTTTGTAAACTCATCACTTTTTTCCATGTATTTGCTGTGCTTCCTCTTCTCTTCCTCTAGTTCATACAGTGTCTGTCTGTGTGATTTTTCTACCATTAGAAGTTGCTCCAGCATTCGTCTGTGAGTTTCTTTCTGTTTCTCTACAACTTTATCAAGCTACAAAAAAAGCAAAAACTCCTGATGTCTTTTGAAATTCTTACTTGCTCAGGCTTTCATTAATAAAAGATTTTACGAGAGGCTTAAATAATATAAAATGCATTTAATAGCCTAATGGCCAGGTCCTTTGGTATCTGTTTGGAAGGGGTTATTTAGTTCTGTCAGTCTAGTTCTGAAAAATTAGAAAAATAAGGTACGGTTTTGCAGGATCCTCAGTCACCTGCTGTTCCTCCTCCTGCCATGACTGATCCTCAACAGCTACTAATTAACAGTTACTGTTCCCAGGGCTGTGCTTTTCTCATTGATCATTGTGGTAGAGAACCAGATGTCTTGGCAGAAGAAGCCTCTGCTTCATACAGTAGACAACTGACTGTAGGTTGAATAGAAATAGCTGCCTCATTTGTACCTCCGTAGGAAATAAGAGCATTGAATTGTCTTTGTAAGGTGGACAGGTAGATCAAAAAGCAGTTTTCCTCTGGTTTCACAGTAGACGTGTGATAGAAGCAGGAGTGGAAAACAGTCCTGTCTCCTGTGCTTACTCTGACCATGGCTCTGGGTTTCTGGAATAAGTGCTAAATTTTGAAATAGTTGAAAGTATTTTTATTTAATGGTGGCATTTCCCGTTTTGTTCCTCAAATTTCACATGTAAAGGGGTTTGCCTTGCTGATAGGACCTTTATAGCACACTTTGAGGATCAAATTCCCTCCCCTTCCCCAGGTATTTCTGCTGAGCTTCTAAATATTATTGTATAGTGGTATTTGAATAATCTATTTTAGGTTTTGGTAATAATTTTTAGTTTTTGTAAACCACAGAGGTATTGGCATAACTGTTCACTGGAGTTATGCTGTTAAACAAAATGATTTCCAGAAACCGAGTGAAAACTATCATTCTGAGGATTCTCTTAAGACTTTTGAATTCAGTATGTGACCGAGTTATGCAAGTGTGTGTATGAAACAAGAGGGGGTTTTCTTCCTTAGGCTTTATTGATCTAGCTGAAGTTTGAGGAAAGATCACTGGAGGCCATCTAAAGACCTGGGAAGAGTCTGTATTTGTGAGAGTCTTTGTTCCCTGCTCGTTCCCCTTCCTCTGTGGAGACTGCCTCCCTCATCAGGCCAACACAGGAGTCCTCGTATCCTTTTTGGAAAAGAGAAATTTTTGAGCTCAAGGCCCAGTGCCTCCTTTTAACCACAGTCTATTCTAGTAGGTCAAGCTGCTTTGCAGTGCTTCATTCTATTAATAGGAAACAATTCACAAATGGGCGGTGTGGGAAGCAAGGCTGGTTCTGGTTCTCTGATGTTTCCCCCACAAGGAATTCCATGTGCCACAAGAAACACTGGGGCTTCAGATTCTAAGGGCCACTGCTTATTTTGGACAATTTAATTCCAAGGAGTATGATTAATTGTCTTTTCCTCATGTTTATTCACAGCTTGGCCAATAGGAGCAATGACAGGAAGAGCTGGAATGCCTAAACATGAGTTTCTTGAATGAGTGAGAACCTCAATTTCTATATGGGCTTCCGAGTCTCCCTCTGCTTACCTCAGCTTCTTTTTAAGCTTTATATATTCTCTTATGTTTCTCCTAAATAATTGCTAACTTTTTTGGTGACACTGCTACGAATAAGGAAAAAGGAACCATTGACAAGACTTTGAAGATAGTTTGAGTCCAAAATACTCCAACAGAAATGCAGACCATTTTGAAAATTGCCTGTTCTTTCTGCTTACGACATTAGAGTGTCTTTTCTGTTGTGACATCGCTAAGCTCATTTCATGCGTGATCAAAAAATGTAAAGAAACCTGAGTGTCCTTTTTGGCTGTTTTGTCATGCTCTTCTTACAGCAGAATGTTAAGGGGTTTTTTTGTCTTGTTCACTCATAATTTGCGTGCTTTTATACCAGCAAGGTCAATGCTTTCTGGAATCATGATCCTGAAGTAGGACCTCCTTTGGGAAAGCATTTCTTACCTAAACCCTTGCATATGGAATTTTTCTCAGTAAGCAAGTGCCACCTTATACAGTCATCTCCTGACTGTGTTTTCTATGTCTTGTACAGAGGTTGACAACTGAATTGCCTAAAAAGGTCAGGTTGAAGAAAACTGGCCATTTTCTAATTTCTCCACAGTCTCCCTTCTTCTAGCAGAAGTGGAAATTTCAGAATTTGAAATCTTTTGTTCAGATACTAGCTTACCAGAAAGAGAGAGAGAATTTTCAGCGTGGTTGACCAACCTTCCTCCCCCACCAAGATTTTAGAGGGTTTTTTGGAACAGCTATTGCACAGATGCATGAGGCACCATCACCTGGGTTCCTGATCTTTGCCTTTTTAAAGGTCATGCTGTCAGGTGACTATATGCTGTTCTCAGAAAGCAACCTGCCTCTGATGCAGTGCTGCTTGCAACTATGGCCCTGTCTTGCTTAAATTGATATGAACTGCGCCCAAGCCTTGCATGATAGTGCTTGCTGATCTCAGCCCTCAGTCCAAGGTCAGGTGGGGAAGAAGGTAAAGGTGTGAACTGATTTCTTTTGGCAGGCAGTCTGCATGGATGGGATTAAGAAAGTGAAGTGATGCATTTGTATGGATTGGTCCACAGCTTCAAAAGTACATGTAAGAATCTGCTGGGGTGTGTAAATTGCTATCATAAGAAAATACTGAAATTTCTTGCTACAAGCTGATCATAAATCAAATAACTCCTGTTTCCAAACATATAAATGCCTGATGGAGATGAGGGTTAGTTGTCAACACAAACAACATTAACCAGATAAAAGATAGTCCTGCTTCTGCATTGTTGGATGTGAAAAATGTGGCACCTGCCAGCAGTGTTTTATGGGTTCAGTATATTTTGTTTGCTCTAGAGTATTTGTTGAATGGCTAGAAGAAGTTAATTCAAGCAGTAGTCCAAGCAGCATGTATGCAAGAAGAAAGGTAGTCATTCCAGGTTTTTGTTTTTCAGTTCTTGATGATCAATGCCAGTGCCTTTCACTTCACAGTTGTGCTTTTGTCAGTGTTGAGATTAGCAGTTTGGAATACAAACTGGTATTTGGGATGGGTGAGGTGTATATTCAAGGCAGGTCAGTGGAACAAGGAGTTTGAAAATGGGTAAAAGAACAGTAGTGTCCTGGGGAGACCTGCTTACATGAAAGGGTAAGAGAGACAAGTAAATAAGCTGCTGCATCAAAGTTGTTTTCATGTTGTAGTTTTCTCCTGTTGCTCAGATTAGAAGATGCATTTAGATTTTCTTTTCAAGAATGCTGTCAAATCAGTTCTACCACGAGCATTTGCAGCTGGTGTGAAGCTGTTGTGGCTGGGGACAAGGTGGAGAGCAAGAGCTTGAGATTCCACTTGGGGGGAGAAGGGAAGAGATGCTGAGCCTGTGTCCTGGTACAGGTGGGTGATAGAGAAAAGAATTGGAGAGGCAGCAGATCTTGCATCACAATTAATGCAGACACTTGAGATCTGCATGTAAGCTGCATGATGGGTATGAGCATTTGGCCTTGTGACAGTTGTGTCTGTTCTTGTGCAGCATGCCTCTCCCTCCCTGAAGGACCAAGCAGAGCAGAGTCTGATACTGGGTTGCTGCACTTCTTTGTGGTTTGTTTGGAAGCTCTATTGTGTCCCTCTGCAAGATTAGGGCACTTCCCCAGGGAGCAAAATTGACTCTTGCATTTTCCCTGTGAGATCTTGTGGCTGACTCCCACGTATCCAGCAAAGAAGAGAGAGAAGTCATGTGAACCCCTGCTAGTGTGAGATTGTCACAGAAGAGTGGTCTCCAGCAGCCCCTGGTTCCTCAAATTACTCTGTCCAAATGCTAAATCTGCGCATGCAGAGGTATCCATTTATATGTATGCACACACTCAGCATATACAGTTCTTGGCTAAAAACCACAGAGGACTAATAAGCAGCAGTATAAATGTCTTCTGTTGAAAATTAAAGTGATAAAATCTTAATTAAGTGATTTGTTGTTTTGTTCTTGCTAACCATATGGGCTTTTTGCTAGAATTAATACTTGAACATACTGTACAATACAATGGAAAATAAGAGGCATGGTCTTACGTAACTGTGAATAGTTCAGCAAGCTAAAAATTCACAGGAATTTAACCGTTTAAATACATTTTATCACCAACTCATGTCTGAAGTCAAACTAGGATGGTGTGTCTCGTATCTGTTACATTGGAACTAGACTTTTAGTCTTTCTCTTTTTAGATTGTTTTGTGTTTGGTGCTGTGCCAGAATAAAATCCAAGTTAGTTACATTTCTTTATCCAAAGTTCAGTGAAATATTATTCCTGTGAATAATATCCTCATGGTCATTGTTTATAAATGTATAATCCTGAGTTTAGGATTACTGGAGATTATGGGAGCAGTTCCTCACTTGTCTTTTTCAACCCTAGCTGAGCCAAGTTTCCATGCAGATACATTGGTCTGCTTTTCCTGAATGCTATGTTGTCAATGTTATTGTTTCAGTCTCTTCCTATGACTGTAACTTACTGGTGCCCTACCTACAGCTGTCATCATTGGAAAGTTGTGACCAGCACTTGTAAGATGTTGTGAGGATGCAATCAGATAGACTTTGTTAAAAGGCTGATGAGGATGCATCTTTCCACGAGTTGATTGGCACTGGGATTTTAAAAATGGATTTGATTTTGAATTATCCTTGATGGATGTAGAATATAGGCTTTCTTCTAGTTTTGTTGCTTTTAGAGGAGTTCTCGAAGTGGTAGGAGGTATTGTTCATCACATTTCAAAACAGTGAGGCACCAGATTTTTTTTATCTTTGACTGTGTTATTGGAAGCTGGGGAAAGTTAGAAACCAGAAGTGGCTTTCTAGTTCCATGAAAGTTTGAAACATGAGAAAAAGACTCCATAAATTCTGCAGTATCTTCCTCTTTATCTCTCTTTTCCTACATCACCTTCTCTGATGTTTTTCTGATTCTTTTAAAAATTTATTTGTTTATTTTTGAATCTGGGAAAATGGTTCTTATGCTGTTATTTGGTATTTGCTAGAATGTTGAATACCGTTTGTTTTCTATTCAAGAGAAATGGCAATTGAGCTGAAGCCAGATTTTCTCATGAATAACTGACTTGATCTAAATTTATAAACCGTACAAAGATGGAAAACCATTTCAAGCCTTTGTGTCAGAAGCAAAAATAAAATAAAAGTATTTTCTTTTCTGCCCATTTAAACATAATTCACTGTATCCTTGAGTGCGAGGAATAAGAGTAAGCTTATCTGGCATTTGTTAGGTTGCAGAAAGAAATAGCTGTAGAGCGAATTTGGCTGAAAAAACCCTCTGCTTTCAAAAAAAAAAAAAAAAGACGACATGGTTTTGGTGTGTCAGACTTCTCATAGGTTTTGCAAAGGAATATGTGTTACTACTGTTTTCTATTTTGCTACATTTCTTCATCTATGAATCCTGTTCCTGATGAGTAAAGCTGTCCAGTTACCAAATTTTCCCACTACATTTTTAATCAGATTTGCCAAGAAACTTCATAAAGTTTAGGATAGGTGAGTGAATTGTGAGAGAACATCAAAGAACCAGTAATCTTACCGATGCCTTCTGAAATTCCCTATATTTTCAAGTGAGTTTTGGGAAGATCCTCTGTGTTCAGGACTACAAGGCTAAATTGTCAAGGGCAAGACGCATATGCTCTAGAGGAACTGGATCAGCAGAGGTTTTGTAGGCGGATACAAAGGTACATTGTCATGGTGGCAAAGGGGGACTTTAAATGGTCCATTCCCATACCTTGTGGCTGGTTCCACCTCTCCCTTGGTTTTTATAAACTTTTAAAAAATCCAAACAAAACCTAAATGGATCTCTGACTTAATTTGGGGGGATTTTGAAACAAATTGTGGAATGCCTGCTGATTATGGCATCCTTTGGTTTACCAAGATATATGAAGTGCCAGTGGTCCTTCTAGCCTTTCAGTTGCTTTCAGGATGTTTATCTTTGCCTTTTGGAATTGCCAAATCCAGTGGTGTTAGAAATCCTTTCTCTGCCACTAAGTGTAAGAAGGAAAAAGTGTGTATAAACTTATGTAAAGTAACAGACTGAACTTATGTTTTCAAACTTTTTTGGACTTCTTTTCAAATAATTTCCATTTGTGCTCAAAGTTTCTGTGACATAATGCCACAATGTTCTAAAATAAATTAACCTCCACAGTTGAACTTTATCTGTTTCAGATTATAGCCAGAGATTTTAACCTTTGAGCCTCTGAAATGAGTGTTGACCTTTTGCCTGACATAATTTTCGCTGAAATTAACTCTATATCCTTAGGTACATTTCTGTTCAGAAAGCTTGGAAAACATGTGGTAGAAGAATTGTATTAATAATTTCTGCTTTTATTTTTATGATGATTATCGATACTGAGCAGCATATTAAAAATGTTTATCTAAATTCAAGAGGAGACACTTTCTTGGGAGAAACTCATATATTCTGATATGAAGGTATTTTAATATCCAGTGATTTGCATTGCAGGGCAGAAATGAAATTCAGATTAACATTGTTCAGAAAGTATGGCTGCTGCTGCAGTGTAATGAAACTAAAGGTTACTTAGGTAAAATGCGAGATGATTAGATTTCTGCCTGGATGAAGTTTCTAATGACAGCTCATTACAGTAACTGCTCAGACCAAGTTAGTATGCCCATGACTCCCCCAGAATTAATGGGAGCTGAGATATGTACAGGTAGACAGCTGTGTGATTACTGCTGAATGGGCCCTTACCAGCCATTGGTAGGATGGCTTCAATGAGACAAATAGGAAGGTATCTGTTTGTATAGGTTGTGAATTTGGATAATAGAAAGGAAAAAAACAACAACAAAAAAGACGATGTCAAAAATAGAAGGCTGATTATCAAAGTTTGAGTTAGACAAGATCATGGCTGTGTCTATGTTTAAAGCCCCAATGCACAGTATAAATGAGGATCATTAGATACCTGTTTTTATTAGGGAACCCACTGGACCCTGCACTTCGTTCTTCTGTCACTTACACTCGTGTTAGATTCTAGATTTAGAGCTCATTTGCTTTCTTCCCCTGAAGCCAGTGAGATATTTACAGTTGAATTTGGTGGGAACTACGGTTAAATATCAATTACATGTTCATACCTCTCCCATAGGCTTTTCGTAGATATCTTCTTGCCATTGCTCAGCCTTTGTTTGAATAGCATCTCGCTGGAGGGCCTCTAACACCTTCTTTGGAGTAACAAAGCCATATTGTGCTTCAAGCAAAGCCAAGTCAATTTTTTCAGCCTTAAGTACTCCTATAACTTCATCTTGAGCCTGCAGAAACACAAAGGTTTTATTTTGTTAAACTGTACATGTGTATATATAGGTTAGCTTTCTACTTTTGATTTTAAGAAAACTAAAAAACTTTTAAAGAATGCTGTGTATGTGAAGTGCCCCAAAATAGTCAGTAACATGAAGACAGTTAAAAAGCATGAGGGAGATATTGGTCTTTGTATTTTATTAGTTCTGCATACACTCCAACATCTTCAGAACCCTCATCAATGCTTAAGTACTTTGTTAGTGATTAGATTGTGTTGCTGTTTCTGGACAAGTTTGTAGCATTCACAATACAAAATTTCAGGGCAAAGTGTGACTTGTGGTAGTGCAAGATGTTAGGCTGGTTCTTGAAGCCTGGAAGTGCTGCACATCATGTATATTTTGGGTGCAAAGGTGGCTTCTGTAGTTAAAACCCACCTGGGGTTGTCCACTTCTGTTGTTATACCGAGCTCATTTGAGCAGTGAATGTAGTGAGGTGTGCTGTGCAGGGGATGTGACACTTCGCAACACACATTCCAAAGCCATGCAATAATGGCAGTTCTTTAAAACAAGATTAATTGCCTTCAAAGCTGACAGTGGGGTTCTGTGTGCATGTATATGTACGTGTGCATGCATGTGTGAGACCATGCCTTATGTCTTTATAGACATGTAGATGTGCACATGCTCATGTACCTGCACTCAGGTAATAAGCAACCTTGCAGCATCAAGTTTTTTGGAAGTAACTGCTGTAAGGGTATTCACAACTTGTGAGTGCATGTTAAAAAAAGGCATTTTAAAAGATAATGATTGAGAGAAGGTGGTGTTATCTGGTTTCCAAAAGTCATGTAGTTTCAAAAAGTATAGCCTAAATATGTGCATTATACTTTTCCTTTCCTAATGTCACTTCATTTGTTTCCTTAATCTTATAAAATATCTGATGACATCCTGGTAATCTTATGAAATATCTGATGACATTCTGTTACCAAAGAGTAGATACAATATATTCTCAGGTATGTTTTCGGTATGTTCTTCTATGTATGTATTTCAGAAATTCTTGCACAAGCTGGCAGGTACACATGCCTTCTTCCTATCATACAGCATTGTTCTGTAAGTCCATGCTCCATGCTGGAGAAACATGCTGTATGTATCTGCAGTATTTGAAGTGATCTATAGATTCTCTTTGCTCTTGTAAAAAAGAAAACAAGCCACCAAGAACACTTCTTTGCTATAAAGTTACTAGTTCCTAGACATTAAGTTGAAGGGGACAGAATACCTGCTGCGAATATTGTGCTAATTGTCTCGAAGTCCCACTTCTAATGAATGTTCTTTTATGAGAATATCTGATTATGTGAATGTTTCCACTGGGGGGAAACTGGTTTAGGTCACCACCTTCCCTAGGGCCGTGTCCATGTCTTTTTTCCCTGCATCCTCTGGTGGTGGAGGTTGCCCCCTGCCTCCGTTACAGTGACATAACTACATGAACTATCTCAAACATCCATTGTCTGCAATGATCTCAGTTAAAAACAAAATGAAATACATGCTAATCCTAGAAGGGTAGAATAGGAAGGGAAGAAATCAGAGAGAGGGATATATCTCAGGAGAGGGTAACAATTTTCAGTCTGACTGCTCTTGACTGGAGCACTTCTGTATCTCTCTTTGTGACTGTGTTTAGAAATAGAGCATTTTATCTTTTTTTTAATCCTGTGGAAGAAACCTAGAAGAGTGATCTTTGTGCATCTTAAATGTTCTGGAATCAGAAAGTAATGGCACCTAACTTTGAAACTTAATTATGGTTGGATTGACAGCTGATCTTCAGAGATTTGACTTGGCATTACAGGTGGTGGAAAATTAGAAATAAAAAATGACTTCTTGCTTCTTTCATTCATGATGCTTCCTTTGGAATGTTGGACATGATTTAAAATGTTCATGTCGTGCTTATTGTTTTCCAGTTTCTCATTTCACTCTGTTGCAGTTTTAAATCTTAAGAATTGAAGTGTGTGTGGGTTTTTTATATATATATATATTTATATTACATAAGTGTAATGAAGTGTGTGTGTAATATAAATACATATATAAATATACATACACAAACATCTCTTTTTTGAGAGGAAGAGAGAACTGTTTTGGGGGAGTGTGTGACATCTGAATTATAATCTAAATTAAGAAAGGGCATGTGAGCCAGAGAGAAATGTTTTGCAAACATGGAAATTGTTTTGTTTGCATAATGAAGTGTTCTCTAGAAGTTTGCATTGGATCTACCCTCAGAGATTGGTACATCTATCAAATAGTCATATTTCATGTGTGTTCTGTTAAGCATATATGTATTATTATGTAAATATATATGCCTATGTTAAGAATGGAACTACCCAGGTGCTGTCTAGGTAATAAACTCTGAAACCATGTGATACACCCATTTATACCACTTTAGCCAGTTTGCTCTTTCCTCTGTCTGTGAGCAGTTTTAAGTGGCTACCACTACTTCTCTGCAATCAGCCTGCCACAGAAATATCCTTCTTGCTCACTGGAAGTCTGGTTCCCGCTTCCTAAAATTACATTTGACCAGGTTAGGCATCGTTTACCACGTGGCAGCTGGCTCCTTTTCCAGACAGAAAAATGCTCGCTCCTCAAAATCCAGTATCTTGTGGGCTAAGTAGTGTGCAACACTTACGCTTAATATTATGGGAAATAAAATGGCTACTTTGATTTTTCTAGGAAAAGATGTTAGAATACTGTTGAGTGAGTTAGTTCTTGTGATCTGGCACATAGTGATTCGTAAAGAGTAATGCTTGTGACTTTGTTGGAGATGGGAGATAAGAAATAATTAACAGATATTAAAGGTTCTCCATATAGGTTTTACAGTGACAAATACTTTGTATTCAGAGTACTTAGAAAGGGGCAGCACAATAGGACAGTTTTGTGAGTTCTCTGCTCTGAGAGTTACGTGATCCTTCACAGTGGACCATGAGTGTTTTTAGTGTGATACAGGTACATTTTGAATAAATATTATTTGCATTAAGGGTGGCGTAAAGATCACCTTTTCTGACTGATAGCTGTAATATAGTAATAGCTATAATTTGTGGTTTTATGTACTTTGCTGTTTATATTTGCCCTTCTCTATCAAATTAGGTAGGGTGTTTCTTTAACATGAAAGCAGCATGTGTTTGCAGTAAATTGGTGGGGCGGGGAGTGTGTTTTACTCTGGAATATAAAATAAGACAATAAATCACCTGTAATTCACCCTCGAGGACACTAAGAAGAAATAGCAAGTCATCACGAGAGAGATCCTCTCTTTTCTTGGAAGAACTTTGGGTTTTTTCTGCCTTAGGGCTTCTTAGGATGGTACTGGCTTGGGCTACATCATCCTTTTCCTTCTGCCTTCTTTGCACGTTTCCTCTCCCACTGTAACCGACCTCTTCTTTATGGTGGTCTTTCGGCCTTTGCTGGCTCAGCTTTGGTCTGGTTGGGCTTTCTGTGCTGTTACTTCTGGAACGCATGGTTTATATCTCTGAAGCTGAAGGAAGGTGGGGAAAAAAAGTAATTGTTTTAACTAACAAAGACTATAAAACTATTGCCATAATTTATGATGGTGGGTATTATTCCCTCCAGACTGGTAGTTTTCCCTCCCACACAAGGCTGTTTGTCATTTGACAAAAGCTGACAACCTCATGTAAGCCAACAGGACTGGGCGTGATCCTTACTGGATGTCTTTAGTGAAGTGAGTCTTAATTGGTTTTAAGGAGTTGTAACAATTCCCTCCTCAATATTTGCAAAGACAGCAACTTTAGCAACAGTACTGTGCACATCATGGCAGACCACGTTTCCCATTTGAGACACAGCGCCTACCTCACCTTTCAGGTACTTATTGTCATGAGGCAAATTTAGAGATTTAGAAGGCTTTCGCTAGGAAGATCTTTCTGTTCCAATTTCATAACGTACCAGCCCTTACTGTATAGCTGTGTTTTGTTTTTCTTTGTCTTTCCAAGGGAGAGCCCAGAATTGGTTCTCCACTACTACGAGTTATGTAGTTGCATTCTCCATGTTTGGCAAAATGTAGGGGTTAGCACGTCCAGACTGCAAGGGGTGAACCTCATTGTAAACACCCCCTCCCCAACACAACCACCCCGAAAACCAAACTAACTTGCTGATTGTGGTCTGCCTCGCCAATACCCATATAGTATGAAACCTTACTACTTCTTTAGTGCTAGACCCTAGCATTCTAGAGGTGTTAGTACCTGGCCAAAGGGAGACCTTTCCTAACTAGGCCCCTTTGAAGTGCCACTGTTAAATAAACATGCCCTAATGCCTTTTGCAGATAAATGGCTAACACTGTATAAATATTGATTAACCTCAGGAACTTGGTTTTGCTTATCAGCACTCAAATTAAGGTATGAATGGATTATAGTCCACCTCTACAGGAAAACTGTGGTCATGTATACTGTCCAGCAGATAAAAGCCTGATCGTGTGATTCAAATGTGCAATTAAATGTGTTCCAAATACAAAAAAGGCAGAGTTTTTCTTATAAAACTGCAAAGCTAATTGCTGAAAGGTCCAGAAAATTCTTGTGGCCTGTGGTAAGCAGGAGATGATTGTGTTGCTGCTTTTTGGTCTCGCAAATCTGTGGCTAATGAAGTTCTCTCAGAGCTCCCCCTTATGCCAGGTTCTGACTCTATATCCTAAACTCTGTGACTGCACTCCTTAACTGTGCTGATTTTCCACTGAACGCTACAATTACTTCATTTTGTTGTTTTTCTGCAAGAACAGAGGAGGTGGAAGAAGCTTTTAGTATGTAATGGATGATGGCTGAGAGTGGGGAGAATTTATCAAAAACTTTACAAGAAAACCAAGTGATGTTTTCTATAATGCTGAAGTCTCTTCTAGTCTAATTTAAAGCATTCATAATAGCTTGTATTTCGTAAGAAAAACTTGTTTCTCCAGGTCTCCAAAAATCAAGGTGTGTCAGATTTGCCTGGCAGTGTGCACTGGAACCTGTTTGTGAAGCTGTGCATCAACAGTGTCAGGTTAGAATGGGGGCTTGTTACAGTGCATGTAGGAAACAGAGTTGTTCGTAGCAGGCCGGTAGGGATGTTAGCTGATGATGATTAGTTTAAGTTGGTGCTCATCCTGTCCTTTCAGTTGAATGTAGTTTCTCTTTGTTCACTGTGGTCTGCTTATTAGGCTTACTCACCTTTTGCATCTTGCTTACAAAGTATTACTACTTTGGAAGAAGACCATAGGTTTCCTTTGGGCGTAAAATGCCAAATGCCTGTTTGGCTTTTACGTACGGTTAATAGCTAGTATTTATAAGATCAAATGTAGGAGTTGTGAATTAAATCAGGTAACCTGAATGCATTCTGAGCTCGTCCATGCACTTTGATCCCACAAGCACAGGACGCTGTGAAATGCATAAATAGTCCAAGAAGCCCTTGCATTTTTCACCTCATGGCGTGCCTGGTACAGCAGCAGTCTCAACTGGAAATCAAGCTACTGTCAAACTTGTTGACAACAAGTGTCAATATGGCGTTCCTTGTGGAAGGGAAGAGGAACCAGTGTGTAAGGAAGAGGTTTGTACCTTTTCAAGCTTTTTGAGTTGGCTGCACCTGGCAACAGGATCCTGAACTTGAAAGGACAGTAGTCTCGGCGATCCTGCCAAGAAGGACACCCTCCCCCATGTTTTCTCTTACACTGTACACATGCTGTTGGCTTCAAGGCCGCATGCCACACACGGTTTTCACAGCTGCAGAGGGCTAGCTGTGACTCCCTTTCAATCTTGTCGTGCCTACTTCTTAATCAGGTAGATCAGTCCTTATTGCACTGGCAAAAGGTACTTGGTCCCTGAGAAGGCCAACTGACCTGCCAGACAGGTTACCCTCCTATGGAGATGGTGCCTTTGCAGCATCCCAGAGTGGATTTTTCTTCTTTTCTTGATGAGCAGAGTTGTTACGTACACTTTAGCTGCATTCTGTTCTTGCATTCCTGAATGCCAGTGCCTATTATTGAATCTGCTAATGCAAATATTTATCTAGATTTACCAATTAACATGAAAGATAAGAGATTGAAGTGGCATACTAAATGTATCCTTTAAGTACTTTTTTTATTGGTATTTGAATGTAGCTCACAAGAGGTGCGCAGACACTCTGGTATTAGTAGGCCCCCTTATTAACATATTCTTTCTCTGTTGATTTATTTAAGCCTTATTACCTGTACATTGACTGGCATTCTTATTATTTGTAGTGTTATCTGTTTACATAAGGGTGTTAGTGTTAATGTGGTCATCAAACGATGTAGGTATGAGTAACGGAAGGGCAATTCAAAGCTTCAAATTACTGCAGACAGTGTAGCTGCTGGTGAAGCAAGCAAATTGGGAGCTCAGGAATGGACAAAAACAAACATCCCGTCCACCTGCCGTGAAATTCCTCACCACCTTCAAATTGTCAGACCCCCTAGATGTGGCACCATCTAAGGGACTAACCCTCAAAGTGCACCTGACATTTTGGACAGAATATCAGCTGCCATGTCATGCACTTGCACCATGGCAGAAAGATGTTCCATTTTAATCCAGAGGATGCTGGTTTTCTGCAATGTTATTAAGCCCTTGAATGGCCCTTTTTGCGTACCTGTGTCTTAGCCCAATTTTACTTTAAATCACATGTTGATGGGGTCTGTGTACAAGAGAGCTGTCTTGCAAAAAAAGAGGTAAGGAAGAAGTGTCCCTGCTTGTAACAGGGGTTGTAGTTCACAGAGTCTCTGTGGTTTCTCCTGGAGGACTGACTCTTGCATCTTGTGGTAAACTTCTGTATAGAAGCTACTTTAAGCCCTGTTTCTCTGTACCACCAAGAAGGATGACAATATAAGATACTGTAGAAAACAGTAAACAACCGCTAAGAAAGAAGAAAGCAGGTGTGTGCTTTGCACTTGTGATCTGTCATCTGTTTTGGATCGATTACTGTACAGCAGGGATTGTAGCTACATGAACAGAAGAAACAAGGATACTTGTCAGCATCCTCATATGATGCTTTATGCACCATCTAGGCGGCACCTGCTTGCATCAAAAATGAAAGAAGATTGAAAGGGACCGTCCATATCATGAAGTCACGTCTTGTGAAATCACAGACCAACATGCAGTAGGCACTTAATAGAGGTTAGTTTACTGTAAGTGTACTAATTGAAGAGCGTGAGGCCTGTGTTCTGCACTATTGTGCTGTCCTTCATGTTATGAGGTGTCTGTTTGACTGAAGATTTTGTAGTGCTATCTTGCTTGAAGTCACAAGGTGTTGGTTCCCAGGCTTATCAGATTCAGTGCAGCTTGGTAGACTGGTTCCAGATTGAAAATGGAGTAAGGGTAGGTGACATTGAAATGTTCTGGTAAATCAAATTATTGCAAGTAACATACTTTGCAAAGTTTGAATCTATTCTCAGTGTTTGTGTTCTTGTTCTTCTTACAATTTGTTTTCTGTTGTGTTTTTTAAAGAGCTTGCTCATCTCTGAACATGTGTGCTGTCCGTCTGCCTATAAAGGAGAAATTTTCCTCTCCTTGGTGATAAGCAAGTAATCTGAGGGATCAAAATATACTTTCCAGAAGAGCCAGATGAATAAATGACCAAATGTTTCTATGATATTAACTTGGTCTCCACCCTCTCAATCATATGCTGAAGGAGATGAAACTGCATTTGTCTGTTTGGCAGCAGTGAACAAGCAGGTGGTTCAGAAATCCCCACACTTTTGTGGGAAAGACTGAAATATCCTTCAGAGATGATTTCACCACAGACACTGTAGGGTTTTAAGAGACATCCATTTTTTTTCCGTCTATTTTTCCCTTTAGTGTTTTCTCTTTAGTCAGTGATTGACTTATGAGCTAACAAAATCCCTCACAGGACCAAATCTTCCCTTAATCCCAGGGTAAGGATCCTGAACAGTTGAGAACTTGCTGTTTCTTCCAAAAATCCATGACTAAGCAAGGAATTATGTCTTTCTGTTTTTTAACATCCCTTAAAGGGTTATGGCAATGCTTTTCATTTGCTGCAATTGATAGGATTCCTACCAACAGGCTGACTTTTAAGAGGAGTTGAGATGCAATTGCTTAGCATGCCAATGTAATGGGAGAGCACAAAACACATGATGTCTTTTGGAAAGAGGTCTGAAATCCTCTGCCCATCACTAAAAATGTGGTTTGGGGCACGATTGTTCTAAGCAGGGTTCTTCAGCTCGTCTGTAAAACCAAATGGTCTGGGTACTAGACCTCTTTGTGGTTATCCATGAGAAAATGAAGAGGTGGGCTCCTTGCTGTATCGCTTAACATTTCTTTCGCAAAACTGGGTAGCTGTTCTGAAATCTGAAATGAAGATCTGTATTCCACAGAGGTTCCAGCTCAGAAATCAGTACTTTGAAAGTTTTCCAACATGGGTTGATTTTCCCTTGTCTCTGGTCATACCTTGGAACAAATTCTGGCCATACCTAACACTCAAAAGCACTTGTATCACTTTTTCCTCCTGCCGTGCCCTTCTCTCTCCTCCACAGAAATTCAGCTCTCCTAGTTTGTGGTCCAGCATTTTGCTAAGTTGATGGTAGTCTTAGAAGATTACTTATTGTGTTATATGTATACAGTTTATGTAGCAAATAGGTTAGATGCACTGCATTTGTTTGAGGTGATTTGTCTTCTCAGTGAGGTATTACACAGGCTGCAAGGCCACAATGTGCAGGTAAGGTTTTAGTTGTAGTGGAGGAATGACTCCTAAGTTGTATGTGCACTGTAGCTTCAATGTGCTGCTACAAGGTGACAACACTAGTATAATCCCATCTTTTCATGGGTTCGAAAGGTTGAGGAGGAATCAAAATTAAGATAGCTAGAATTTCTTTAACTTTCTATTTCTGGGAATGGAGGGTTGTGGTGAATTTTACGCAATTCTACTGAATTGCTTCTGGGAGATATATATGGGGAACTTTCTCCGTCTGCCTCCTTGGATTTAGGGGTTTTTTTTCTTTTTTAAAGTAAAATGTTTTGCACTCGTTTTGTAATTAGACACTAAAAGTGGATTATTTATAAGGATTAGTGCAAGACAGATTTTTGGTGCATGTGAAAAAATGTTACTAACATCAAGTAGATCTAAGTGCTTGAACAGGTAAACTCTGTAATGCCATCTTACCTGTTTCTCCTTCTAAAAGTGAATCTTGCAGTTGTCTGTATGACAGATTTTTATTGGTAAATTGCGCTGAAATAAAACTCAACTGCTTCAATTTCAATTTGCTTTCCAAATACAGAACTTTCTCTTTTTATAAGCATAAGAAACAGTTAATGTTATGTAATACCAGTGTGCTTGTGGTTTAATACTTATTATTCAGCTGCTGTAATTTTGACTCCAGTGTATAATTACTCTGTAATTACAGCATTATCCAAAGCAAAAATGGGAAATAGTGCTCCATGAAAAGAAAATGTTCCTATCTTAGAAACTGTGTATCTAAACTTGTCCTTTTTCCTGAATATCTTGAAATTGACTGCACCGTAGACATTTACGTAGCAGGATAATTCAGCTCCACTTTAGGTTAAGTACTATAGTATATACAACCAAGTATATATTTAAAAATAAAAAAAAAAAAAAAAAAAAGAAAGAAGCTGTGTAGACAGAACTACTAACGGAGCCTGGTTATCTGTAGATCTATGCCTATAGAAAGGCAAAGGCAGCAGCTACTGCGGCTGAGTTTGAATCCCACATTTCAGTTTTTCCTCACTGTGGCTGTCTCTCAATGCTTTCTGCAGGCACCACTTTCCCTGAAATCTGTAGAAATGTCAGTATCTTGCCCTCTCTCTCTGGCTTGTTTGAAATTGGCAGTGGTTCAGGATGGGACCCCCAGATACACAAAGTGTGCAGCTTCGTTGCCACAGAGAAACGAAACAAGCTCAGGCTGTCGTTAGGAAGAGTACACTGGAAACTTTGGTTGCCCTTTTTGCAGAACCATCTGTCATGGGGGTATTTGTGAAGCTGAAGGGTGGCATATTCAGACTTGTGAAACAAAAATTACCTGCATGGTGTGTAATATGTTTCTGTAAATCCCACGGGCAATAGCTAAAGAAGGGTATTTGAAGACTTGAGAAGGAGCTAACTATCTTTTTGTAAAATAAAAATGCACAAGATTTGAAAACAAAGAAAAAAAAATCCAATCCAAAAGTTTTTAGGTTTGGGGTTTCAGGATAGGCCACAATTTTTTGTATGGTAAGTCACACACCTTCTGTCTACTGAACAGTGGGGGATTGTGGTTTTGTTTGGGTGTTGGGTGGTTTTTGTTGGTTTTGGGTTTTTTTCCCCCAACTTTACTGAGGGTTTTTACTGGCTTTTATTTTATGTTTTGCAGGTTATTGATCTGCTCTAGTTTGTACATTCATATTTCTGATTCTTTCACATGAGATCCATGTGCCTCTCAGGTCAATACCTAGTTTCTGGCTTTTGCTTTCTCCCTTCCTACTAGAGACTTACTAAATGAAATCTTACCGAGGCCCTGGTCAAGGTTAGTGTCTCCCTGGACGAAACACGGTGCAAACCTGAAGGTATTGTCTCAGCAGTGGAATTAATTTTGTGCAAGTACATGACAGTTTTGGCGTAGTTTAAAATCCGGGGGAAGTTCTCAGTGTGCAAGGCTCTCCAACTGCTCCATGTGTTTGCTTGTCTCCAGCAGGCAGGTATGTGCCCTTCCTTCCCCAAGTTGAACATGCTTTTGGTAAATGGGGAACCTGCAAAAGCAGCTATTTCTGACTTCCTGACAATCTAGGCTATTGCCCACACTTATTTGCTGTCCTCAACAGACCTGATCTAGCCCAAATGCCATCATTGTGTGGTAATCTTATAAATATTTTAAGGTGAGTTTTGCGATATCAGGTTTTAAAATAAAAATCCCATTTTTATAGTGTTTTTTCCCACTTCCCAAAACTTCCTGTCACCCCCCAGAATGGGAACATGTAATGTTCTATTTTAATCATCTAAGCCAAATTAAAATACTGTCAATTCAGTATTTTTCCTCCGTTGATTTTAGTAGCATGACAGACCTCTTAATTTTAAAACTATTTTTCAAAGTAAGAATAAGCAAATCACAATAAAATGAAGAGAAGTCTGTGAGAATAAAAGACAAAAGTTCACACAGCCTAGTGCAATTTTTACATCTCTGACTTCAGTGATTAACTTTCCCTGCACATAGGCACGTGTGCATACAAACACCATTTCAGTGGCCTGTGTGTCTGCTGTAGTACGGTCCTTCCTTTCTGGTGGAGGCTAAATTGACTCTGGCAAAGAAGTGCTTGTGACGAACAGTCATCTTGTGTGCCCTTAAACATGCTGGTAATGTGGTATAAGGTCATTTTGAAAAGCAGCCTATAATCACAATTCTCTAAAGAGAATCTAATTGAAGAAATACAATGTTATGGTATTATTAGCTATAATAGCTCTGGGCAGAAGAGAAGGAAGAAACCAATGGTATTTCTTGTATTTCAGCGAGTGTGTCTCCACGCACACACACAACATTTTAAATAATGTATTTGTGTGCCAAGTGTGTGTCTCTGTAATTCTCTTGTGCTTGGTGCACGTGGCAAATACAAAATAAGTGGTCCTGTATAAGCTTTCAGCAAAAGAGCAGTAGTACAGAGTTGAAGTACTTTGATTTTGTTTTCAATGAAAAATGTATGATTAGTACGCAAGGATTATCTAGTATATGTTATCTAGTGTAAGCTAATTTGTTACCCCACAGTAACTGGTCTCGGTATCCAAGACCCAAACTTCTTAACCCTTGCAGCCATCTCCATTTCACTCATTTTTTTATCTGCTTGGTGTTTGAATGGAGTACCATACATCCGTGAGTCATGGAATAGGCAGCAGAGACCACAGTGAGGACTACAGAATAAAAATGTACACCTTCAAAGTGAGTATATATTAATTTTCTTCAAGGGTATTTTTGACAAGCATAGCTTTGTTGAGACATTTCTTTGTGTGGGAGTGTTTGCCTCAGTATTGCTTTTCCCCACACATGAAAATAAACCACAGACTTTTAAATATCCTGAGAAAAGCTGCTTCAAAGAAAGATCAAAAGTCTTTACTAACATCTGAGGAAGCTGCATGGCTGCCTCTGTTGTGAACTCATGTCTATGGAGAGCTGGCTAAGACAATCAAGATCATTATTCCATTGATTTGATCATTTGCAACCTACTCTGAGAGGAGATGCCTTGTTTGGAGAAGGAGGAGGTGGGGGAATCCACAGATGCCCCCTAATTTTTCCCAGACAGACGAATAAAATAACTTTTCAAAACCAACTCTGTTGTTTTTCCCACTATATGGTGTGGGATGCTCTACTTCAAACGATTGTCTTCAGTAGTGCATGTTCAAGAGTTCTATGTGAGTTGACTGACATTTTTACCAACGCAATTTTATCTGCTTTTGTGGCTGTTGAAATTACGTGAAACGTCCAGATATGGCTTACAGGGCTTCATGCAAATTATGTATCTGATCTTTTGTTTGCTTCCTTGCTTGCTTGCTTAGTTTTGATTTGATTTGTCAAAAAAATCCCTTTTCAGCTGTTTTTGCATCTAAGCAACACAGAACACATATTAGGCAAGCTTTAAAAGTTTGTGATCTTCTCCCTAATCTGGAATTCCCCACCTTTAGACAGCTTTCAGGAAAACAGCTTAGTTTTTGTTCTTCCTAAGCCCTGGGTTTTCTTTCTTATGTTTCTCTTAATGTCTGTTTGCCTTCATGAACTTCATCTTTTATGCTTCAGACCAAATCTTTATCTGCTGTCCGATAGCAGAGAGTACTTGACTCGTAGAAGCTGTTGAGAATAGCGTTTCTCTTTTTGAGGGATTTCACTGGTTTTGTCATGCTGGCACCCAAGCATCTGTGAGCAACACAAAGTAGGACTTCAGGCTTGTATCTAAGCCTAGGATATCTGAGTTGTTGGTGTGGGATTTGTTTGGGGTTTTGTTTGTTGCTGTTTTAAACCAAACTTCTTCATACCATCCGCATCAACGACTATGTTCTGCTGCTATCTATATATCGGACAGTAATCTTTCATTGGTTTATCTGATTAGAAATGAAATCACTCTGGTTGCTTTTTTCCTGGATTTTAGGTTGGTTTTTTTTTAGCTGTGGACTGGATTTTCCTTATATATCCTAAAGTTCAGATCTTTATTACATTCTGTGATGTGGTACTTTGTGTTCCTATAGTTGGGGAAGTACTGAGTTTTTCTTTGTATTCTGTAATACAAAACCAGTGTGATTGCATGTTGTTATTCTCCTTGCTTTCTTTTCTCATTAATGGCAATACCTAAGTATGTAACAGCAGGCTAACATATTTTTTCTGACTGAGACAATCTTTAGTTGTGCAAGAAATCTGCTCTGGCATTTTCCTCTTCCAACTGCAACTACAAAACAGCAACATGCAGATGGCCATAGAACATGCCTTACCCCACTCCCCACACCCACATTCTCCATATTTAATATCCAAGAGAAGAATTTGGATAAATCACATAAATATGCTAAATCATTTTTTCCCAGGAGTTTAATGGAAACAAAATCTCTCAGATCTCCAGTCTTCTCGCTGTAACCTTTCTACGCAGATTAGACCTTATTTCCTATGGAACAGAGGTTTTTGGGTTTCAGTTTTAGTGAAGGGAAGGGATGCTGCTATTGGGGTGAATGGCATGAGTTCCCTTCTTTCCTCTGAGGCAGGAGTGCTGACGGGCAGTGCCCTGTATCTCCCTTGTCCAACACCACAAATGCTGCCTGTGGGCTCTCACCATGATTCGTGGTGACAAGTTGCATGATTTTGACAAGAGTACCCTAGAGTCACAAGATGCTCTGAAGAAATTTTGAAAACTAATTTCTAGGCTGTGGTGACAGTGGAAGTCAGTGTTGCATTGGTGTTTTGAATAAAAATCTCTTTTTGCGCAGGATTATGGATTTCTGCTTTTTGTTGGTTTGGAGGCTTTTTATTTTGTTTTCTTTGGCTTTTAGTATTCTGTTTTGTTCCTGTTTATCTTGGTTCTACCTGTTGATTTTGTGGCAGCATGATTTTTTTTAATTATCTGGTGCAGGGTGACCTCTGCACAAATGAACACAAAGGAAACATGAGCTTCCAGGAAGATTCTCAAGTCAGCTTTGTAGTTCGCTTTTAGTTTTTGAAGATTTTTTTTCATTAAGATTGATTATTGCCTTAAATAAGCCAAAATAAAATTACAACTTTGAGTGGTGGCTTATGTCTTTTATATTGTTCATATTAATTGGTGACTGTGGCTATATGTGTCTGCCAGGAAAATGTGAAAAGCACAGCGTTTGAAAAGTAACTGTACACAGTGAAATTAATTTTTGTATGTGTTCAGATTACAGGTTTTACTAGCCATGACATTCGTTACTATTTATTATAATGGCTTACAGTTTTGGACCTTCAGCTCCCATAGGAATATGCCCTGCTCTGATGACGCAACTTTGGAAAATGCAATAAAAATGCACTGGAAACCGCAGCTTTCTAATAGGAAGTTTCTTAAAAGCGGTGAAGTTAAATTGCCTCCTCACAGAAAAAAGGAAGTGGAATGGAGGTTGGTGAGCCAGGTAGATGTACCTCCTCTGTGTCCCTGGCTATGCTTTCTTCTTTTTTTTTTTTTTGTTTGAAATTTGGTCTTGAGGCCATCATCTGTGCTTTGGCATAGGACAAGCAGAGAAAACTCGTATGTTCCTTTCATTGCTACATAAGGACCTCGCAATTGTGCTACATGAGGTTCATACGTAAAGGCAAATGTTGATTTGTGGCTGCAGCTGTGACTTCACCCTGGTTTTGATTATACTGTAGCTGAGTCCTTGCGGAGGGGGGGCAAGGCATGCTGGAGAGGTAGCTTAGAGCCCATAGAGTTGTTTGTTCCTCTCTTTGGTTTTTCCTCTGTTCAAATAAAATATGGCTGTGGCCAGTTGCTAGCCCAGTGGCTACTGGGAGTTGAGGAGAGGGATTTTGCAGATGTAAATGGATGTATCTATAGGAATGGTTCTGATGTTCAGAATGGTCCTAAGGGAACACTAAAGTCCGGATGCCTTCTTCCCTATCCCCACCCCTTTAAAGGCCTCTCTGAAAAGCCCAGTTAAAACACCTGTTTATCCTTTTGGAAGAACGGTAATTAAAATCAAAGCAAAATCTTGGTATTACCTAGCTTAGCTGCTCAGCACCAGTTGTTCTGTGTTTTGCTGGAGCTCTGTTACATGTCTGTTGGTGCTGGAGAGACTTGCAGAAAGCTTGTCCACCCGCCTCTGTGACGGCCAGTGACAAACAGCATGTAACTAGGCAGAGGCAAGATGGGACCCGAGGGATGCAGTAGAGGACCCTTCTGCTGCCTGTGTTCAGCCCTGCAATTATCATGGGAAGATTTGGGAAGGAATCGGTCCCTGAGCAGCAGGTATCATAAATGGGTTGATCTGCCAGGAGAGTCCTGCTGGAGTTGCTTTTTTTGGTCTTGGTGGCAATTCTGTTACGTTGCCACTGGTGTTTTCCTGGCAGCTGAGGACAGGTCTGCAGTTTTGTAGGTGTGTTGAGGAGGGCATGGACAGGTGACTATAAATGTTTGCATTTAACATGCAAGTCCTTCCTAGCAAAGCAATGAGTCATATCCTGCAGGCACAGAGGGCCTCCTTAGAGCTGCTGTTTAGTAAGACTTCACCGAAATTATTTTATCTGAAGTTAATGTTTAGCTCCTGAGAGCACCATGCCTCTTCTGCACATAAATAGTGCTAATTTGTTATATATTAAATTGGCAGATTAATGCCACTTCTGAAAGTACTTGTGCACCACATCATCTGAATGTATCCTCCTAATTCTGTTATATAGGTACCGACATCTCTGCTAGACATATATGAAAAAGACACTTCCTGATCAAACTTCTGCATGTAAGTTTGCTTGCGAACATTTGCTTAGCATTAAAAAAAATAATTCCAAAGCAGCCCCCTGTTTGATTTCTGAGTGGCTGTAAAAGAGTCATTTTAACACACAGCAGGTGTGTGTGTAGTGATCGTATGTTCCTGTCCATTAGTAGTATTTACATTCTTTCTCTAAGAGGATAATTTTTCTTAGCGCTCTGTTCCAATCAATTCTAGTTTGAGTGAGTGAATAAGTATTTAAAAAGTGTTAACAGTAGAGTGGATTTACGTTGATTAAAACGATACACAGCCCTGAATAGCTAGTTGTTCCTGTATGTGCAAGCAATTCTATTTGAGGGACAATCACAGATCCTAACACTCCTCTGACACCAAAATGTGAAGTTTTCTGCTCAAATAAATTTCTGCAGATAAAATAAAGGAAAAGCTTTTAAATGAAAGGCTAGAGAATCTGTCCTGCATCTTTTTAATACCAGGAAACATCAGAGTGCATGTGGTGGGATTCTGCAAGTTTTTCTCGTGCAGGTAGGGCTGTTAAAGTCTGTGGGGCTGCACGTATAAGATTGGATTACAGAGTCGGGGATTGTATTTTGTGACTCTTACTGCTAGTATAACTCTGAGTACCTTACTGCTAGTATAACTCTGAGTACATGCGTTTGCCTTTAAGTGTAGTCTGGCCAGTCTCAAAATGTAGCATTTTTAAAGGTCTGTTGTTAACACGAGCATATTAATTAATTAAGGAAACAAATTTAGAGACAGTAAGATGATTTCTTCTTACTTTAAGGTTTAGTAATTTTCATGCCATATAGTCTTTAAAAATAAGATAAAGGGGGCAGGGGGGGTGGGACAGGGACATATGACAGAACATAAAATTCACTGGGATAGGAGAGGGGAAGGTATTTTCGTGATAGCTGAGAAGTAAAACTGACTGTCCAGTTTGGCTTTTAGGGTTAGAACTGCAGGAGAATTGAGGAAGAAATGCATATATATGCTAACAGTGAGGTAGACTATGGCTCATAACACTGGTATTAATAATGACAGCAATACCATTTAATCATACACGTTCATCATTATTTTTTTACCTTGTATGAGTCTAAGACAAACTATGTAGGTTTATCCTCAGACCATTTGCATAATGAGATTGTTTTTGTCATAATTTCAGCTTTATGCGAGTTAGAGCTGCAGAGCTGAAACTTACCCATTTCTTTAAGGTTAGTTAGTGATTTCTTTAGAACGTATGTGGTTCCAGGCAAATGCTTCAGTAGTAAATGGTAGTGCTTGAGCATTGGGAATTGTTTCAGGAAGCTGAATCAAATTGGCATAGTTTTAACTTGTCTTTCTACAAATAAGTCAAAAGAATTTATTTCTGCTGCCCATCAAGGGAGTTAAGTAAAATCTTCAGTCTTGAAAATAGCCTTTTGCAAATATATGTTCTAGTTTTAGTGTTGGTTTATTTGAAGAATGATATTTGCAAGTTCTTAATGTCCTGTTAGGTCCTAGACAGGGTTCTTAATTGCCATTGAAGAAATTGACAAGAGTGATCGTTCAGAAACCTGATCGTCTTTACCTTACTGCATCTGCATTGTGTGTTTCAAAAGGAGGTTGTTGCTAAGAGGGTGTTAGAATGCACTGCAGTTCTTCAGGGTCTAAATGATGAAAAAGCCTTACGGCAAATTCTTGTTCTTGTGGTGTTCTTCATATATCTCTTAAACCAATGTTATCCCAATTGATACCCTTTATGTTCTGTGATCAACAGGATTTGTCAGAGATGTGGGGTTTTAAGGATCTGGACTAGATATAATTCAGTTTAGCAAGTTGAACTTGATCCTAAATGATTACTATTGTTCAGGGCCTGTAAAAATAGTTTGGAGGCTTAGTCAGAACTACAGTAATAAATGTAGTGAGCAAGCTTTGAAAAAAATATTAAGAACAGGATCCTGTGAAGTTATACAGGCCACCTGTGCAAGACGTAACCCTGTGGAGATTTAAAGCCGCCTTCCCAAAGGGCTTGTACAATACTTGTAAGAAATAGCTTTGTCGAATTTGCAGCTGCCTTGTTAAGCTTGGACCCTGGTCATCTGCTCCCCGGCTTGGCAGGTACAACAAAGGCAGCGTTTCGGCCCGTGTCTAACCACTGGAGCTGTGGTGCTTGCCAGCGCTGGTCCTAGGGGTGCCGTGGGCTCTTGCCGTGTCCCCTACCCCGCGGTGGGCAGCCCTGCCTGGCTCCGAGTTTGCCGCTGTGTGCTGGAGTGCAGAGCACCTCTGCACCTGCGAACCAGCTGCCTTGGGGCCAGCAGGACTGCCTGGAAGGATGAAGGGGCAGGAGAGTCTGCCAGGAGGGAGGAAAGAAGCCCTTGGCAAAAGATGTATACGACAGTTTTGGGGAAGTGGCTGCCAGCGTTGGTGTGTCAGCTCTGTTTTACGGAAGGTACGCGTGCAGGTTGAACTGGACAGAGCATCTGGAAGCCTGTGAATAATGCTGTGCCCTACTGTGGGACACAGATAAGGCTCCTATGTATTTACATATGTAAAATACATGTATCTTTTTAAATGTGTAAATATATACATATGCAAACTTACTCCACTGTGAGGGAAAAATTGTAATGGCTGAGACCATGACACCTTGTAAAAAGGATGATTCTTTGTCCAGAATCGGGTATCTTAATATGAATGTTTGCTTTCAGATATGCAGAGGACTGTGCAGGAAAGTTTTCATGCTAGCTGTGCATACATGCTTAGCGTAGCTGGCTGTAGGCAATGAAGAGGGTTGGAGCTATCAGAGGGCACTTCCACAAGTCCAAGGCTGGATTCCTGCTCAGGAGAAGCCCTGCTTTCTCCATGAGGTGTAGCAGGAAACTGAAGAGACTGGTCGGTTAAGTACCTAAGCACTGAGGTATGAAAACTCCTTCCTTCCCTCTTCTGCATTCTTCCTTCCCAAAGGAATCAGTGTGGCTTCTCAAAGATGTTGAACTGCTTGTTCAGTGCAACATACGAGAATTGGTTTTGCTGAAGCCCTGCAGAATTGATGTCAGAGTTGTAGCAGGAAAATTATTAAAATAGGTGGCTTATCAGCCTATTTAATTAGGTGCTTCTGGTGATATCTCAAAGAAAAAGTCCTGAGGTAGTTATTAGCAAGTGTTACTCAGCAAGGAGGGCTTGTGGGGGATCCCTCTCCGTTGTTCTGGGAATACTTCAGCTCAGGCTCTAGCACCGGTTGGAAAGCAGACAGGTTTAACAAAGCAAGTAAGCTAAAGTAAGCTAAACTGGAAAGAATCATTATGCCTTCATGCAAATATATTTTGGGTGTTGGATGCAGTTGATTCCCTGTCTTCAAAAAATGTAAGGTAGCACCAGATTACCTATGGTTTGTCTCCTAGGACTACTAGACCATGGCTGTTCAAATAGGAAAGAAAATGTGTAAGAGGCATCTGATTCAGGACTCAGATATCCTGAGCAGCACACATGAAGAAAATGGCAATAATTATTTTCTCATAGCATGATAATCGGTGGACACTCAGTGAATCACTTTGCCACAAAATTGAAACAAAGTACTTCATTGCACAGCACACAGTCAAACTGTATTGGTCAGTGCCATAGGATATCACCAAGGCCAGAGGTGTTAATGCATTCAGTGAGATTAAAAGAGGATTAGTTTGGTTGTGGTAGTTTATCAGGATGTTCTAGAGGCAGCTTAAATCCTTGAATGGCAGCTGAGGGCATGCTAGGAGAAGGATCATTCTGTTGATGCTCCTGTTGCTCTCTTTGTCCAAGCATCTGCTTTTGGCCCACGTCAGAAAGTTTTGGAACTAGTTCAACCTCTGGCTTTCCTCATGCGTTTGTCCTGTAGCATGGGTGAGACTCTAGACTATTAATTCTCCAGTACCTTTTAAAGCTAGGTAGTGAAATAAATTTTGTTGCAATCCACTAATTATTTACAGCAGGGAGTCAAGCTAACTTTGCCCATGTGATACTTCATATATCAGAAGTTACAGCTGTCACAAGTCATTATTTCCATTGAGAATAGCGATTCATCTTGCCATGAGTCTTCAAGAGATCTCACAGTGAGAGTGAAATTTTAGCTCATGTCACCATTCTGTAAGAGGAAATACATATGGAGGCAGGACATTATGTTCAGATACATGTGTTTTCAGTTGAACTGGGTTGTCTTTAAGAAGTTTTGTCTCTGAACTGTTTTGAGTTAATTTAGTATTTATTTGTCCATGGCTAGCCTCAGCGTGGTAGTTGTGGAGGAAGAAGGCTTGCTCTTATGGAAAAGGTGCACTTCAGCTTAGCCTCTCAAATGTGGCTCGGTCCTAATCAGAAAAATCAGCTTTTAGTGCGGTAGAGTACTCCCTAGGAGATTTCAGTCTTTTTCTCCATGCTATAACTGCTGCTGGTGATGCTATTTCAATCAATGTTTTGACTGACAAATGCATTTCTGCTGCATTCCTTCGGTCTGCCTGGTAGAAATTTGCTTTGCTTTTCTCTAGTCGCTTGTCAGAGTGGTCTGTTAGAGATGCTACTTACATTGAAAGGCTTCTTGGGCAAGAACTAACCACACCAGCTCTGCCTTCGGTGTTACTGTAACTACATACGAAATTCTGGAAAGAACAGTCATTTGGAGAAGACGATTTAGCATCTGTAAATCCAACTTGTCACAAGTTACTTTGCACTTTGGTTGTGTCCTTGTGTTGAATTTTTTTTTTTGCTTTGGTTGTCTTTTTAATGCTCGATATACCAACTCAGTAGGGGAGTTGGAAAGGAATTTGGAAAAATCTGAAGTCCAAATGTCACAGTTTTATAAAGAGAATGAATATGCTAATGAACAGCATCTGTATAAACTTGGGGTAACGTTATGCATATTTTCAAGTATTGTATTTCTCGTGAAGTGATGTCTTTTATAAGAATGATACTATGAAGGCTGACTCAAGGGACAACATTTTGAGAGGACTTTGAAACTGTGTACCATGACAAGATACAAAATTTTGACCTTTCCTTTAAGAACTTCATTTTGGTGCAGTATTTGTCCCAAATTCTAGTCTTCAGGCATCAGGATGTTGACATCCTTAAAATGATTTTCACAACATAAGCCTGATTGCTAGAGAATCTCTTTTCCTAGTGCAGACTCCTCAGCTTTGTGCAACCACAGAAGCGATGACAGTCAGAGGAGCGCTGTGAGAATGTTTTCAATCGCCTTTATCTTTCGGTGCTTCCTGCAGCATACTATGGCTTAGGCAATGGTTGTGGTAAGAGGCAATTAAATTGATGTAAAGACCAAGTTGATTTGACATGTTTTTTAACCAAGTGTTTATTAGTTGAAATAATCTTAGGCGGTTTTTGGCATAATTTACGTTTGAGCGGGAACTTGACTCATTGTCAGAAGTCTGTGTGTATTTGAGCATGTTAAGCTGACGTTACCAAATGGAACCGTAGGAGGCTTTTGGCTTGTGTTTATGGAGTATAAACCGAAGCTCGTACCTTGCTGCCTCAAGAGCCACAAAAATGTTAATAAAAGTCAGAGATGCAAGAAAAAATGTATTCTATATAGCCTGTCAACTTGCCAGTTCTAGTTTTTTCCTTGGGCTACTTTACACTATTTTGTTGCACCTCGTTTTAGGTATCACAAGGGATGAGACTTCCTCTGCATTCCTTTGGAAATTATTTTGCAGTCCTCATAAGACTTTGTGAAGCTTTTCGCTCGTTTATATTTCCTGGTCCTTAGATTTCCAGAGCGGAACCTGCACCCAAGCTGTAAGGGGTTGCTTTCCTGTTAGCTTTGGCAAAACTATTCAGGCTTCCTTCTTGCTACTGTCTGCTTTTGTTCAGCTGAGTGAACTGGTGAACATTTGCATACTTAAACTACAAGTGTTTTAGGATAGGTATTGTGATACTGTCTGCTGTGAATGTTTTAAATCAACTTGCATGTATCAGAGTAAGTAGCTGTAGCTGTTAGTGTCTTGTATTTTCTTTTGTTTCTCTCAGACTGGATTTTCGGCACAAAGTGTGGCATCTCTTAGATCTTCCTAACCAGCTTCCCTTGGTCTCCTCTCCCTCACCCCTTTCCCCTTTAACACTGAGGTACTTGTGTGTAAGCCTTACAATAGGCACATGAAAAGGCCTATTATAGGCACTTAAAGCTACATTAAGGTTAAGTCAATGATTCATCAGTAAGTAAAAGCTAAAATTAATAATTTAAACTGCCTGTAAGATTGGACAATTTGTCCCCACTTCATCAAATATAATTTGTCCCTGAAGAACACGTTGCTTCTATCTGAACAGTTAGGTGCCAATGTGTACAGAACAAACCAATTTGAGTTGTTGTGTGAGCCTGCAGGAACATGGTAGCTTTTCAAACTGTTTCAAAACCGAAATGTTTCTGGTCTGTTATCATTTAATTAGTTCCCTCTTTTTTTTTTTTAAATGTATTGTATAATGTATATATAAAACCCGGTAAATTTATATTTACTCTACTCATTATAGCTATGGAAAAAGAAGGAAATTGAGGGCAACTGAAAACCAAATACAAACAATGGTATACATACTTTAATTTTTGGCTTTGGGAAATATTTTCTTGATTCCTAAGATTTAGTAAGTCTTGTTTGCCCTCTGAAGTGGGGGATGTAAGCTAATAGAAGCTGCAAGGCATTGACTTTATGGTGGGTGTACCCTTACACTAAAACAACAAAGACAGAATTACTGGTAAAGGTATACTTCTCAAAAGTTGGTTCCTTTAGGTTTCTGGAGCTGCAAAGTCAGGAAGGTTTTGGCCTTTGCACAATGTTTCTGAAATAATTTTTTCCTAAATGAATTTTTAATACCTGTTCAGAAATTCAGACTAGAAGATGACATCTGACAACTTAAAAATGCTGGCTAGAAGCTGTGGGACTCTTATGCTGTACATTCCCTGTTACCTGTGTGCTCTGCCGGCTTGCCTGTAGGTCTTGCTCCATCATCTCATTTGCAGAAATATACTATCTTCAGCTTAGAACAGGAGGGAGGGGAAAAGTCTATGAAAATGGACAATTTTGCCCATTTAGCTAGAGATAATATTTTTGCCTAGTTCTTAGTTGAGCTTTGTCAACTCATGTACCTTCTTGTGGCAGAGGTACTGGTTGTGGTCAGATGCCAGAAATAGCTGAATACAGTGTTATTCCTTACTTTCTCTTTTGCTTTCCACAAAACTTACCTGATTTTTGACACAAAATTGTTCTACCCATTAAAATATTGACTTAAAATGTATGTAACAATCAATTAATTTGGAAATTCTTTACTGGGAACAGCTGTTTTTTCTTACTCAAGTTCATCTGTCTCTTCCTTGCGGTAAATAATGTATTGTAAAATCTAGCCAAAAATAAACAAAATAAAAACCCAGTCCTGTTAATGCGATGCCATGTAATGATACCAGCTTAAAAGAAGCATACCCTAGCCATCTTGCTTTATTTTCTGTGGCTCCTTAGGCCTTTAAATATAGTGTTCTAATGTGCTGCATGGATCTGATGTTTTTGTTTTTGGCTTGGGGGGGAAAAACCCAACTTGTTTCATACCATGTCTGTTACACTAAGTTCAGCTTTCAGCCCTTTTCCATTAGTTGTCCATAACTGCAGAATCATGGGATTTTATAAAGGAGCTACTTGTTCAGTATTGCTGGTTATCTGGCTTTAACTCATCCAAAAAAACAGACTGTCCTTTGCCAGGTGCAAACAGAACTTCCAGACAACCTATAGTTCGACACTGAGACCTGGCTAGTTTAAAAAAAGGAAAGGGGGCAGGAAGAGATCTTCTGCTGACAATGATGATGCCAGGTTGACATTAACAATCTCTTCAGTTTAGAGCAGTGTAGTATTTATTGCAGCACATCTTGGTACAGTGTTATGAGGCTGTAGTTTGATTCTTGAGCCAGGTGAAGTGGTTGGAAATTGCTTACTTTTGCGTTTGTGTTTTGCTTGGTTTTTACTGTAGGCAAAACTGAGCTAATTTCTTGCGTATTGACTCGCTTCTCAGCCTTTAGCTTGAGTTACTGTACACAATAAGGTACACAGCGGCAACTGCTTTTTGAAAAGTTGCCATTTGGAAGGAAGCACAGAGGGTTGCCCCGCAGACCTGCACGCACATGTATAATATATTACATGTGGATACACCCTACCTCAGGTGGGAACAGAAGCAGCCAAAGGCATACAGAGATTTTTTGCAAGATGGAATCAGTTTTGTGAAAGAGTTTTTTATTATTACTTCTTTTTTTTTCAAGTTGAGTTTGTAAATGCTTTCTTAAATCTGGTATGCACTCTGAAGTGTTCCAGTGCGATAACAGATGAGCTAAGTTGCTTGCTGCTAAAAGCCTGCAAAGCGTGAGCAGTAGGCAGCCTAAGGAGGAACGCTGGTCTTTTAAAATGATGCCAACCTTGATCTTGTAACTAATGGTTTAAGTCACAAAATCATCCCACTATCCTTGAAACCAGATGTAAAAAAGAGGTTCACTATACAAAAGGGGGAGGATGTGCGTGACACCTGTGAACACAGAGTAAGAAAGGAAAGTAAGAAGCCATGGAAATCGCATCTTATCAGGACATTTTCATGCTGCATGATCAGTCTCTTTGTCTCTCATCAGTCTCATAACTGAGTGTTTTTAGAACATACTTGGCACTCCCAGTTGCTGTTTTCTCACAGCCTCTTCTGGTGCCTGAGTTGGAGAGATTGTGGTGTGGCGCAGAGCTGTTCTCCTTGTCCCCTCAACAGCTCTTACACAGTGCGTCAGAAAGCAACAAAGACACTTTGGTTTGGTGATGCGGTTAAGTCTGTGTCATCTCAAAGCTTCTCAAATGTAAATGGTGACCATGCAGTTCAGTGCACTGATACAGAATAAATTTACACCATGAGTAGAACTTTTCTACTCTATTAAAAGAAATTCAACATGTTAACTTTTATACAAGTAAAGCTTGTATGCCAGATATTATCAGTCTGCATCATTACGGATGGCTCTGTCCTCCCACAGCCAATGTAACATGGGTGCAAGTTTTGGCTCATTTAGTGGAAATATGGGCATGATTGATACAGATCAAATTTTTGTTACTGAAAGATTCATTCATACACAGAGCTCGTGCTGGTGGTTGTGTTAATACAGCTTCATAAATGAATTAAAAAGGTTTCTGACAGTCCACATCAGGAAGGTTTTGTGAGGGTGGTGGGGATGGAAGTTCGTTGTGTTGCATTATAAGTATGTTCTGTGCAAATTCAGAGTACTCTCTGCTGCTTATACAGGTTCAGTTCAGCTTTATTGGTCCTACTGAACAACTGGAGAGTTTAATTTGCTGAGTGTCAGCCAAGTGTGTCTCAGTGGGAGAGTGCTGATAAACCTTACTATTTTAAATCTGGCTGTCTGTCTCTGCTGTTTTTAAAGCACAATGCCTCTCCTTCTTCTGCATAAATGATGTAGTCTTGCCTCACCAGCTCTCTTTGGGCCTGGCTGCTACAAACGTGGTAACGCTTCTCAATTCCACATCACGTGGCCCGTTCATGATCTTTCTCATTTTTGCTCACCTGAAAAGCTTAGTCTTTTATTTCCCTCAGTTAAGCACTTTGAGACTGCTCAGTGGATGGCACCCTGAAAAGTCGTCATTCTTCCAGTGTTCCTGCAAGACTACAATGCCTGTTGTGGTGAGGCAATTAAGGAGTTAAAGGCTTGTGGAGTTTCAAAGAAATGCCTGACAGCTGCTCTAAAGTATTGCTACAATCCTAGCTGACCTCATTCTTGTCAGACAACAGTGATAATATCCAAAAACGGGTGCGAGACAGGAAGTGTTTCAGGAAGGTATGTTTCATGCAAAGACATCAGAAATGCGCTTTCTCCCAGGGCCACTTACCGTAAGATCCATATTAATTTAAATGGAACAGTGAAATTCCAGAATGTGTTTACAGAAACATTATTTCAGTCCAAAAAACCCATTGCTTGTTGTTCTAGTGTGCAAATGGCAAAAGCAGATGAGTTAACCACTGTACTCATTTAATATAATGATAGTGCTGGCTATATGAACCTACTGAAACATCTGGAGGCTTCACATACTTTTTTGATAGTTTTGTTTACTATTTTTAAGGGGGGCTTTGACCTGAAAAAGTGGTACAGGAGAAATACAAATCTACTTAAAATATGTTTTTCACATTTACTTTACATTCAAAGAGATTTGATATCTAACAAGCTTTTAATTAATTAATTTAATCAACTAGGAGAGTTCCATAGTAAGCAGAAAAAAATCCCAGTTTTTTTCCTCGCTGCATTCGGTGACTTGGAATTTAAAAGAATGGGCTAAATGGAGCAATGCCTGCTGTGTGTAGGAAGTGTGAGAAAGTCTTCCAAGTTTTTGCCAAGAAAGTAGGAATGGTTTGTTTTTTAAAAGATTTAGCATTTTTCACTAGTCAGTCTACCAAGTTATCTGCAAAAAGTGTCCTATACTTACAGGTTCCTATCATTTTCATCCTATTTAAAAATTCATACATCAGAAATGAGCTTGTATTTTATTTTTATTTTTCAGTAGCACACACTTAAAAACGTGCAAATAAAAATAATTCCTACCGGTTCAGAGCTCTTCTGATGATATTTAGGGATATTTTCCCTAAATTTCCTCTTAGTTGTGTCCAGAATAGTCTCTCCTGTAGTATGAATCTGCAATAAAATTCAAAAGTCAATTATGATTTTTTTTTTACAAGCAGAAGTGAATATTGCTTGAGAGATTTCTTTTGACTTCAGAGAACCTTATTTCAGCATTAACTTGATAAATTCTTGTAAAATAATTTAAGGCTTAGACTAGATCCAGTAAAGATTCTACCATTCAAGAAGCTGCACATTAATAATACGCTCTTCTCATTAACTGTTATGAAGTCTTGCAGATGCTTGTAAGAATATTAAATTAAAGCACTGCTATTTAATATCTGATTTTTCATTTAAAGACTTGTTTCCTCTGTACTTTTTTCTGTATTCTCCTATAGTTTCAAAAAATATTCATTTGCATTGGTAGGGAGTGAGCAAATTCTAGCTGCTAGAACTTACACAGAGAATTTCATGTTTGGGAATCCACTGGTTTGTGAAGCTAGGTCACCAGTCTTGAAGGACCCTTTGAAGAGTGTAGCCCACAGCCAGGCAGCTACAGGAGGGGAAGGAATGCCATGCTATTGGTGTTGAATGGTATACTAGCAAGAGTTTGTCTTTTTTACGGAGATGTGACCAAGGAGCTCAGGTGAAGTGCAGGAGGACATGAAGGCAGGCTACTGGGAGGAAGACCTGAGTGAAACTGAACTCAGCCCTATCACATGCTGAGAAATGAAACAAGTATGATCTGTGTTTTTAGAAGATGATCCAAGGATGTAACAGAAGAGAAAGGGAAGGAAAATGGAATTCTTTGGACACAGGAAGGCATTTTTTGTTATTTGGTGGTAGCAACTAATTTAATATACACACACAGTTGTTTCAAACTGAATTATATTTTATATTTGCCTGCTGTTTCTGGAAGTTATTGCCAAGAGTGAAAACCACATAATATATTTCTAGTATTAAACCACCTATTACTGATGGATAATGACAGAGTAGAGGGAGAAGGCACCAGTTAGTCTGGGTTAGCTCATGTGTTCTGGATAACTCTTTCTTGAACTCTTAGATTTCTAAACTTCTGCTAGACTGTGTTGATTTCCCACTGCTTTTTGGACGTGACGAATTGTCTCCTCTCCCATGTCAGTGTCAGGTAATCTCAAGTACTCCCATGATAGTCTTCCTCATACTTTTTCAGGTAATGTGCCATTTGATCACTTTTCTATTAGGTACTATAATAAGATAACAAATACTATAATGGCCATAATAATGCCTCTTAACAAAAGAAGCATTTTGGAGTTTTTAAAACTACAGATGCCCTATGTTCTCACTTACATTTTATGTATTTTTGATTTTTAACATTACAGGTGGTAGATTTCTGGATCTGTAGTGGCTTTCTGATTTAAGCTTCTAATTTTTGATGGTGAAGCGTGGGATTTAGTCTCTAAAGTCAAAAAGGGCTACCGTTTTGAAAAACCTGTAATTACTTACTGAACAGTTACTGATGAAGTCACCGGAGAGAGATAAAACCAGAATCCCGTTTTACTAATTGTTGGTTAAAACAATTTGACTCTCTTAGGAAAGTTTCTGTGAAGTGCTGTGTAAATATGCGCCTTACAAAATCATCTAGCGATGTAAGATATGGCAAAGGGTGTCGATCTATCAGTCTGTGTCCTTGAGTTTTCAAGGTGATTTATCACAAAGCATTTGATCAACTTGTTTTCATGTAACAATCAAGTCAAATGCGTTATTTGTTTTTCTTCAAAGTATACTGAGTTACTTTTGACTAATAACAAGATGTATGTAAGGAAATTCTGTGCTTCTGCTTCAAAGAAGAGAAAAAAATCTTTTCCTAATTTTCAGTATAGCACAATTAGATCTTTATGGTCCTTTTTTGGTTTTAGTCAGAGCGAGGGATATTAAGACAATACTAGAAGTGAATTGGTGCACTTGTTAAGACCAGTGACTTGTCCAATATGCTAAATCCCCAAGGAGATGATTGCAGGATCTCAGGGATTTCTTGCTAGTATTGAGCCCTCCAAGCAGGGAAAAAGGAAGGTTTTTACATAGCTTTCACAAATACTTAAGTCATAAGAAGATAATGTAATGCTTCTTGACACATTGTCATAGTACTTTATTTAAGAACCAAATAGCTCTTTACTATTTTGAGTCACTCTTTGAGTAATGGTTTGCAGCAAGTTTAATTTTTGACACTCTGTTGCTTTTCTGGCAACTGTAGAGAGGTCTGTTCCATGTCTCACCCCTGTCCAAAATGTGGTGGGTTTCTTTTCTCTTCAGCTCATAATTCCTGCCAGGTCCATGACTGTCCTTTTTTTGATCTCAGTGTATTCTGGTCTTTCTCCTTCATCTTCAGGCGTCCAGCTGAAGCACTCTTATAGGCATTGACCTCCCCGTCAAATATATAAAAGAATTTGGCACCTGACTGGGTAACCTGAAAGGAACTAAAATCAAACTGTTGTGACTGTCCCCTTCAAAGGCTGTTCCACGGTGCACATGGAACATCAAGGAAGACAATGTTTTGCTGCTTAGAAAGCTCTGTTTGAAAATCTGTGGATTTGTTAGTGAAAAGAGTAGGACTTCTTAATTGATTTTGGGGGGGGGGTAATAATCATTGTAACTAAGGAATTGAGATTTTTGTTGAATTCATGTTTTAGTCTTTGTATTACTGAGCTATTTAAGGTGGATAATTGAGAGAAGGCCTGGTGGCATAGATGGGTTGAAGGTGTCAATTTTGTGAGTAGTTACACGTGAATGAAGAAATGCTCAAAATCACATCACACTGCTGTCTCTTACATACTTGGAATGACACCTACATATGCATTAATAAACAAGCTGAAATATTGAAGTATATAGGGTGCATGAAAGTCCTGCTTCCTAATAGTGGCAAAGGTAGTGTTTTGAAGGACTGAGGCTTTAAGATGGTTAGACATGCCTTCCCTTGAATGAATGGGATAAAATACCTAAGTCACTCCAGTGTTGTCCCTTCTCTTCACACTGATAGCCTGTTTATATGCTCTTTTAGCAGTAGTTGTGCAAACTTCGGTTGCATTATCTTACCATAGTTTTACAATCACTTTAAGAAAACCATTTGCATTGCACCAGTGGCAGTTTGGTAGGAGTTGTTTGTGCTCTGCTCTGACTTGCTGCCCTTCATTAAGAGGGTACAGCTTGATGCTTCTGAGCCTGTTTCTGTTCTGCTAAAAGGGGATAGCGATGCTGCCCTGCTTTGGTAGGGTGCCCTTCTGATCAAGAGGTAAAAAGAGCTTCGTTTTTAGTGGTCCCAAGAGAACTTGAATACAAACTCTGCGAAGGCCTGCAATCTCTGAAGGAGATTTAAGGCAATCCTGCTGGAATTTGATTCTGCAGCTGAGTCATTTCAGCCTGTTTTTTGACGAATTAAGCCCGTGTCACACTACTGCCATTGCCTTTTGTTATAGTCATTACAGTCCTCTGGAGTCTCTATAGCCATTGTCTGTTTTGTTTCTTTGTTTTTGTTTTTCCTCACTAGAGATAGATTTTTAAGTTGGCAGAAGGTATCAAATTCAATTCCCGCCACCAGAAGACTCTGCATTTGCATGGGACATATAACAGCTGTGCAAGCTCCACTGCGTGCTCCTTTGGGAAAGAGCAGCTTCCTGGGGGAGGTATTTATACCGTGTGTTCCCATCCCAGGAGCCTCGCTAGAGTAGGTGTGCAGCTTAAGTGGGTTGTGGGTGTTCCTCCTCCTTGCCTTTCTACAGCCTGTGCTGGCACAGTGCACATGCACGTTAATTCCAAGTTGTGAGTAAATTTTTGAGATCCTTTTTAGACGTGGACATGGAAGGAAGCAGTGCCACAGAGCAAGGAATAGGGAAAGACCTCTCTGGACCAGATGCCTGCTGTGGGGTGTTCAAGAGTGTGGAAAGCTCTTTTCACCCTTTCGTGTGCGCGTAGAGGCACACGCAGTCTCACCCCATGGGAAAGATACAGTATGTATTTGAAAGAGTTTCTGGGAGCTTTGGCTTTCTGCTGAGTGTGCGTGGGTCATTTGGAACAGACTGACGGCCCTCTCGGAGGGGACAAAGGTCAGTTTAAAATTCTTAGGTGTACTATGTAATGCAAGCCATCAGCAGATTTGGAAGATATCCTTGAAGTCTTTGTCAGGGAGAAAGGCCTTTTTTTCAGGAGAAAGTTTTGGATGCAGAGTGGGAAGAGGAGTATGTGCTAGATATGTCTGAAGTGTTTGTTTTGAAAGCCACCATTAGATTAGGTGTAAACTGTGAGCCTGGTTTACACTCCTCAGGGCAGGGAAAGATGGAATCTGTTGTTTATCAGAGTGCAGGTTTCCCCCAGGATGCTCATATACACTATACATTATGCATTAAGCTGTTGGCATTGTATCTCTAAATCTTTTCTTCGATTTCAGAAGGTCTTAAGTTAAAAAAGAACAAACCAGACACCCCCACTCCTCCCAAAATAAACCAAAGTTGTGAAACTGTTCTTAACGCCTTTGCTGAATGAAGCAGAAACAGATCACTCTTACCAACCTACTGTTTTCTGGCAAGCCCTGTTTATCTACACTGGGACTCTCCTGAGAGATTTTTCACTGTTACCCAAATAGTCTTTAGCTGACCTTCAAAAAACTGATGAGAAAGGCAATAGTTATAAAGCAGATTACTGCCTATTTTGGATTTCAGATTACTAGTGGTTTTCTGCATATTACATTGAACAACTATCAGGGACAAAACAGTTTTTTGCTTCTCTCAAGTCAATGTTGGCCTTAAAGCAAGAAGCCAGGAAAGGGACACGCCTATTTACATAAGTTGAAAAAACCTTCAAAACATCTTGATTTAAATTTTAATGAGAGATTTAGGCCTGCTGTCATGACACAATGGAGAGGCTTTCTAAATGGGTATCAGAAGATAAATGTTGTACTTCCTTTGTTATTTTGCATTCCACTAATATTTTTGATGTATTGTCTTAACATTTTAGCTATAAAATTGGTAATATTTTGTATGCTACTTTTAATATTGAGAAAAGGATGCCATGAATAATCAGTAAGAACAAAACAATTAGCTGTTTTTAACCGAGGTGACACATTTAGGTATTAGTAGCTCACGTGCAGCCATTGTAGTGGGCCAAAGACAAAGAAGAAAAGGAGGAGATAAAACAGTTTTTTCTGACTTTGCTTTTCAATTTCTAGAGCTTTGCCTTCTGTTGGAAAGTAGACCTACAACCCTGTGGTTTAAAGTCATGAAGCTAAGAAATCAATTTGGCAGTTCACAGGATTGGCGCTAAGATAAAATGAGAGGAAAGTGAGGGAAAAGGGAGTGTTCTATGGGAAGGAAACATTAAGAAAATAGGCAGCTTACTTAGGAGGACTTAGAAGCAGATGAAGTCATGAGAACCTCAACAAAACCCACATTTGCTGTGGATGCTCTTCTGAGAACTGCTACTGTGAAATGGCTCTTGTGGACTTTTTTTAATGCAGTTGCTGCTGCTACCTGCACCCCTTGCATGTTTTGGGAGGTAATTTTCTTTGCTTCAAGAAACTTAAGGATAATTTCATTCTGCTTTTTAAGTAATCTAGAGGGTACTTTATTTGTTTCAGAGTGAAGTGATCTGCGCTTCCTTCAAAAGATCATTACTTTTTTGAGATGTTTAAGGTGAAATAGCCATATACAATATTTTAAATGATAGCCACATTAATTAAAGAGACTGCTATCAATCCAGAGTGAGTAATAATTTTAAAAAGAAATTCTGAAACTCTACATTTTTCTCTTGCCCTAGTATTTCCCCTTGTCCTTTTTAATTTAGTGGAGTAAGGTGGATACCTGGCTGGGACATGACTCTTTCCTAATAGTACACTTGGTACTCACTGTACAATTGATTCACAACTATGCTATAAAAGATGTTTAAAAACATCTAGACTAATGTGGAAATCGCATAACTGTGATGAAAAATTCAAAAGAAAGCGTGGGGGTTTTTTTTCCTCTTTGCTTTGTTTAGGTACATGTTCAGGCTGGTTCTTTATCCATGGGCTCTTGCATATCCTTCGTATTTGTACTCTCAGTAACTGGTTCATCAGGAACTTCTAACGAAGTATGCAATCTCACGGTGGGAAGATAACTTTTTCAGGTTTTGTTTTTCTTTTTTCCTAGTTTTCTTGTTCTTCTAGGGTGTGGTTTGGACTAAAATGAAATTTAGGTTGCTCTTTCCTTTTTTGACCTGCCAAAGTGTTTGTTCTGTTAGCATTGCTCTGCTCCCTGTAAATCAGACATTCTTCTTGGGCTGCGTCAGATTACTAATGACATGATTAATGCAGGAAGGGTAGAGAAGAATGACGTAGTGGCTCATGCAAAGTTTACCTGAGAATTATCTGTAGCTCTCTACTGTTTAGTGTCTGAGTGAGTCATGGCCTGAAGCCCTGCCATTCCCTGTTCTTCAGCTGGGCAAGATCACACTTACCTCATTCTATGTATGCATTTCTCCCTTTCCTGCCAGATCTGATTAGAAGCACTTTTGTTTTAAACTCTATGTTTATGAAACATTAAATACACTTCTTAGAGATAGCTGACCATAATGCTAGATGAAAAGCACCATTAGATATCTGTGGTCCAGGCAGCTTTAGAAACTTTCTCTGTCCTTATATGAATTCTGATTTTTATCAGCTAAAGCCTTTTTCACATTCATGGGTTTAGCAATGATAGCGTTACGACATTAGTAAGCTTTGCAACAGGACCATGAGTCAGTTGCTGTATGTCAGTAAAGCCTCCTGTTTCTTCTTGTGTATTTGCACAGATAGAAGCTTACAGAATACAAATGGCAAGTTTGTGATGCTGTCTCCAGCTTTTGAAACTTCCTTGGGCTGCAGGTGCAACTGTTCCCATCATGTTCAGTTCACCTATTGATTAATTAATGGGGTAGTCAGGAAGTTCATCTTGCTGATCAAGAAAACATGAGCATGTTCACTGGTAACACTTTGAAGTCTTGGTCATTCCCTTATTGTAGGCTGGCTGACTGGACCTCTTTTGTACCTGAAGATGAGTATTTGTTCTGCTATTTGCGTATGTGTGTTATTTAACTTACAGGTTCCTTGTAGAGTGTCTGTATTGATGTTCCCCTAAACTTGCTAGAAAGTGTTCTGTCAAATGCTCTCAGGTGTCTCTTAGGAGACCAGAATGAAGACAGTGTAGAATTTGCAAGAAATGCTGATTATTTTTTCAAGATTCCTTTGTTTTCTCTGTAAAACTGTCACAAAGTATTTGACATCCTTCAGCTTTCCTCAGCTAAAACTGTCGTATCCTCTGTGTGTGTGCTGCTCAGTCTGAATTACCTTGTGCAAAAAGCGCTTGATGTTTAACAGTAGAAGGTTATGCTGAAAACAAGCTACCGTTTTCCAGCCAGCTCATATCTTGCAACCTGCCAAAGCCTGTATCAGGAACACAATGTGTGGGAAAAAGTTCTGAAATGATAGACAGAAAAATGTCCTGTGGGAAACCTAAAATGCCATGAGACTCATTCTGTTAATAAAGAATGTTTTTACAAGCACAGCATCATCCCCCTTACTTTTTGACATTTTAAAAAATGGAAGCTTGAGAGTGTAACATTTGTGTAGAATGTAAACAACCCTCATACTTAGATAAGTGACATTTCTTGGAAATAACATTCCCTTAAGAGAAAAGAATGGTCAAAGTGAATAATTAACCAGAAAAAGACCCCAGCTTATTTCTATAAGGTATGTCTCTTTACTACTTCTAGTAAGGGCCATACTGATGCTGAGATAAAATTCTGTATGCGCTTTCTGATTACATTTTACAAACACATCTTAAAGGAAAACAAACTCATCCTATGATCTGCTAGTGTCAAAAGGTGCACCAGATTATGAAATTCTTAACATAAACATATAAAAAAAAATCTTAAAAAAAAAAAAGTTCTCTAATGCAACATGCAGCACATTTTGCACACATTGCAGTATATGCTAGTGGAGTTAATGATTATAATTACACAGATGCCTGAATGGGGATGGCAGAAGTTCACGTCCAGCTCAATGTTGCCTGTATTTCATCTTGCTCCTTTTAAAGGAACTGTTTACATAAGAGTAACGTAGATTTTATTCAGTGAGTCAGTGTTTAAGCAAAAATCAAGCATATTGTTTGACACGTGCCTTTATGTAAGCTGTGTATCTAGAAGCTGTCTTTCAGCTTGAGCAGTGAAATGGTATTTCTGGCTTTTGTTTTATTCTGGCTAAATAGCCAGCGCCTTGAGTGTAGAACTGATTTTTTGCTTTTCACCTAAACCCCTCTTCTCCTGCACTTTCAACTAGAAAATGAATCAATCAAAGCTTAAAAATTTCTTTTTCAAAACTGCAAGGCACTAAATGAAGTAGATGTGCAAGAAAGAAACTGTCTTTAAACAACTTCTGTAAAACCTGTACCTTCATTTCTCCAGGTTTATGAGGCAGGACATTGCCCACTCTGCAGTTCATGTCAAGTTGTAGTTGCCTTTTGCTGCTCAAAGCAGCAAACAGTCCACGGAGAGAGAGAGCGAGCGCTCCATCCGGCTCCTTGGCTCGGTGAAATGAGTCCAGAGGAAGCTCTGATTGAGGAAGGGCCCAAGAGGCAGGAAACAGATGTTAGCAGCAGTGTCCTGGCTCAGGTGGCCCGACAGCAAGTGTACCAAGCCAGAATAACTTAAGTGGGTTAAATGGCCAGAACAATAGTTCATGGTCTTATTTATTGGGCTACTTAAATCTAGATTTACCTAAGGATTTATGTGACTTTTGCACATGGCTTTTCTTTGGTTGGCATTTGTGGTCTGTTGTCAAGCTTCAGACAGCTTGTCTGATAACGCTCCACGTCACCATTTGTTTCTGTGTGCAGCTAGGTAGCTTTCTCCAAATGCTTTGTATGGTCATCTTGGTACTTCAGTACTTTTTGTCTTGTATTTGGCCAAAAATCACCATGCATAGGGGGATGCAAAAGGCCAACGTTAGAGTCCTGCATATTCAGAAAAAGCCCTGTGAAGTCTCCAAAACAGTGAAGATTGAGTATTTTATTTTTGCTGTGTATGCCTTTCTTCCTGTGACCTTTCCTGGTGTAAAAGATACCTGGGTGTATTAGTCATACCAGGACCATAGGAAGCCTACAGCAAACTTTAAATTGGGTATTGTCACCTTATCTTCTAGGGAGAGTGCACAGAAATGCTTCTTCAAATCTGCTTTCAGACTTTGCATGTTCTTTGTATCCATTCATCACTTGAGCAATCTCTCGTTACAAGATACCAGAAGGATATGGGGAACCTCAGGGTTTGTTTGTTGTTTTTTTTTTAAAAAAATAATAGAGCAATTGGAATTGAATAAAATTATGATCTTGGGCATAGGCATGATGCTCAAAGGTTGTGCTATGAAGGCATCACGTGTCAAAGAGAGATGGTTCATGCTGGTGATGCAGTGCAACAGCAGTGCAGAGGTCTATGCCCGGAGCCTTTCCTTTGGCTCCCTCTGGCTTTTGAGAAGGGCCCGGACACTGTCTCTGTGTTGGGATTTCTTGCAATTCTTTTGAGACTCTATCTCTGTGGGGACTTTTGCAGAAACAAAGCCTTTGTTCCTGGTTCGTTGGTGGTCTGCCTGTATCTTAAAACAGCCCCTTGCAGGGTTGTTGCTGACTGTTCGAGCTTTCTGGCTTAGCTACCTGGGAGCCCTTGGTGAGCTCAAGTAGGTAGACAGCTACAGGATAATGCAGAGGGTTTCTGAATGCACTGTTGCTCTTTGGTTTAACAGCATGAGAAGAGTGCGTAATTTTAACGTCAGCGATCTTCCTTCATTCTTGCTCTAAGTTTCCTCCTGGGAATTGGCGGGGGGGGGGGGGGGTGTCTTGTTTTCAGATAGGCCTGCCTTTTCCTCATCTCCCATGGTTGCTGCTGCCACCATTTTTCCATTTGAGAAGGTTTTTCCAGCTATAATCTTTTAAGCTTCCTGAATGCAACGTTGTGACATTCTTAATTTGTACATGTTATTTTCTGCCATTTGTCGAGCTTTGGGAATTTCCATTTCCCACATCCCTTTAGGAGAGAGAGGAAAAAACCCAGTTTGTGAGGGTGATGAGCCACAGGTGCTCTATCTGTGTTTCAGATCTCCATAACAAATATTTTCCATTTCTGACTTTACTAAAATCTCCTTGTAGGTAAGTTATTGGAACTTGCTGACTGTGAATCTGGTTTAGCGTTGCGTAAAGGTTTTTCCTCCTAAATGAGTGTAAAAGATAGCAAGAAGTCACAAAACTTAACACTGCTGTAGTGTTAAGAAGCTGGTTCAGAGACCAGGAAAGTTCTTTTTCTTAGTTAAATGCCACTGTGTAAAAATGGAATGAATCTATGTAGAAGTACTGGATCTGATGCTACTGGATCTGATGCTTCTCTCATTGGCTTGTTCTTCTAGGGAAGAAAGACTTTTATCTGTCTGTCTGACAGTCATTCCCAGCGATGGGGATGGACCAGCTGAGAAACAGAGACTTTGATGATAATAAGTTTGAATAAATTTCATTAAAATGGCTTCCCAGGTAGAAGAGAGATCTTAGTGTGAGCTTGTGGACCTATGGAAGGTTTTTCAAATCCCCATAGAACACAAATTTATAGGAAGCCCAACTAGGTTGGTTCCACTGTTCATAGGGCTGCTTGCTTTATGCTGTGTTGGTTTTTAAATCAAATTATGGTTGCCTTTGCTAAACTTGTGTTGTGTTGCTAGCTTTACTGTGTATGTTCCAGTTGCCAAAATACTAGAAACCACAAAAGGCACCAGTGTAATAAACAAGAACAAATAAGGACAATCTGAAATGCTGTTACTTGCAGCTAGTTGACTTAACATCTGAAATAAATTGTTTCTGTTTTTAGTATTTATTTTAGTTACAGCTTTCTTATACCCCTGTGAACTTCTTTTCTCCCATTGGAATATCAGTAAAAACAAGGAGACTACTGCTCACTTGCAGAAGGAAGCAAAAATTAATACTTCAGATTTGAGAATGAGTTTTTATGTTAAAAGTAATGATTTTAAATTCTAAAAATTAGACCTTTTTTCAATTTTCTATGCACGTTTCTCATGAAAGATTTTGAAATCATTATCTTCTGATGGAAAAAGTTCAAGTTTCTGATTTTTCATCTTTTCCCATTTCTGATTCCCATTTAAGATAATTAAATAATCACCAAGATGCTTACTATAACTGTAGTTATTTATAATTGACAAGGATTGGGCATCAAAAGCTATGATTATAAAAGCAATTTAGCCTGCTAGATATCCTTCAAACTCCTCCTGATTATGTGCAAATGCCAGCAGTATGAGATTACATTCAGTTTAAATTCGAGTCCTCTATTTAAAAGATACTGAATTTCTGTGGTCCAGCCTCCTCTTTGAAACCTTGAAGGTGACCTATTTGAAGTCTGCGTGTGCATCATCCTTACTACAGAATTGCTGTGATTTTCTTTAGACCCATGATTTCTGGCAAACTCTTTTTATATTCCCTTGTTCCGCTGCTTTAAGACAGGTTTCCCTGTGGTAAAAGGGTTTCGTTTATTACTTGTTTGTTTATATTAGTAGTGGCTTCCTTCTTAAGGTTAATTATTGTTTCAAAGAAATAGCAATTTCCTGTTCTGGTGTAGCTTGTTTTCTTTAGATTTGTTCCATGGCTGTCATGATGTCTGTAAAATATTGTTCAGGAATTCTTTATGTTTTGAAAGTGCAATGCTCCAAGGGATGATTCTTAATCTTTCTTACTTTCCCCTCTCTTTTCTTTCAATTTTAGGTAAGAATTAATTTTGCAGTGGTTTTCTGCTTTGGAAGAATTTCTCCTTTGGTAAAGTATTGATCTCTTTTTCTATCTTCCTTAAAAAATGGTATACTTTTAAGGGAGGAGGGGGAATCCTCGACCAAGGCTAGTGCTGTGCCCCTTTAAATACTCTGGTATGGTTGCTGGAAGAGAATTTGAAAATCTCAGGTAGGTGTTTGGGTTTTTTCTGAATAATTTTCTGTATGCAGGGTGATAGTACAAATGCACAAGCAAGTTATTAACTGTCACCTGCAGTAGTTTGAAGAAGTTTGAAATAGGTTTTCCTTTCATGAAGCAGAGTGTGCTACTTCATATTTCCTGTGGAGTATCTGCGTGCTCACAGGCCCTGCCCAAGTATGTAACGAAGCTTATGTAGTAGTAAGGTCTTTATCTCTCTATACCCAAGAAGAATTTAAAGCTAGATAGCAAAAAGTAGGTATGTTAAACACATATTGTAAGTTAAATGATGATCCAACAGAGTACTTAACACAAGTTGCAATACCAGGATTCCAGAGTTGTGTTGTTTTTGTAAAAAACCAAAGTCTGCTAGGTCTTTACTGTGTAACAATGATGTGGGGAGCTGTACTGTACTGTGTTTTCGCCTCCGCAGCCGTTACTAACTGTAGACTTGGAAGCTTCTTGTTAAAAGGCTGCAATCCCAAGGAAAAAGATCTTTCATTTAGCAGGACTAGAGACAACTTCTGATTTTAAGAGAATTGGTATATTGTGGAGAGTAATGCAACTATAAATATGACTTCCTGTGTATTAGACATGTTTGCCAGTTGCTGGAAGCTTGAAAAAGGAGATCTTGTCTGGTTACAATTCACAATCAACCTATGGAAAGGAGTTGAGAACAGCAGTCCGTTTCTTTTATCAAGGACACTCTTGGTTCATAGTATTGCAGTTCTGCTTTTTTGTTCTTTTTCCTATATGTATACAGTTTTAATTAGTGAGAGGCCTGGGCATGAGGTAATGCTGGAAATCAACAATGTGAATCTTGTGATTCTCAATAGAGAATTAATGGAAACAGAGGTATTGCTATCTCTTTGGTCAAAGTAGTATGTCATTTGGACAGTATCTAAAGGCAGGCTTTGGGCTGCTGTGTGCATAATATTCCTTTGGGTTTTGTCTGGATTTCGAAGACCAAAACTAAAACAAGAAATAGTATAAGTTATACTGGGAAATAATCCTGATCTTTAAAATTCTCTGGCATATGTATTGTCACAGCTTAGTCAGAAGGACCCTCTGTAGCCATCTAGTCCGATCCTTTGTGTAATGTAAGGCAAAAATCTTCTGCTTATTATTCAGACAGATTTTGCGTGGGTTTCAGCCTCTAATAAAGTCAATGCAAGTTGTGTGGATTTTCATTTTCTCAAGCCTTAAATATGCTTCTTCCTTGAACAATCCATCTGAAAGGCAATTAGTGATGTTCTCAGATGAACTCTGGAGTTTGAGATGTTTTATTCCAAGAGACAAAGCTCATAGTTGCCCAGAAGTGGGTTCATGGTGTTTGTCCTCATCTTCACCGCTCCCCACACAACTGGTTCCCAGATGCCAATGAGGAGGAGGTGGGAGGCAGTGTGACGAGGAGGGGAGAGGGTAGGGAGGCAGTGACACTGGTGGCACGAGGAGTAAGGAAAGGGTATGAAAAAGCTGGCATCAGTGAGTCCCTGCTTCAGAGAGTTAAGAAAACATTGACCTAAGATTGAAAGGGTAGGATTCCTCCAGTTGTTCTCTACTTATTGGCCTTGACCATGTTCCTATTTTTAGGGTGACCAGACTTTGAAGAGATTCGAGCCCTTAGGTAGTGGTGGTTCTCAGTTGATGGGAGAAACCTGAGAGAGGGAATGGGGGAAGCACATGTGTTCCATGTCCTTTGCATGCCCTCTCTCTCGCTCATGCGCTTTCTCTCACTCACTCTTGTCCTTTCCTGGCAATGTCTCTGCTGAGCAAAGCTTTTAATTACCGGTCAAGACCATTGTATTCATTTCCCTCTGTCAGCTACCCTCCTCCATAGGGTCTCTCTGCTTCTGTCCATACTTCCATGCAGGGTTACATACCCCACAAAGGACTAGAAACCTGGACATTGTGGCATCTGTTCTGGGCCACAACAGAAGTAGAGAGGGAATGTTGCATCAGTGTGTGCATGTACATGTACTGCACACGCTGCACAAGCCTGAGCCACATGGATGGCCTTGCTACAGTGCAATTTGCTTTTTTTTTCTTTTTTTTTCTTTCTTTTTTTTCCGTTTTTTTCTGAATAGACAGTAGCTTGGGGGCAGGAAGGAAAGAAGAATCTGCTGTGAGCAAAATGTAGATTTCAGTTCCTTGAGATCAGTTTTTGCCCTGGTTTTATAGAGTCACTTTATGTCATTCAGTTAACAAAGTACTTTATAGTCCTCCATCTTGAGTACAGGTAGAAACACCACTTTATTTCATCTGAGCTCTGTCCTGTGACTTAAGAGCCATGTTCCTACAAACAAGCAATCTCTTTCTTCTGAAGGTTTTCATTATCACAAGGCTTATAATCTGGGGGAAAAAAATGAAGTATGGAGTCCAGATTATTTATTTTGAAATAGAAATGAGACTACATATATTCTAGGGTGGGTTTTTTTTGTTTCACCTGTCTTTGATTTTCATATCCTTTCCTGAGTTTTCCTCTTTTAAAAAAAAAAAAAGGTAAAAAGTAGTTATATATAGATGCAGATTACATCACTTAGTCTGTAGGACTTATATTTTCTACAAGGGTACCAGTTTACTGCCAAAATATGACTCAAAAGATCAATAGCAAACAATCTGTACAAGTTTACACAAGAGAACTTAAGTATTTCATTCCGTAAGCATTGTGCTTTAAAAGCACACATTGCAAAAATAGATACTACTTTGGGAAGGCTGCTTTCTTAATTTTCACTGTTGCTTTCAGAAGTATGTCCAAATAGTTACAGGGGTTTTTTTTTCCTGAGAAATCTGTTGCTGCACACTGAGAATGTGAGGGAGTTGGAATGGCTATGGCTCCAAATGCTTGCACTTAACAGAGGTCTGTCATAATATTTCTGTCCACAAAGACAGTCTTAAATTAAAAAAAAAAAAAATTAAAAAAAAATCTTAATTTACCCATCTGATGCATTTTTATTGTAACAAAGAATTCAAATGGAGGTCTGGAAGGTACATGCCTGTTTTAAGGTTATGCTGATCATGGTGGCTGTGGTTGAAGGAGGTGTATTTGCCATGTCTTTATGAACATTGTTATGCAGTGCATATAATACTTAATACGCTTTGATTCCTTTAAAACTCTCTGGATTATTTTATCTAAAATCTGTGTATTAAGAAGTGAATGATACGTTCTCCATGTCTGTTCTTGGTTAACGTTCTATAGAAGAAAATTAATTGGACAACACAATACTGCACTAATAGACATAACTCTCATTTTTGTGTAGCCCTTTTTTGTTGACAGTGTCAAACTTTTTGCTCCTCAGTCATTGTCTTTACACTTTTTCTAATTCCCTGGATGTTGGTCCATTTAGCAAGTCAAACATCAGAAGGGAAAAGGAAGAAGAACTGCCCATTCTCCCCTCTTTTTTAATCTGAGATTAAAAAAATACATACAAATCTCTCAAACTCTAGGAGGAAAAATGTGCAGTTTAGGAATCAATCCTGTCCCTTTTGTTCAGCTCATGCTTTTTATTAAGTTCTTTGGCTCTTGAATTAACATTGTCTACCCAGTAACTGATAGTCAAAGTCTCTACAGCATTTCCAACAGTTCAGAGGCATCCTGACTATCTACAGATAGTAATGTTTGATACCACTGGTTTTTTTAGGTTGTAAATGTTTGAGCATGTCATGGCTTTTAGATTTGAGAAAAAGCACACATTTTAGAAAAACAACTGAAAAGAGAAAAGTAGAAACTGGAAACTTAAGAATTGGGGTAGGTTGGAAAGAAGGGCAACTCAGGTAGTCAGAGCTTTCAGCTCTGGGTTTATTGCTGAGTGTTCCTTAAATTTGGCGCTCGTCTGTTGAGATTGTGAGAACAACCTTCATTATTCTCAGCAGTTTACCCACCACAAAGTTTTGTTCTCCTTTTACAGAGGGCTTGTCAAAATGCTATGACGACTAGGCTGGTTTTAGGCAAACAGACCCTGGCTCTAAAAAGACAGTAAGTCTGCAAGTCAAATGTGGAGGGCAGCCATTGGCACTGGAAGACGTAAGAAACCAGATTGTTTTCTCGTTGGATGAAGAGCTTAAAGCAACGTAAAGTTAATTGAAGAATTCCTTGAAAGTGAAGTCAGCCTAAAATAAAAGCTTAGGGGTCTGTAATTTACTAAATGTGAAAGCTTTGTAAGCAGTAGTGAACCTAAAAGTTTGAAAAGAACATATTTTAGTAAATATATCTGGCTTGTGTTACGGACTGTCCTGTTTTAATTATTTGTCCAAATAATGTAGATTTGCAGTAGGATCTCTAATTAGGCACGGTTTGATTTATTGAGCTGGCCCCATATAAACCATGATGTCATGCTGTACTGCTCAAAATTACAGCTCTGCTCTTGCAGTTTAAAGACGATTATTTTTAACTTTGGAATGTTTCAGTTTTGTGCATCTTGGCTTTTGGCTTTGTGAACTTAAGATGTTCTCTGCTCCCCTCCTCCTCCCTCCCCCAGATCAAAGCAATTTGCTGTAATGTAACTAGAACAAAACCCATTGAAATGGACTTCTGAACACTCTTGGCTTTAAATGTTGTTGGTAAATAAGAAGAAAGGCAAGAATATTCATGCTTGCTGTCAGGAGGGTTGAGAAATAGGTACAGTAGGTATTGAACTATGTTTTGCCAGGTGTCCAGATGCTGATGCCATTCCAGAGCAGGAATGCTTCACTTATGTCTCTAAAAGGTCTTAGTTTTCTTTTGATGCTGTGATTGAAGTAAAGGGGGGGAAAAGGGGGAGGGGGCGAGAGGCAGGATCTGCACTGCCTGTTACTGCAGGTAATAATTATTTACTAGGAACAGGAACTCTCATGCACATGAGTTTTTACTCATATGTGTTGCATTTTCTGCTCGTTTCCCATTTGAATAGGAAAATTTGCCTTCAGTTAAATCTGGGTCTGTTCCAAATGCAAAGGGAAGGCTTTTCACAGGAGAGTTTCTGCATTTCCATACAGAGGAGGTCTCGCTTCTGCAGAAGTGAGCAGCATCCCTTCCTGCCAGCGTCCCTGATCTGGACTTGCGAGCAAAGGGACACACAGCAGGGTGTGGAGAAAGGGAGGACTGAAAGTTAGGTCAGAGTATAGTCTCTCCTGCCAGCCTAGCCTCTCCTAGCATGTTAAGAAGAGACCAGGCATTTCAGGGCAGGAGGAGTCTTATACTGGAGGGACTTATTTAGTCATAGATGTCAAAAGGTGGGAGTTGTGTTTGGGAGGCAGTAGCTGTGTCAGAGAAGGACAGACTCCATTTTCTAACAGAGCAATTAGGAGAGTTTCTGAGTGGGAGGGGAAGGTGAAAATGTCTTCCTGTGAATTTTAGGGGGAAAACTCCGTGAGCTGCCCTTGGTAATGACTGCAGTGTTCCAGACTCCTGTATGTTGAGAACAATGCACGTTGAGTTATTGCAAAGCTGTACTTCTCATGAGGAGCCTTGATTACATAGCGGCTGACTTAGTTTCTATGCTATAAATTGTGTATGTAAACTAGATTACAGTTTAAAAGACTCCTAAAAAGCCATGGGATTTTTTTGTAAGGATATTCTCAAATGAGTATCACATTTTTAATATAATCAGTTGTTCACTAATATACTGGTTTTACGTGGGTGACTGCTTTTAATTGTCCTATAACTAGTTTCAGTTTAGCTAATCAAAGGTTGGAGAAGAATGCTGCTTGCGGGGAAATGGGAAAGCAGTTCATACTCTCTCTGTGCTTTGGTGCCAGTGAATGTAAATGGATGGAAAGTATGTGCAAGTTTGCTAACAAATGGTATGTATAGTGGAAAGATTTGATGTCTAAGTTCAGTTTAAAAAAATACATATTAATTTGCTTGTTTTGACCTCGCAAAGTTGCCAACTGAAAACAAATTTAACCGTTAGAGAAAAAGATGAAAGCCTTAATCCTTTGAGTATTCAGGTCTCTGGTTTGCAGTTAGTAACAGGGGGCCTGTAATGTCTTGGTTGTAACATAATATCAATAGAAATTTAATAAAGTTTAACATTCAGTGAGTTTCCATCTCTTGTTGATTGTAACACTCTGAGAAGGTTTTCACAGTGGCTGACATCTCTGAGAAAGGTGAGCTTTCGATGATGAGTGGACCATCTGTCTTGTTTTGATGAAATGAAAATAAGTGGTAGATTTCAGGTAGTTCCATGATGAGATGCTCATGTTTTGTCTTGTGTTAACAACACATGTGTGGTTTTTATAACAAAATCTGAATATAATCTCTTTTCCAGGATGGTAATTAGCAGATATTTTAAATGGATCTTGCCATGAGATTTGCGTGGAGTGAATATCATCCACTCTGTGTGTGTCTGGGCACATGCATGTACATGCATTGGTTTTGTCGTCTGCCCCCCCCCCCTTTTTTTTTTTAATGGATCTGGCAATATACTTGGTACTGAAACAGAAACAGTCAGACCTTGAGGAACTTATGACTGACAGCAGTTTAATTCTCTTCCGTGTAATAAATGACGGATGTAGGTTTAATTTTATTTTTTTTTGGCAGTTCTTTTCCTGACATTTACTTGCTGAAACTGGTCTTGGAACTTAAAGGAACAGCTTGCCTCTGAGAGGCATAGCAGCTTCTCCCATCACTTCACATCTTGTCTTTAAAACTGGACATTCACCCACAAGCTATCTCACAACTCTGAAGTTATAGGTTTGAAATTACTCAAATGAGGATCTTTAACCTGCAGTGTATGATGAAGTGATCCTAATGGCCAGACAAGATAAGAGGGTGATGATGACTGTCATGAGAAACTAAACAGGGAGGTGGGACAGGAACGTGCCTGCTGTGATACCTCTGGAATTGCCAGGAGGCCACCAGATGGAAAGTAATGGCACTTTCCAGTTACAGTACTTCCAGTAGCTTCCTTTTCCTTTTGCTCTACAGTGTAAAGCTGTTTAGTGTCACATAAAAAACCAGTCTCTTCAATAACACGTGCCTGAAATTATGTTCTTGATGCTGATGCCAAAAAACAACTGGGATCACAGCATACAAAAGTACTTGAACAGAGAGATGGAGGTGATCAAATCTGGTGTGCAGGGAGTCTCATGAATGTGAAGTCATGTAAATGACATGAAGGCACAGGGAGGAACACATCTGGCAGCTGTGTAATTTGAACAAGTCCCTTGTCATTGATTAATAGTATGGTGGTCACGTACAAGAACTTACCAGACATCTCTTACAATATTCCTCTACCCCCTCATTCCCACTTTCTCAGCTGCAATTGTTCTCTGGGTGCGTTTCGGTTGGAACGAGCAGGCTCAACCAAAAAAGCTGAAGGAGGTCATCTGTGCTAACCTGTCTTGGGTGGAAACAGGGAGTGATCGATCATGCAAGCAGCTCAGCTAGCTTGAGGAGTGTCGACCTGCCCTGTGGCAGTGGGTGGGAAAGGGGAGACAAATCATCTGAGGAGAGGTGACTCCTGGCAGAGGATGCATGCTCACAACCAGTGACGGTGTCTGCTCTGCATCTGTGGGTTGAGAAGGCAGGTACACATAGATTATCATCTGACTGCTTTATCTTAGTTTGCTAACTTGAGCATGGTTAGCAGAGAAGCCATGATGCCACAGGTCAGAGTGCAGGCTGTATGGAAGCCTAACAGCATAAGTGGCTGCACACTTAAAGGCAGACTACTGCACTTGTTGGCAGAGATTAAAAATAGCACAGCTTTGGGTTTGATGTTTTGCAAGACAGCTTCTGACTGGCATAGTGGAAGGTGTGCTTTTCCTCAAATGCAGCTACAGTTTTGTCTGAGTAAAACTTTGGCTCGTTATTGGTTATATCTGGAATTCAGGCGGCAATGCTAAGATGATTCACATACGTTAATTAAACTTCTAGCACCATCGTGGGAGGCAAGTTTAGAGGAGGAAATGGAGATGAGTAGCCTAAAGGTGCAGAGGGAATCTGCTTCAGAGCTGAAATTAAACTTTGGCTCCAGGCATCGTGCCTCTGGAAATTCCTAAACTACTCAAGTTTCATGTCAACACTGTCCAATTACAGCACTGTAATTTAGAGTAATTTATAAGTCTGTATCTGTAGTGGATGAGATTTGCATAAACCACATCCATTAACAATAAAAGAACTGCTATTAAATAATTAAGTAATAAAAAGATCACACCATCAGTAACATGGTTAAACTAAGAAAAGCTATCGCTTCTTTGTAACTGGCTTCTCCTGAGCACTGAGGAGCAGATGTATTGTGTCAGACCAGTGTCCATCTAGCTCTATCTTGTCTCTAGCCGTAGCTGTTAGCCACAGAAAGATTACAAGAATGAGGCAAGGGTACAGTCACGCTTTTTTTTTTTTTTGCCACATCTTGCTGTTTTCTGCAATTCTGCTCAAATTCTGTTCTGAAATCTTTTTTTCAGCTTTGAATTTTGGAAGTTATGCATCGTTGTGGCAACATTTCCATAGTAATCTGTCTTTTCTTGTGAACAGTGTGACTAAGCATACCCAAGCCTCCCTCATACACATTTTATAATCGCCATCTGCTAGTAGTGTGTTGTGATATATACTTGCATTTGAGAAGTTTCTTTTACAGCAGGATAAGTTCATCTGTCCACCGTAGCCTAGATGACTCCAGAAATGTGGTGAGTCCCATTACTGTGTTTGCTCTTTTATCCATTTTAGAGAAGAATTGGTGGTTATGGAAACTACCAAAAGACCCTTTCCTGCAGGGATTTGAAGAGAGATAAGGAAGACCCTTATAAAATGTGGAAGAAGTCACTGTGCTTCATGTTTTCTTCCCAGAGCTCCGTAGCTGCCTCCTTGCCATGGGTAGGCCTATCATTTATGTTAGCGTCAGGACATGCTTGCAATGCTTTTGCATTGATCAGAGGCATTCCAATCTGCTTAGTGATCTTTGAGAAAAGCCTTTTAAGGCTTTGTTTGTAGTTGTTCTGTGAGCATTGTTATTTAAGAACAACATCATAAAATGGCTTTATTAAAAATGACAGAAGTGGGTAATTAATTTAAAAATTGTTTTTATAAGATATTAAAAGAAAAGTTGGGATTTTTTAATAGTTTCGCTTTAAGATATATGGCTGCTTTTAAATGTTGATGGAACAAGGGAAATCAGAAAAACAAATTTCCCCTGGTTTTCATTGCAGGGCACATGGGTCAAACACCCAGCATGGTGTTCTCGGAAGAAACAGTTTCATTTTTCCTAAAGTGGACATGCAGTACTAAAGTTTTCTGTTTTATGACTGAGCGGTACTAAAATGCTGTTTATTGTCAGTCTTTTCACATCTGAATCATGTTATTTAATCCAGATTTTCTTTGAAACCACTGCCAGGAGTGCAGTATGGATGAATGCTTGGAGAAGCCAATGGGTGTTAGGCACTCTGATGCTTTTAATTGTTTGGAGTAATCATGAATTTCACACATGGAGAGAAAATGCTTATTTCTGTTCTCTGTTTAGATTTACATGTTGAATGATGGGTATAGCTGATGTGTTGGGTTTTTTTCTTTTAAAAGAGAAAGATAATTATGGGAAATAGAGTAGGATTTTGCTTTGCTTATGCTATGCATTTGGGAACAATGTGTGTTGAGTTGGTCTTACACAGTGCCTTTCTAATCAATGAATGTATTTCTTTATGTGATTCTTTCATGTAGAGGCAGATGAGAAGAGGAACGTAAACAAGGATAACAAAGTGTCTATACCCTTCTTTTACACTTCATAGTCCCATTTTCTTAGTTTTTATTGGCTTGTTTGCTTGGTTTAAAGCTTAAGAATCAAAAGGAAAAGTGACCCTGTAAAATTATGAACAATCTCCAGTGGTTCCTTTCGTAGACTCTCAAAAACCTGAGTACCCCTACTTCATGTAGATGTAAAAGACAAAATTGTGACTTATATCTTTGCTTCTAATTTCCTGCACAGTGACTAATCATATTGTCTTTTTTTTTCCACCATGTTTGTCTTAGCTAGCATTGTTCATAGCAATAATTAATTGCTGGCAGTAACACTGGCCAGTGTATACTATAAAACAAGATTTGCTTTTATCAGTAAATTATCATACACTTACAGCTTGAGCCTCTACCTGCGTTAAAGTTCTCATTCCTACTGCTGAGTCTTCGCACTTGCAACTGATACATCGCAGAAGAAGTTAATGCAAACTCTGCTGCTGCCTTCTCCGTGGGGAGCAGTCATTTGGATAGAACAAGCATTTTGCTAGGAAACAGAGTGGCATTTGGGTTCTTTGCACCTTCATCCAAATCTTACCAACCAGCCCAAGCAGGAGGAGAAAAAAATATTTGCTGGGTGCCTTTCAGATGGTGACACCCTCTCTTCCCGCAAATAAACACCAACATATCTTGATTTCTCATGCGCAAATCAAAGGCAAGGGCTTCTCATTCCATCTGTCAAATCAAGGGTTTGTGTGTGCTTCGTTGCCTCCTGACCTGACACAGGTTGTTTTCTCCCTTCTGCATCTTGCCCTTTTATGGAAAGTGCTGCTTTTCCTTTTATTCCTTACATTACAAAGGTGACTGAAACCTGAAGAAGGGCTTTGGTACCTGGAAATTTGACCTTTAGCTATAGGAATTAAATCTAGTAATAGATGCTGCCTCTTTCCAAGAAGCTTGTTATGCCTGCAGTTTGTGAAGTATGTCAACAGCTGTCGTATGATCCTGTATGTATGAACTTCTGATTTATTTTTCTTGTTTCTACACCTAGTCTTTATCCAGTATAAGTCATGAAAAATCAAAGAGCCATACCCAAGAAACAGGAGTTTCATTTCTGTTTGGAACGTGTGCCTAGTCATGACTGCAAAGGTTCTTTTCTACTGTTCTTTTTGGTTTTTTAAAACTCATGGCTAGAACATAGCATATGCTGTAAAACTTTCCATTTGCAGAGCCCTCTGTTTGATGATTGCAAGCTGCTCTGTAAACATTTTTTTGGTCTGACAGTCATTTTTCAGAGTCTGGAGCCTTCTCCATTTTTGGTGGGAATGTGGCTAAGTGATTTGCTCAGGGTCACCCAGTGTATCAGCTGGAACGTAGTGGTGACATGGATCTGTAAGTTTTTGGCGCTTCTTTGATGTCTTGATTGTATTTTCCTCTGCATTTCATGGAATAGTGTAGTGCAACATACCTAGAAAATAACTGGAATAATTCTTTGGGCTGAATGTATAAAGTCTGGAGAATAACTAGAGAGAGTTAGGAGTAATTAATTATTACTTCCTTATACATTTTTAAAACAATGGTAATTGAGAATAATAGATGAACTGGACTACACTATTAGTCTTACAAAGATACTTCCTTCTGGACTTTTTTAAATCATATGCAGATACTATATATTGCTTATGTGTAAACTTAAGCTTAGGTTAATTTTTTAAATTCCAGGATAGAATATATTAGGATAAGAAGTCTTTATTTGTGTGGGGTTTTTTTAGTTTTGATTGGTTGGTTGGGGTTTTTTTCTCCTGAAGGGTACAAGTACAGTACTTTTACTGTTGCTAAGTGTAATCCAATCCTGCATACAACAATGGTGATAGGCAGAGGGACTTTTCAGTAACTGAACAACAGAAGATCTTTTCAGTACTAGGTATATTAGGAAGGCCTTGCAGAAGGATTTTAGTCTCCCTAATATAAAAGTGCATTTAGTAATGATGGTTTTTCTTCCCTTTTCCCTCTTTAATTCTGGTAATTTACATGGACCGTTATTTCTGTTGCTGTTTCAGTCCTTGTGTTTTTGAAAAATATTTTCACTTCAATAATGCTTTTGGATAGGTGATTCTATTCCCTGTATATTAAATAACTTGAGAATTTCACGTTATTCAATCATGTAATTACTGGGTTTTTTCGTAGTACTTTTTGTGAGTAGCCTATCCCCTTAAAAAAGTTCTTTTAGGGTGTTCAATGTTTTACAAAGATGAGTTAAAACATTAGTTCAGAAGTAATTTCTTGCATGAGAGGAAAGAACAATTTTCAGACAGCAATGGTTAAGAAATTTAGGGTTTGGGGTTTTTTTAAAAACTATAGACATTTGAAACTGATTTCTCAAAACAGTTAAAACTTTCATTAAGAATGCACAAGATGTGTGTGTTTTATTGAGCAGTGAGCACCTACCATCGTCTCTCCTTAGTGCTCTGTGCAAGTTGAAAGCTGTTTACATTTGAGGTTAAATACAGTTTGACAACTCACCTCTTTCCTATTTATTTTTCTTTTTTGCTATTACTAGTAGTATCTTAGTAGAAACACGTTTCTCTTCCCTGTGTAGCCCAAACTTTTCTCCTTGTCAGTGTCAGGCCATCCTCTAGCCCAACTACTCTTAACTTCTGGCCAGGTCCCACTCAGGATCCGTGGCTGTGTGTTCCCCTTTCCTCCCAGGGAGAAAGATACCCTTCCTCTCCCAACAGTCCATGAACCTCTATTGTTAGTGGCTTTAATGTGGAGGAGGGTTACTGAGGATGAAAATGAAGTCAACATAAATTTATTTTATGGAAATTAGAGTGCTTTCTGACATGTTTCTGCTACCATGTTTCAGCTGTCATGTTTTCATGGATTGTTACCAAAGTTAAATCAGGTACACTTATATGTAACATAATCATATTATTCCTGGGAAGAGGAAGACATTTCTATCTGTCTTCTTCCCCATGCCCAAACCCTTCTCATTTTCAGTGTCAGGATTCTCTGGGCCAGTTACTTTTCTCCTTTTCTGTGTAATTGCAGACCTCTGATATTTTAGTGATTGCGTTGGTAGTAGGGTATTCCCCTAGACATGCAACATTCTTTATGAGGTGGATGGAAGCATTTAAAATGTTGCCTCACACAATCAATTGGAAAATACTCCTAGTGTGTAAAAATGAGGCTGTTCTGGTACTTGCTGAATTTTCCCGACTGAGAGGAGATTGAGGAGAAGGTTTATTTCCTGTACCATTTGCATAACCTGTTGCCGAGTTTAGCATCTTACCTTTATTGAGCTTTTCAGTTTCTAATAAGAGATGTGGCACTTGGCAGGCTTATAAATGATATATTAAGGTTTCTCCCAGGAGTGAACTATGTATGGTTCCAGTTAATAACACTGGTATTCAGTAAGGAAGAGAGCAGACGTGATAGTGGTTTGGGAGGCAGCTGAGGTAACATCTAGGAACATCTGGTGGAAGTTTCCCCAGCAGCTCAAGTAACTACACAGATGCTAAATTTTTTTTCCCCATATTCTGCCCAACTTTGCTTATGATGTTTGTATGTTCATCACTAGAACGGACATCCCCCTCCACCAGTATATGACTTACATTTGAGTCGGTGAAAGTTTGCCTATGAAGTTGAAGAGAATGATTTGGAGGATTTGGAAATGCTTTACTTAAAATTGTGTCAATCGGTGTAACAAGAAAGCTTTTGGCTGTTTCTCTCCTGCATCCACTAATGGCTGTATATAAGGGTTTCTGTACTACCTTGTTATTAAAATCCTCTGTATTTCTCCCTATGTCACAGGCATTATTTTACTAGTCTGCAGCCATCTCTGAGCCACGTGTGTAGAAACACTTTCAGCGTGGCTGTTACCTGTTCTCAGGGAGTTTGAGCTGGTTTTTTCCATAGACCTTCTCTACGTGGAAATTTGAAGATTTTTTTTTTTTCACATAAGAATGGGTTTTGCCAGTTGTTAGTCTGATTGCTGAGACTAGAAGGGTAAAAACAAAGTAATTGACTGTCCCCATCCCCGTCCCACCAAATGCTGTGGGTTTTGGGGAACTCAACTTCATTAAGGTTATGACAAGAGCTGGGAATGTGATTACACATTGATTTTTTTCAGTAGCATCTTATCACAAATGTTTTTGGAAACCTTATCAGTCAGTCGTCACACCTGTACAAGTCATATTGACTCACTCTGTCATTGCAACAGACTGGGGACAGACATTCCGATGAGTTTGAAAGCAGCTGCAAGGCTGGCTGGGGTGGCAGCAGCACACTCTGTCCCAGCCTGTGTGGTCAGAGCTACTTTACTGTTGGGTGCACAGTTTCCATTCAGAGTGCTGCATTGATGGGGAAGAGCAGTGACTCTCTTCAAAGTTTCAAACTTGCTGCGTTCTTCGTGGCTTAAATTGGCCATTTAAGTTGGTCAGTGTCTAATGAATCCTGTGAAGAGATTGCTGTGGGCTGTCCTGTGGTTAGAGCAGCAGTGGAGCTCATTTCCAAATACTCTCTCTCCTTTGGTTGGCCTCAATGAAAGCTGGTTGGTGGTGTAAGCTAAACATGGGAGGGATAGAGTGGGATGCCCCCCCCCAGCAGGACGATGAATAATTACCAGAGACCATAATGGCGTTCTCATTTGAGAAATCTCGTTTAGAGTTTTTCCAGGAATGCATAATTTGAAGCTCATGTTGTCCTGTCCTTTGGCTATCCCACTTAATGTTTGAAACACAGGCATGAATGTCAATTCATTTTAAATAGTCTTAGCCTTCGTGGGTCATGGATGTGCAACTTCTTAGATTTAGCTTGCCATGATGATTGTAATTGGCTGATGGTAATTACTGGTTAGAGACTCCAGTAGGTGTTAGTGGCATCCGTCTGTTTCTGAGCGCTGTGGGGTTTTCTTGCCAGCTGAATGCAGACTGAGTAGATCAAGGAGTTTCTCTTCTATTTATTAAGCGACATTTTAGATAAATTGGAGTAGTTCACACATGTGTTCAGTTTTGATCCTTACTATAAGGATCCATTTAATTTTTCTTGTGGGACTAAGGCAGTGCAAAATTCCAAGCTCTTTGCCGTGTATTTTGAACTTAGCATATTCGAGAAATTTGGGCTACCATGTACTTTCCACATTGCCCCCAAACGGAGGAAGGATAGGGAGCTGAAAAGTCCTTCATCTTGCTGGTTATAATCTGAAAAGTGTTACGCTACTCTATGCAATTATTCTGTCTCATGAATGAATTATTTGGTGCTTTTGGTTTCTTTCTACTCTCTTCTGGTTTACATTTTTCTACTTTTTGTTTTCTGACTACTAATTGCAGTATGTTTTCAAAACCATAATATGGGGAGTCGCTAATTAAAAGAAAAAAACTGAACTTTGATATATGCCAAGTTTCACTTGCCACTAACTTTGGCCACATGACCAATTTTGGGAGGGGAAAGAGGGAAGCAACTCCTTCCCCCCATGGATTCTTAATTATGATAAATGAGCTGTTGTGTTATTAGGAACATAACCCAATGGCCATACAGCTAAATATTTACTTGAGAGTTTATTTAGTACAGCTTGCTTGCTTTTTAAGCTACAGATTTCTTCATTGCATCCTTTATTCAACTCTTTGGTCTTCCTAAACTTGTAATCTTGGTATCTGTGATGTTAAAGAAACCAGAGTGTGAGGTCAAATTTTCCATTACATAGCCAGAGAGGAATTTCAAGGAACAATGCCAACATCACTTAAAAAAATAAATTTACAGGAAAGATGACTCATCAATCAACAATTGCAGTTCTAGAAAATAGAATTAGTTGTATATGTTCTGGGTACAAAGAGAGACAAAATGCACCAGGCCTGACAGGCAGGGGTAAATCAGGGTGATTGTTTGTTTCCAGATATTTTTACCTTGACCTCTGCTTTTTTTTCACCCTAAAAGGAGGACCCTAAGTAGCACACAGCTTCGTGTTGCAGGAATCATTGCCTTCTCAAGAGCTACAACTATCTAGCAAAAATAAAAAGATTTTCTGGCTTCTTATCGCTTGCACTAATTAGCCAAGCAACTGAAGGACAAGGGGAACAGTCTCCTCCTGTGCTTTACTTCTCTTGTAACTCTAAGAAATTTAACATGAGGCCACCTGAGAGACCAAAATACAGTATTTTATACTTGATGGAGGTGCAGACTTCTGCTGTAGTATGCAGTAACATGAATGTGATAAAGGCCAGTTTCCTTCCTTCTAAAATATTAAATAAGCAGCACACAGGAGTGAAGGTCCTTCTGAGAGGGAAGTCTGTTGAGTTATGGCGGTGTCTCTGGGGGAGTGGGGCAGGCCTGCTGCTTGTGGAATTTCATTTCATGCCAGTCCTTCAGTGGGGAAGGCACTTCTGTGGCACTTCTTGTTTTCTCTCCCCCTTGAGCTGCACAATCTTTTCGCTGTGTTAACCTTAAATGTGAAGAAAGTAATGAGTGCTGGGACTTCAAGGAGATGGCACTGGAGACAAATCTACCACATCCCATGGGGGTTTTTTTGTAGCCCTGTTTGCTTTCTCATCTTAACAGAGGGAAGGGAAGGAGATGGTGTAACCACTCACTGTACCTCTCACAGGTGGTAGACGGGATGGTTTGCATGCCTGGATGTCTCTCCGTGGTACTAGACATAATGGTTCTGTAAAGCTTTTCTGCTCGTGAGATACTTCAGCAGAATAGCGTACCGACTAAAGGTATTGACTTATGACTGCATCGCTGTTTGGCCTTAGAATGAATTCAGTTGATATTGTAATTATTTGTAAGTAGGAAGCACACTTTTGCACCCTTCAGTCTATATGTTGTTTTTATGGATTTTTCCTTTGCTGTCCTGTTCTTTCCTGGAATAATAGTGTGGCAACAGTCGGACCTGAGCAACCTTGCAGTACATGCTTTTTGAAAGGGGATGTAGACTGCAAACTCTGCCATATGTGTTTTAGTGCCTTTAAGCTTGCTGCTTCTCTGTATTAGAATTCTGAAGATGTTCTAGCATATTTTGAGCTCACTTCACTTACTGAAGCAGATAATGTTTACAAGTGTGTGCTGGCTGCCTGTTCCTTCTAGAGCCTAAACCTGGCAGAGGCATGGGGAAATCTTCTCTCTCAGTACTGATGGGGAGAGCGCTACAAATAAAGGGTTACGCTTCTCAGACTCAGTAATTTTGAAAATACTTGTGAGAAACAGCTGAGACTCTTCTGGGTAGAGGACCTGTCATTGAACTGTTCCCTGGTTCCCACCATTAATGTCAGATGCATTTACAGCACGATGCTGTGGGGCTCAGTGTGGGCAAGTCCATGCCACGTGCTGATCCTGGAGCCCCTTCTGCAAGACAGAGTTCAGTGTATGTCAGCAAACAGCTCATTTTAGGTTAATATGAATGAGGGCAACAGCGATGTGGTTGAAGAGTCCTTTTGAGGGTTAAATGGGAATGCTGAAGAAAGCAATGCATTCCTTCATCCAATTCTCTTTTGCTTAGGTTTTGTCCCTTCACAGCTTGGATTTCTGTTATTTTATGTAAGTGCTAGTGCAGAGAATTGGGTCATGGATGACAGATTTGAGTAATGGCCACAGTACTTGCAGCTTTCAGAACACAATATGAGGTCCGTCTCTTGGCTTAGCCTCACCCTCAAGGGTGATAAGGAAACAAGACCAAAACAGTTTCTCCCACTTTTCCTCAAGAAGTATTGCCTTTTATCCTTAGAGTTTGGAGAGCCTAGCAACTATCTGTCTGTTTTATTTTCCTTAAGATGCTGTGATACCATGGTGATGAGTTATTAATAAAACTCCAGGCAGATGGAGAAAGATTTTAACTGAGTAACTTCTCGGTTTGGGTTTTTTTTTTTTTTTTTTTTCTTTCCATGCATCCCAGAATAACCATATATGAACAAATGTCATGATTTGGTCTGTGGGGCAGAGTAGCTGAGCATTTAGCACAAAAATACAACTTAATCTGCAAATAAATCAGAGCAGTCTTTTTGCTTAAATGTCAAAATACTGCCATGGTTATGGAAGAGCAAATAATTGTAAAGCACTGCATGCATTATTTTAAATATATGAACATAATGAATTAGATCTGAGAATTTTTTTTCTGATTTGTTGCATTTCTGAACATATTACGAGCTATTATAAGTGCAGTAACAATTTCCCATATAGCACAGTGCTCTGCTTCAATGGCACCAGCTCAAAATTCTGTAAGTCTTTATCCTAATGTGCAGTAATCTCTATAACAGTGACACTAATCCCCTCTTCTAATATGGAAGTTGAATTAAAAAAATCTGTGAAATGTAGCTTTAAAGCAGCTTTTGGGAATTATTAATTTGTAAACTCTCCATCAGTCATCCATACCAATAGAAATGTCTTTATAATAACAGACCAAAGGGGTAGTCACATTTCGGAAAAGCAGTGAAGCGTTAGGGTTTTTGCCCTTTTTTTTTTCTTTTTTTTTTTTCCTCCCCTTTGTTAAAGTGTGAATGGCATTACTTGCATAACACAAACAGCAAGAGATTGGTTATGAATGGTGTAAAATTCTTATGTTGTCCTACCCAAATGATGCATACTGACTCTCTTGTCCAATTTTAGTGTACTGCAGTCAGTTTACAGTGTGCTTAAGCTACTGTTAAAGGTTTGGGGCGATAATGTCTTACATGGCAGCATTACAAGCTTCCTGAAGTTCTCATTTATCAGCTGCTCAGGTACTGATGGAAGAAAAGCAGGCATCTCCACAAATGTTAAAAGCTGGACAGAAAATTCCTTTTTAATATTTCACTTATTCATTTCAGATTATTTTAGTTATTGAAAAAATAGGCCCTTAAAAGTCTCCCAAATGCCTTGACTTCCAAAAAAGTTTGTTTCTCGTTTTGTGGCCTTGAGCAGGAATTGAACCGTGGTCATGAAAACCCCCAAGTACACAGATAAGACAAACCATGACGTGCATTTGTGACGCCTGTAACACTCAGTGATGTAGATAATGCTGCGTGCCCTTACTCGTTACGTGCAATGTGAGAGGGATTGGCTGCGGCCAGTATTTCCTTTGAATAAGGTACAGCCCTGGTTGGAAGTCTATAGCTGATGTGTTGGGGCGGGGGGGGGGGGGGGGATGTTCCAGGCATGTGCTTAGTTAGCGTGGGGACAGCATCTACATCATACTGGGCTTCTCAATCTCATTGAAATTTCATGGGATTAAATGTGTAACTCATGTAGGAAGTTCTGAAAATGTTGACCATGACATGTAACCTTATTTCTCTCCTTTCCTCTTTACTCTCCAGTATGATAATTCATGTCCTTTAAATGGAATCCATTTTACTCCATAATCTGAAAATTGCTTTAAAAATACTATAGAAAGATCAAAGCACACTGAAGAACTGAGAGCAAAATTTACATGACCTCTGAACTGAGACATTTGTAAAATATAGGTGAAGTGTCAAGAACTGCTGTGACATTTTATTCCGTATGGGGATGTAAGTGATTTTGTAAAGCATTCCAGCAGAGTGAAACAACCAACAATCTTTCTGCTGTGTGCGTGAGGTACTTGATTTTTTTTCTCCTGCCAAGAATGCTGCTTACAAGTGGAAATTATTTTATTTTTCCTCATTTTGGGGTGGTTGTTGGGTTTGGTTTTGTTTTTGTTTTTTTGTTTGTTTTTTTTTTAGTGAACAAACAAGTAAAACAAGATGTTCCATCTGGAAAACGCACTACTATTCTCCAAAGAAGGCTTTTTAGTAGAAGGATGTAGGTAGGGAAGGGGACATTCTTGATGAAGTAATGGTCAGGGAAGTTAGGGGAAGCAGCTTATTGCATGAAAACATTTTGCTTTCCTTTGGAGCAATGATGCTCTTATGCTTTTGAGGTTTTACCAACTCATAGGATAAAATGTTTCTGACTTAATAAACCCATCTCCCTTTGAAGAACCTTTACCTATGAGAAAACTTTTGTCTAAATTTAACCTCAGCTGTGGCCTTGCTGCTTTTGCCTCTGGCTGCACTGTGATAAAGACATGGGAATAAGCTATTAAAACATGTAGTTTTCTCGTCTCTGTTTCATGCTGGAGTTCTCATAGGTGTTGGGCTGGGCTCCGTCCCCCATGACTGGCTTCCTGTGGAGCTGTGTTCTGTTGTGACTCCTCTGTCTGTGTTTTATTGTAGAGAACCGCACTGGCATGTTGTTCCATCATAGGAAAAGGGAAAACATGTCTCTCAGCAGCCAACAAAGTGCACTCGTGGTTTTTAGGAATATATGAGAGGGCTCTATTGCTACTGTTTATTATTTTTATTTGTGCAGTGCCTAGGGACCTCACTTCTGAGGCTTGATGCTGAAAGGTGCTTTATGCAAACAGCCAAAAGATTATTTCTTCTGTAGAGAGCCTGACTCCATGCAGAAATACCTAACCCAGTTTTGAGTGAGCTTACTTGGGCTCTGGAAACGTAAGTGTGCTAGCACTGTAAGTTATGCTTATATGTTGCATTTGTGTAGATGTGTTACAAACTGGTGCCTGATTCGTGGATTTACAGTGCTGTATTGGGCTGTGCAAATACCCTCAGAGAGATGATGACAGTACAAGAGATCACAGAAGGATGGAGACACATGCAGTGGAATTTAAAGGAGTAGCAAGAGGTGAAACAAGCTTGGATTAAGGTTGGGGCAGTGGCGTTTCCGATGGATTTAGGCATAGTATTTTTCTTCCCTTGAAGTAAATGCCTTTAGGAGGAGCCATAAACCTGGCAAACCAGGGAGTAAAGAATGATTTGAGGAGGTCAGGCATCATACCCAAGAATCAAAGGACTAAGCTGTGAACAGCATGTGGCTGAGGAGTTCTTCCCATCACATCTTAACGATATGAATTTGGTGTACAGGTAGAGGCAGATACCCTCTGGAAAAACAGTTTGTGATAAGAGTTGGAATATTTTTTCCTGCAACTCATTATTTCTCCAGTTTACGAATTGCTTCACCATATTTGGGATCCTGGACACATTGCCTGATAAGGAGAAGATGTTACTATTTATTATTTGGGGTTTTATTACTTAGGCTGTGATGCCTAAGTGCTTCTGTAAGAAGGAATGTAATATGGAAGATAATATAAACTGTAAAACTAATGAGGGAATTGCAATACAGATGGCATTGTGTGTCTGCTTTGCAGACTCTGTTTTGCACTGTTCACTTTAAATTTCTGTTCAAGGAACCAGAAGACCACTGACTATGTGGTAGGAAGTGGCTTACTAAAGGCATCCTCTAGAGCAGGCTATAATGCTAACAAAGTCTCAGTGCTAGTGCACATGCACAAATGAACTTTTGAGGTAATCAAGGAAGCAGTGCATTTATTGGTTTGATAGAAACATTAGGCAGCTTTCTTAAGGGTGTAGTTTGAACTGTGTTAGACTGATGTTAATTGCATGTAGGATGGGGCAAGTATACTTTTGTCTCATAGCCATCTCTTCCATCGCTTACTGTGAAGTTTGTAAAAGCTGTGTGATTCTTTCTCCTAGGGCTGTTGATTTCTTTTACAAAGAGCAGAAGCTGCACTACCTTCATCTTTTACGTTGTACTGGCGGCCAGCAAATTCCAAATTCAAACCTTTCTTCAATTTTCACCAATATGACATAAACGGACATTGCACATAAAAGAGTGAGCCATTGCATATGGCTCCTGGTACAAAGAGTATTACAGTAACAGAAATGCCCTGGTCATAAATTTATGTGAATGGTAACCATGTGTCTTTGAATGCCTCCTGTTTCTCATTCAAGTTGAATGTTACTCTATCAATACTTGCCAGATATCTTGCACTCTCATGTCTCTGCAATATTTTTAAGCCTTTTGATGCCTTACAGTTTTTGAAGTTGTCGTATTATTTTTAAGATCCTTAAATTAGGTCATAACAAAAATATTTCTATTTATCTAATCCATTTCCCTGTGTTCAGACTGCTTGGTGTACTGGAGCATGCAATAAAGTAGAGAGATTTAAATGGCTTACTTCAGTATGAGAAGAAAATGTTATGAAAATCACAAGTTTCCTTTAAAAACTGAAGCCTTTTCAAGTGACTGCAATGTGATGGGAGTGGCTGTGAATGATTAAACTTCCTTGCAGGGGGTAGGATTTGTAGGATACAGAGCTAGTGAGTCACTATTTCCAATTTTTTACCAAATTAAAAAAAAAAGGAAAAAGAAAGGAAAAAGGGACAACCTAGTATTTCTATAGCTGGTGACTACTGTGTCTTCAGTGGAGTAAGTGTTGTGGTGTCATATCAGTTTTCCAGATGCTTTTGTCCAACTTAGGTTGGAATCCTGAACCCATCCAGTTGTCACTGCTTGTTGAGGAAATGCGGGGGTTGTGCAGTTGTTTTAATCACACAGATTGTCACCTCTTGTTCATCTCATTTCCTTTTGTCCAAAAACATGAGCACACCCCACTTAGTGCTTGTGGCTGTCCTCTTGTACATGGTGAGGACCCTGCTCAGGTGAGTGAGAGCAAAGAGTAGTTCCCTCATCGCTGTTGCTTGAGGCTCCAGTCACACTGAGGGCAGATGATATTCACAGCTCGGAATCCAGGTACAAGCTTTTGAGACACTGCTTTGTCCTGGAGTGAGTCTCCCATTTAACATCATCCATGCCCTGCCTAACAACTTTTGCTCCCAGTTAGGTTCTGACTTCTCTTTCAAGTTGGATTTACTCAAAACAATGGGTAGATGAGAGTCTAGAGCTCCTAAGTAAAGATCTTTTTAGGAGGTAGTGAAATGAGGAAGCGTTTTGTCTGGATCCCACTTATTTCAGAAGAAGCAGTGCTTCCTCAAACAAAGCCTGACTGTACTCGACATCTACTAAAAGCACCCACTAGTTTGAAAAAAAAAAAATAAAAAATTAAAAGATCTGCTGGAATCGCATAATTTTCTGAAATGTCTCAAAACTATTCAAATGCTGGCAGCCAGCATAAAGCCTTTGCCTGATCCTAATCTCCAGAATGCAACAGGAATCATTACCTAGGTATTTTCAGTCAATTCTGCGTACTGCACATTTAAAACTAGAATAAAACTATCACAACTCTGCTTTGCTTTCCAGCCCCAACTGCTGCAACAACCCTGTCCTCCTATCTTTTTTTTGCCCCCTTCAGATATTTAGAACAAAATCAGGCACTTCAACCCTCGGGGGTTTTTTTAAGGTTGCAATATTCTTCCTTCTGGAGAAGCCTGCCATTTTTGTTGGCAGGCATTTGACTTCTATCTTTCTTGATCTTTTACTTAAATAAGCAGCTGCTTCAATAACATATTTATTCATATTCATAATTCCCATATACCTTTCAAGTTTTCAGAACAAACCTGAATGTGTTCTGGAAGCTTTTGTGGGATTTAATCCCAGAGTTGGTGATCTCCCATGGGTTATACAGCTCAGTGTTGGCATGTGTCTCTGCCTCCCTTCAGCTGTGGTCTTCTGTCCCAATTTTTTTTTTTCCTGATTTGCTTTTCTCACTCCTCCAAACTTTGCCAGTCTTTATTCTTATTTGTACTTGCATTGCTTGGTGATGGGTTGTCACTGGTAGCTGTTGTTTGTCCTATGGGTCTTCTTACCATCTGAGTTAGGAGCAAGCTGACTTCCCTGACACTGCTGGTGAGCTATAGATTTCTCCCCACCCCAGCCCCCCAAAAAGGGGGAGGGGGGTAAATATGAACCGAGGGCTCTACAATTTCCTTTTAGAGAACAAACAAAGGTTACAACAGTTGAGCTGTCATTTATGCCAGAAGCAGAATACTTAGTCCCTTAGTTTTGTGTCATTTGCTCTGGCACGTAATAGTTGAAGGTACCTCTTTAGTATGTGGGTAGAAATAGAAGAGGAGGAAAGTCTATTTTTTTTATTTTTAACGAAAAATAGGCAAAGGTGCGTGAACACAGAGGAGAAATACAAGAGTCCTTGAGCGTGAGAGAAAGAGAATTTCTAGCTTACATTACACAGCTCAGTGGAACTGGGCATGGAAACATAGAAAGTATGAGGGAACATACATTGAGAGATTTTGAGGCAAGCAGGGGAAATTTATGTGATGATATAATGCATACCAGTAATACATATGATATATATACATGATAATATGAGGTACATTAACTAAAGTTTAAAAAATTAAAGTCTACTATGCAGTAGTAGAAAACAGAATAGCGTACGGTTAGAAGCTCCCTTTTCAAAGATCTTCCTCTTCTCTCTGTGTCCAGCCCTCCCACATGAGTGTTTGGCAAAAAGGGGAAGGGAGAAAGAGAGCAGTGTCTTTGGTGGACAGGGTTCCCAAAAGCTGAATTTGGAGCAATACGTTGAGACAAAGTCAGTTGGCCTGTCTACATCATCTTCTGCACTTCCATGAATTCTGCCCTTGAGTTTCTCTAAAAAAATTCTTTTGTTGAATTTAGGCAAAGATTTGGGCTCATCTCTTTTTTTAATCCCTCTGCCAGCTTTTAATATAAACCCACAGAATCAAGACATTCTAGGATTGATTCTGTCCACCTGGTCCAGATTAGACTTCTTGCATCACTTAAATAGGTTTTTATGGCTTTCCTCCTATAACTGTATTTGAGTGCTTTTGAAAGAATTTATTTTTAATTGGATGTGATAATATTTGATGCGATATATTGGCTAATTGTTTAAATGTGCATTTAGACAATTGTTAAAATGAATGCTATTTGCATTATGTAATATTACAAACCACACATGCACTACAGTCTCTTCTCTAATTAAGAAACAATTAAAATTACAAAAAGTCCACTTCTTGACAACAAATTTTAATGACTTTGTGCTTGAGTTGCATCATAGCAGCTCAGGAGCAAGTGATCAGGACGTTTTCATGCCCTTTAAAACTACCAAGAATGCCTGTGTAGGAGTTGAAAACAAATATTCTTTCAGTCTAATTCATTATGGAGTTAAGCTGCAAGGACTGCTCCTAAATTCAGTTGCCACATTTCTAACATGACTGCAATGTGTAGTCCTCACAAGGTAGAACAGCGCAGAAGTACACTGGCACTTTTTCAGCCCTCATAACAGAAAAATATAGAATGTTTTTCTTATGTAAATGAATAGCTCTCCAAGATACTTAGGCTTGGAGTCTGAATTCCTATGCAGACCAAGCTTTTACATCAGAAAATAAGACTCATTGATATGCTTCATATTTGACCATGTACCACATCATCCACAGTATAAATTAGCTGGTTTTTAATTTGCTTTAGTTCAACATTTTAATTATATGTTAAAACACAAATAGCTACAGGCCCAAATAATCCTCTTTGTGGACCGCTGGTTTTTTCCTTCTTGGATGATGGAAACTGCCTAGAGTGTTGAGACAATTGAAAAGATGCAAGACTTCATGTACAAAAGTCACTGAAGAAATACTGGAGTGTACCCTCAGGCTGATTATTTCGTTCCCTCCCTTTCTCCCTTGCAGAACACGTGTGTATCGGACCGTGGTCTGAGCATCTGTTGCAGTATTGCTTACATTCTGATATAGGTTTTTGCTTTTGTGTTAAGATGCATAGGTTGGACAGCAGTTGTATTACACTGTGCAGTCAGGGGTGAAATTGAGGTCATGGTTCAGCCTTCTACCAGCTCTGTGACACTGCCCATTTGGGGTTGTGATTCATCCTTCCATCAATTTTGTCTTCCAATAGCTCCAAGGATGTCTACGTAATCACTTAGGGCATGGGCACAGTGTTTATTAAAATGTTCATGCACAAAAGCCTGTGCAGAGCCACAGGCAGACTGACCGATCAATTCTCTCTGGGCTTCCATGGCACAAATTGCACAAATTACATCTGTATGATGTGGGGATCTTTAGCTCTCCTGTCTATATCTAATACAGTTTTCTCTTAAAATCTTCAACTGGATTTGATCTCTTCTCAGTCATGAGGTAGGTAAATAGAGATTGGATTTACCTAAACTACAAGCACAGCAAAAATCAGTACTGGCTGACCACATTATTTTAGTTTGTAGCACAGATGGGATGCAAACTGCATTTTATACACAGGCATCATTTACCCAGATGCCAAGTTCCATATACTCAGTTCCTGACTTCATTAAAGCACTTGGACGTGGTAAGACATTAGTCAGGGGCTTCATATAATTACAGGTATGTCATGGCCTTATTGGAGTTGACATCCATCCTGAATTTGTCAAAGTTGTTACTGTTGTGTAAAGATTTGGTCTTGTACTTGAGCTGAAGCTGGTTGTTGAGACAAGCTCCCACTGCGTGCCTTTCCATGCCACCAAACCGTGTTAGGCATCACATAGTTGCTTGGAGAAGGACTGAGTGAACAGAAAGAACAAATGACTTTGGGACTGAAGTATGTTGATCCAGAATTTGTTATGGTACTAATTTGACTTTAAATCACAATCCTGTTTTAATGCCTGAGTGGGTATAATTTTTACCCTAGAAAAAAATAGAGGTTGCAGAAACTATGACAAGGATTTTAGGTTGCAGGCCTGAGGTCTAATTTGTTCCTGACTTACAGATGAGAAAATCAGTGAATGATTTTGTAGCTCAGGGTTGCTGTATCCCTTGTTTTCAGCAACTCCAGAATTCTTTGCAGCCAGAACTTTTTTTGGCTCTTCTGTGTGCAGAGTTCAGATACGTAAACCCCTGTTGAAAGCTTATCCTTGATGTTTGTTGTCAAACTTCATGGACTGAATCGAAGAGATGCAGTTTTCTGATTCTGCCCAACTGGGAACAGTTTCTGCTTTCAAAAAAATTCTCATAGGGATGGAGGGGTCTTATTGATCCCCCACACCATTACATTCCCCTTACTCTTACAGTGTATTTTTGCTACTGTGAGAGAGTCACTGTTGCCAGATGAGGATTACTAACAAGGTTAGAGCTAATAAACTGCACTGTGTTCTTGTAGTCACAGCTGGGCTGGTCCCATACCCGACCTTCACAGAGCTATTGCAATGTCTCTAGTTTAGACATGTCTTTGGACGCATGTTAGTTGCTTACATGCAATGGGAGCTCTGTATTCTCCTCCCTTTATGCTTGCAACATCTTCAGCTTTTTCCTCCTTCCCAACTTCTCTGATTACATTCATACGAGGACAGAATTATGTCACATTATCCTGCGTGCTCTCTCAGTATTGGCTGCCAGATAAATAGTGTGTGCTTTTCTTGTCTTAGACACTGCTTTTGCCTGTTTTAAGGGACTTTAAAGTTTGGCAAGGCTACTATTATAATGACAGTTATGTTCTTTCACCAAGTTCTCCCTCTTAGCTTGACTGCTTTTCTGTTCCAGGGGAGAGCAATAGCGAATATTCCTTTTTTGCTTTCACTGCTCAGCTTGATGCTAATCTGCCAGCATTTTTTTCTCTGATCCCTTATTGTCTGCCCAGCCTCAGTCTTCCTTTCTTTATTCTGACAACTGCTTCAGACTCATCTTCTTTTATGACCTTCTCTCATGCTTGTTTGCGTGTCGTATTTGTTGCTGCCTTTGATGCTTGGGATGACCTTGCTGAGATCTCTGCTTGAAGGAACTTGCCTTTCTAGTGGCCCAGAAGGCATTGAAGAGGCAAACCAAGGAGAGGAGTCATCTGGAACCAATGATTATACAAATGTGCTATGTCCAAATAGTTTTGCTTCTAGGTCTTATCCCTTTTCCACCGTGTGGGACAACATGCAACTTCTTATGTCTTCAGCCTACACCTTGCCCACTCTATGCATCTGCACTGTCAAAAGTAACTAGGTACCAAAATGGACTGGGGCTTGTAGTTGAATGTTTCATTTGGTTTAAGCAGCTGGTGCATTATTTTTTTTTTCCATTATGTGACAAACTTGTTTTTAAGGACAAACAGACCTGAGCTGCTTTTCTTTCCCTTTGTAAGACGCAAATATTTTATTCCCCAAAATTTGAGGTATTAAATTTTAAAATACTACATTTTTAGACCCAATTGCGGTGATTTTGTCGTGGAATTATAGGGGGTTCCAAAATTATATTTTGCACGCTGAGGTTAGAATAAGCATCTCTTCATTGTGGTATTTTAAAGAAGTGATAGGCAGACTTCTCCATGCAATTCAGCAGTTTGTAATGATATTGTATTGAATTTAGAGTATTTGGCCAGGAAATAGGTTTATGAATAAACTGGTGGAGTAACGGTATAGCCAGCTGCTTTGGAGTAGTGCTCAGTCATTTAATTTCACATTAATTTTTAATAGTAAATCAAACTTGTTTATTGTATTAAAATTCCACTTGGTGTGGATTCTCAGGCCTCTGCGATCTTTCCATGACAGAAGGGATTTTGAGACATTAAACTGTTTACTTTCTGAACTTTCATTTGCATTGCACTCTACTCCTTTTAATAATTAAATGATCATTTATTATAGTTATAATATCTGAGGTTGGGATTGGAAGCAGTTCTTTTTCATCTGTTTCTCATCGTCAGCACAGTTGAAGTTTCTCAAAAGAAGAGAAATAAGATCTGAATACCCTAAACTATCCAAATTAGTGCACTTTTTCTTGGTGACAAATAGCCCCCTGGAAGGTATCGGTTAATTCAGTCTCAAATCTTTAAGAGGTAATTTTGACAGAGTTCTGTAAATGTAGAAAGTTAAACAGAGTAACCAGAGAAAGGTTCCTAATGAAATCTTGGCTTTGGTGGTGAAAACGTCTGACTCGTTTTAATAAAACCGTGATTACACTGCATTCGTGAGGATTTCTGCAAGTCTGCCCTGATGACATATAAACTCTAAATTAGGCATAGTCAATAAAAGGCCACCTAATGTGGTTTCTTATTTTGAGAGGTTTCCCCATAATTACCCCAGCTAGTTAGTCTGTTTTCTAACCATTTTGGAAGATTCATGTGCTGAAAGAAATCGTGCTGCGAAAGATGGTGCTTGTATGGCGTGTAATGATGTGAAGTGACCTGGCAGAGACCTCCCCACCCCACTTGCTTATTTAGTGACCTTCCACAAGTGACGAGACTGCAGTCCTTCTCCAAGCAGCTGGTTCCTAAATTTAGTCTGACAAATGGTTTCATAAAGGTGGCAGGTGAGGTTAGGAGATCTGATCAGAACATACCAATTTAACAGCCACCAAAAGATACAGAAGAGTATAAGGAAAAACAATCAAGTGCTGTCTCTTTATCATTGTATCAGCTTTCTTTGCACGGTCCCTTGTGAAAGCCTTTACTGATGGCTTTCAGCTATGTATCATTATAATACCTACAATAAGCATTACATAATAGGAAAAATATGCCACATTGAGCAATGAAACTGGTGTTAGCCAGTCCTGTGGCCCATATCAAAATGCTCTTGCTAGCATTCCCTGTAACAACACTTCCTCAGATGTAACGGACTACGGCATATCATCAACTTAAAGTTCATACATCTGCCTTAATGTTTTTTGCATATCCCTGTTACAAGTAATGGCTGTGACTACTCGAAGCAAAAAGAGTCTATTTTTTCCCTCTTTAAATGGTAGTTCAGGCATTCTTCAAACATATCCTCAGCCATTGCTGTGTTTGCATGGCTAGGTAGGCAAATCCTGTGTTTGTGTGTCTTGGGCAGTAAGTAAAGGGGAGAAAACCAATTAAAAGAAAAACACAGTAATGATAAAACCACAAGAATTAACTAGAACAACTGGGTAGACTTTAGTACCTAATTGATTTTTGTTGTTGGGTCTCATTATAACAGTTCAGTAGATTGCAAGCTGTCTCCTATTAATGGTGCTGTTTTCTAAGAAGGAATTTGCAGAATAAGTCCATCTGAGGAGCTTCCACTAGGATGGCAAATGCTTATTTCAGAAGGACTTCAGATGTTAGGAGCTTTGAAACAGGTCTTCTCCCTTACTGTAGAGTGATATATCAGTATATAGTTGGGCTGGAAATACAAAGACGGCATTGGAAATCAGACCTGCTGCCCTGATGTGTCAGATCTTCAATCCAGCACAAATCATGGACTCAGGTGCTTACCTAAATAGGGTGCTTGTGCTCAACTTCTGTCATAAAATTCTTAAATATTTGAATTCCCCTAAAGTTAGAACATTGTATTCTTTAAGGTGCTAACTGAAAAAAAATGTCCCTTAACAGGTAACTTTATTTGGAAGGTCCTTTCCTGTGTTTGCTTCCCAAAGTTAAAGCATAGAGGTTACTTTCTGCAGGGGATTGAAATACTGCAAGCTTTCTACAGTTTACAGATTTCCACTTGTTGTTTTGAAGAATATCGTTCCAGATACAGGTAGGTGGGATATACGTAGGGTTAGAGACCTTTAGTTGTATATCTTCAGTTTAAAAAGTACATTAGAAAACCCTAATATATTCCTAAGATGTTGAGTTATTAAAGGCACATGCCTTTAAATATGAATGTCAGTTTTGGCCAAATGTTACACAGAGTACTAACATAATGGATGATTAATTTTTCACAGTAACGGCATGGTGAATTCTGGCACACAGGCATCGTAAAGGGGAAAATGACTGGTGATAGTGCAATGGACAGACGGACTTTTAAATGCTTGCAGTGAGGGCTGGATAGGAGTAGAATTAAGGCTTATTATTAATAATATTGGTAGTGCTGTTCAGCTTATACAAACCCTTATAATCAGATTGGGAAACTGGGCTGGCCAAATGCCTCCGACCATAGTCAAGGGCAAGACGGGGTTGGCCTCTGTGTTTGCCACCATGAAGAACTTCAACTTCCACTCTTGGCTGCCACCCAGTAGGTGTTGAGCGGCAGGGACACGTGCCCTACCAGACATTGACATGAGAGATGGCTCTCTCAGCAGCAAGAAGACCATCAAACATCCAGCAGTAGAGTGCAGGCCATGCAATCTAGATTGGACAAAAATTACCAGATGTGACATAGGTGGATGGGCTACCTTTACCTAACCCAGAAAAGAAACATATATACATATATATGTTTGTAGAATAAAAATGACAAGTCTAACGCTAACTGACCATTTTTACTCATGATTGTTTTATTTAAGTTTTAGATAATTCTCTGAAAGAGTAAATTGGCTCCATAAAATCAGTTATGAAGGATGGTAAAAGGCATTATACTGTAACCACAATTAGGATCCATCTGGCATTCAGGACATGAAGAAAAGTTGAAAGTTGTACCTGTAGCTGTGCATGGTCTTTGCCTACAGTGTGGGAATGATTTGCTTCAGCTGGCTGAGAAGCTCAGCATCTGCTGAGTGCACTTGGGTCATCACTTTCTTCTAAGCATAAGCAGGCACCCATCATTCTGTCCAGGACTTGCTCTTCTCCTGCCAGGCAAAGCGGTGGGAAGGACAGCCCATGGGGCATGCAGGCATGCACACCAGTGACTGCTGTAAACATCTGTGTCTGCTTCGGCCTGTGCATTGGTAAGCAGGACATAACAGACCCAGCTACAATCTTGTTTACCCAGTCAACATCTTTTAAGATATAAATATTTTTATTCTTTTTTTTGGATATTTGTCAACCCTCTCTTAGGTTCAGTGGGAAATTTATACTGTTTGGCAGCAGTCATATGTTATGAGGATGGTGCCGTGAGAAACAGGATGCCCAGGTCCTAGCTTGTTTAAACAATCTGTCTAGGTTTTACTGCCATGCTCAACACCGTGGTATGCAAGTGCTTACCAAGCCCTCTGAGCTGCGGAGGCAAGGACTGGGTAGGTGCTCAGCCTTATTTTTGTAAGGATGGAATTTAGAGGCCTTTTGCTCTGTACCTTAGGAGAGTTTTCCCTGCTACAGCAGTTTTCCCTCTTGCCTGGGGTCTAAGGTGGAATTCCTCAACTGCCTGTAAAGTTGCTGGCAAAGTGACCTTGTTGAAAATTGCATCAGGTATTGTACTGGGGGATGATGCAGTATTAATGTGTTGACCTAAAACTTCAAATCCTAAGGTGGAATAGGGTGGTGGCTCTATAAGAAGCAAATTAACCAACTGGTTTTGTTGCGTGCCTTTGTCTGGGGCATGCCGACGGGTCAGATGAGATCTTCTGGGTGCTGTTTTGCTAAGCACGGTTCAAATTTGAACAGGCCTTGTCCCAGAGGACTCGTGGACAGTGTCAGTGCAGGGAAAAGTGTGGGGAATGCAAAAGTAAAATCAGCTGTGCTACGCATCTGAAATCGGATTAGTGTTATGATTTTTGTTTTTATTGGGGAAATAACATGGAAGAAGGAAGGGCTGTTTTAGTGAAGAGAAAGACTAGAGAGAGCAAAGGCAGAGCAGAAAAGGGCAGAGCATATGGTTAATGGAGCTAAGATTAAGATACTGAAAGAGGGTGCAGAGGTTAGAAGAGGCAGAAAAATATAATGCCTAAGTAAGGAATAAAGGTAAACCTAACACTCGTACTACATTTGCACATATTGGAGAGTGCATCCTGAATGCTATACATCTGCACTCCTACAGTAGCTTTCTCTGAAGTGTTGTGTTGGGAAGGAGGGGTGCTAAACTGTCCAAAGGACAAACAGAACCTGCTGAAAGTAGTTGTGCCAATTTGATGAAAGCTTGAGCTTTGGCATCTCTCTAGTCTTTGCATGGGTCTGGAAGCAGCTTTTCTTTTCCTTCCCAATCTCAAATACTTCACAATCAGAATTCCTAATACAGCGATCACATGGTTACAAGAAAGCTGCAGACCACACCTGTTGTTCCTGTGTTGGCTGGAAGAGGGATGGGACCTTTCCGTAGACACCTGTCTCACTGAGGTTAGGAGCCAGCTACTGTCTCATGGTGTGCCCCAGGTCTACCCCCTTCCTTCCTGGTTTTGGAGTCCAGGCCTTCACACCTTTCTGACTCTTCTGGGTTAACTTGATCTGCCCAGAGGATGAGTCCCAAACTCTCCCTCGGTGCCTCCAAACAAGCCCTAGTCCAGGGCTGCATCCCTTCTCACCATATCCCACCCTGAGACATGTCCTGAGAAGGGGCTTTAGACCTTTTTGTTTCTGCTGGAGGAAGGATGCACTTCAGTGGGCAAAGAGTAAAAACCTGCAGGACAAAGAAGCAGCACTTGATGTGGACTTGTGATTCAAAACCAGTTACTGTTTTTCTGAATGTTCCCGGCTCTGTTGCCTCCTATATAGGATGCTCAGTGATCCTCCATTGTACGTGGGCAGCTCTGAAGGTGTGCCTGTAAGTATTTGCAAGGAATATAGAAGGTCAGTGGTAATAATCTGCTGGCCAGCAATATTTATGATGGTGGGTGAAGCTCAGGAAGAAATTTAAGGCTATCTCTATCCTTTTTGTCCTGGTCCCCTTTCCCACTTTGGCACACAGGATTTAGAAAACAAAGCAAATTAGAGTGTTTTGGCTTCTGTTTTTTATGCAAGTTGTGCTGCTTCTGTTAATATACTGGAGAGAGCATCTGCATGGCCTATGTCCCAGTCTCCCACAGCTATATGTCATTTGGATAATACCACCAAAACAGGCCATTTCAGCCTCCCAACGGCTGTCCTTGCCAATCTGTTGCACAAAATGGTGTCTTTCACCCTTCAGCGGAGATGGAGACGTGTGCTGCAGTACTACAGTAAATAGACCATACTTTGTTTTCTTAACCTTTGTCTAGCTGTATTTCAAAACTTTCAATTTATCTAGTAACTTCATCAGGAGGCTGGGATGTTTCTAGGCAGCACAACCATAGATATCACATAGCAGAGTTGGTTGGGAAAGCGTGACTAATGGGAATGGGAAGATCCACCACGACTGTGGTTTTAACTCCCAGATTTCCAATGTGAAACTTGCAAACTTATCCCAGAAGCTGCCGTCACCTTCCAGGCTTGTCCTTCCCCTTGGTGTGCTGGGACCTCTCTGCTTCAGGGCTCGGCACCCACCCTGCTATGTCCTGTCCCAGCTCTACTCCTGGTTTTCCTCCCTCAGCCTTGTGCCTACTTCAGCTCAGTTGCTTCTGCCCCACAGTGACAGACACAGCATAGAGCTGCGGTGCAGGTCTGTAACTCAGGATAGCTGCTAAATCTTTGCAAAGGAGCAAAGCACGCACACTTAAAATATAAAAGTGGGTGTTCCACTGGGTGCTATAACAGAATGCATTTTTGCTTTTGCCTTTATTAGCCCCCCCAGTGGATTTACTAATGTTTTCTTTCTGGTTTGTTTTTTTGTTTCTTTTTCTACCCTGTCTATTCAAGACTCCTACTTTCTCTGAATATTTAAAATAGGAACATTCAGCCTGCAAAGCTGAACATGTACAGAAATTAGCAGTGGGAGAGTTGGGTTTTTGAGTTGGATGTGTGCGTTGGGTTTACAGTATCCAGGCTTCTGGTCTTGTAGACATTTGGGAGGGGATTCTTTCTTCCTCCATGGCTATTCTGTCCGGCAAGTTCACAGTCTGATATTGATTAGGGCTTTTAGATGCAATAGAAATATAGCTAATAAGAAAATAACGAGTTGGTGTGAATCTGTGTGCAGTGCCATCCCCTAATGAATTGTCTGACTGCCCAATACACGAAGAGGTTAACAACTCAGAGCTATTTTCCTGGAGGGGTAGCGATGGAGCCTGGTGGTTTTGCAACTGAAGAGAGAGGGGTTTAGAGCCAGCTGTGCCAGCATATGAAGTTTATCTTTCTGTTGTGCCTATTATCATGAATTAGTTATGCTAAGGTGATACTCAGCAAGAGGCAGCTATCGGGGAGACCAGAAGGGTCTCAAGATGGTTAGTGACAGGGTAAGGAGGAAGAAAAGTGATTGTTCCAGTTTGTGCTGCCTGTTCCACTTAGCCTTTCAGTGCAGCAAATAATCCCATAGTCATAGTTAACTGTCAGTAATTTACCATATTTGGATTCCCAAAACAAAATGCAATGTTTAGTTCAGCTTTGAATGGCAAGCAGTTCCTTATGGAGCTTAATTGTTTTGTTTACATGTAGCTAGTTGCTTACCATGTGGTAAGAACAATAGGCTGACTGGCTTGTTTAACTCGTGATCAGAATGAGATAAAATACAGAAAACAGTGAGGCTGTATTCCTTAGACCACATGTCAGATGCAGCCTCTTTGGCTGGTTGCAGTGTAGAAAACCTGCTGCACAGCATATCCTTCGTCGCAGGTGTGTGACTTTGCCTGTGTCCTCACTGTCTGACCTTCAGCTGAGAGCAAGTGAGGTTTCTTGGGCCTTTCTATTTCATGTGGACTAAGCACCTTCTGAGAGTTGTCTGACTCGGTGACCAGACCTGGCAGAGTCCGTGCAGTGAACATGAGACCATCATGTGAGGCTTTGGCCTTGCTTTCCCCCACAGCTTAAGCTGGATTGCACCTCTTTTGCAACAGAGGCAGCTGCTTTTCTTTTCTTCAATAAGAGGGCAGGGCAGGTACTTGGGGCAGCATGAGCCTTGATTTCTCAACCAGCCACGCCTGTCATGTGGGATGGGAAGCAAAAAGGAGGTTGCTCCAATTAAGCCGGATCTCTGTCAGCTAGTCATGCCTGCTACTGACAGGAGACCTTTTAACAAGGTTGCTCCAACCATAGCAGAACACTGTTTGAGTCACAGAGTCCTCCAACCACAGGCACTACCCTGTGATCCAGCATGACAGGAGTGCATGACCCAACACATGCTTTCCTGCCCAGAACTTGAGATGTTCATTGGCAGGGCTGCTAGACTAACAGAGACAAAAGAAATTTTTTGTTCCAGACTGGAGCTCGCACCCTGATTGGAGTCCCTTGTGTCTTGGGGGAGCATGGGGCTGACGCCAGGTCTCCTTGTGTAGCAGAGTTTTTCTGAGCAGAGAGGACATTCCAGAGATTTTTATCTGTTTGCTTCTTCATTTCATTGGTGGCTTTTCCCCTCAAAACATCTGAACTAAAAGTCAGAAAGTTTGCTGAGAAAGACTAACAGTTTGTTCCTCAGGTAGTTTCTGTTGGTGGAAGGGAATTCTGTGTTGCACCTACTTGTACCTAAGAACTAAGGTAGGTGTTCTCCATTAATTTGCCTGAAGTTAAGTAAGCTGCAGCCTTGTTAATAGCAGACACAGGTATACCAGCTGGCTAAGCCTTCCTGATAACCCTGCAAACAGGAGAGCAAGTTGCTAACATCTCTTTCTTTGTGAATCTGTGAATCTCTGGGAATGAGAGGCCATTGAAACTATGCACAGAAAGTGTAAATGCAGGAGAGCACCTGTAAGACTGAAATCTTCTTTATCTTACTTTTCCATGACTGAATTGTCATCTGACTGGCACAGTTGTGTGCTCCAATCTTAGGTGCAGTTTACAGTTGTCACCTCCGCTTGAAGAGATGTGAATGGAGGCTGATACCCTTTAGGGCAGTATATCTCCACAGCTGTTACTGTTCCCTCTGTAGGCTCTCTCTCGCTTGCAGAGATAATTATTGGAAGGCAGAAATATATCCTCTTTGTGTATGTTTGTGCCACAGAGAAACCACATCATGCAAATAACTCAACAAGACCACAATGAGAGTGGTATTCTAGAGAATACTAAAAGTTATCATTACCTTTCCAAGCCTTCAGATTATGAAAATAAACTTTAAAAGTCTTCCGAAGATTTAAGTAGTAAGAGCCCCTTCCCTTCCACCACCATGCAAATATGACGTGAGCTGCTTCTAGAGCTGGAGGCCTTCTCAGTAAAGACTATTACTTGTTTTCAGCATTTACAAGTAGATTATAAATTGAAAGATTAGCATGCCTGCTCTTGCCTTGTTAGTCTTCTGCTTGTGTAACACAGAGCCCAATAGTCCTCACAAAAAAGACGACCTTTAGAAATGTGTCTTTGTGGAGGAAGAAGCCCCACAAGAATCAGTTATATTCCTCACAAGCATTCAGCTTCTGATTCAGGGGTTCCCAGAGGCTGACCTGGAAAGCTGCGGAGTATGACCCTTAGAGGGATTTTCAAATTGTGGCTGTTCTGCACTGTCATGCAGATTGATTTTTTTGTTATGTGGCCCCTAGCCTGATGTCCCACCCATTAAGTTGCCCTCCATGGACAAAACTCTGGGAACCCCCGAGTTCATCATCCAAGAAAATCTTTATTTTGGAAGACAGACTGAAAAAGATAATCTATTTTGTCAAGTATTACCACACCTCTGCAAACATACAGTCTCCTCGTCTGGATGATGTCATGCATATATTTGTCAATGTTCTTGCTTTGAGACAGCAATTGCAGCAAAACAGCAATATATGCAATATATAAAAAGTTTTTGAGCAAGATCCAGTACAAGCATCTCATGGTGAAATCATTCTTAATCTTATTTAACAGCTACCTGGTGTCTGGTGCAGACAAACTAGTCACAACTATGTCTTCCTTTAGACACTTAAGCAAATGGAACATATGAGCTTGTATGTTTTGTGAATGCAGGGCAAGGACAACATGGATCATAATTTGTCTCTCACTAAGAATTGTCAAGCACATTCCTCCTCCATTTTTTTGGCAGTGGATTGTTGATACAGTCATAGCTGATAAACAGATATGAGCTCTCCAGCACTCCTTACCAAAGTAACCTTGTCTGGAAACTCTCACCTTGCTCATTGGGAGGAGAGGGTTGGAAAATTGGAAATCTCTCGCTTCAGGAAAGGCATTTGGTACTACAGAAGTTAAGTGAAGATCAACTAACCTGCTGGAGCATCACAGGCTGGAAACCTGAATGTTCTGGCAGATGCCGTCATTTTGGGAACGGAGCAGGTGGCAGTCCTGCAAAGTCGTCATGGTCTTTCTCACGTAGTAGGAAGTGGCATTGCTGCTCTGGATACAAACATCCTAAGAGAGAAGTGAATGAGGTAAACAGTGACTTGACAGAAGTAAATGCTTGAACACAGTTGATACTGTGAGTCTTGGAGTGCAAGGTAGCAATACAAGTCCTTTGGAAAGCGTATCAGTATTTCTAGTGAAAGAGGTAATACCTACCTATGATTAAGTCTTAAAAAACAAACAAAAACCCCCAGCAAACACAGCATTCTTACGTAGTCATTGTTTTTCAGCTTTCAAAACTCTTCTTCTGGAGAGTTTTTGCTAATGGGTGGTCTAAAACCCAGGCTGATAAAATACCTGATCTGCCTTCCATCACCTTGGAAGCAGGGAATGCCTACTGTGAAAATGATCTGACCGTGGAGGATCCAGGATGGAAGTTTACATGTAAAACAGACTTTCTCCCCTTTTTTTATTGCTCAGAGCAATAATATTGAGAGTCTGCAGTAAGGTCTGCATTTCCAGCCATGCGCATAGTATAACAAGTACACTGAGGTGGCTTATGGCAGACAGCACTTTATGGTAAAGGCTCCATTGGAAATAGGATTCCCCGTGTCTCTACTGCTGAAGCTAGGGAAAAAACCTACCTTCATACTCCATAGTACAGAGCATGCACCCATGCAGTTTTAGCTCCTTATTTACTCCAGCCAGTTTATTGTGGGCCGTGGTAACTAACTATGTTATATGTCTGTTCTTGCCTGCATCCCTGGGAGATAATGAGATTGTGCAGTGGATATATTGACAGCAGGGTGTTTGTTTGTTTGTTTTTTTTTCAAATTCCTTTGCCTTTGTTCTGTTCTCCATGCAGCCCGCTTAAATCATCTCTTTCTGTACTATTGAGTCTTACAGCTTCTCCAAGAGATTTTTCTTTTTTGCTGGGCACATCCATAAAAAACACAGAGTTCAACCTTGTAGTCCTGGGGCAGTTTTGTTCCCTCAAAACATCAGTCTGCATGCACCCATATAAATCATCTTACTTTTGTCCCTAATCTCCAGGCAACCAAGAGACTGGCCTTTCATCTGTCTTGAACTCTTGAGAATTATTCAGCAGTTGCACAAAGCTTTTTTTAATTCCTTCTGCAGTGAAGATAGCACCAAGTTAGGAGTGTATCAAGGGCCAGGTTTTCCACTTTGGCCAGGGGCTGTGGTGTGGTGGCCTGAAGATGGAGAGAGATGTTCCTTACTGCATTTGGTAGGGAGGCCTGAGAGTCCTTTGCTCCTTGAGGCTTTTTAGGATTCTCATTGTTGCACGGGGACTTTCTTCCTCAGCTTTCCTGACCCTCTGCTGTGTCGCCAGGTAGATGTTATGGGATATGCGGAGCCAGCAAGTACAGTAGCCCTAAGAGATAGTGGAAAGAAATTGAGCTAACACATTATGTCTGATTTTCTTGCTCCTTTGTCAGAGGCCATTGTGGATTTAACAGTTTGTGATAACTAAAAAGTTACCCTTCTAATCCTGTTTTTTCACTGAATGTTTCAAGGGAGATGCCAGGATTACCACCTCTGGTTCGGTTTGGGGATCGCAGCACTTGAGATTACAGTAAAGTAGGATCCTCAACTTTAGTTCACAGCTTGATGTCCTCTTATCCTGGAAACTAAGCTACGTCAAATGAAATGTTTGCATCTATTTTCTTTCCAAGATGCGTGGTTTGGTGTTAAATGCTTGCCATTGGGGCAGACAATGTGCTAGGTTTAAGTTCACTTAGCAAAACTTTTTTTATTGGAGTGGCTCATGCAACTTGTTAACATGCACGAAATTATTAAGCTTTCACTTCCTCCACTCCCATTTCCTGTTTGGATGTTGAAAGGAAGCCCTGATTGCTAATTTGTGATTAGCCGGCAACCCAGAGTGAACTTAATCCTGTGGGTTTGCGTGGCGCTTGCCTATGCAGATACTGCCTCTCTCAAGAGCAGGCTGCTGAGTCTCACATTTCATGGTGGAAGCTGTAAACAATCTGCTCTTCTTTCCGTGAATTCATGGCTTGCCTTCTGAGAACAGAGGTGACACCTGGCCTGCCAGCACACGGGACACCGATGCTGTGAGAGAGAAGGGAAGCGTGAGGGGTTTTTCCAGTCTCGCTTGCCCAGGAGATGGCACTGTGCAATAGTGAGATTTTTACCTACAGCGTTTGTGGTGTGACAGGATGGTGATTCTTTGAGACATGACAGATGAGTGAGGTTCTTGAGTCAGTAAGACCAGAGTGACTTGCACTTCTTTTAGGACATCTCAGCACTCTCTTCTGTATAAACCGCATCATACTGTATATATGCTGTAGGCAGGTTGGGTTTAAATCTGCTGTGCACCCCTGTGTTAGGGAGATGACCTTCGTACATACTGCAGTGCAGTCAGGATCAGAACTGGGTTTGTGGGTGAAATTAATCTGGCTGTGCATTAAGTGGTGATGCCTTTGGAGCACCCTTAGTTCCAAGGCTGTTGTGCTAGTCCTTTGTGTCCCCCTTGACAATTCCCAGACCTACTGACAAAGGAGCCAAACCAAAGAGGTATATACATGTAGTATGCGCTAGAAAATTAGAAGGTTTTGTGGAGCCTCTGTAGGATCCCTCTTTCTGTCCTGCATGTAGTGTGCTGTGCGCCTGTTAGAGTACCAATTGGTTTAGTGCTTGTATATAAAACACACAGAACTTTTTTAAAGAATCTCTAACCCCACCTGCAAATGCTGGACGTGACTTGTGCTGCCAAATGCAGGCCAACTCAGCTGAGATAAATCTAGAAATTCTGGTCTTCCTTTTTTAAATGTTGGTAAGTTGAGACCATTTCCATTTCTCCCTCTAATAACAGCCTGAGATTGGGAGCACATACAGATCTGTGGGGAATTCTGATCTTGGAGTGGATATACTGCTTTACAAAACCTTAGGCAAGCTGATTAACCCTCTTATTTTAATTCTCAAAAAGGTGAAGACAGAGGTGTTACAAGTACATTCATAATATGCCTTAAAGCTAGAAATATTATGTGAATGTGAAATACTTTTGTTATTATTAATCAAATCTTAAGTGGGCTATACATTTATAACAAAGGCTTCTTAGCAAACACATGCCCTTTGAAATAGCCTGACCCTTTCTGCTTTTTCAGAGACATTAATAGTTTCCTGGCTCAATGTTTTAGGAAATGTCATCATAGTCTGGAGGAACCAGTAAAAACATAAGTCACCTATTTTGTCTGATCATTTTATGCCAGGATATTTGAGGCTGGAAGCTGTGGAGGGGACTGCTCCATTTGTGTGGGTGGAAGATGTAAAAGTTTTAATACCATTTTATTATAACTTTGCATATTAAGACTCTAGAGCTGTGTGAGAAATAGTATTTTTTGAGTTCACAGGCAGGGGCTCTAGATAGTTTTAGCAACTAGTTAACTAGTTTTCCCCTTCCTAAGCCATTTATTGCTTCAGTGCCTGGTGAAAGGGGTGTTGTCTTTGGAGAAGAGTATTTTGTTGGTTTCAGGCTTACATTGTCCTCTAATAGAGGCAGGAGTGCTCTGAAGAAAAGGCAGTGCCTTAAAACAAATGTTGGTAAACGATTATAGGAATACGATTGGTGGGACAGTAGCTTATTTGGTATGGTCAATGCAGACCGTTTCCCACTAGTAGAAAATGCAATTACTTAAATTAAGGAACTACTGTATGAAATCTCAGTACAAAGCATCATTACATGACATTTTGAAAAGCAAACCATGAGTGTCTGTTACAGTGATCCAGTGACACTCTGTTCTCCATTATAAACGCCAACATTTACAATGGACCAAACCCTACCATCCCTGCATGGTTTTGATTCTCTCCTTTCTGAGGCAAAGCCTCCAGCAAGCACGTTGGTGAGTCCTGACCATGATCTCTTGCGTCTGTGGAGACCAGACATGCATGGCAGTTTATCCCCTACTGTGCTGTCATCTGCTGCAAGCTTCAGACAGCCCCGCAGAGGTGAGATCTGCGTTGTTGCTAACTACACTTGGTTGCATGGAGCTGGAAAAGACTGCCAGGCTCCATTTATCCTCCTCTTCTTCCCACAGCATCCTCCAGAGAGAACCAAAGTTTTTGCCTGTTTTTGGGAGGTCATGCACTGTATTTTCTCTTCTGTATTCCATCAGCATTGGAGACCAGTCTAATATTTGTCAGCAGTCTAGAGAAACTGGAGGATAACACTTACTTCATCCTGCACAGCTCTTTTTGGAAATGAACTGTGGCATCACAAGAGGCAACCACAGCCACTGCAAGCTGTACCATAATGTATTATGCAGACTCTTCCCCTCCTCACCTGCCCCCCAAACTAGAAAAATTAAACATGGTGTCTTTTCAGCTTCTGCTGTAGCCTTAAATGGAGCTGATGTGCAGCTGTCATTCACTAAGAATTCAAACTGTGTTCAGGCTGCAGTTCAGGTATGCAGACCCCCATTAAAACAAATCCTTGAGGATTTCAGAAAGATGCAAAAAGAGCTCATGGGTGCTGAGTTACCTTAATCAGAGTCCAGTCAGAAGGGGAGGTTACTACTGATCTACTGCTTTTACGTTTATGAGTCCAACAAGGTGTTACCACAAGAATTATAAAGGAGGGCAACACCCCACAAATTAACCTTGATGTTAATTCTTGCCAGACATCTATCCCTTGTGTTTTTTGGAGGCTTTTCTCTCCATCTCTTGATTTAATGTGCCAAATGCTGGTTCTTATTCTTTCTCCCACCCAAGCTGAGTGCGTATGCATCAGCCTTGTGGCAGAGATGCTGCACCCTGCTGCTCTCCTGTCATGGTCACCACTTGGAGATGTTGCATTTAGATTAGCAACAGTGGCTTTCCCTTTGTATTTGTCAGGATCTCTTATCCTTTTCTTCTTTGTGCATACGTTCTGTCAGGTCAGGCCTCGATTTGTCACTGTGTACTGTGCCATGAGATACTCCTTTCAAATCCCTTCTTAAACTGGAGCTGGATCTGTGTGCAGAGGAGTCCCCTGGGTGTCAGGATCCCTGAGCACTGGGTGACACCAGGGTTGTTGCTCAGTCCCAGAGCACAGTGTGCAGTCTACAGAGCCTTTAAGTGTCTTGAGAACGGCCAGTTTGAGGCACACTTCTTTCCCAAAGTAACATGGTAAGAGTCCCGAAGAAACACGTGCATTGAGCAGGATGCATAGGTGAATTGTTATTGTTGTTGCCTGTCCCCACAAGAAATTCAGAAAAAAGTGCCCGTGTCAGGTGCTCCTACCAGCTGCTCTGGGGCTTCTAAGTAGGCAAGGCTCCCCTTCCCACTGCTGTCTGCCATGCTCTTTATTTCATCTCAGTCAAGGGGGTGTAGGCCTCAGGGAAGGAGAATTTTGGCTTTTTCTCTAATCCCTACTTCTTGGATTGTCAGGGTTTAGGGAAGGAAGAGCTCTTCTCAGTTCCGTAATTAGTTCAGTCATTTGCAAATGGGAGCTTTCTGATTTTTATTGATGTGTGGTTAAGCTGTCGTGAGCTGTGTGTGTACCTGTCTGTACTTTTAAAATAAATATTGCACTCATCCAGCAGAAGAAGTGTGACCTCGGCAAGAACCAGATTTAAAAACAAAACTATCTTTTTAATCCTCAGCTTGCCCCCTGCTCCCCTCGGGGTTTTGATGATGGCTAGAATGTCTTCATTGACTGTAAAGGTTTTTTAAAAAAAACAGTGAAATTTTCCTGAACTAGAAACTATCCAATCCCACCCAAAGAGATTTAGTGAAATTGAAACTGTAGAGAAGATGAAGGCAAGCTATTCCTTACACTGTATTCATATTCTTGTGTCCTAACATACAACTTGGCCGTAGCAGTTGTGTGAAAAGGCATCCGACCTGTTCTGTTAGGCGGAATACCCTGCGGTCTCAGTGTTTACAGCAGATACAAGGAAAAGGCCTTGTCTTCAGACGTGTCCATGCAGGGCCTAGAACACTTTTGGCTGTATGTAAGAAATAATAATAAGGCCAAAACCTCTCTGCCAGCTAGTGAAATGAAAATGCTGTACTTCACAGCTATGTCATTGGAGAATTATATTTCATTAGAGCTGATATTAAAAACCCTGATGTCAGTTGTGAAATGTGGCTGACTTCAAATTTGCAAAACACATAGGAAATTTTTTCGTAATGTGTTGTCACTTTAGAAGTCTGGCAGTCCTTTAGGTTCGCTCATAAAACTTTAAGCTCTGAGAAGGGGAAAACCCCAAGGCTATTTCCCCCAAACTTTTAAAAGCTTTGCTTCTACTAGCAAGTGCCATTTTTATAAAGTATGTGCAAGTAACGTTCTGGATGCTTCGAACAGCAGCAGTTGTTAGGGCTTTCAGGCTGGAGAATGGGATCAAGCAGTCATGAGAAATAAGGTATGCTAGACATTTAAATGACAGCATTTTAAAAGTCAGTGAGCAGGGTAGAGAATAGCAGTCCAAACTATTACTGGTTATTAAATGCAAAAAAACCCTGTTGTTTTGCCATTTTTTCCTTCCCATTTGGTGGCTTACAGGCTTACGTTGCTGGGAAGGAATATGAGCACAGCAGTTGTACTGAGGTGGTTCCAACAGGTCACTGAGAGCTGCAGAACAGCTTCCATGTTAATCTTGTTTTCACAAAATCATGAAATACTTGTAAATCAGACTATTGTCTGTCTGAGTCATGGTAAAGGCACGAGGGGTATATGCATGTGTCAGCTTTTCACAGTTTCACACTTGTATGACTTTTTTAAAAAAGAAAAAAAATCTAATTAGCTCTTATTTTTGCTTGTTAGACAATATTTATATGTCCAATGCAGTATGTGAGTAAGCTTATTTCTGTTACAGTTAGATTTATTGTAGGACATGGTAAATAATACATAATTCTAGGCAGGTTTTTCTGGTTTGGTTTTTTGCTCAGATGTGGAGAACTTGTGAACATACATACATTGTCATTTGCTAATAGAAAAATATATTATGTTTAAACAAGCAAATCCAACCTGTTTGTGGCCTGAAGATGTACTAACGACTACATGTGTGTCCTTTTCTGCTTGGGTATCTCCAGCTCTGCAGTAATCTCACTGTGCTCCCCATTGAAAACTCCATTAGGCAATAGACAGTGTGTGCTACGTCCAGTTAGAAAGAGTGTTGGTGCTGTACCACTAAGTAAGACTTACAATGGCAGACTTCAACTGTTCGTTTTTTTTTCCACACACACTCTGATTATAATCACCTTTCTTTGCATTGATTTCCCACCAGATTTTTGGGAGCTTACTATCTTCAGGACTTCTCTCTCTTTTGAAATTGGCCAGCAGTGGAAAGGGACAATGTCTGATAGACAATGGTAAAACATATCATGCAAGGTTTTCTTTAGGAAGCAGTCTCGAATCAACCTCATAAAACCATTCTTACAGGTCCATCCAGTTGTGGACAGCAGCATTTCTTACAAATTCACTGAGGTTAATGGCATTAGAGTGGTGAATCTTAGTAATGTGAAGGCTGTTCAGTGGACAGACAGGGCTGAAATGCCAGTTAATCCCTTACCAGGCAGATTTCAGCTGTTTCATTTTGAATTTGTCAGCTGATTTGTGTGAGCAGGTCATCATCTCTTTCGTGAGGGAAAGGAGCAGGGTGCTTGTGTAAGGGTTAGATCAGCCTGTAGGATCAGGGACTGGTTAAGGGAGTTTGTGTTTATCAGCAGGTCCCAAAGTGGGTGGAAACATGACGGTTTGGATTAGGAGATGTCCCTTAAATGTGCATCTGTTCAGCTTGTTAACTTCATGCACTCAGGGAGTGTAAAATCAGGGACCAACCCACTTTTTACTTTCTTTCTTCTTCTTCTCTCTCTTTTTTTTTTTTTTGTTTTTTTTTTAAATAGTGAAGGCATTGAAACACTGTCTGGAAACAGAAAACATTCCCAGCTTTTTTATGGATAAGTGGTCAGCCGGGTCTTGCTTGTTCCCTTATAAGCAATGTTCTTAATTGGATGAAGTTGCTACTATTTCAGGTCAATGTGTGTGTTTTCTCTTACAGTTGCCATGGCACTGGTAAGACAGATATGTTCTGTAGTTGTGTTTGTCCTCTTATAATATGTGAATTTTTATTTTCAGCACTGTATTTGTGGCATAATAGTGCTTGCAGTGTTTTTCCATACCTCACCGCAGTTGCCCCTGTTGGAGTTACTGCACTCGATTATTTCTTGTTTGTCACATAGCAGTCTGTTTTACATGCCCACCTTTGTGTCCATTAGAGTTAGTAGCTCCTAGGGCCTTTGTATTTTGGGTATTTTATAGCTTGGCGGATACTTAAGGTTAGAGACATTATGTCATGGTTGCAATCTTACATAAACATAAACCATAGAGCCTAATCTAGCAGGTTTTTATACAACTCAATAAACTTGGCTGAGCTACAGCTTATCTTCTGAGGAGGTGCCCAATATTGATTTAAAGGCTTCAGGTGATAGAGAATCTAACAAAGATTAACTATACAAGTTATAGCTAATAAGTTGTTACTGAGGTCTGTCACTGTTGAAAAATGTGCCTTTACTTAAAACAAAGTGCAGCAAAACAGCAGAAGCAGCAACCATAGCCCAAATCAACCATATATTTTTTTTTTCTCTCCCTATAGTGAGATTTTCATCATGCTGTTTGAAATCAGATATCTCAGTACTTCAGTTTTTACTTTTTACTATGACAGAAATAACTTAGGGAAGTCTGAAAGGTTTCCCAAGTAAATTTCACAATTTGGACCATGTTGGAATATCTAGAAATGAGTCAAGTGTAGAGCAGCCCAAGACACACTGACGCCAGTGTTGAGCCCCAGCTCTCCCCTGCTACAGGTTCCCATTACTTTAATGACACCTATAGTTGGTTCATTGACATTAGTCTGCTTACCACAGAAAAAATTGTAGTGAGGTGTCTGGAAGTGTCTTAAGGCTGTCTTACTGTTAGCTCTACATGCAAGATTCAGGTGGAATATAGTATTGAAGGAACCAAGAATTTTATAGCAATTTTTTTTAAAGTAGGATTTTTATGTTGCTGTTTTATGCTTAGCCAGACCAAGTAAAGCAAAACTGTTTTGCCTTTGCATCGCTTTGTTTTGCTTTTTTGTTGTTGGGTTTTTTTTATTTTTGTTTTTTAAAGTAGCATCCCTTAATGTTGCTGGTGGCTCTCATTAAAGTCACTGGGAACCCTGGAAGTATGAATCAGCTTTGGAGGAAATGGTGAAAAGGGAAGAAGCCCACAGTTACCAAAACAGACCTGGCTTGATGCTCAGTCAGCGGAGGGTTGTAGACCAGTTCATCAAGTTTATTAGCAGTGAATGCAAGAAAAATGCAGAAGCATTATCTGCTGTTGCAGAATGCCGGTTTTGAGAATAACAAAAACTTAGTTGCCCCTCTCAGTTACAGCAGTAACAGACCCAGAGGTTGGATTAGGATTGGCACTAACTGACTGTCCTTTTCATGGATTATCTAAAATCTAATCAGGGGAGAGGGGAACGCAAAAGACCCACCCTTCTGTTTAGTTTAAATTTGCTCCTTGTTGGACAGTGTTTAGGAACCTCTGAATTAAAGACAGTTAAAAATGGAACTGCTGCTTTCAGCTGTTTCCTTAACCTTGCTAACCTGAAGTCATCCATCTGTAGTTGTGTGGGCAGAGAAGTCTGCAATAACCCCTTTATGCTTTTCAGACCAAAGCTATTTAAAGAAGAGGGAGCTAGTGTTTTCTGTCACACCTATTCACATTGGTATGCCCTCATGGCTTCTTTTGTTTTAAGGTATCATGAGATGAACAGAAGAGACTGTATTTTCCCTAGATAAGTGTACAACAGTTAAGTTTCTAAACTTGAGACGATGTTTTTTTGATTTTATCAATCAAGTTAGTAGAAACTTGTCTGAAAGAATCGACCCAAACTCAGTCACAGTGGAGGCAGGTAGGTTGGTATCCTTTTTCTTGGGTGAGCCATTTCTCATCACAGATGTGATCTGAAGATTTTTGTCATTGTTTTGATCTTAATTTACATGCAGTTTATAAGCCAGTTCTTGTACTTGGTAAGAACATGTGGTCTTGGACCATTTTAAGTCTTCCAGGATTTGGGGTTTATTGCTGCTGTAAAAGGCTTCCATAACAGCCTTCCTTCAACTGGTTTTCTACATTTATTTAATGCTTATTATTTTGAAATTGATATGCATCTCTGCCATTTCCTGAAAATTATGAAAAGGCTTACAAATAATCAGTATGTTGTTTTTGTTAAGAGAGGGATCCTTCTTAATTGCCTCTGCTTTCACTTCTTGGCTTGTATGTCGTCTTTTAGTGCTGCATAATTATATTAAGTGGTGTAGAAAACCAAGAATTCCATTAACTTCTTCAAGGGTTATGCTATGAACAGGCTCTGTGTGTAAAACAATACAAATATGCGCTGTTAATTAAGAGGTTAAGTAAGTTTCCAATTTAAGAAACAAGGTGCAAAGGTTGCAAATTGTCTGAAGGCATTTGGGGCTGCCTCTTCCCAGGAGCCGCAAGGTAGCCCACTGTCATATGGGTAAACCGGGTATGGTGTAGCACCTGTGACCTGTGGGGCTAACACAGTATAATGCTGCTGCTGCTTGTTTGCTTACGTGTGACTCAGTGTCCCCGTATCCCCAAATCTTGCCTTCTGAATTGTAACTTAAACAAAACGCCTTGCTCGGTCCTAGTGGTCTAGATGGCATTTAGGACTGTGATGTAACTTTTTAGCAGAATCTATAGTCAATGGTGGAAGCCAGAAGAACATCAGACTGAAGGATGTTTTGGCTCTTTAACTTGAAAGAAATACTAACGTCAGCCCAGCTGAGCTCCCAGATTCACGTTTGGCAAAAGACAGATTACATAAGCAGCAGTAATTTTCCCCACGCTTGGAAAGAATTGGTCGAAACTCTTTACGATTCCCCACGAGCGCACCGGGCTGCTGGGTGCAGTGATTGGTCAGAAAGCAAAAATAACTTCCAGCAGGAGTGCGGTCGGACAGCCCAGCTCTGCGTTCCCACGTTGGCCAGGGAGGCCTGTCTGCTGCACCGGCCGCCACTCCTCCCAAGGTGTGCTGTGCTGGACCAGCTGAAAGGATCCCGTGTGTCAGCTCGTGAGCTCTGGGTTGGGCTGGGTTGAAGGTACCCACAGTCAGGGTGAATGTTAAATGAGATTTATGGGGTTCTTTGCCTGATAATAAACTTTCAGTTTAAAAAGATCACAGACAAATACTTAATGCATCCCCTTCTAAAAAGAAGGGTACTGGAATTTGGAAAATTCACCTTTCTGTTTGGCTAGAATTTATTTTCATGCTTTCTGTGAGGATTGTTTGGTCTGATCTCACTGCCTCTGTTTGTGTTTCTATTACAGATGCCTTTCATTCTTCCTCTAAATTATCCCAAATGCTCAATGGGAAGAGCAGATGTTCACCAATTATAAAAAATAAATAAATTGAAAAGTAAAAGAAAGCTGGGGGTGGGGGCAGGGCATTTTAATTGCCAGATGACTCTTGCATGGGAACATCGGCTAGGTTATGTGAGCACAAAGGCGGACAGGGGCTCCCAACTAGCACCCTGCCCTGGGTTCCTCCCAGGCCATCATGGGGGCCATCAGCCCACCAAAGGCCCACCTCCACAAGCCCAGAGGAGCACAGAGGCACAACGGCAGGCAGAAACCTGAACCAAGGACTGGGAGGAAGGGACGCCCGGTCTGGGCCCTTCCCAGGGCTGTCCCAGGAGAGCCTCAGCCCCAGGGTCCAGACCTGAAACCCATCAAGATGAGGCAAGGCCAGAGCACCTTTTGGACTCAGGAGGGGTTGCTGCCGAGGTGTACGGCACACATGACGGGATGCAGGGCAAGAGCGTTTGGGGATTGCACAGTACTTATTATGGGATGTTTAAGGGAAGAACCAAAGGCAGGCAAAGGGAACCATTTAGGTGATTTGGGCAGGAACAAGTGTGGGAAAATAGAGAGCTAAGGGCATAAAAAGGACCAGTTGCATCTAAATACTTTGCTGGTCAGTGTGCTTGCCTGGCTGTGCCCTGTGCCTGACAGGACAGACTGTGCTGTTGTCGTCTTACATTCCTCTCTTCCTCTTTCCTGGGTGAGGGACTCTCTATTCTGTGTGTCTAAATGGGGGTCTGAATACAGCAACTGTGGTGCAGCAGCTGGAGCAAGCAAGGGTCTGGGTGCTAGCAGCTGGGGTGGGACTGTGGGCTGCAGGGTCTCCGTGCCTGCGTGCCAGCACCTGGGGACACTCGAGTGAGTGAAATCAGGTGCCAGCCATTGGAGTGGGACCAGAGGCCAGAGACCCGTGCATCCCTGGTGCAGCACTCAGAGCGGGTACGGATGTGCAGTTGACTATGGAAGCAGTAGCAAAAGATTGGGCCAGTGAGAAGGTGAAGTGGTCTGGGAGCCACGTACATGTGTGTGGAGCAGAGGAGTCCCAGGCAGCTCTGGATGTGTGTGCACCGGTCTGTGCCAGCAGCTGGAGTGGCGCAGTGTCTTTGGGGGCCCGTATGTCCAGGTGCCAGCAACTGGAAGGACGGGGATCCAGGAGCGGTTACTGGGCGGAATGAGTGTCTGAGCCCAGCTGCTGAAGGGATCCGTATTGTCCATGTGCGTGGACACGTGTGTGTATATATGTAAGTATACACACATACATAAATACATGTATATACATATAAAATACATATGTTCTCACTAGTGGACCTCTTCCTGTTCAGCCAGAGAGGGGCTGTGTGTTACCTGTATGGTGGCTGTATATATCTGTGTACGTACAGTGTGTGCCTGTGCTCTGAGAGTGCTTGTGCCTACTGAGAATACGTTTTCAGCCTTGCTACTGGTTGCACCTGGGAGCATGGAGCTGGCAGCCTCGCCTCTTTTGGGCTGTCTATAGGGCCTGTTCTCCTAATGAGATCCACCTGTAATCATATAAATCATGAACATACAAATTGAAACATGTTACTGGTAACCATATATGTTTTTAGGTTTTGCACAGTACCAGGTGAGCAGCTGGAGCTTGAGCTAGTAATATTGATACAAAGGCAGTGAGGGAAGCGATATAACCAAACTGACTTTTTTTAGCATTGACAATTAAGCGGTGACATCCCGTTGTGCTTCCTTCAAGCCTTTTCATTCCCCCTATGAAAGGATGCCCTTTGGCATTCCTTTCATGCTCTCTGTGCCTTCACATTTTGGCTGTTCCTCATAATGCTGTGATCAATGTCTAAAATACTTTGATAAGAGGATTAGTAACATTAGAACACAACTTCCATCTCTTGATGGACATTATTATAACAATTCATTGCAGAAAATGCGAATAAAATTTGTCTATGAATTCCAAAGATTGTGTTAAAAAAAACATTTTTTAAAAATAGTGCTTATTTTGCAGCTGGATGCAACCACCTCTTTCCTTGATCATTAGCCAATTTGGCTTGTTAGAATTTGCCTGGTGGCTAGTTTTTACTCAGCACTGTACTTATAAAAGCATCTGTTAATCGTGGTTACTTTGCTTTGAATTTTAAAATCTTGCTAGTTTGGATGAGCCATACATGATGCATTTTTTAAAGTTAAAACCCAAAGCAGCTCCCTTGCCCCAAACCAAGTTTCTAGCTTGACTTTTCCTCCATTTGAAAAACTTCTGGCAGTTCAATTAGAAAAAAGACAGAAGAAACCAAGTTGTATAGAGAAAATATAGCTGCTTACTCAGGTGTCACCAAAGGGGAAATCTGGAGAGGCAGAAACAGTCTGAGTTGGGATTTGGACAAGCTAACAGTAGGGGAAGATGAACGAGTTCTTATCTTTTAGTAAGCGTAAATGGCCAAGACTTAAGTTTTATGTCTTTAGCAGAAGACAACACCCTGAAGAACTCTATGGAGGAGAGAATATGGAAGAAGGAGGGCTTTCATCATTACTTTAGAGAAAGAAGCGTTTTTGGTAAAGCACTGAATCGGCAGCATTGATTTTAATGCCATACAAGGTGAATTCACCCGTGCTTGCTTGCTTGCTGAGATCAGATGAGGTGACTAAGTGTATTTTGTGGTAACACATGTTTTTTGAGGGCTTTGTGTAAGCTCCTATGTGAGAATGCTTTAGTGCAGGTCTGTCTGTTTAATAATATCCCATCAGGTGCTGATGTTAAATTTGGCTGCTACTTTTGAAGGGTTTTGATGATGGATTGTCTGGAATCTGTGAGCCATGACCTCTGGAATAGTGTCAGTTTGAAGCCTGTCTTTATGGGCATACTAAAACTGTTAAATTTGGTAACTGCAGCAGCATGTGAGATCCCATCATTCCACTCAGTGGCTGGGTGAAGACCTCCATCTCGTGATACTCTTTGTAGCATTTGTTTTCATTCTAGCAATGGAAGCTGGATTTGGAACATTGTTTTCATAGCAATTGAGAAATCCCTCTGGACAGAGCCATACAATAGCTTATTTAAGGGGTTAACTCCTTGTTATGTTAGCTCTCATTTAACTCTGATGGCTATCTGGATTTTGGATTAGGAAGACTTCTCCCAACACCTTTTGGTGCATCAAATGGTTGCGAAAGGTATGAGTGCAGAGTAAGGGTTGATGTAATTATGGTGCCCACTGCTCCTTAAACCTGCATCAGCTTCTTACAGAAATCTAGTCACTAGGGTTTTTTGAAAGAATAATATGGTATACATGTGCTTTAGCCTAATTGTACATATGGTTAGTTTGATTTATGTTGTAGTCTTTTCTGGTCATCTTTTCCCAATTTGCCTGCATAATTAGGAGTTGACTTGAGACAGTTTGGGGCTTTTGTGAACACCAACTAGTATCGAAATTAAACTATGCAGTACATCTGATTGGGGCGAGTCCTGAACTTTTGTTTTCTTTATATTCTTCCTGAAGTCTTCTGCCTTCAGTGTGTTAAAACCTGAGAAATTATAAACCCAGTAGCAGTTGACTGGTTTGTTTGCAGTGTACATTTGATTTTAGTTGTGTCTCCATGAAGAGAGATGGCTTGACTGACTCTGAAACAAAAGATCCCAGTTTTCAGGGCCAATAATCAAAATCAAGTGTTCTATTTTCTGCTGGAAAAGCCAAAGAAAGAAACATCAAATTAAATATTTGCCTCTTTTGGCAAAAAAAAAAAAAATCATATTCATAAATTCTGGAGATATAGGATTGTATATTTTTTGTTTATATTTTGTAGATGCATATAAGGCCCTTTGAGGCAAGTCCAACCACAGGCAGGAATTTAGGAATTTTATTTCATTTCATGTTTGAGTTTTGAGTCTTTCAATACAAGAAAGTTACCTGCTCAGCAAGATGGCCACCAGTTGGTGGTTCCAAACAGAATTTACAGTTCATAGACTTTATTATCAAATACACTTTAATTTAGTCAAAGTCAAGAGAATTAACCAATTGTTTGGATTTGTAGAGTGCTGCATGTAAAGTAGTCAGGTTAGATTTCCTCTAAAGAAGAGTGCTTAGTCCTTGGGGGTGTTGGTGGGGGGTAAGTCTGGTTGTAGTCTGAAAAGAAACTGCAGACATAGTAGTGTTTTACTTGATATTGCTACATTTTATTAATTTCTTCAATTTGTTGACCATTTGCTTTTTACTTGCACCTACCCTGCCCTGTTTGGGTGAAAAGAGCTTACTGGGCTGATCGGTGCAACATGACAGGTATCAGTTAACAAGGGTCAGATTTGGATGTCAGGGACATCTGATGTTTCTGCGCTCATTTGAAGACTATAGGATTGTGGAGGTGATAAGGAAAAACGGTCATCAAATTTGTCTGTCTTCAATTCCTTTGAGTTTGTACCTAGTGTACACACTAAGCACATTTCACAAATAGTCACAGAAACATGACAAACATACGCCTCCTAACTGACATAGCATTTTCACTAGATTATGAAAGGCCTACTCCCTCTCCTGTTAGCTGTTTTTTTTAGCTGGTAATTTGAGAGTGTCTGGCAAGTCTTACACCTTTCACCTTCCCTGTTCACCTTTTACAAATTAAAAAATAGCAGAGGCAACTGGATTTAGCAGAAGGCACGTGAGCACCACTTGACCATCTTCTAGCATGCTCTGAGCCATGTTTGTGGTAACCAGCCTGGAGAGATGAGCATTGTGTGTTAGTGTTTAGATTAGTAGGACTTTAGGACGAAGCATAGCTTGATGTAAAACCCATGTCCAGCAATTACAGGCAAGCATGTTGCATACAGTTTTACTGAGGCTGATGATTTCAGCAGAGATTTCTACTGCTGATTTTATTTAGGTCTAGGCTGAAGAAGAAGAAAACGCGCTGTGGGCTTCTCACAGTTTAGCTAAGTTATGTAGAAGTCAAATTAAGTCTTTTTTGGGAGGTTCAGTTACAACTCACTTTCCTGATCTCTGTTCTTTTTGGAGTTTGTTGAGGCCAGTAACTTGGTAAGGACGTGAAGGTTTACCAGCTGGGCAGACCTGCACTGCGGGTCGATGTAGACTGCATTGGTGGCTGGTGGTTGGCTCTTAGCTTGGAGCTGCTCTAGGCTTCTACAGTGTTTGTGGGGTGGGGGCTATAGAAAGATGCTGCTCTCCTGTCTGCATCCTGAAACTGCACCGTGGTTCTCCCCAGCAAGTTCCTTTTGGATCTCTCAGGATCCACTGTTTTCCTGGGCATTAAAAAAAGACTTGCAGTGCATCTTTATTCAGTCCCACTCTGTTGAGTGCTTGACTCGAAAAGTCTGGGGAGTGAAGCTCATACAGTGAACAAGAAGCAGCTGCTGTCAGAGGGACTTTTTCCTCTTTGATATCATCTACCTTTCACCGTGGACAGCTTTTCTCCTATTGTCTCCTCTGACTGTCATGCTTCTTTTCTCTTTTTTGTGACCAGGACAATATTATTGCTGGTTAGCTTTTATTAGCTGGGAGGTTATGATATGAGTGTGGGTGTGCCTACTTCTGTACCTGAAGAATGAGGGGCAGCAGTAGCAAGTACTGGGCTGTGCTGAGCGAACGCTTTCTGGGCTCGAAAATGGAAACCAGAAGCCTTTCCAAGAAATGAATAATTCTGTTTTGTTATCCCTACCCTTGGTGAATGCAGATTACAGTTTACCCCCATGTGCAGTGCTTCTGCTTCTGGCACACCAGCTTCAGAGCTGCTGCTTCTCTTTCAGTGTTACCTGAAAACCTGTCCTACACACGTGACACAGTGTATGTTTACCATCAGTCTTGAAAAAGGATGCTCTTCTGCTGCTTTCTCCTTGGTGGAAAGCACACGGAGTGTTTTTGTGGTTTTGTTTTAAACAGAACATTTGATAAAATAAGTTATTTAGGAATGAAAAAGTCCTTGGTAATGTCTAGGCCAGTCAAACATTTTCAGAGTTAATAAATTATTGTCTGTGCTTAAAAATCAGATCTTTCCATGTGTATCAGAGACTTATTTGAGGCGCTTTTTTTGTTCATGGTTCTATGCTTTTGATTCATTTTAAACTGTCCTCGGAGACTTTTAAAACCTCTTTAACTGTTCCTACTGGGAGCAGAGAGACGCATTCATGGAGCCATGTCAGATAAGCTGGAGACTGTGTAGTTCGGTGAGTAAGATGCTCATAATTCTAGCAGATGTGTAAGCACTTAAGTTTTTTTTCCTTCAGCTGTAACTTCTTTTGACAATATTTTTCCTCTTTTTTCCATGCAAAAGGAAATGCAGTTCTTGTTTTGGGGTTTCTTCTTGTCTGTTTTTTAATAAAGATTATTATTAGGTGTCGGTGTTTCCTCTGAGGAGTTAAAGAAATAGTATTCAATTTATATGTGTAGATCTAAACTTCTGCTTTACATTTTTGGGGGGAAAGACTGACTTAGCTATTTAGAGGAGAAACTACTAAACTGCCCACAGAATTTGTGATTTCACCTTCTTTGAGAGAAGTCTGCTATACGTGATGAACTTTATACTGGGTATATTGTTTTATGATGTTAAAACCTGCTTGTAAAGTACCAGGAGAGTGGGAAGGTGGAATACTTCGCAAGAAATACTAAAGGATATGAGATTTTAATTTTGGAAGGATATTTTCAACATTAGGTGCTTGTGAAAATGTAGCAAAATGCTTTGCTTTAGTATATATATTGAGGAAGTCTAATGTCAGATTCCTTTTGTGTTGAATGGATAAGTTTCTGTAACTAGAAACTAAACTTTGGATTCTACAAAATCAATAGGAAGTTTGCCATTGAATTCTGTGTGACTAAGGTTTGGCTTATAGTATTTATGGCACTTGGGCTGGATTCTTCTCAGTCACACTGGTGAAGCTTCAAAACCATTTGCTGGCCACAGCAGTGGATTACTGTACATACAAGCTCTCCAAAGAGATTTAGCATTTGATAAGGAAAGCTTTGGAAAGCTTGTCTTTATGGATGGGAAGTCTCAGTCCATCCCACCAGACAAAGAAAGGCAAGGCATTCCTTCAGCAGTTAGAACAGAGATAGAGAGAACTTCATAGATCAAACCCAGCTAATTAAGCTTCACCCAAGAATTGCTTAAGCGTAGACACAAAATATGCTTCAAACTTGTCTCCTTTCCCTTTGTGTGGATCAGCAGTAAAGTATATTAGTTCAGATGCTTCTAAGACACATGTTGATCTCAGACATTTCTTGTGGGTCTGCATTGCCCATTCGGACAGGTCTTTGTGGACAGAATTAGGGGAAGTTTCTGGGTTCTGGCATTGCTGAAATGCTAGAAGTGGGTCCGACATTCTGTCAGTGTGATAGCTAAAGCAAGCAAGCGGTTAATAATTCAGCCCTTCCACTTTTGGCATTAATTAAGAGAGTGGAATTGATAGACATGTTAATTATTCTGTTACATTTTTTCCCAAAAGTAAAATTCCCAAATTACAGTAATTTCTTGGAAGTATTGCAGCAATACTCTTTAATCAGAGATCTTAATAGCAAGAGGATGAAAATGACTATCTGTAGTGGGAATGCATGACAGACCACCAAGCATCAAGAAATATCCATAATAGGAATTTTGTTTTATAGTCTTTTTAGTTTGAAGCCAACAGATCTAACAATCCTGTTACACAACATACTTGTGCACTTTGCTAAGTTATGATCACTAGACTCCCCAAGGAGTTTAAAAGAAAGGAAATAAAAGCCCCTGACACTAGTTTCGTTGACCTTCTTCCAACCTGCTAGCAGCTCTTGTGGTATTTTTATTGTTTAGGGAACAAAATAGAAAAACTGTCTTCAAGGGCATGGGATCCTAGCTATTTTGTAAAAGATAAAAATTTCTGATTATTTTATAGGATGTGAATTGCCAGGGCTAGAGGCTGTGAAATTTGCACTTCAGTTTTTGGAACGCAGATTCAGACAGTTGCCAGTGAAATACTTTAAGAAATGTACTTTACCTAGAATTGTAAGTGAATCTCACAAGGCTTTAAATAACCTGTATCGTAAAGTCACTGTGGTTACACGTGAGAATACTTCGTAATGCTGCGTTCCATCTACTACACGACTGGCAGAGCTTCAGAAACGCTGTGCTTTGGAAAATCACATTAAATATTTTCCCATGCTTCAGTTGACTGTAAGTCTTTACTTTTAAAACACAAAAGAAATTATTAGTCACTGTAAGAAAATGTAATTGATCTAACTGCTGTATTGCTTCAATTCTCAGATTTATTGTATTTAGCTATAAGCATATGTATTGGCCTTATTTGAAGACTTTGGTTAGGATTTCTTTGTACTAACAGAAAAATTGCTGTATAAATCAAAGGCACAGTAAAGACCCCAGTAGGCTAGCCAAGCTAATAGGGTTGAGGTGTCAGAGAGATGTGAATGCTCAGGATCAGCTAAAGGATAGGAAAAGTTGGCAGATTCAGAGTGAGAGACTCAGGAGAAAACAAGAACCCGATTGGTTTTAAAATAGGTTACACAGCGATGCAGAGCTGTGCAATTACAGGCTTACAAAGACAGGCCTTCCTTTACTGCTTTTGTGGGTGTTCCTCTCGTCTTTAGCATCCTTTCTAACAGGATGGCAATTTAGTTCCTTTACAGTATCACTGATTCATCCTGGAGCTGTTTAACTGGATGGAACCCATTAAAATGTCGCACTAGGAAAAAGTTTGTGAAATATCACATAATATGATCTTCTGAAGTATAAATGATATCTTTGCTTACCTGACTCTGTACCCACTTGTCTGCCTTCATGACCTAAAGTCCTGGTATGGTGATGCAAGATGTTGGCAATCTACTAGTTTATTTCTTTAGGTAGCTGCTGCTTCCTTAGGAAAGTAATTTATTGCTTTTGTGCTTACTTTTCTGCAGCCACGTCAATGTAATATAACATGAACTTCAGCTACAATGAAGCAGGACAGAGCTATGTACTGTCTTCTGCATAATGAGTTATGTCTCTCTGTCATCTCTGAATGCAAGATAGGAAAAAAAACCCAGTTGGCCTATAGGCTTTTTTCCCCCAACTCTTGTTTCTTCGTGGCTAATTGTGGTGGTGGATCTCTACAGCTGTCGTCAAGGGGTGATCAGAGGGTGTTACTGTGAGCCAGCTGTGAAGAGCTCCTGTTTACATGTAAAGTGGAAGTCAACTCAAGTCAATCTGCAAACTTTACCATCTTTTTTTCATTGCAAAGGCATCTTAAGGAACTGGAGTTGAAAAGCAAGTTAAAAGTAGAGTGAAATAGCCTTGTTACAAATAAAAGTTAGCTATAGGCAAGATTGTTGTGGCCTGAATATATTTTTCCTCATTTTTAGTTTGAATGAAACAGACGTGCAAATAAGACTTGGCCTCAAAATTAAGCAATTAAGCAAAAACTATCAAACTATATATCTTTGGCTCATATAAGACAAACATCCTTTTTTTATGGGTTTTTTTTTTAGACTGTATTTTAAACCACTTGCTACATTTAATTCCTTAGGATTTTAATTTGTGTTGGAATAAATTTTTCAGATGGAGGGACTGCTTTACTCCTCTGAATTAAACATAGCATAATGGAACCAAGTCGCTCAGTACTGATGCACTGAGTAATAGCTATATTGATGTGTCATTTCTACATAACCATACTCGCTTCCTTTGTCAGTGGCTACAGAAAAATTTAGTCCATCTGTTTCCATTTTGTCTTTGAGATGTCTCATATGCCTAATGACTGTGTGATTTATAACTCTCCCCATTCCTCACCCCCACGCCAATAAAAAGTGTCATTTCTGCTCTGGGATGAATCTATTGCTTCCTAATGGTTTTATATACATCCCCAGATATCAAAACAGCTGGAGGAATTCTATAGAGAAGCAAGGGTAGGACCTCATGAATTTCCTTTTAATGTAAAAATTTGTGCCCACTTTACAGCAGTTTCTTTTACTGGACTGTACAAACATAGCCCAAAACTGGTGGGGGGGGCTATTGAACTTCTCACTAGCTATGCTGAAGTTATTAAAAAAAAAAAATATCCAAACCTGTAAATTCTTTGGAGAAAAAAACCTACAGAGCAGAGTATAATCTGCCAGATTATTATACTTATGTACTTGGGAGTGTTGTAACTTATATTGGATTGATGTTAAAGGTCACCCCAGAAGAAAAGCTGTGGGAGTTCTATCCCTTAGTGTCCATGTGCCTGGAGAATCCTGCTGGTACTCTTGATCCTTGGCAATATAAGATCACTACGTCATCGGCAATGTAAGATCAGCTTGTCGCAGGAATTTGTCCTAATAAGCTGACTAGTCTTTTAAATTTGGTAGGAATCAAACAGCTGGGACTCTAAACTACGTCTGATAGGGGAAAAGCGTACTCTCCAGTATAGCTGTCTGTTTGTATGTTTTCCCTTGACATGTGTTTATGCTGCCATTGGAGCTGGAGAAGCTTTAGAGCTAGCAGTGCCTACAATGGGGGGATCCCGTGCACCTCCTGCCTCCTCCCTCCGTCCTGCACATAGGCAGCTGGAGTGGATAGCGCTCGCCCTCGCACGCTCAGCTGCTCCTCTTGTCTTGGCAAGCCAGAGCTCCTCTCGGATTTGTTGCTCTTTGCTTGAGGTTACTCGAGCCTTTCTAATTTGCATCACTACTTTTGCAAATTTTAACTGGTTTTGCATTGTCATCTTTGTAGGTTTTCATTTCTGTTGCTGTGGGACAGCCCAGTTTCCAGCCTCGTGTTTTTCACTTGGCAGAGTTGTAGCCAGATGTAAGCTGTGAGAGCTCCATTCCTTGCTGAGGAGGTGCACCTCCTTGTTTGCTGGGTGAAGAGCATAACCCGCTTACGTGTGGTGTGTCGGGGTTTAGAGCCCAGGCTAGAGCGCATTGCCAAGAAACGATCCCAAGCTTCCTTCTCAGCAGGCCTTTTCCCTCTGTTTGACACACAAGCGGTCAGACTGAGCATCTTCACTGACAAAAGAAAATGCGGGATGATGACACTAGCTGATAGTGTCTATGTTGTGGCAGGAGGTTGCTTCACATAAAGAAATCCGTTCCATCTCTGTGGTTTGGCCATTCACAGAAAGTACCTCTGGTTCATAGTGAACCGTGATGACTAATGAGGAGATCCCCACTGAGGCCATTAAAGCCTTGCAGTGGCTCCCTTCTCAAAAGGAACAGAGCAAAAGCTGTATTTTCCACCTTAGCGACTCAGTGGAAGCGAGTAGGGTGGTTTTTTGGAGCAGACATTGTGTTCCCTGTAGACCATCCCACATAACTTCATCTGTCTGCATTCCTGATCCTTCATACCTCAATCTTTTTAAGGTCCATCTTATGCTCAGTTGGCACAAGTCAGGGAGGGCTTGTGTTCACTGTGACCATTTTGAAGTCCTTGAAGAGGGCTGCATCAGAGCTTGGAGCCTTTGCCTTGCTGCGGGTGGGAGCCTGTCCAGCTCTGCCCCTTTCTCTGTGACTCCACTGGCCAGAGTGCCTTTGCCCTGAATGTAGACTGGGCTGTTTGCAGTCCCAACCACTATCCTGCAGCCTGTTCTAAATTCCTGCTCTTGGCCAGTCTCATTCAGTGTCCTCAGGGGAAGTCAGACAGCTTGTGGGGATGGAATTAGACTTGTTCCTGGACCCCCGCAAGGCATGGTTGTAGAGCCAAGCTTATTGGTTTTCCATGCGTCGCAGAAGTAGATCTGTCACCCAGGGGTCCTAGATTCCTATCTAGAACTTCAGAAGGGTGCCTCTTTAATCTGGAACAGGTTCGTTTGAGGTCACTTCAGCCCCACATCTAAAAGGGTGTTTGTTTTTCTGAATCTGTGTTATACTGTGTGTTTCTGTGCTAATATATATGCAGAAATGCATCATAAACTGAGCTCCTTGCATCTATAACTATGGGTTATAGTTAAGTTTCTGAATGAATTCGTGACACTTTCTGAGAGTGGGAATGAGATAATTCTGTGTCACCTTTACTGGGTCTTGAAAGTTCTCACAAGAAGAATGAGTGCAAGGCTGCCTGCTCCCTGCTGGTTTGCAGAAGATTAAGTTTTTAACAGGCTATCCTTTCTGCTAAAAAGTAAATCTGAAGAGGCTGAGACTGTAATTACCGACCAGCTCTCTCAGTGCCATGTCCATGATACACAGACGTTTTCCCATATGCAGCATTTCTCCTGGACTAACTTCGTTTAAGTGTCTGTTAAGGTCCATGTCAGGTCAGGAAATGAAGCTGCTGTCTTTTGCTCCCTTCCCCTCTTCTCAGATATTTCCATCCTTGCCTGAAGAATTTCCACACTGCTGGTAGAAGGTGTTTTCTCCACCCATCCCCAAAGGGTTTAAGCTGTAGGAGAATGCATTACTCTGCATTTCTGTCTTAAAAAGGGCCTTATATACCACTGGCTCAGCTCAGAGGTGGTCACATTGGGTGGCAGATTGTCATTTGTACATCATTATTAGTGTAGTGGGGTAGAGCTGCTGGTGGGGATTGGGATTCGTTCCTTCCATGAATGCAGGTAATCTCCATCTAAATGAACACTCGGGGTCCCAAGGTCTGCAGAGCAGCTAATGAAATCCACACCTCTGCTAAGCACTTTTGAAAAGGATGCCCGGTGGGATTCCGTTCTTGCTGCAGCATGGCTCTGCAGTCACTGTGCTGCTCCAGAGTTGGGAGACCCTATTTTGGGTGAGCTGGGCAGGGAAAGGACATACTGATGAGGTCCCTCATAACATTACCACCATGCTGGTGAATGGTCATTTAGAGAAGAAAGGAACATTATTCTCCAAAAACTGGAGTTTGTTTTCTTTAGGCGTGAACACAACTAACCTTACTGTCTGTTCATCCCCAGGATCATGCTAGGAAAATTATGGGATTGTACATTTTAGAGAAATAGGGGTGATACACTAGTTCTTTTAATCACATGTCCGTAGTGCAGAAGAAGGCCTGAAGATGCTGCTGCTGGTGCTGCCAGTCCTGACAGGAACTGGGCCTGAGTGACCATTCCCACACACGCACCGATGGCATGATAAGTGTTGAGGTGACACGTTAAAAGGAATCCTTAGTGAGCTATGTCTTCTTTGATTCCTAGCACGGACAAATCAAACTGTAGTTTGGATTAACTGGCTGAGGTGAACAGTTGGCTTGACCTGTAGTGATGTTGCTGGTTAAGATAGGTCATCTCCCCATTTTTCCACTGGAAAAACAAGCTTTAGCTTTGCCACCTTCAAGTTACCTTTTCTGTGCTTCTCCTACGAATGTATAGTTGCCTTTTTTTGTTTGGTTGGTTTTTTACCTGATCTTAAGGAAAGTGGGGAGGGGAGGAGAAAGGACGGACCTACACTTGCTTGCAGTCCTGATGACTGCACTATTTTCTTTCCTCTGATTAGTTCAGGACCAAACATGGGAGAGCAGCACTGGGAAAAGGTCAGTGGTGGCATCATGCAGTGTGCTAAACCTTGCATAGCAATGCTGTAAAGTATATGGTAGAAAACACAGAGGAGACTAATTGCTCAATTTTCTATCCAAAGTGGGGATGACAGTGTTTCCTTAGTCTCCAGGATTGGCTGTGTTCACTAATGCTTGGTGATTAACTTCTGTGGGGAATAGACGGTAGAGGGGCCTTTGGATCCTGCCCTGAAAATGCATAATTTTGAGCTATTTTGCATCTGGAAGAAAGTAAGTGCCAAATTTTGAGGTCAACCATATTAACAAACCTTTGCAGATATATTTTTAGTTCAACGAATGAAAGTCAGGTTTGGCTGGTGAAGAACGGGTTTCCTTCTGCTAAGTATGTTAGCTGATACTTTATTACAAAATGAAGTGTTTTGTTTCCCATTTTTCTTGCAACTGGCAAAGTGTAATACTTCCAGTTTGCACTTGGCCTTGCAGAAGACTTCCCCCTGCTTCCCCCTCAAATTCCTTTACGTAGCTTGTCAGTAGCTTTATGGTATTATGGAAAAGTCACCGTTTTCATGACTAAAATGGAAAAATTGCTAATTCTTCTATAGATTCGAAGTTGCAGATGTTTGCTATTGTCTTCCTAAGAATGAAATTTAATTGTTATATGCTATTAAGACTTTAGGATCGTCAAGAGAACATTATCTCACTATAAAAATAATTGAAACCTCCTTTCAGGATAATGCACGTGTGGCTAATATAGACATTGGCCACAGACCTTGCATCTGGGGATTTTAAGATTTAAGGTATTTTTTGAGTGCTGTGTTGTGATGTCATGTCAGTGGGTATAATTCCATTGACTTCAGTTGAAATTGTTCTGTTCTCATCTGTGAGATTACAGTCCCTAAAACCTAATTGCTAATATTTTTATCATGTTTTAACCTGTCTCTTAGGACATGGGAACATATGAATGGAACAACTTTTTAGTACACTGAGTTTTCAGAAGGCTGCTTTGAGCTGGGTTTATTTCAGTTCTATGTAGAATTTTAAAGCCAGGGGGACAGAGCAGCAAGTTGGCCATGGGATGCCCTGTGGTATGTGTCTGTTCTCTTCCAGAAGCTAATGTAGATGCTTACATTTTGTAATGTGTGGACTCAGAGCTGAGAGGTTCTCAGTGCCCTGGTGGTGTACCTGTCACTTGAGATTTTTGTGTCCCATCAGCTTTTTTATAGAAATCCAGATTTTTATGAATCAAGTGGTCGCAGCACCAGGATAATACCCAGATCACAGTGTAGTGCAGCTTGGCTACATCAAGAACATTTTTTCTTATTAGTTGGGAGTGAGACTTTGGCTGCATGAGGTGGAGTTGATCAAAAGCTGTTTATCTTCCTATGGTCCTAAAAACTATGGCTTTTTAGTACTGAAAAACCAATTTATTTTTTTTTGCCAAAAGCTGTTATCTTTTGTGAAAGAGTGAGTAGTTGCAAGTCCAGTTTTCTGGATTTGTGGCTGATAAGTGCATTAAAAAGTATATGCAGCTATTTGAGTTCTGCTGATAGAAGACACTATATAAGCACTGCGTATTGTACTTTTAAAATTATTTCTTCCTTAGTAGTTAATTTACCTCTAAGGGAGGAAAACACAAAAATGTTGAGCTCAGAGTATTGAGTGAGTATTCAGTCTTCCTCAGCTGCTCAGAAGAACTTGCAACCTACTGGAAAAAAAATAAAAGGTTTAGGGAGGGTCACTCTAAACCCATTTAACCCACGCAAAATAAAAAAGCCCACTAAAGTATTTTCCCTGAAATCATCACTCTGTGATTCGTTCTCCTAGTTCAGTATCATTGTTCTGGTTTTACTTGATCTTAAGACCAACTAGGTGGCAGGGGACCAATCCAGAACTTGTTTTGGTTTTGTTACCAATTTTCAGCGTGGTCTGCGTGAGCTTGTCGTGGAGTATACTGAACAAGAACAATGCCAGATGCTTCCAACTACGGGTCCTAATGCTGCAGCTTAGGCAGCTGAGGTGCCTTGTTTTAAGGTCTAGAGATACTTGTCCTTGAGGTCATCACAGTAGAAAACAGTGAAGAAATTTGAATATAGGGTCGTGGCTTGCTGCAGTGATAGGCATCAAATTCTAGGCCCATGATAAGTATCTTCTGCTTTTTTTCTGTATTGTTGATGTTTCTCAAACCTTTTGTTTTCCAATTAATTTGCCCTGAAAGTCTGTGGCATGTTGGAACAGACGGATAATCTTCAGTATTAGAGAATGTTTAAAGTGCATACTTTAAATATTTAGAGTCGATTTCTGCCATGTGTAAAGGGAGAATCTCGGGGGTGAGGCTCATCTGCATGGGGCAGACCTCAAAGTGGACAAAAGCTGAAATGCTTGACAGCTCACGCAGCTTGCTCTCAGCAGAGCGTGTTAGTAGGATGGGGAGGATTTTCAGAAGTGCTCGTCAGTAGCTTGATTTTCTTCCCACTGAAGTGGGTTGTTTGTTTTAGAGGTTTTTGTTGTTGTTTTTTTCTCCTAACTTCTCTGGGAGTGGATCTGAACCAAACTAAGTGCTTCTGTAAGTCTTATTTTTCTAATGTAGTGGCCATGTTTCTTGAAAAGCATTAGAGAGCTGCCTCTGTAGTTCGCTCTATGCCTTCACAAGTGTGCGCATGTGCGTACACTACAAGTGTGGATTTTGCTGTGACTTGTTCCTGCTGTGTTGCCTTATTGGATCTAAGTACTGCTTTAACCCTAGCATGATTTGTATGTGGGTTTTGTGTTTTAAAGTTCTTTGAATAATAAGTGTGTTTAATTCCTGCTAAATGTTGTTTACTTCCTGCCTATGAATTGTAAAACCTCAGTGTCTGTTTTTCGTACACTGTTTCCAGGAACCTCATACGATCCCAATGGTATGCCCTAGGGAACAGCTTATGAGGTCAGCCCTGCCGCTTACTTATCTTGGGATTCAGCCCTTCCGCCCTTGTTCTTCAATAGCAACATTCTTGGTTCAAAGCCACTATTGAAAGGTGGAGATAGCATAGAGAACCCATGTGGTTCACCTGGAGCTGATGGTGTTGCAGAGGGGGGAAGGCGATATTCCAGAGGGGCAGCCATGCCGCTTGGGGGCATTTGGTAACTTTTTACACTCTGTAATAAGGGTGAGGAATTTTTTCCTTTGATGAGGATCAGATGGAATTTCAAACACCTCTGGCAGGTTACATATTAACGTGTATCTTGGTCCTTGATCAGTAGCTGAAGGGTAAGGCATGCAGTACTTTGAAGAGCATAACAGCTGAGCAAGCTCCAAGTGAAGAGGGCACTCAGCCACCCTGTAAAATGATTGTTCGTGTTTATATGCAAGATCTGCCTTGCTTTTTCTGATAGATAACTTCTTAAAATCTTTCTCATGTGGTGACTTCATTGTTCTCTATTTATTGCATATCTTAACTATATTTTAAAAGAACTTGAGCTGATGCCAGCAACAACATGTCTGAGCAGTTTTGATGCAACTTAGGTAGCTTTAGGCTTGAGGTCATTTGAGAAATGTTGCTTTGGGGACTAAAGTCTTAAATATTATCCCAGCAGGAGTTTCCTTAGAGATTTCAAGAGTACTGTGCTGGTAATTCCCTTGAGTTGAGTGCAATAGCGTTTATGTTATCTGCTTTATAAACTCAGGGATTAAATATACTGGGGTTTTGGAATGAGTATATTAGGGGTGGAATAGGGGGATGAACCTGGGATGGAGGTTAACATTTTCCAGAATATTGATTTGACATAGTACTGAATAATAGACTGCTTAAATTACGTTGTCACTAGGAGAATGTGTTCTGACTCCATTTGCAATTCAAAATAGTAACAGTAATAAAAAAACCCACTGTCTAATTTTACAACCAATCCCTATGTTTGTGCTCCCTTATTTTTTCTCTTAAATACTTTTCTTATTGCTATTGGCAGCTCTCAGATGCCAGTTGGAAGGAAATAACTGACTTCGTTTTACAAGTGACACTGTGCAGTGTCTTGTCTTCAGATAAGTGACTCGTTCAGTGCTGGCAGAGCTATCAGTTTGTTGGCATACCCACCACGAGCAGTCTTCCCTCCAAAAGCTTTGCTCTTAAATAGGGTGGTTAAAAGACTTGTTCTTAGATAAGCGAGTAGGAGCCTTGCTTTGAACAGTCATCTAGAGCTCCCTCTGACCAGGCAGGTGTAAATGCCATGGGTACCTCTCAAAGTGCCTGGCCTTGCTGGATGGTGAAGTTGAATGAGTTGTTTTCCTGTACCTTGTTGGCTGCACAGGTTTCTGTGCCACACTGCCTCAGGGCATCACCTTGCTCTGGACCTGAGGCCTTTGAACTTCTTCCTTCATTCCCCTCACCCACTGGAGATCTAAGAAATTTGATGTTGTTAGGTTTTGATCATGCAAGATCACAGCAGTTCTTCTGAGCGGATCTAGAGTTTCGACCTACAATATAATATATATGCCTAATGCTGTAAGTAAGTGCTTTGTGGCGTGTTACTGAAGTTCTGACTTGTTGGAATGTCCATTTCTACTGTCATATTTTTAAAGCAAAGAAGGTGCAGAGGGAATCAGAAGACATAAATTAGAATGCATTCTTTTGGGGGGAAAAATATTGGAAGAGTTATTGGCTTTTTTATCTTTTTTTTTTTATATTTTATTTGAACTGATTTTTATACTTACGAAGTTCTACCTTATTGCAAAAAAGAAGCCCCAGGGAGCTTGAGCACAACTGTTAATTTAAAAAAAAGATCAGAAAGTCTAATGTGCCATGAAAAAACACTTCAGGGTACAGAAAATATCTAACCCGATGTTCCCACTCAGTGTTCGGCATAGTCCAGTCTACTGGTGGAATGTTTTCATCGTCCACGTGTTGCTATCACTTTAGCTTGTTAATGTCTGTTGCACAGTGGGATAAGGTGGAGGCAGCAGTGGTGTGCTGGATTGACTGTGGTAATGAAAAACATGTCCTGAACACTTCTTTTAAAGTGTCACTGTTGTGTTGTGTTTGGCTGCCAGCAAGTTTGCTCATCAGTCAGGTAATGTGTAAATGACATCAACTCCTTCGGTGTTTTCTCCTGAAGGGAACAGCCGGGCCTTTCAGGCAGTCCCAGCTGTGACACCCCTGGCTGCACATGAGCTCCAGTAAAACACCATTTGGACAAGGTTGGCGGACTGCAGTCAGGATCATGGTCTAACTTAGGTAGGAATGATAATCTTCCTTGCTCCAAAAAGTGCAAGTGCAATTGAGTTGGCTTGTTAAGCCAAAATCTATTGCCGTCTGTGCTGATTCACAGTGGGAGCTGATGTGAAATATCAAGGAGGGATTAGTGTGTGGAGCGTGGTGTTGTTAAAAGCTGTGGTTAAGTGCTTGGTGCCACTTGGTCAGACCACGAAGTGAAATTGCGGTGAGTGTTGAGTTGCTAATGTCTCCTCAGGTTACTTGACTTGGGTTTGCGTGCAAGCAGAGCGAGGTGGCTGATTGGCAGACTCGCTTCATAGCCAGGGATTTTAGAGCATTACTGAAGAATAGGCCTGAAATACCACCCCTTCCAGTGCCTCGCTAACAGGAGCGGCTGCATGGGGCCTTACTGAGGAGGGAGAACTGTTCTGGATTTAAATTGATGTTTTAAAAATATTTTGCTGCATTTTTCTTTCATGTAGATTCCCATGTTCTGGTGAACTAACCAGGCTCTCCTGGGCAAAGAGAAGTTCAAGTGTTTTGTTGAGCTTCCCACTCAGGAGTCTCATGTTGCTATGCAGGAGTTCATGAATGGAGGGGGGGGGTAGAAAGAAATATTGCAGCCTCTGCATATCTCTGTGTCAAACTCGAGCCTTTTCAGGTTCTCAGTATTACTGGGAAGAAGTGTTCTCCCATCCTCTTGTCTCACACAAGTGTCTTTCTGGCCCACTTCTTCTCACATCAGAGATCTGGCTTGCTCAGGAGTCCCTTGTAGCCCATATTCACTGCCAGTATCGTCACCCAGTCCTGGAAGAAGAACTTTGCTGGAACAGTTTGCCCATTGCGTGCTGTGGAACAGCAACATAGTGCCCGTTTTGGTGGTGGCAGGCATGCCTGAAGCCCAGCATGGCAAGAAATGCATATTCATCCCAAATTTCTAAAATGAGAAGCAGCTATCAGCTTAGGGAGTGCAAAAGCAAGTGAAAACCAGGGTGAAAAGATTAAACTGAGGTCCTGGCCTGATTCTCTACTACAAGGTTCACAGAGGTGTAGGAACTGTTGAATTTTGGTCCTTTCTCTAGACTTCAGACACCGGATCTTTGCCCCTGTTGCAGGTTAGCTGCAGATGAAGGCAAAAAAAATCAAACCATGCTTAGGTAACCAGATCAAAACAGTGTAGGGGATTATGGTGTGAAGGATCTGCTCCTAAAGCTTTTTCTTATGCTGGAGTCTTTGAGGAGGGAAGCATGCATTTGTGCTAGTTGCATTATCATTGAATATCTGAACTCCTTCTCCCTGTTGCTGGCTCTCAAATACTTTGTTATTGCCAATTCACTGACCTCTCCTATGCTGATTGCACAAGACCAGGTTGAAGGTCTGTCATGTCATCACCTGGGAAACTAGAAAATAACTGGAATAATTCCCATTAAAGTATTTATAGATAGAGATTGAGTCATGGAGGGTTGGAGTAGATAAAGATATATTTAGTGCAAACAGAAAGCTTATCTAAAAAAAAAAAAAAAGGCAATGTGAGAATTCTGTCAATGTTGGTAATTTCTACATGTAAAAAATAGCGTTCAAAGTTTCATAGGGGGAAAGAAAAGAAGCTATCGGTGGGGTGAAGAGAGAGGGGGGTGGTATTAGGTAGCAAGACTTGATGCAGTTGAGGTAGGTGGACAGAGCTGTAGGGAATCCACAGCTCTCCTGCTATACTGGCTGTTCAGTTTCTGGGGGGGTGAAGGTTCAAGAGAAAGTGTGGCAAAGCTCAGTTCTCAGTAACCAGTGAGACCCTCTGGGCAGTGCAGCCATGTGTCTGAGTCTCCAGTCCTCCGTAGTGTGCTGCCTGTATCCTAAGGGCTGTCTACATTGTTAAATACCTGGTTCTCAAGGGAGTACTGGTGTGGTGGGCAATGTGATATGTGCCTGGCCAGGTCTGAACTCCTCAAGAGTCCGAAGAGTGTGCATGCTGTGGTCTGTTACAACTGTTTTAGCCTGGATGTCCGTACGTCCTTTTGTACTGAGGCTACATCCTCATATAGTAAACTGCTGGTGGGAAATAGTATCCCCTTGCATTACTATGCCACTGGGGAAGTTTTCTATCGCATGATAAGGTTTGTTCAAGCACTGTCTTCCTGCTGTAGTTTTTGCTGGCTGAAAAGGTCACTGCCTGCTTCCCACAAGTGCCTGCAGATCTGCCAGGTGAGTGGCTTGCGTTTCCTCTGTGACTGCCTTGGATCGTCATGAGCAAGGTTAGTGGTAAACAGCACGAGTAATGGGGTCATTGCCAGGTTGGTGTGTTGTTGCTGAACTGGGCATGGGCAACTAAGGGGCAGGACTTGAATAGGGGTGATAATGGGGGTCAGTCTTCCCCTTTCCCCCCTTCCTTAAGCAGCCACGGCCAGTGCTGGTTGGGGATGTGTGATCAAAATACTCACAATAGATATCTCTGCTCTGATATACAGACCTTGAGAAAATAAACTCAGCTATCCCAAAACACGTATGTTGGCTCTACCATGGTGCTTATTTCAGAATGGATGCTTTTCTGTATTTGAAATTATACGCATGCAAAGTGTTTGAAAAGACAGGCTTAGAAACCAGCAGGATCCCTTGCAAAACCCTGTCACTGGCCCTTTTTCTTCTTTATCTGGGAAATAGAAAATCTGCTTTTATAAAGATCCTTTCTGTGCTAGCAAATGTGTGTGTCACCCACCAGTTTGCTCCCTCCTGTTCTAGTGCTGGGAAAGATTTCTTAGAAGAAAGAATGGAATAAATCATTCGAATGATTGTGTTTTACAGTGCCTGCCTAGCCAGACGAGTAGTTTTCTGAGCACTGGGGTTGAACATGCCTACTCTCCTAAAAATTTGTGTCCAGTGGTTGTGAGTCTCAGCTGAAACTTTTCCCATGGTTGAGGAATTTGCTGGGATTCTCCCCTCTCTCTGGGATCACATATGCCAGCCTCGCCTTCTGCAAGGATAATTATAGAATTGCCTCCCTGCCTCTTTTCACAAAACTTGTAAGAACTTGCAAGAATTTGCTTTCTCCGGCCCTTTGTCAAACCTTGGTGTAATGACTGTGGGCCAAGACAAAAACTCTGGGATCAGTACACAGACATAGACATACACGCACAGATACTGTGGTCGTCATATATAAGCCCCGTTTCCCTAAGAAGCAAAGCAAAGGGGATGGGTAGTGGGAACCACGTTGTGGGCTCTGTGTGAGAGAAAGAGTCACTGCCAGTGCCCTGAGAAACAGGGATCTTGCACATGCAAGGCAGAGAGTAGGAAGAGTACAGCAGCTTCTCTTTCCCTGCCTGTTTGGGCTTCCTTGCCTGTGTGCCACTAACGCTACAGGAGATGCTCGATGGCTTGTTTTTTCTTTTTTTTGTGAGTCTATCTTGTCACTCAAACTTAATCCTTGTGGAGTACAGCGCAGTGGACGCTTGGAGAGGCTACCTTACAAGTAGTAAGGGAGGGGAGGGATTTATCCTATTTAACCACAAGGAGTTTTCAGAAATAAGAGAAATATAGTAATATTTCTAGTAACCATAAGAGAAATATGGTAACTGCAAGCATAAAGGCTTGGGATTTTAATTGACTAAGGCTATTCAAAGGTATGATTTCCACTCTGGTGGTAATGCATTCAGTGAAAATAACGAGCAGTTACATGTAACACTTCCCATGTGTGGGAGAAGCATAGTTCAGTCTTGCATAATCAGCATGTGAAAAATAACTAGATGTGGAGACATGTACAATAAATAAGCAGAAAAGCCACACGTGGGCTTACTGATGTTCTACCATGTCAGTGAGATTTGCATACTGTTCCTGGCTTTGCGGTTGACTTGGTGTGTGATTTGAAGAAAATCATCTTGCTATTCTGTGCTCTGGCATACCTGTTTGCATTAGAGATTATGGCTGTCCTCTGAAATCTCACTCTACTTGTATAGAAGTTTTTTTTCTCATGAGCTTTGTAGAATTTATTTCATTATAAATACAGAAGGTGCTGAGAAAAGGACTGTGATTTGTAGTTTAAGCTGTAGCTTGAGCATCCTGGGGTTTATGAGATTCTCAATCTCATCCTTAAACCCAAAATGAAGTACTAAGGATTTAATGTTTAACACTTTAAGTCACGGTATAGATGAGTTGGAGCACCAAACAAGCTTTTCAGCTATAGAGGTAAACCTGAGAAAGGAGAAGAGTCAGGAGTGGAAGTGCAATGGCATTTCCCAGAAACAGACTGACTTCCAGCACGATGGCCCGTGTCGCGCTGTTAAGAAACAGCATCTCAGGGTCTGAAACAGAGCTGGAGTTTACAGGAGGGCCTTAGATGACATTCACCTTGAGCGTTGGGTCTGCTTTCATAGATGATATTCAGCTGTGTGGCAGTTCCAGGAAGAGAGGTTTATGGGTATGTTGATAAATACTTTGCTATTTACTGACAGACTCATCTCCTTTTGTGCAAATGGACTTTAAAGGGAGCCCATATAATCATGTTAGCAACTGCTCTAGCTGAGAGCAAGTAATAGTGTTCCTTCCCACATCTTCAGCTGCTCACAAGTTCTTGTGAGAAATTCCACTTCTGAGGCTAAAATTTCCCTACATGTACCAGCATTTATTTATTTTTGGCTGTTCTGAGAATAGAAGGTTTCAGCCACACTTCAATAATGAGAGAAGAATGAAATGAGATTTTCTTTGTCCCCAGAAATGTTGGTTTTAAACATCCTTTCAGCTGAGTGGATGAAATTGGAAAACCGGGATGTGATGGTGGTGCTCCAGAATTCTCTGGGGGGCTTTGGGCTTGACTTCATGGTTTCATGCAGTTTTTTGTGGCTGATATGGAGCCTATGAAGCAGACTTTTCCAGTTCGTTATTTCTGAAGCACACGACTAAGGAAAGATTTACTACAGAAGCATCTGCAACTAATTTAGCAGAGGAGCCCAATGAAGTATATTGCTGCAGATTGCTACAGAGACCTGGCAAGGTTGGTGGCGAGGCCAGGGAGGGTCTTTTGCGTGGCTGTCAAAATCAGAAGGTACCACTGTCTCTTGTGCTCTTGCTGAACTGAAGTAGAGGCAGCACTTTTCTTAAGAGTTGTCCTGTGGTCCGAAATTGGAGATAATTTCTCAACAGCAAGGTGTTGTTTCTCCTTCCCATTTTCCTTGACCCCCAGGAAGTTCTTTGATCAAGGAAGGATAATTAGTGGAGCAGAGTATTTTGCCAACGACACTTAATGCTGGGATGACAGCTGAGCCCCCAGCGCTTTTTTCAGCGCTTTCTTCAAGTATCTTGGGGTACAAGTAGGCAATTAAAAAAGGTTGTATAATAAAAGTCTTATCCAAACTAGTAAGAAGAGAGTGCAGCTGATGCCTGAAAAGAAGCGTAAGGGTTGTTTTTTGTTTTAATTTTGTTCTTAAGCTCTTTCCAAGAAAAGAACTGGCCACGGTTGCTGCTCTGACCTTTCTTCTTATCTCATTCCTTCCCTTCTGCTGGCTCATGTTTGAGTGGTGGGATATGACCCTTCTTGCATTACCCCGTCTCATTTCACAATTCTCGGTTCCTCATATATCTCTTTCTTTCCTTTTTTAATTTTTGTCATGTTGTTTAAAAAAAACACCAAAATTATTTGATGGCACCACATGGGCAGAAAAATGTCTGGAGCATCACATCATTCAGTCTACACAATGCCTGGATCTAAGCCATTCTTTGAGTTCATTGCTTACATGACCTCTAAATATTTATTTTTGAAATGGGTTTACAAATTGCTATGATTGATTAAAAGATGCCTGTAAAATGTGTATTCTTTTAAACACATGCTGAATGGTGGTTGGTTTTAACAAAACAAAACAACAAAAAAAGCAAGTAACTTGTTTAATTTTACATGAAGTAACAGATCTATACAAAACTAAATGTTGTTTTATCTTTAAATCTTGTGACCAGTGTCTGAACAGCCAGTACATATTCAGGATTACAATAACCTTGGAAGCAACTCTGAACTCTTTTATCAACATTTCTAACGTGAGAGATGTGACCGTAATTTTCTTTCAACAGCTGAGTTTTGGGGGGTTTATTTTGTTTTGGTTTTTAATGTACTCCCCTTATGCTTTTGCTTGGGCAAATACTGTGTCTAATGTAATTAAAATCAAACTCTCTCTATTAGTGTATATTTAAATTGCTTTCTGTCCTGTATAAACAGGCTGATCTTGGCTCCAACTCTCTACATTAGTATGTGAGACATCAGACTGTTAAGACCACTGGTTAATTGGAAATCAGGTAATGGAGGAAACTAATTGTCTTTGCCTTGTGATGAAGGCTTAATGAATGTATCTTAATAGAAATACACAGATGACTCTAAGGGTCAAACCCAGATACGAGTGTGGGGAAGCCTATAGGCTATAGCTAATTTGATGAGATATACATGCTTATCTAGTCTTCCTTTGCTACAACGATAAACAGTCAAACACCTTCATACATACTTGCCAGGTAAATATATATCAATAGGTTTGCCTTATGGAATTTGGGTATGGATGTGTAATATGTTTCAGCCTTCTACTTGGAAATCTTTATTTTTTCAAGTACTTTATACTCAGGATTAAGCCTGGGACTTCATGTTACAAAACTATCAGCCTACTCCAAGAGCCCTGTCAAACAGCTCTAAGGTAGTCACAGATTTAAGACAGCTTTTATTTGCCATGCCTGAAGCTGTGTGGTAGGTATGGCAATGTAAAAAGCACAATACTTGAGGAGGTAAATGGCTTAATCTACTAATCTTGCTTTCAAAATAGTATCTGAGAGAACAGATGAATCGCTTTGCCAAAAATAAGCTTTAGAAAATAAAGGAACGATGTCATCTTGTTTTGATGATGTAAGTGGGTGAGGGTAATACTATTCAGCCATAGTGTTTCATTATAATTACAAAAAAAAAAATAATCTTGGGAGCATGTTATTACACTAACATGCTCAAAATTCACCTTTCATCGGAGAACCCAACTGTGTAAAATGAGCTGGATCTTTGAAGTTAATATTCACTTGCCACACGGTGCCTCCCCACACAAAGGCAATAACATCTCTATTATGGGGCATTTCTATTGCTTTAATCACCACCTACTGCACTCTTAGTGGTAGTCAGTCATTAATTCTAGAGATTAATGACATAAATCCAGATTTATTAGTGCTGTAAACCTGTGGGGAAATAGTGAGTAGAATTAGTGTATTTTCCATAATAACAAATAATACGGTTTTATTAGACCTGAACATGGTGAGTTGATTTCTACAGTAAAAATGACTGCATGGGAGCCATTAAGGTTGCTTGAATGATCTTTCATCAGCTTGGCTGTAACATTTCAAATTGTAGAACACGTTCCCACTTGCTAGCAAAGTTTTGGTCCCTGATTTAGGGGATCAAAAACTGTTGAAATAATTTTACCCCAGAGTGAAAGGCTTCTATTTAAAAATAGTGCTTCCTCACATGTAATGTTGCCACAGTAGAGACCCCTGTTTTTCTCAAGAGGATGGGATATGCAGGATATGTATGTCTTGATGTGACTGTTCATAAACCAGCTCACTGCTGGACTGCATCCTGAAATGCAAAACTGGTCCAATAAACAAGTTTTTTGTGCAAAATTAGCTACAGTGCTTAGTATTCTTTGGTTTTTAAGGGCTTAATCTACCTGTTGAGCCATGTATTTGTATTGCACCTGTCTATACCATGTCTACACAATCATTAAAATATCTTTGAGATTCTTAGAGGCTTTGAAAAGTCATCTGTAAGTCAGTAAAGATCCATTTCTTCCTGGCTTTTGTGTAATTTGCCATCCAGTTGATTGTGACCACTTTTAAGAAGGGCTGATGAATACGAGATTTATCCAGTACCCCTTACGGACCATTTCTTAAGTTCGAGGTAAAAAGTTCTTCCTCAACTTGGTTGCCTTTCAGTAGAAATGAACTTTTTTATTTACAACACTAGCAACTATGTGGTGTCTGTTGGTTGTAATGCTCCAAGGCCAATGAAGAAAAAGGACCATAGAGATTGCTGAGCCTTAGAACCAAGCCCATGAAGGACTTCTAAGAGGTAAAAGCTAAGGAATTGTTGAGTACAGTAATTCTTTACAGTGTCTATTCCTGCACTTTGGGAGGTGTGCTGCCATATCTTCCACTGGCTGCATAATCTGGCCATCTCCTTCTGTTGGTCTGATAAAGACAGTCTTACAGTAACCCATCCCCAAAAAAACCCAAATGGATGGGCTGTTGGGGCCAGGTCCTTGTCTGAGAGGAAGTAGCACAGTTATCTTAGAAGCAGAAGATACAAAAAGGAGTCTTGCACCTAGGTATGCAGAGAGATTGAGTGGGGTATGAATCCCAGGCAGTTGCTGTGATAGTGCATAGGGAAAAGAAGAGGGGAAGGATTTTGAATCCTGCAAAGTTTTAAGAAAGATTTGCTCTTGATACGTGCACACATTCTCTCCATTTACTCAGGCTGAGCTGGAGACAGCTGGTATTCTTCCAGACACTGAGGAAGCTGGGCGTCAGCACTGTCTGCTTCAGATAAGATTAATAATGTATAGCTTCATGGTGAATGGAGCTTAATCTGTTGGGATGCCATGGCAAGCAGTCCTAGTGAGGAGGAGCAGCTGCCTATTTTAGGCCTCCTGAGAGGAATGAGATGAACCATCTGAGCCAGATTCAGATTGACTCCTGTTTGGTTCTGCAGGCAAGTTGCTCACACATTGTAGTCGACCGTGTTGAATGCAGCAGACAGATCTATGGACTTCTGATCATGTCCAACTGTAGCTCTGTACACTTTAAAACTCTCTTTGAAAAATGACCCCGTAATTCAACACAGGAATACAGCAGAAGGAACTTTATTTCCTACTTGTGTAGCAGAGTACAAGGGTACTGTGAGCTTCCTGAAGTACATGCTAACAGAAGTCTTGACTCACGAACAAGAACAGTGGCTGGTTTTTGAATGAAAATCCTCTGCAGCCACTCCTGCTTCCCATTTTGAATTTGGAGGTTAAAAGAAGAATTGTTTGATCTCTTGAATGCTTTCTGTGTTAAACACAGATTGGAGACTTTTGACCTACCTCTCTTGCACCTTGTGTCTTACTGCCCTACCAAGGCTGGTCTGTGCAATGAAGCCATGATCTTCATCTTCCTCAAATGGTGGAGACAAAAATGATTCTCCTCCACAAAATTTCTGCCAATCTTAAGTGGTGTTAAAATAGGCCAGAAACTGTCTAAGCCTATCCAAAAATGCCTTGCTTTGTCTGAGTTGTGTTTTCCCCCCCAGCGCCCTGTATTTTTGTCTGTATTTTACTTGCTCTTAAAAGCCATCAGAATGGCTGAATGGATTTTTCCAGTGACCTTGTGGGAGGCAGCTGCTGCATGTGTAGGCAGCTTGAAGACTCTTGTGCATGTAGTTTCCCCCTCATCCCTGCAAGGTTTACTTGGTGGGCATGCTTGTGATTTGGTTGTTTCAAATGCACAGTCTCCACTCCCAACACGTGCATGAGCAATTTCAGCAGAAGGAGATGCACAGATTCTATAGTTTTTGAAAAAAACAAACCAAAGCCAGTAAAACTAATGCTGGCACTAAGGCAGCATTTTCTTTGTCGCTTTCCTCTTTGGGATAGGAGTTCTCATGATAGATACAGTTTGGAGTTATGAGCATCTTTATTACTATATTACACATGTTCATAAAGCACTGGTGCTGTGTACTGGTACTGTACTGGTGCACTGGTACAAGACTAAAGACAAAAGAATTCTCTGTCTGGAAGAAGCTCTTCTTCCCCGTTTTCAGAAATAATGCTGGCTCCCTTCCTCCTGGGCTAGTAGCTAGAGGTGGGTGACTTTTAACACAGCCATGGATTTACCTGCAACACATTTTCTTGGGGCAAACCTCCTGCCAAGGTATGTTTCCTAGGGCTCTAAGCTTAAGGGGAGCTGAGAAAACCTGAATTCTGTCAAGATCACCTAGGCCAGAGGGCAGCACGCTTCAGCTTCCCACCCTGCTTTAATTTATCTTCACTTTCTTAGTGACTGCTGTGTAGAAAAATCCTGGGACATTAGTTGCTCTTGATATTGCTGAGGAGCTCGGTTAGCAGCTAGAGTATTGTTCAGAGCCATGGAGTGATAAGGCTTTGTAGGCTCAAGCTCTTTTGGGCTCCTTTCAGGGATCCTGGGTAGGATCTGCCCAAGCTTGCAGTTCTGAAGCGGCTTTTGGGGTCAGCCCCAGGTAAAGCGCACCACATTATTTGCCTTTGCTCATCCTTGGATGCAGTTAAAAGACAAGGCATGAGCGAAGAACAGAAAATTAGGAGGGGAATTCTAGATCACTGGAGGCTGCAGCATGTGAGTGCTGGTGCTTTCACATGCTCCTGGTGGGGGGTTCCCACTCCTGGTGCTTTACCTGAGGCAGGGAGAGCAGCAGCAGCTGTTCTTTTCTTCTGGTTTGAACACAGTGTAAGTGGCAGTGTACCCAGCGGGTGTTAAATACATCACTCGAGCTCTTCTGAAACCTGAACTAGGTACTCGGTTGGTTGCTCAGTGGGGAGGGGGTGTGTGTCAAAAAAAAGCTTCAGGCTTGCAAATCTGTGCAGAAACTGCCTCTGCAAATCAAAAACTCAGGTTTTGTGCCTTGGTCAGTGGCAATAATTTGATGCGTTCTCCTCTTTGAGTTTTTCAGTCCAAACTCTCTAAGCATTGGTTTCGCAAACAATTACTGCTAGGCATGAATGACTGGTTTCCAGCCTGGAATAATTTTACATGCTCCTGAGAATGCTGTTGCCTTTACCTAATTCTGTGATTATTTATCGTAGCAAATGATTCCTGTAATATTTGTGGTAATGACAACTGTAAAATAGAGTACCTGTAGTGATTGCTGAACTGGATGACTTGCTAAGATGTGAGCTTAGGTCTGTACCTTTCCCATTGTCGAAGGAAATCCATTATCATTCTCTTAAATCACATTTGCTTCATTGCTTCTACACAGAAGTGAGCTACCTTTTTTAATCCTACACAGAACAGTTTCACCCTGGAAAACGAATCTAATTGGTATTTTATTTTATTTTATTTTATGTTAGGTTGGGTTTTGGCAGCTTTATGGATACACTGGGGTAAGGCAGCATATGAAGTTACTTACTCTTTCTTGCTCCTAGCCTTTTCTTTTCTTTTATGTAGGGGAAAAGTCATAATTCTGGTGCCTATCTTCTCAAAAGATTTAGGTAATGAAAGTGGACAGCTGGCAGACGTGGGCTGCATTTGGCCTAGTGGTGTAGCAATGAGGGGCTCGGTACCCCTTAATAGGGGTAGGTGCTGCTGGGAGCAAGGATGTTTCTACAGCTGTATGACAGGCAGTGCCTTGAGACAGCAGGAGTCACCCAGCCCCTCTGCTGTGCCTCCATGCAGGGACCAAGGAGCAGCTCCATGACCTCCCAGACATCAAGCAGGTGGTGCAGCGGCTCACCCCGTTTAGGAGGAAAGAGGGTTGGGTTTTGTAGAAAACAAAGCATTTTTGACACAATCGACATGGAGAATTGTACTGCCTCAGAGCTAGAGCTCCATGTCTGTTGTTCTTGTCCCCTTTCCTGCCACCACTGCCACTAGCTTCAGTGGTGTGCTCTGCCCTTCTCTTGGGTTTAGTCCTCTCTGCTTGATGGCTGTCCTAGGTTTTTCCCCTGGTCCTTTCATGATGTCTGGACCTTTTTATGGTTTTTACATCACTACTGGAGGAAGATCTGGTATTTACTGCTGCTGCTGGATAGGGGCAGTGTACAACCACCTCTGCAGGTCACATTGAACTGATGTTGGGGACTGCAGTGTCTCAGTAGTAACCGGCAGAGTCCTGGGGATTTAACTTTCTCCTTTCCATACAGTAGCAAAACACTGGTGAATTCAGGACGCAGAGAAGAATGCAAAGAAAATTTATGTGCTTTGTGAATTTAAAGGTATAAATTACACCATCTGTGCTGGGTCTTATGATGTGTTAGCTCAAAACTTGCTTATTTTGGGATCTGGTTCTTTGTTTGCCACATAATTCTGCACATGTTTTGTCAGGCCTTAAGCTTGGCTCACTTAGGTCTGGATTATACAGACAACGTAGACACTGCACTGCACGTTGAACCCTGAACATCCTGCTTTTCTCTTGTCATTGACAACTTACGTGTTTAACTTACAGCTGATGATATCTAATATTATTATGCTGGCTCACTGCTGAGCATTTTAAACAAATGCTGCTGTGGCTTGTCTTATGATAATAGAGACCCATTTTAAATTGAAGTGCTTTATTGATATGAAAAAACTTCTTTTGTTTTGTAATTAGGAAATTTGCTGTCCTTTAAATTAATACAAATATTGAAGAGGTATTTGGTTTCTGAGTCTATTTTTGGCATTCCACAGCCACATCATTTTAGTGATTTATAGTTGAAATGCCTATTGAAAGCCTCCATAATAAAAATAAAAAAGAAATTAGATTACTTCTGAGATTTAAAAGAACTGTTGAAGAATTTATTAGAACAATGTTAAAATATGCCCTAAAACAAGTCATGTTAGTCTGCAGGTTGAAATGGGATACCTGGGAATTCAGAGTGCTGTACTACTCTGATTAATTAAAATGTAGTCAGCTGAAACCTCCACTATAATCAAAATTGTTCCCCAGGGTTTTACCTTCATTACAGTTCTGGTGCAGCCTTCCAGTCCTGACCATTGCCGAGCTAAGTAATTAGTTCAGTTTAAAAAAATAAACAAAAGGATAAAATTACCATGACATACGTAGGATTTTTTTTTTTTTATTGCTATGCTGGGCTCTGTTTGATAGTATTAATTGTATATGGCCATTATTTCTGCTGCCAAAGACAGACAGTGAGAGACAGAGTATCTCTGATTTGAGGGCTATGGTGTTTTCCATATTGTAAGACTTGGATTATTTTACAGTTCCTGTTTTCTGTAACTTTGACTAAGACGCTGATCTCCCCTCAGCAGATGTGCTGCCTATCTCATCTCTGTTGTGCTATGGGTAGTGTTCTGCTACAGCGGGGTTTCCTTATCAGCAGTTCTGCAGTAAATCAAGCAGGAGGAGACTACGTTTCCCAACAGGGTCTCGAATGAAGAATTCACAGTGTGTGAATTCGTACGGGATACCAGAGGATATCTGCCTTACGAGGCTGTCTTCAGAGTTGAGACTTCAAGGCCTAGATAAAGCACTGCTTCTGTCTCTCGCATACCATGTATATTCTGACCCCAGTTTTACATAGTCTGTCATCAGTTTGTCCTTGAGCTGGATGCGGTAGTGAAACCCTTTGGATAGGGCTAGCCCTTATCATTCTCTTCTTTTATGTCAGGACACTCTCCCAGAAGCTGCTGAATAGCAAAGACATGACAAAGAAGCCTGTGATTGTGGCTGTCAGTACTGAGACTGGAGAATTGTAACTCTTAAGTTAAAAGGGATCCCACTGAGCTGTGTCTCTCTGACAGAGTGAGCCCCAAGTTTGTTTTTTATCTTAATAATCTGAATGCAACTGGTTTGGATTCTCAAAAATATTTCTAAAAACACTCATGTTTTTTCAAGGGGTAAGGAAAGGGTCTTCATGTCCTTTCTGTCTGAACATAATAAACAACTTTTATTTTATTCTACTATAGCACTTTCTTCAAGAATCCCATAGCACTTTACTTATGTTGTTTAGGCTCTAAAACACCCCATTAAGGGAAATTTCTGCATCTTGTTTTTTGCAGTAAAATAAGCTGAGATGGAAGAAGTGCTAGTGATTTGCTAAAGGCTAAGCAATCCCTTTCAGATGTAGAAATGTGTACTCCCAAGCTCTTTAATATAACAAAGCCTAAAGATGCACCTGACTTCCATCCAAATACATCCTCTAGGATTCCCTCTTCTGACTACGTGTAGTGGGTATGTACAGAAAGTGCAAAGAAAACAGCATATCAACTCATGTATGTAGTACATCCTCAACAATGGTAAAGTATGAAACTGCTCAGTACATACCGTAGCTTTGCACTTTTAATAATAAAAACGTCTTCAATGTTAACAGCTCTTTTTAAGTGACATGTCACAGGAAAGGACAGTAGAGAAGAAGCAAGCCGTGCCTTCTCCAGTGGTCACTCCATACCCTGCATAGCTTGATGAAACGTGGCATTTCTTCCTTTTGTTTCACTGGCAAGGAGCAAACTTGGTGGGGAACCCAACTTACACACTTGTGATAGGGCAGAAGAAGAGTCTAAAATGGAGGACGATCTGTGCTCTGAAAGAGATTAGTGAGATTCTTTGCCCACGTAAGGGGACAATCTCTTGGAAGACTCAAGAAACCTATAATTAGACTACATGTTGTCCAGCTCAGACAGCTGGAGGTTGGATGAAAGTTGGTGTGAGGGGGAGCGAATGCTCTGTTTTTCCCCCTTCAGGAGTCTCAAGTTTCCTGTTGCAAAGGAGTTGAGAGGTCACACGGTTTCAATCTCTTAGCGTCTACTTACCTATATCAAGAAACTCCATTGCAACCTGAGTTGTCTCACCCTCTAAGTGGGCTGGTGCTGGTCAGCAGGTGAATGTACAGTGAGGAATGTGCAGCCCATTGGCTTGGTTTCGCGAGACAAACTGCACAGCAACAGCACGTGCTCAACACACGAGTCCTGGTGCATCATCTCTACCCTTCCTTTTTCTTGTATACTGACAAGCTTGTCCTGTACTGCCCCACTTTCCTCCCAAGCGGGATTTCCTTGCCTTCCCACTCTTTTAGGCAGGTATTGTGTGAGTAGACAAACAATAGTACACATCAAGTTGTATTGGATGACATCTCTAACCATTGTGTTAGCAGAATAAAACATAGTAACAAGAAGAATGGCTGCCACTCATTTTCTATTTAAATTGAGCATTCTTAAAGACAGACAAGAGTTGATGTAAAATACCTATTTTTCACTGTATTTTGCACATGACTTTTAAATTGTCTCTTTAGGGAGAGTATCTAAAACGTTTGTCATTCATTTGGGGATTATTTTACATTCTTTTCATCCTTTGCTCTTATATTCTTCTGCAATATTATTAGTGGTTAAGAAAATTGCATGAGTACTGTGCTAAATACAACCGTGTTGTAAATACTGGGGGTTTTTAATGTTATTTACGTGCTAGAGATTTGGACACTGTTCTCCTGTTCAAGTGAATGCCTGAGGAACAGATTGGTGTACTAAATAGCTGGTTATGAGTGAAAAATGGAAAAGTTCACGTCCAAGGTTTTATTTTAACAGGACTATGTTTAGTCCAAATTTCATTTTATGTAAAATTGTAATTTACAGTTTTGCAGCAGTGCATATGCACTTTTACTCTCTGATGTTTGAGACAAAAGAATTCAGTGTTTTTGGATTACTTTCTGTGGCGTTTTAGCCCCAGTAGTGATCACTGTGAATTTGCTGCGATTGAAAGGATTTAGGCTTACGTAATGGAGGATAAGAAATTTGTGTTAGTTTTGTATAATCCCAGTTTTAACTCTTTTTTCCTGCATGACTATGTCACGTTGTATGGGTGGGATCTTCATTGGGAATTGTTTTAAAGTTAGCCACCTTCATCTTCAAATGAAATGTGCTGATAAAATTAGCCTTGCATCTAATCCTTTTCCTTAGCAGATGTCACAGAGCAGCAGAAAGCTGTGCATACACCATTCATAGAGAAACCGCTTCAGCAAAACACAGCCATTGCTGTGCTGGTACTTTCCCAGGCTCCCAGCTCCTGCTGAGCATCCCTGAGAGAGCAAAGGTTTTTCTGCGAGCATGCTGTGTACCTCCATTACTGCCGTAAGAAACGTGTGCCCCACTGGAGCACTCTGTTTTCAGCTTACTTCTGTAGCTGTCACTGATCTTGGAGTTGAGAACAGCTCTATGAAAATGAGAAAACAATGTCCTCAATTTTTAAATACTTCTGAAAGCATATTTTCAAGTATAGATAACCACCGCTGCTCTGGGTATGTACATGCTGTCTCATACCCCTGCACACTGTTTTATAACATTCCAGGTAAACTGCTTTCAGTTGTTTAGTTTCATTCTCATCATTTTTAGGGAAAGCTTTCATAGTTCTCTCTTTCATCTAGCCAAACTGAAAGTCCATATAAAATAAATGCATTTTTCAAAGGAGATGCTTCGTCTTAGCCTAAAATACTGTTTTGCTTTTAATGGATAGAGAGTGGGTCTCCACCTCCTGCAACTTTGTCATTTGTCTGGACACAACTGTGTACATACATATGTGCATTTGTATGAGTGCAAGAGAAGAGATGCAGATGTGACCGGGGGAAAGCAGGCTGCATCTGTTCTGTCCTCAGTTACACTGATGGTCAATGTCTGAGGTCAGGTGTGGCTGTTCCTTCTGCCTCCCCTTCCCCTGCACTGAGAAGACCCCAGATTCCTGTTTTTATGCAGAGGCTGTGCACAGCAAACCATATCTCACATTAATGGATTGTGTACCAATCCTGAATAATCACCGAAGTAAGGGCTGAGACCCATAAAACTTTACTGAATGCGACCACAAAGGTGTCTGGGCAACAAATAAGGCACTGAGTATAGCAGACAGTGGTCTGCCTGCAGTTTTCACCAGTTTGGAGCTGGCAGTTGCAGCTGCAAAGCAGTTTGGCAGTGCAGGCCTGTAGAGTACCCAGATCTTCAAGTGAATTTTTTTTCTGTGCCTTGTTCTGCTTAGATGTGAGCATGAAGCTTTACTGTGCTTTGGGTAGACAAGAGTGAATTTGCCATGGTTAAAAGTAATATTCTCTAATGCAAAATGTGAAAACCAGTATCGGAGATCTTTCCATTAGTCCCAGCACTGTATCAGACTGAAAGAAAATGCAGAATGCTGAGGCTGTTCCTCACCTCAGAGTAGACTGTTCTTTGCAACAAGATACCACTATACCTCTGGTGCACAGAGAGCATAATGCAGCAGGAGACCCTACGGAAAAGTTCTGTTGGGTTTTTTTCCTCCTGTTTTTGAGAGATGGATTTGTGAAAGCAGGTCAGACAAAGCTTGGGGCTATATGGCTTGTTACGAGTATGAACTTTGGTTTCCTTCCCCTTCCCTGTTACGTGTAAGTCTAAAGGGAAAATACTCTTTAACAGAATGACTGCAATTATTTAATTAACTGTTTGCTTAACTATAGTGTTGTGATTTTTCTGTGCCTGTAAGTGTCTGTCTTTCTAATACAGCATGCATTGGCACATCATCCTCTGTCCCTTCCTGGAAAGTATATTCAGGAGTCATGGCAATAGTCACAAAAGGTTTTGAAAGAGAATGTCTGTGCAGATGTTGAGGTAGAGCTGCTTCATCACCTGTAGCAACTTGTTTTCATACCAAATATTGCGCTCCCTCCTCATGCAGGCTTACACACAGAGAACTGTACCCAAGTACTCTCAGACTGACTCTCTAGGTGCCACCTTTACCCTTCTCACACTCTTCCATCCCCTTTTGGGTACCCCTGCCTGGACGCTGGCTGCAGCACCAGCTATGCAATGATGGTGGTGGGTGGAGGCGAGTCCTAGGTCCTGCTGACTGACTAGAGAGCCGTGTGCCAATGATGCTGTAGTGTCTGACATGGCCTCTTGCTAAAGGCACTTGTTTCAGGATGAGTTGAGGTATGCTTTGACTCCCCTCAAAACCCCACCTTGTTTCTGTCAGTTCCGTTTGGCAGGGAGGGAGGAAAATCCCAGCATCGTTTGTTGTTTGGTTGTACCAGGAGAAAGCCCCCAGGCAGGGACATAAATACAGCGAGCAGTAGTAGGGATCTGACTACTGGTGGGACTTACTCATCCCCCTGGCGCTGTTTGGATTTAGCCATCTGGCTCCGACCCTGCTTACACCTGTCAGCTGAGGGTGACAGTGCCAGAGCCAGGAGTTTGTGAGCGTCCCCTTGGAACTTTGCCTGGCCAGCTGGCAGCATATATCATCAGCCAAGTCTCCTCTTCCTCCTCCTCCTCCTCCTCCTCAACCTTGGATATGTCAATCAACGTATATAGCCGTGCCCTCCAGCCCCAGTGAGGAAGGTAGATTTCAGCACCTTCTAAGCCCAAATAGAAGTGAAGGGTTTCAGTCTTTCTTTCCTGCACTAGAGGAGGAAAAAAATCCTGCCCCCCCCCCCCCCCCCTTCCTTGGTGGTCTCCACTAGGATGGGCACATCATGCCCATTGGAGGTCATACCTTAGCAAGATGAAGCTAGCTCGTTCTGGTGCTGGAATTTTAGAACGGAGAGGAGAGAATAGGAAGAGTAGGATCCTACCAAGCAGGATCAGCCGCAACCAGGAAGAGGTTAGGAGCAGACTGAGGTTTGGCTGCATTAGGACATGAGGCCTGTTCACTCAGATGTGCCTCTTTCTAACTTCTTCCAGTAATGCCGTGCTCATATTTATCATCAAAGTGATAACTGCTGTTTGCCATTGCTGTCATCCTCTCATCTGTATGCCAACAAACCTCCCACCAGTTTGGGTGGCAGAGGCCTTTTGGGCTCAGCTCCTGTGGTGAAGGTGTGATGACCCTCCCTTCAAAACAAGCCAGTTCTTGGCTGCCACTGGGACGCAGCAGCGCTCCCGCCCCTCTGCCAGGGGGTCTTTGTGAATGCTGTGTTAGTGAGCTACAGTCACATCCGTACTGCTTTTTTTTAAGCCACCCCCTACACCCCGATGTCTCTAACATTGATGGGGAAATAACATTTTCCCACACACAAACGGAGAATTGGTGCCACAGTGTCACAAAAACTAAGTTGGTTCATTAAGCAATAACTTCAGGCAAAACCTGAACATTTAATAATTTATAAAGATGTATTTGTCCTCTTTTCTATCGGTGTATAACAACATATGCACTGTTTATAACCTGTTTATAAAAGGTTGTTGCCAATCTTAGGCTGCACTAGTTGCTTTTATACTGTGAAGCCTCTTACTTGCTGATGAACTCGATGAATGCATTTGCAATACTTCAGTAACCCGCCCATAACAGCCTCTCCTTTGATTTCTTGCAATACAAACCTTCTGGATGAATCTGAATTATCACATGCCACACAGCCTGTTTGGCTCCATGGCATGCTACCCTAATTACCATTTGTTAAAGAGACTCAGGACCGCTAGGAAGATGTTTTGTGTGAAATGGATGGTGTTTATTACGTCCTCCAAATAACACTCAAGACTCTAAGCATAAATTACTAAGCAATAATCAGAAGCAAAGGACAATGAGATGATCCTATACAGAGTGGAGAGTAACCAAAATCAGAAGTTTCTTCAGCAGGTAAGACTTTTGCCACCTTGTAATCATTTACTTTTTCAGCCTGATGCATGGCATTGTTTAACCAGCAGATATATTAAGAAAAGACGACCTGAAATAAGTGCAGGAATTCACCCGGTCGTCCTGGCTTAGATGAACTCCCAGAGACTTAGTGACCTCTCTTGCCCTTTGCTTACTATTAATCTAGAACCCACCTGCCTTTCTTCAGAAGTTTCTGCTAAGACTTTTACATAGTGTTTATGTTACGAAGAACTTTTTGATGCTGTCGCATCGGTGTTTGGACCTTTGGGTAAAGTGGACCTTTCTACCCTACTTCTTCAGGTTACCATTCCTGTGTGTTTGCTATGGTCATGTTGCATTAGAGAGCGTGTGTGTGTGCCAGTGCTAAATCCATGGCTCCGGAGTGTCTTTACATGATAACAATCTTCTCATGTTGGAGTCCACACCACAGTATCATCATGTCCATGTGACCTGAAGTGTGTTAGGATCTCCTTACAGACAGGCATGCAGTGCTGTACTCTGTCCAGGCTTTTTTCCCCTTAGGAATGACAACAGTTTAAAATGGTGCTGAGGAAAACTGTTCAGCCATATATGTTTTTAAAAGGAGAAGCAATGCAGGACCAGTGTAAAGCATACAGTGGAAAGGAGACAGAATTCAATATGATCTTTAATCCTACTTGTACTCTGGTTGAAGCCGAGCAACTTCTTTGGAGCTGTAAAGGGATTTCAGCATGTGTTCATCTATTAATTTATTAATTTTTTTATATCTGTGCTATTCACAGCAAGCCCTGTATTGCAAACCTGAAGCCATACTTTCTCATATTGTACAAAATGATATGGATAAAACATCACTCAGCACATCTAAATGCATGCCTATATATGCAATCATCATGCATATAGTCACACATCTGTTTTTCTCTTACTTTCAGAATTATATAGTCTATTGGCATGGCTGTGTGCTTTTTACATTGATTTAACCAGGTAAAATCAGATAATGTATATTCTATTGCAGATGCTGATATCCTTTTATTTTCCCATTTTCTGTAGACAGTGATAAATGAAAATTGATGTTTCGAAATTGAGAATTTCATTATCCAAAGAAACCTAATGCTGACATGCAGAATTGGTCTAGCAGAAACAGAATATCTGATCCAGGTCATCATCAACTGCTCTCTAATTATGATGACAATACAAAAATGAAGCAAGCTTACCTTAGCTCCGGAGACTCTTTTTTGCTGTATCCCAGGCAGTTTCCTCTCCTTATTCACTTGGAAAGGGCAAATCCACTTGAACAAAGAAAAATAAATACTGGAAGAGTGAGGGATTTAAGGAGTCCTCATCTGAGCTCCTGATCCACTTGTTTTTAGCAAATTGCAAAAACCTCGATCCAGTAGTAGCTCAGAGCGACTTTCTTCTCCTCGTATGTTCTGTGGGCTGAGAATCTGCAAGAATAGACCTGAGACGGTGCTGCAAGAGAGAGACAGCGGGGGGACCTTGGCACAGAGTTGGACCAAACTCTAAATATAGCCCAACCCACTTTCCATGCAGTTCTCTTCATACTCTGGAGGCAGATGACCTTGTCAGAAAACTGACCTCCCAGCATGTCACTCTCTACAAAGAGAAGATCTAAGGGAACAGGACTGCAACGTAAAAGGACAGAAAAGCAATCAACCAACTGCTTGCAGCAAATGAATGTAGGTATGAGCTCTATTTTTACGGCAGTTGCAACTGATGGAGTCATAATGTGCTTTATTTGATCATTTAGACAAATGAGCTGCATGCCAGTTCACAAAAGACCTGTACAGATGAGAGATTGCATTTTAATTGCTAGTCTTAAATAGAGAGCACCAACATAGATGAAAAGCCTGTCGCCTTTCCTACTCTCAAAAACCTTAACACAGCAGAGTGTGTAGTATTTCCCTAAAAGCTTCTGTCTGTAAGAAATGATCCTTCCTTTCACTTGCTCTTATAGTAATACTTTTTGGAAAAGTGAGTTAAATCCACAAATGTATATTCTGGTACTGTATAAATTTGAGATGCTAGGGTAGCTTGAAAGGGCAGTACAAACTGCGATATCAGAGGCAAAACTGCAGAGAAATATGTAGTATATGCAGAGGAGGAAGCAAAAGAATAAGAGGCATAGAAACATAACCCTTGTGCCTTAGATAGGGAACTGCTTTTCAACAGATGCTTTATAATCCAGGGAATTTGCCACTCTAAACTCTATGTGGCAACATGGCAGGGTATTTTGTTCTTAACCTGAAGGAGAGTTTAACTTGATAGGAGTCAACGTGATACCCTGTCAAACAGGGACCTGATACTGCTATGTCATATGAAGGCTTCTGAATAAAAAAAGCTGCAGAAATCTGAGCAACTCAAAATGTCTGCTCTCACGTTCTGTGTTTAAGACATAGAGCAGAGTTGAGACAAAAGATTGTTTGCAGTATTGTTCTTCAGTGGGATATATTTGTTGGTGGTAACATATATCTAAGTGTATGCTACATTATATGCATGCATGCAATCTTCAATATTCAGAGAAAACCTGAGAAAACATCAGGACTGTGATAACCTTATAGTGTAGATGTATATGTCTGCAAAATGTTTTTGAGCCCCAGAGGCCTGAATTATACCAGTCGTCAGTAAAGTAGCAATGTGTATCTGTGAACAATAATTTTGGCCGCTAAGTTTTTGCAAAGTGTGCTATATATTTTTTTAATTGAAGCCTACTATTTTTGACAAGTTCCACTGTGTAATTTTATCATGATCTATAGGCTTTAAGTCCACAGGGTCAGACAGACTCTGTGTGTTACCTTCAAACAAAAACTACAGCTGTAAACTACAGCTGCTTCCCAAGATAGTGGGAGTACAGTAGAAAATATGAATCTCCTGCAGTATTAAGGGAGACATCACATCTGGGACCGTACTACATTCCTGGGCATAACTTGCTCATAGACCTAGGCTAGAGCCCACCCATTAAGGAGTTTTATGGATTTATCCAAGTTCCTCTTTCCTCCTGATTTACCTATTTCTTCCCCATTAACAAGAATAAGTGTTTGTTAGGAGTGAATATTATAACAAATGAAGGATGCTGGTATTTGAAGAGAGGACCTGAAAAAGGAATGAGTCTGCCTTCAAATAGACATATGTTGAGTGACATACTAACACTAAGTAGTGAAATTCTAAATGTATGGGATACTGACATCATTAAACACCCAACAGCATCATGCTATCTGCATTCCAGGGTGGTACCCTGATGCGATCCAGATCAACCCTACCAATTCTAGCTCCGCAGTGCCACTGCCATTTCTGCCTCCCTCTCCAGCGTTGGGATATTGAAATTGCCACAGATTCCCTCATTTAGAGTGTGAAGGAGATGAGGATAAGGGAGGGAATATGTACTGCTCCCCAGCATGAGTTAGTACTCTTCACCTTCTGCAGCAAACAGCTGGAGCAGCTTCCACACATGATAGATCGGTAGTTCTTAGAAAAAGAAGGAATCACAGTGCTCGGTGGGTCCTAAAGCACAGGAATAGTCATACTTTGCCAGGAACTGTGACATGCACTTCTCCTATATGAATTTTGTGGAGGAAGAGTGAGTTCTTGCTTATATAAATAATATGTTGGTTGGCTTTGTGGAGGGAGTGTTAATCTTTGGGGAGGCTTTTATAGAGCAGTACTGTTCGTGTGTACAGGGCTGTAAATGTTGCCTGACTAACCCCACTAATGTGAACTTCCTGAAAGGAGGGGAAAATGCTTTAAGAGTGGTTGTATGAGTTCGTCAATATGGATGGAACAGTATTTTGGTTGACAGCTGTATACACTCAAGTTTTCTTTAGCATGGCTTTTGCATGAGTCTCCTGTCCACACCACCAAGAGGGAAATGTAGTAGGGAGTTGGGCCCTAGTTTGTGCCTAGCTTCTCCTGGGCTCATAACTTGTGTTTTCCGTATGATGCTGGACAGTCTTTCTGCTTCTTTGTAGGCAGTTTTTCTCTTTGACTACCCAGCCTTCTTTGGTAGCGTTTCCTCTGGAATGATCTGGATCTAGCTTTTCCAGAGCCCAGGCCGCTTCCTCTCTCAGATGCCTCTGTTGGGATTGATACTTCTTTCAAGCCAGCCTTGTGGGGTTGCCCCTCGTCCAGTCATACATTCTGTAACTAGTATTTGTGAACTGATTTTTTTTTCTATTAACCCAAAATTCCTAGGCTCTTGTAGTTGTTTAAAGATCCCATGGAACATTTCACAAGGTGAGATATGTGAACCATAATGGCTTCGCCAGTTTCCAATGTGGTCAACTGTATCCTGGCTTGCCCCATTACTCTGCTTTTCAGAGTTGGATAGAGTGTTCTCTTATTAGCATAAACTGTTGCACAGTATTGCTGGCATCATTTTGAGTGGTTTCTAAAGTGGCTGTAGGGTATATAATGCCTGGCATCTGTAAAGAAGAGAAGCCTTTTTTACAAGGTTAAGTATTTAATTTTATAACGTTCATCCAGTGGATTTGTAAACAGCCAAAACCCGTGCTACGTACAAACAAAACTGTCTCCCACCTCCCCATCTCTCTAGAAATATGCTTTTAAACTGAATTTGGAGATTTAAGAAGATTATTGGAAGTTTCAGCATAAAGGATAGTTTTTGAGAGAAGAAAAGAAAGAGAAATGAGGAGACTGCAGCAATTTGTGGGTGTCATCTGAGCCTTCCCTTGTGTCATTGGCGAAGGGTACTAGAGTAAACAGCAGAACTGATTTGCACTCTGTGCTGATGTATTATTGTATCTTCAGGCTCTGTTTGCTCTTGTTTGGCAGGCCCGTAATGAAGAAATTAAGTTGGATCACAAACAATAAAGGGGCCTGTCATATTCCTAACATGTCAAATCTTTGTGTTTGCCCTTTGCTTACCATAGGTTTTAAAACTACAGTGACTAAATGAATATTGAGTTCTCCGTTTTTACCTTGGTGATGCTGTTATTCCTTGTGCGAGGCAGCAATAGGATGTCAAATTCAACCCTTGTCTTGCAGGAGAAAAAGTTATTTTTATTAGAAGGAGGGTGGCCTGCTACTTTTACATCTGATCAGTCACTTTCTGTGATTTTTCTGACATGTTTCTGTCTTATAAGGCAGTATATAAAAAAGAAAAAGTCAAATTATGAATAGGGCTGGGTTGTAGCTCTACTACAAGCTGGGCCTAACATTGATCATGTTTATTCTTCTGTGCTTACATGTGTACACCAGAGGATTTCCTCTGGTCTTATTCTCCGAAATGCCCTTTATTTTGTCTTCTGGGTCACTCCCAGTCAGCAAGTCAAGATGTGTCAAAAACAAGCTTGGAAGTACCCATTATGAATATTAAAAGAGAAGGTGTTAAAAATAAGGGATAACGGAGGGGCAGTTTTTACAAATGCTCTGTGGGAGATTCTTTGCATGGCACATAGTTATGTCTGTGTGCTAAAAAATTTTTATCATATTGGAGCATAGTGAAAATTAATTTGATATTATTCCATTAAGACCTGTTCTTTTTTGTTTGAACTGGCAGTGATTTTAATTTAAATTGCCATTCAATGTAAGAAAGAGGAACCTAAACTGAATATCCTGTCACCAGATTTATTGGGCAAAAAAAATTGTTTGTGGTAGATGTGCCTTCTGAACTGCCTAGGGAAGGGGTTTACATTTTTGGAAGAATGTTGTCTTTGTAGCACAAGCTATTGCTGATACTTAGAAACTATTAAGGAAATTCCTACAGACTGTTTGCAAGAAACTCTGGCTTGGCACAGGCTTAGGATGGATGGAGCGGGAAGGAGCTTATGCCATCTGAATGTTACCTAATGGGACAAAATTGAAGCGCTTTTGATTCTTTGATAGGACTCTGTTTCTGCTCAGTCTCATATTATATGTCCTTTAGGTATGCCTCACAAGTACACTTTAAAATACCTTTTTTACTTCTACCTTGGCAGGTAGAGTCTGTGGTCCAAGGCATCCTCGCAGATACAGAAACTTACTGTTGTGCTGGAATAGGCCTGTTTGGGGAAAGGAGTCCTTAGTTCATAGAGATGGGAAGGGAAAACAGTGCCCAGACCTTGGGGGACCGTGGCTGGTTTGGGATGATGGAGCACTGGCACCACATGTAATTACCGTGGAGATTATCTCAGCCCAGGGAGGGAGGCAGCTCTGTTCTCTGCTGCAGTAGGCTGACAGGGAAAGTTAACGAAGAAATGGTAATTAACTGGTAGTCACTTGCAACAGAGCTTTACGTGCAACTTTTGACTTCCTAGTAACACTAACAGATACCAGTTCATTCACAGTTTTTCCTCTTTAGTTCCAAATGGTCAAAGTACCCAAGTATTTTAAGGCCTTATGAGTGAAGGCACTATATTTGATTTATGACCCTGGTGAGAAAAGTATGAACACTTCATCAGTGTTTTAAAACTGGAGTTGCAAAAGCTATAATGAAAAAAAAAAAAAAATCTTCATTAATTATTGAAGTGGCACACTGCTTAGCCATGTTGTCATTCTTCCTTGCATCAAAGATTTCCACTGAGCTGTATTATTATGTCTTTTGATGCAATTAAATAGTCTTTTTTCATTTCCTGTCCATATATGTGTTCTCTCACTGATTTTTAGACTAAATCTTGTTCTACTCTACTGTTTAAAATGATTTAGCTAATCCTTATTCAAGGGAGGTAAGGGAATGTTGGGGTTTTTTTTTTCTGTAATCTGTCATCTGGATTTCTCAGTTGTAACACTGCAGATGATATGTGCCCATAATGGGGAGAATTATTTATCTTTCTGGGGATGCCAGTGGACCCATTCTAATCTAGTCAGAGCAGTGTGAGAAATTAAGAGGGTACTGACACTGTTGTAGCTATTTTCGATGCAATGGTTGTGTGTTGATTTTCCCCAAGGCCAGATTAGTTTTGTAACTAACATTTTATCTAATTTACTAGCACTTTCTAAAGTATTGTCGTGGTAAATAGCCAGCAACTGGTCTGAAGAACCACATTAAGAATAAAATTTGCATTCTTAACCATTCCACGTGGCTGGTCTGGAGGTCCCCAAAAGAGCTTCACAGCTATTGCTTGGCCAGTTGGCTTTACACCTTGGGCTCCAGGGTATCCGAGCTATTATTAGGCTTCTCAACAGGAAAATTCAAAGCTGTCCATTGCCTACAGAGAGGGAACTTGGAGAGGATTGTCGTGGTAGACATGAAAGAGATCCTCCTTTCTGGATTAACAGTGCTGGTGACACACAGATGAGTAATTTGGGATCTGTCCAGGAGGCAGTTTGAGCTGCTGCTTGCCTATTGCCACTGCACACCACTGGCTTTCATACCTGCTTCTCCCACTGCTACGCGGCACCTTTCCATCCCTTCTGATGGCCTCTCCTTGTCTCTCTATCCCTTTCCTTTTGTCAGGGAAGTAGCTGAGCTTGGAATGCTTTAAAATATTTAAAATGTTAAACCTTTTTTCTTAGTTAATCAGCCCCCCAGCCAGGCCTGTTTTATTTAAAAGACCTCATCTGTTCCTTTGGATACTGGTGGGCAGCACAGCAGGACCTGCCAGAGCTTCATGTTTCCTGCTGCCTTGAGGAGTGATACCGTAGTGGTACGTTAAAATACTGTCATCACCATTTTTAGCCCAGTTGCTGTGATCAGCATAACTGCGGTGGCAAGAGGAGGCCTCTCAGCTGAGCAAGGATGAACACAGATCAGTACTGTTTAATCAACTAGTAAATAAAAACATAGCCTGCAAAGCAGCCTGAAATTAATCCATCATAGCACACCCAAATTGAATGAACTATGCCCACCTACAGGGTAATGACAAGCACATACATTCCTGTAACGTATCTGAAACTAGAAAGAGAGCATAACAAATACAAAACCTATTTCCACAGTGTACAGGGCTTTTTGTTAAAAATCAGAAAACACAGGCTTTATTTAAAGTCTGGTTTCAGATATGAGGCAATTTTAGAACAGTCAGAGGAAGATGGAAGTCGGGGGAAGGGGAAAGCGGGGAGGGGGGAACAATAATAAATTGTGTACAAACTTTGTTTTCATGCAAGTAATTCTAGTTAATTACTGATATGTAGCCCTGATGGGGGCATAAGGGAGAAAGCAGGGATTCCTGTTCAGACCCAGAGAATCTTCGGACCAGGAGTGTATCTCTGACTCTGGGCAGTGCCAGATATGTCAAATAAAAGTTGAGGGAATCTCCCTCGTGGACACGCAAGACAGGTTTTCTCCAAATTCCGTCACAGAGATTAGTTTAACGGTAAGAAATGAACTTGTCCTGTACTGGCCTGTGTCACTGGGGGTCTTTTGGATACCAAATAGATGTCTGATCTCACTTAGCTTCCAGATTAAAAAAAACAAAACAAAACAAAAAAAAAACACTAGTGGAAATTATTCCCTCAGTTATCTTTGGGTATGTATGCAAAACAGTATTTTTCTATTCTGAGCTTTCTTTTTAAATGCGTGTTCATTTTTCCTATATTATGAAGAGTTGTAAGCACTATGCCTCCTTTCTCAAAAAAACCCTTCTGTTCTCTTCATCCCCTCTTCCTGTGAGGAACTTTGCATAGTTGCCATCATTTCTGTCAGCTTCCTTTATCTTCATTTCAGTCATAGGCTGGTTCAAACCACAAGTCGCATTTTCCAAAGAATTTTAAGTTTTATTTTCTGTTCCTTTTCAGTTGTAACTTTTTCTTTATTTGGGGGCATTTGGAGGTGTGCTGCCTAAAAAAGTTTTACTTTTTCAGTCAGAATTAATTATTTATGTTGTGGTCACTATAGCTCCTTTATTAATCATTTCTGAGTAGAAAAGTGGCATGTAAAGGTCAGAAGTCTCAGTAATAGTGAACCAGCCTAGTAAACACAAATTTGTATGTACTAGCTATTTTGTACAAACAAGATTGCATTCATATCAAAGCACGTGTCATTATCTCCTATATCATTAGTCTTACCTGCCTTTAAAAATACTAGTATAAATAACCAAGCAAATGTGCATTCTTTGTGAATATATTAGTTAAAGCTGAAGATTAAAAGGAACCTGTTAAATTACCTACATATCTGTGTGCTTATTTATTTATGTGTATGTGTATAATATGCAGATGTGTATGTATTAATATGGGGTGTATATGTATATATTTAGTATTCATATTGAATGTACTTAGGCATATGTGTGTATATCAATACTAGATTTGAAAGAAGTTAGAAACCATTGCACTGAATGATTTTAAATAGTGATCAGTATCAGAAATGAGAAAGTCTTATTTGTATGTGTGTGTGTGTGTGTTAAGCATAAATGGCTTTTTCCATTTCAGCATGGTTCAAAATAAAATCAAATATAAATACTTCATATCTGGAAAGCCAGTTAGTATGTGCCATGCTGCTGATGTAATACCAAAGGAAGAAGCATGAAGAGCTGTGGAATTCGCATTTATTATTCTATATCGAGAGCATTACATGACTGTTCAGACATCTTTAATGAGCTTGTGCTTGCGTAAGGTCCACACGTTGCAGGAAAACAGATGCAGAGGATTGCTGCGCTGAACATCATCACCCTTTCAGCAGCGTATTTCACCAGCACCTGCCTGCCTGCTCATTTGCACTGCAAGGGAGATCAAAGTCAATGTTGTATTAATCAATTAGGTTCGGCATTTGCGCCAACTTAGTATTAAGGAAGGATTTGTGCTCTCTCCTGTTCTGGCAGAGAGGAGTCTCCTGGGCAGCTTGACACCTCAAAGCAGGGCAAGCAGTGCTGCTCTGATACAGACCTGTTTGGAATCTGTGGGCTGGGTGCTTCTGCATTTATTCACATCAAATTATGATTTATTTTGTGAATAGCCCTGCTGACATCAAGGTAACTATTTGCAGAGGAAAGTACACTGTTTAATGTGAGCATGGTTGGCAGAGTCTGGCCTGTGGTACTTTGATGCCCACAACAAAACACTCCTGTCATCATGGGAGCTGACATGGTGTCACAAACAATCACGACTCGAAACTAGCTGCTGTCTCGATTGGGACGTGAGTGGCTGTTTCTGGAACAAATAAAAGTTCTGCTGTTGTATGAAATAAAGATACTCTGGTACTGCAGAAAGATGCTCAAATTTGAACTCTTTTCACAGGTGTTTGTTGAGTCTGAGGCTGGACATTGGTTCCCCTCTTCTTTTGCTTCTTGCTGAAAGTAGAGGATGTTGCATCACGAAGTGCAGTCCAAAACTCAGATGGGCAGTGGACAGGTGGTACATTGTTTGTCAGGCTATTTCAGATCATGGAAACCATTTGTCCAGTTTTAGATTGCTATTGCTAGCAGTGTGTCTTTTAGTTATGAGAAAGAGAAGAGGTTATTTAAAACTTAGGCGACTCCTGTTTGCCTTTCAGAGCATGCCAAATGGGATTTAAGAAAGAATGCTTAAAGATCACAGGCAGCTTCCCCTGAATCTATTTTATGCAATTCTCATTTATTTCTGACATGAAGTAAATATGTTGAAAAAGAGCTGGCTCAGTAATTCAATTTAGTGAGACATGCACAGATACACTCTGGAATGGGTGATTGGGGCTCAAGCACGGTGAGCAAGAGGGACAAAGAGGTGATTAGTTCTGATTTCTTTGATGTACTTCATATATATCATTGTTCCATAGCCTGCTTGGATGTAGTACATCCAGGACCCCGGGGGTGTGGAGCTGGTATGTGAAAAAGCTGGTCACTCCTCCAGTATCTCTGGAGTCAGGTCAGAAGAGACAGAAGTCAGTGATGGGTTTGCAAACACAGAAGCTGCCCTACCAAAATGCAGCACAAGGAGTTTACTAGAGGAAGGGTGATATGGAGGGAAACAAGCACGTGGTAATGCACAATGGTAACACTGAGTTACCAAGGCACCTTTTAAACTGCCAGGAGTATGCTGGATGATGTAATTTTTCAGCTTCTTCTAATGAAGTATCATATCTGAGATTCCAAAGTGGCCAGAGGACATAAGTGGTCAGTGAGTTTGGAGAGGAATAGGCCAAGGAAGGAGCTCTTGCTGTGCAGGGGCAGGCATATGGTGCAGGAGCACTCGGACATCCTCAGGAGAACAGAAAGGAGGAACCCAGTAGATTGACACAGGTACTTGAGCTGTAATATAAGGAAGAAATTTGTTAGTTTCCCAGACCCTCAGCTTGCTGTCTTTTCCTGCTCGCCTGCTGCCGTGTGTTAGGCTGTACAGGACTAGACAGATATATTTTTTTTTGCATTAATAATAAATTTATAATAATGTAAACCCATATCACCATTCATGATATTAAAAAAAAAAAAGTGGGCTTTGGAATACTCTCTCCTTTTTACTTCTGGTGGCCAATAAACTTTCGCAGAAAACTTTTCACCTTCAGCCAATGTCTGATGAACACTCTTTGGACAGTAACAGTGATGTTCTAGCAAAAGTGGCAGTCGTACTGGGGATGGCTGCTCATTCTTCTTGTTATGATCCAAATGACAGCTCAGAAGAGTCAATTGGACTCAGTTTGTCCCTCAGAAGAGAGGGAAAGTAGCTCATGAGGGCAACTCATGGAGATCAGTGCCATATATTTCCTAGTGTACACGTAAGCCTGATTTAGACCTGTCATATCCCTTGCTCGTGTACTTTGAGAAGAGATCCCAGAATGGCCAGCCACCTAGTGTCCTCTGAAGCTGACTTGGCACCAGCTTAAGGGGCAGCTTAATGTTGCAGCTACCCTGTGGTAAAGGGCTGCCAGGAGTGACATCCCTGCTCTTCCACTGCCACCAGCCACTCACCCCCACGGGCTCCAGCACTTGTGTGGCCACAGTCGGTTCAGCTGCTGATTTGGTGGCTGTGCCGGTAAAGAGAAGGAAGCAAATTGGCCGGTTGAGCTGCAGTGTCCACTTGGTGCACACATTTGTGCATTTGCTCTAGATCGGGAAAGTGGGGGCTTTTCTTGTTCCCAATTAATAATTCAGAATATGTCTTCATCCTGCGTTGAGATGCAAACAAGTGCTGCCAGTTCTTCCATGGTGTTCGTTTTGGTCTGAATTAAGTTCGTTAACGTGTTTAACTAACACCTTCACAGTGGGACACAGAGTGGAAGTTACAAGATGGTATCATTCCAGGCATAAATATATACCCATTTTGTTACCTGTTCTGTCACATTAGGATTTTCAAAGCCACTGCCTTAGTGCCATATCATATACAATGTTGCATCTGCGGATGAATAAAGATTCCTTTTTTCCCCTTCACATCCTTTTACTTACCTTTCGCTTCAATTCTTTGGCATATCTTTCACATATCCTTTCATTTAGCTTTTTTCAATAAGTACCTATTTCAACATGGAATTAGTAAATACCAGCCATAGTTGGTTGTTTTTTTCTCTCTCTTTCATGTTCTCTGGCCATCAGTTTGCTCACAGCTAGTGATTGCATAGATATACTTACATCATCCATATTTGGGGTGATGCTTAAGAAATCCTACTGTTCCTCTTTATTCAAAATAAGTAACTTAATCTTGAAGCTGAGAACTTACAGCTTCAGAATACAGGAGATTGCAGCAATGACTAAGTACCTGTTGGGCAGAAATATTCCAGATACAGAAATTGAATTATTCAGTTCAATGCATGTTAATGCTTCTGGCAATGATCAGGGAAGTAATTCAGTCCCCAGCAGAAACTTCTGTGTTTGAATATAATATTTTAAGCACTAATATAGCACTATTAGAGGGATCTGTTGTTCTGGATAATTTTTTTCCCCAAAGTCTCTCTGTAGATAAAAGAGATGAAAAAGAGAATGAGTAGAAACCTCTTAATTTAAATAGTTTTCTTTCAAAACATAAGCCTTTTTTAGTCTGGTGGACATTCTGCATAAACTTTGGGAATGGTGCCTTTGCCTAATTATTACCAAAGTAAGAGGCACACAATTAAAATCTACTTGCAGAAAACGTCTGCATACATTTTTGTTATACCAATCTTGTAATTTTTACTCTTCTAGGTACTTGGTGTCAGTAAGCCATTTGGGGCTTTTGGATGGAGGCTGGGGTGGGGTTTATGTGCATTTTTGTGTTTGGTTTGATTTATTTTTTTTCTTCCTTGATCTGCAAGACTTGTTTTAGTAGGAGGAGACAAGTTATTCCTAAAGAAGCGTCAGCAAACTTAGCAAGAAAGATGTATTTTTACAGTAATCCTATGGACCATAGTGCCATTAGTCTTCAGTACTAGTGCTGTTGCTTGTTTTGGGGTCTAATGAGATTGGTCTGTAATTATATATGGTGAATGTAGTGCTACGGATCCAAGATTGTTTTACGTGTTCTGAAATAATGTGGAGAGATGTCATGCAACTTGAGATGTAGTTTATCAAAAACATCTTCTTTCATTGTTCACTGCTTAGCTTAATTCAAAGGAGGTTTTGGAAAGATTAGATATTTCTACCTGTGATACTGCAGCTGGCATCCACTGTGCAGCATTCCAGAAAGATAAAGAAATATCTTGCCTGTTAGATGTAATACTGTGAAGAAGGAGGGAAATCTGGGACTTTTCTTACAATAGATTTCAAATACCAGTGTTCTAAACTGATAAAAAATCCTGTTACAGCTGTACTTATTGTCAATCCTGAGATTGTATCATTGTGACAACCTTTCAGCTGAAGATTTTGTCGCTATTTTTGAATGCAAAGATAGGGGATGGATTTGAAAAACAGCAACAAAAACTCTTCTTTTTTTCTCATTAGATCCTTCGGATGATGAAGCTATTGAGAAAGCAAGTGATAACAGGACAGCAACACCTCAAGATTCAGATTCCAAACCTGCTGTGACAAAGAAAAGAAAGCAGGTTTGTAAACTAACCAATTGTGTAGTGCACAAAGATGATAATGCATAGGGAAGCGTAGTCTCTTTTCATTCAGTAAAGGGACAGTTTTCTTCACTCTGTCTGATCTGTTCATGTAATAAGATTGTTTTATTAAATTATTTTGCCTTATTTGGAAGTGATCACATTCCAGTACATTTTAATAATAACAATAATATATAACTTCACTCTTGTTTTGTGTGAGTTGGGATTGCCAGGCCTGTCTCCTACACAGTGACTGTCTAGTGATAAAAACCTGGATGGGTGCTACTGAGTGTCCTCCCCTGTAATCTTTTCTCTTTCCCTGCATGCACAAGGTCTGGAAAGCTATATTTATATGTTGTACAGCATCTCTACCCAAGCATGTCCCCAGTGCAAGGTCCAAATGAGGAGTAATTTAGGTCTATATGGATTACCGTTTTCATAACCTTTCACTACTAAAAGCTTCCTTTAAAATCAGTAGGAACTGTGTTGTTCAGCATTACATGGAGTATGCTAAGGAAAAGGCAGCAAGGTCTTTTGACAGACAGCATCACACCGACTTGAGCAAAAAAGAGTCATCTAGAGGTCAGCTGATTTTAAAAGTTTCTTATTTGAAGGTAAATTTCTTCTGCCTTCCTGATACCACACAGGAGAATCGACTCAATGGCTGTCAGAGAGGTAAAATTACACTGGAAGCTATCTCTCCTTGAGGTTATGGATATTAATTTTGACCCATAGGTCAATATTCATTTCACTGTGTGATGCCTAGGCAGTTGCCCAAGTGAAAACCATTTGCAGGGACGTTCTTTTTTTGTAACAGAGAAGTGTAAACAACACAGTAGCAATCACTACACTTTTGGGTGTCTTTCCAAGAAGACCAAAGGTGAAGGGAGCAAAATACCTGAACTGGTTTCACGTTTTGATTAGGAAAGAGAGAAGTGAGCAATACAGGAGAAAGCTGTATTGCCTTTGTACATGCTCTGCCGGGGGTCAGATGCTGAGGACTTCAACTCGGTGAGGATGCTTATGGAGCCACTTTTTGTCACTGTTATCTTCACTTAAGCATTTAGAACTAAGTTGAGACAGTTTGTTTGGAGGAGTTGCTTTGCTCTTTCTGTGAGAACATTAGAAAGGGTAACCAACACAGGTTATCATGCCAAGGTGGATCAGGACTGCTCAGCTCTTCCTGTCATATAAAGAATATCAGTTTGCATTCTGGAATTGGGTAATTTGATATTTAGCCATGAAGCTCCAGGAGGTAATGCTTTATGGGAGCTCAAAGTCATGGATGGGTTATTACATGTCTTTTAGAGTGAAATACTTCCAAAATCAGATGTAGTTACGGAAGGCTAGCAGTTTTGTAGTTCTGGTGCATATAACACAACCCATTTTACTCATCACTGCCTTATTCACAGGCTGGAAGCTATTCTGCAGTGGACTTGGCACTTTAAAGCCAGTCAGGAGACAACCAAATAGAATTATGAACATTTGTGTTTCTAGTCTGCAGGCTGTCCTCAGGCTTACAATGAAATGAATAATTTGTCTCCAATCTGAATGGCTCATTGATGTGTTTACTTTGTCACAAACTCCAAAAGTCAGAGTGTATGGCTGACCTAGAACGTAAACTTTGACACACATGCAAGAATGTTTTCACTCTATATTTGAATTTCCAGTAACTTGGCAACATGTAAAGGAAAAAAAATTGTTAGAAATATAATACAGGAAATATTTTATGTTCTGTCTATGATTAACAAACAAGGAATTTATGACATTTTAGTTCATAAATCAATGGTCTCAGCACAAATTTCCTGTTTTCTGCATTTTAAGAACTTCCATGTAAAAATGGCATAAAACCACAGAGCACAAGGGAGCCGTGTCAAAAACCAGTAGGTTGTCTGCTCTGTGTCTTGCATAAGAAAAACATGCAAATGACCTTTTCTTAAGGGTGGCATGCAAAGAGCTATTGCATGAGTAGGTAGGCAACTAACATTTGAATAAGGGTCAGAAGTTCAGTCTAGATCAGATGCCTAAATATTTTAGACTGCAGATCATGAAAGATGTGTGAGTTCACAGCCATTCATAACCATGAAGTTTCTCTTTGTCTTTTGGCATTGAAAAATGTCTGAATAAAGTGGACATATTGCTGGACTAATAGTATACTATGCCTAAATATATGTATGCTGTTGTAAAGGAGATAATTTCGAGTTTTAACATGCTTCTCTGAGGAAGCAAGGCTTTGACTACAAGCCTGCTGTGTACTTCTGTTGATGTTGAAAGAAAGGGTTACATACTGCCCTCAGAAAAGAAGCCATGTTATTTGGTGATACTTTTACACATCTGAAGGAAGGGTTATCAATGAGAAAATTTTATTTCTCTTAGAGAAAAATTTTCAGCTCTGTGGCATGATTTTATTCTTTTCTCATGCAGATGCCAGTTGGGAGTGTTTTGCAGATTTATGTAAAACAGTTTACAATGTATATGAAAGGAGAAATGGGCCCGAAGTGAATGAGTGGCATTTTTCAATATGCTGAAAGAGTGGTAGCACTTTCTAGGATAGGGAACCATCATAGTCTACTGGAAGAGAGAGATTCAGCTTGGCCCCTTTCTGGCTTTTTGTTTGCTTGGTAGTATCCCTTGACTAAATCAATCCAAAGGCTTGTTGTCTGCATAAAATATGATGTTGAGCACGGAATTTATGATTATAACACCTGGCAAGTTGTCTTTGAGTATCTATGGACAGCTGGGATGTGTAAGCGTAGAGCAGGAACTGAAGGCAGAGGGTAGCTTCATTTCAGTCGCAGTGTCTGGGAATGCTAATGGTAGGGACAGGAATGAGGAAATGTATGGTGGTGTTTTAACAGGACTTGAATCAGAGTCCAGACAGAATTTTTTTTAAAAAGAAACAAAAAAAAAAAAACCAAAAAGCTTATGTTAACCTTAAAAATTCCAGTTTTGTTAGTTGAAGTGAGTTTCTACTTGCAGTCATTCCCTTGATTTCTAGTGAAGATAATATATGTTTATACCTGAGAAAACCACACAGAAAGATAGATCTCTGTTGTTGAGGCAAGATACGTTCCCTATCACAACTTCTTATGGGTGGGTATTTATCCAGGCTGCGTTACATTCCAGCCCTAGTTGTAGAGTGCTTTGCTGGCTGTAGCCAGTCCCCAACCAAATCCTCTCTGGTAGTTCCTAAGTATCATTTCAAACCTTGACCAGTTTCAGGGCCACTTCTATACGGTACTGCTGCTTTTGCAAGTGCAATGGCTGTGGTTGCATCATGGCACAGAAAGCAGGAGCAAGCAATAGGTCGTTTGTTTGTGTTGAGCATGGTGGTACCCTGCTTTTTATAGCTAAATTAGCCAGGGGAGTGGGGAGAAAAAGGGAAATGTAGGCGTAATAGGAACAGTTAAACCCGACAAAATGCTTCTGATAAGGATATGAGAGTGGGCTTGGAAAGGCATAAATGTGCTGGGGTAGGGTCATATAGTACCAGTTGTCATGAAGTGCCCTTCTGTTTGGGGGGGACCAGTGCAAGGAGGGCTCAGATACTCTGAACTTCTGTTAGCTTTCCTTTGGCCCTCTTGGCACTGTTGAAGCTGCCCTCACAAAGGAACAAAGGAGCAGCTTCTCTGGCTTTCGGCTGGGCTCACTTTCCTGCTGATACTTTTCTTCCAGGCTTTCCCCGGGGAGCAGTGCTGGATTTGCTATTCCTGAGCTTTTAATGCTCCATGTGATGAGACTTGTCTGCAGTTTCTCACAGGAGCAGATTTTTCCAGCCAAATGCATCCTAGTATCAAGGAGCTTTTTCCTGCACCTCAGTCTATTTTCCCATTGCTCTTCATCAAGTCGCTTACTAAGCTCTAAAACCCGTCTGTGTAGATTAATTTGCATTTCCATGAAGTGGAAGTCTCTAAGAAGGCAAAAGAAAAGAGAATTGCTATGCTCAAAACAAGGAAAGCCTGTGCCTCGCTTCCTCTCTTTTGGACAATTTTAGGTGGCTAAGGCCAAATCCTAACCCTGGCTTATGCGAACAGGGACTCTGGTACAAATGGACCAATTCAGCCTGCTCGCTCAGGCACAAAAGAAGGTTAATGATAGCAACACGTGTTGGATGAAGATTATTCTGAAATGCACCATGTATTTTTCTTGTGTATGTTTGACCCTGACTGCAGTGAGGAGACAAAGCAAGAATGGGGTAGAACAAATTTGAAACATGTTTTCCTAAATTTGCATTACAAATGTAAAAGGAAATCCAGAGCATGATTGTTTCCAATTATTCTCACCCAGTTCTGTGGTATCTTTCACTGTCTGGATGCTCACCTTAGACCCAGTTATTTTTGATCACTGTTGGCAAAGTTTAGAAAAACAATCACACACAATAAGAGATGAAAAATATAAAGTTTGTGAAAGGTTTTGTTCATGTTTTCCTCTTGATTTTTTTTTGTATGTATCAAATGTATCAAAACCTGCTTTTCACCATTTTATGAAATTGTGACTACAACCTGTATGTTTCAACTTCCTGGTTTTTTATTCCCCTCTTGGTTACACACCATCAACTCTAACAAAGCAATCCCTGTTATGTTACAATGGGCCTTACACAACCAACTCTAACAGCACATTATTTAATTAGTTTAAAGAATTATTGCTTAGTCAACATATTAGTACCTTAACCATTACAATCCCCCTCCCTTTTTCTATACCACTAATTTACTTGTCAATACCCTATTACCACCCTTCTGGCCGCTTCCAGGATGAAGTTTATATAATGAACAAACTCCAGGTTTTATTACAGTTACAACATAGATCTCAATTCCAAAATTACTCCAGATATAGGTAACTAAGAATTTGATCCCTTCTACAGGTGGGGAAGCTTGGTTTTTGTTTTTCCCTAAACCCAGCATTATACTTTCTGTATCTCCCTCTTACCTCTCTTTGGTGACTTTTTTTTTTCCCCAGGTGATCAGATATCTGATGTTGAATCTTTCTTTCTTTTCTTTTCTTTTTTTTTTTTTTTTTTTTAATACATGCTTTGCAGCCTACGGAGTGTTTTCTAAGTCAGCCTGAAGAAAAACAAGAGAGCACTGTAAAGGCAAAGAAGAGAAAGAAGGTATGAATGTCGTAGAATGTGTTTAGGGACTGGGCAGTGGGTGTATGTGCTATTACAAGATTCAGAATTGGGACAACCCTGTGATGATGATAAGTAATATGGTCATAATATTGCAGCCTCTTTTAGAGAAGAATAGAAATTCCTGCTTTTCTGACGTCACTCAAAATACCCATTCCCAGCCTGAACTGTGGCATTGTGTCTATACTCTGCTCAATGGTTGTATATGTCTACACTCCACTTCCAAGTGTAGCATGCAGGGAAAATTAACTACATCAAAGCAAGGTGGAATTCCAGTTGCTGCAGAATCTGCCCCATTTCAATGGTGTGGTCAGGCTCCAGCTGCTGTTATATCTTTTAAGCCAAAAACTGTCCTTGTTCGCTCTTCTCCTCATAGCATAAGTATATAAATAAATACTTTGTCCCTCTGGCCATGCTCCATCCTCACCCTCAACAACAAACACACTCTGCAGTCTAGATGGAAATTATATGACACTGGGCAAGTTAATTGTCTTTCAGGACAGACTTTAAATAGTTGCCTCCCTTGCAAGGCTGAGAGGTGGCCTTTTTATATTATGTTAGGCCTCTTAATCATCCAGGGAATGGGAAGAGTGAAGAGAGGGATTTTGCTTTAAATGCAGCTCTGGCAGAAGTGACTGCAGTACTTGTTCCACTGCTGCCAGAGCAAAAGCATCCCATGACAGAGATTGGTGAACCAAACCTAACAAAAAGACCCTTTTCTCAGGCAAACAATAGGCGCTTAGTTACATCTTTGGTTTCAGTGGAGCTAGGCCACTAACTTGACATACACAACCAATCAAAAAATCCATCAGGAAATATTTATCAGGTTGATCTATGGGTTCCAAACAAAGTGCTCTCTCCAAAAATAAGGAAAAGGTGGGGGGAAACCCTTTGCTTTTAAGCATCTGGAATGAATTGGAAGAAAAATAATAAAACTTCCTGCACGAGGAACATTTCCCCATAGCTCTCCTTGAAATAAAGGAGTTTGCTCAGGTGTCCTTGCTCTTGCTCTTACGGAATTTCTCGTTAGTATCAGGCTTCTCCCCTCCAGAGTGCTGTAATTTTCCTGAAGGAACCAAGTGGCCCAACGAATGACGTAATGGTCCTGTGGAACAGCAGCTTACACTGAATTACAAAGTAAAATGAGCCTGATAGTTCTGTCTTGCTGTCTGCTAAATCAGAGGTTCCTAAATGTGGGTCAATTACAAGGCAGGTTGTGGGGCTGGGGCTGGAGAAGGGTGTTTGTGGTTGACAGGAAGAACAAAGAAGAGGTTTGGTTGTGGGCCTCATGCAAAGGCTGTGTGTGCTGCTGATGGCCTCTGGTCATTCTTTGAGAAAATAGCTGCTGCATGGCAGAAAAATACAACTGTGCGAAATCAGGGTGAATCTTGGGAAGGAATGCTACAGCTGCAGGCACTGCAAAAACCTGCTGAACAACCAGACGTCCACCGGAAAGTCTTCCAGGGACTGCAGAGGGCTTTGCACCAGGCCAAAGGTAGACTGAGAGGAAGGCATAAGCACTTCATCTCGGCATATCCCACTGTCAAAGATTTAGTTGGGGTCTTGCAAGCACACAGCTGGCTTTTAGCAGAGGTGAAACAGGCAGCAGCCAGAGTGGCAGATGGCTGGGAGAGGCAGCTGCCTACTTTGCCTTTGCTGTAGGGTGGAGTGGCTTCAGCAGCCCCCATATGGCTCTTCCCTGTTCAGCCTTCTGCCCCTTATGCTGCCATTACGGGAGTATTTGGGATGTATTGGGCAAGAGGGAGAGACGGAGTAGTGGGGAATGGAAGAGAAGGAGGGAGTGGGTGCTGGGATGGAGTGAGGGAAAGAGGGATGGAAGATCAGTCCCCTACATTAAAATTCCTGCTATAGCTCTCTTCAAAATTTCCATTGATCTTTGCTGCCTTAGCAAATTTCCGTTGACCTTAGCCTGCCGAACTTGCACTGAAGGTACCCACCACCCCTCTAAAGCTGCTAAAAATGCCTACCTCATCTCTCTGTGAAATCTCACTTTGCCTCACAGATACATACCCTATTGCTCTGTCCTAACCACACTCTCCTGCTCCTTTTCACTTCTAGGCTTATGCTGCCATGCATCCTCCTGACCGCAAGTTCAGTTCAGTTTATGCAGCTGAGAAACCTTAAGTTGGCGTTCCACAATTGAATCACTTCTCAGTGAGAACAAGAGAGGCTTCGCATTCTTGCCATTCTATCTAGGCTGCCTCTATCCTTGAAAATCTGGTGTTTTCCTAAATGCTGGCAGATCATTCAGATAACAGGAACCCTGTGCTGTTCTATCCCCATGATCCATTTAATTATGGGGAAAAATACAGCAACACTTTCACTTCAGTGAAAATTCAGACCTGTTATTTGCTAACATTCCTAAGGTGTAAAACGCAATCTTTATGAACTCATGTCCAGGCTCTAAAAATTATTAGTTTGGTTTAAAAAATTATACATCTTGGAAGAACAAAGTACCTGCTGAACTCTTTCTGCTTGACTTCAGGTTTTGTGAGTTTTTAACTCATTTACATCACACTTGCATGGTATTCTGTGAATATAGCTAACCATCTTGCCTTCCAAAATGGATAGATAGTTACTCTATTTTAATCAAAATATAACCAAGACTTATATAACCACTTGATTCCTGTTATGCTTTAAGAATAATAAGTTAAAACAAATGACGAAAAAAACCTGAATTTTCATACTGATACTTAAGTGTAACAAAAGCAAAACTCACAAAACCAGCGTTCAGTTATTTCTTTGTTACAGCAGCATTTCAGGTGAGTGCACAAGATATTTTATCTTTGGGCTCACAGACCATCTCATCGAAGTATCTGAACTTGCATCTGAAGTCTGCATCCCCACTAAAGATGAAGGGAATCTTGTCCCATTGTAAGGTGTTTTTCTAATTAGGCTGCAGTTAAGCCCATGTAACTGTATAAAGTTACGGAGCAAGATTTATGTACAGTGTTGTTAGCTAGCCAAAGAGCAGAAATTATAGAAATGCCATACTTACCCATTTTACGTGTTTTTTTAGAAGAAAATTTCTGATATTCTGGAAAAATCCGCTCCAAAACCTGGTGTCCCTGCAGATCTACAAAATCTTCTTAGTCAACATTTTGGTGAAAACCGTTCAGTGATTGAAATAGAGGAATTAAAGCTGTCAGGTAACTTACCCTACATTTAGTAGATAAATAATGAGGGTTTTATGATACTGTTGAGTTCCTTTTCTGCAGAAGAAAGAGAATTTTGGGGACAGGTCTTGAGTGGTACTTTTTTATGGAAATATTTTCTTATACTGTATATTAATTTGATGTTTAAGTAGAGTTGTTAGTTTCTTCGGAATAAATGTGAGGTTTCTTGGAATTACAGAAATAAAAAGAAATGTTAAAGTGTGTCCTTTTATTGTAAAGTATTAATTTCAGAAGCTCACTTTTGTCATAGAAATTATATGATTCCTAATAATAGCTTCCAAGATGCTGAGAGAGTGAAAATGTATTTTGTTTCTGGGATTATCTGAGTCGATACAAATACATGATAGGAGGGCTGACAGGAGTAGACAAAGAAATAATGAGACATCATTCTGATGTGATTATGAGATCTTGAATGCAATGGTTTTTCAGGGGGTGCCATGAAATGAGATGGTAGTTTTGGCCCAAGCATAAAGTGACCAAGTTTTAACCATGCCGAGGACCCTCTTGGTTTCCCATATTCTGTCTCCAGTTAAAAGCCAGTGATAGAAAAGGCAAAGCAGGATAGAACAGGGTTAGCTTCTGTCAGTTGGAGGTTGCATTAGAGATGAAGGCAACACTGAACTTCTCTGCCTCTTACTCTGCAGATAAAGAGGCACTGTCCATTATTTGTTGGTAGTGCTCATGAAAAGCAGATGGCCTGGTAACTATAACCTGCATACACCTTTGATACATCTTGAACTTTTAGTGACCTGTGGCCAATACAGGTGTCTTTCAGACCAGCAGTGATTTCTCTCTTTTAACGTTTAAGCCTGTTTTTCTAGATAAATGTGCTTCTCCTTAACATCCATGATTCTAGGTTGACCCTTCTTTATTGCTATGGGGCAGATTCAGCTTTCTTGTTGCATCAAGAAAACCTGGAGGCGTCCCATACGGATTGCTTTGAAAAGCTTGTGTTAAATATTTTTAGACTTTTAGGGTTTTTAGCAAATGATAAATTGTTTTGGTTTCTTTCTTATTAAAAGAGCCCTTTGGACTATTAAAGTGACCCATTTCCATATGGATTGGCTCTTGGGTTGGATGGAGATATTTTTTCTCTTTCTTTTTGTGCTGGGAGTTGAGGCTTAGAGTGCCAAGGAGTTTATGAACTTCTACAGCTGTCAAGTCATTCATGTCAAAAGAGTGAGCAAATAACAAGCAACTACGTGGAGTCATGTGTTCTTGTTAACTGACACAGTGCAGAAGGTCAGGTTTGTAGTCAGCATGGTCTCTTGCAGCAGTCTGGACCTATGTGTTTCTTCCCCCCTTTCTGAAACTTTCATTTTAAATTGTTGTTAATATTCCAGTGTTGCTGGACTGTTGCTGAAAAGTCAGTGACTGAAGTTCGTGTCATTTAGAAACAATCTTTTGAATTGTTCAGTCATTAACGAGACTTAATGAGTTCAGAAGAGCAAAACAACAGCAAAGATATTTTGCCACTGGGTGGAAAGGACTGTGGTGGGTGTGAAGAGCTCTCCTGTTAGCACCAAATGCTTATGGAAGGGCAGCCCCTGCCCTTCCCCACCAGCGTCAAGTGCATCTTTTAAACATGATTTTAAAAGTAAATCAGCTGCTGATCCTTCAGTTGTACACATTCATTGCCTTTGGAGCTCAACTCCCAATAAATGTCAATCTCTGGATTTAATAAAAGGCATCGGTATAAAATAAAAGTTTTTAGCAAGACAACACTCATTAAATGGAAGATACAGTGACGGAGAGTGTCTATGCTCAAGAAACTACACAAGCAGGACTTCAGGCAGCCATCAGCTACAAGCAAAGTTTGTTACACTGTCTATTTCAATGGAAATCATGGATTGACACTGCCAGCATTAGCACAGCACGCAATCCATGTAAACGTGTATAACGTCTGTAAGGAAACCTCCTTAATTATTTAAAATATATCAGCAAACATCCATAGACAGGCACCCTGAGGTGCTGTGCTTCATGACGACAAGTAGTGGGTCCCTGAAGAGAGAATTGTTAACGCTCTGTGGGAGTGTATTATTCCATCAGGCAAAGGAACCTTAACAGTGATGGCAAATTTTCAGACTATGTAATTTTAATCACCTTTTCAAGAACTGAGACTTTCTATATAGACACTGGAGAAAGGGCCTTCCAAAGAACTTGTTAGGACCTTGTCTTCATTGCCTCTATATGAAGGTTAAAGTTAAATGACATGTCTGCCACAGAGTACTTTTAAGACTTGCTAGTTAACATAGTGACTGGGTAAAAGATAGGCAGGCAGGCAGTGGGAAATGAAAGAAGAGGAACGTGTTAAAATGCGGTGTAGGTGTTGCCGTTAGGGTCAATATAGTTATGTAGATGACCACAATATGAAAGGCCACAAAGAGGAACTAACTTATTGACAGGTAGATTATTGGTAGGTTCTTGCATTTACACATTGTGAATTGTTTGGGTGATCTACAAATGTATTCCGTTGTAGGTAGATTGGAGGAACAGCCTAGCAGGTTGACTGTAAGGCTTTTTGCTAAGACTTTTGATTGATTCTGGAAAAGACATAGGAAAACTTTTTTTGAAGTGTGTGATCACACCTGTGCAGCCCTGTATGCAGGTTTCAGGGTGGGAGAAAAGAAAGGGATTGCAGTTGAGTTGAGAGATGTTACCTTTATTGATTTATCAAATATAAAGCTTCTAGTACATGATGTGTACACTAATCTTTGTTTCACAAATGGTCATTTATTGATGATGGATTTTAACACAGTTGTGATTTCATCAGTATATCTAGTGGTTATGCTGCAAACATATGCGCTCCTTTTGCTGTTAAAAATACATCAACAAACATATTTTTTCCTTTATGTTTTCAGATTCCTGTTTTTTGCCAGCCAATGATCTCACGCACAGTTTTTCTTCCTACCTGAAGGAAAGTGAGTTAAAATGTTGGTCTGGATGAGATGAAAGTTGTACAAAAAACGTTGTTAATGCAATATTATTGCAATTTTTATCTGTACTGCCAAATGTTTTTAATTATGAAATATTAATAACTTTGGTTTTTCGTGACAGTTCTTGTTTTTCTGGCTCTTTTTTACTCTATCACTTTTTTTTAATCAAAATGTTCTTGGGTTTCTTTTAATTGCTAGGGATTATTTGTCAGTAATTTATTGTGGCTTCATAAGTAGGTGTATGTATTATCTTACAGTAAAAATCCTGCAGCTGTCTGCTGACATGAACCGAGAGAATTTTTATTCTCTTGTGTATTTATATAGAACTTCTGGTCTGGTAAATGTTTCTTTTCAATTGGTTTTCTCTGGTACAAATTGTCATATGTGGCAAATGAAGACAATGGGCTTGTCACCTTACAAACTGTTGATTTTTAATGCTTATCTAATTTGTTCAGTTATTTGATATTTCTGTATTTTATTTATTTGGGGCATTTTATTTTCCAATTTCTCAGCCATGACTAAATGTAAAAGTGTTGCAAGAGATCCAGACCTCATAGGAGTCAGCCTGTGTGTTCTTGCTGCTGGCTACCATTCATCATGGACTCTTGTGATTTAAAATTGTGGCATGTAGTAGTTTCTCTGTACGAACATGGGCTTTTTCATTGCAGTTTGTCCTAAGTGGGCAAAACTCCGTAAAAACCACAAGGAGAAGAAGTCAGTGGTGATGCTGGTTATCTGCAGTTCTGCTCTTCGTTCCTTGGAACTCATCAAGTATGTCGATAGCCAATGTTATGTTGAGGTTGGCAGTCAGTCAGAGGTTTTGTCTTGGAACCACAGACATAAAGGCAAAACTGGGACACTGTCCTCTGCTAGCCAACAAATTCACTGACTGAAACTGATGCAATATCCCTTGTTTCTTTATACTGTGGGAGTGTGGTGTTTGGTTTTACACTGAAGTAAGCTCAGTACTTCAGTTGCATGGACGTGCTATTTTTGTTAAAAACCAAAAATAAAGTGTAACCAATTTGGGGGAAACATGCAACATGTTATACTTGGGAACAGAGTAAACCCATAAAGCATCATGATCCACCACTAAAACTCGTGACTTTGCACCAAAGGCAATGAGGACATGGCGTTCCAGGGCCTCAAGTGCCAACGTTTGCGTCTGGCCTGAGTGCCTCAAGGTCTGTGTCCTGTTCTCAGCTGGCTCAGGCTGGCAGAACTGCTGTGCAGAGATGACCATTTTCAGTGTTCCCTGTCCTCTTTTTTTTTTTTCCCTTCTCTATCCTCCCCCTTCTTATTCCAGAAGTCTTGATGACTTTGATGAATTAATGTATACCTCACAAATTTCATGGTTGTCCTTTGCGTCTTGACCCCATTTCCTGTGATTGTCAGTCAGCACAACATGAGATGGAGAGTTGGGAGGTTTGACTCCTTGCCACAGATAGAAGCATAGATACGGCAGATGTGCCAGTAGTGCTTAGCCCCTTCTGAGACTTAGGTGGTTTATATGTATACTTGTATATAAACCTTTAGCTTTGCACAAGAGAAAATTGAAAATTTGGCGCACTGCAAAAAACATGCAGAGAAAGCTGTCTTAAATGACATTCAGTAAATACTGAATATGTTGTCTCCTGCTTGATTAATACAGAACATAGAGTTGTTACGGTGTGCCAAAATGGAGTGTCAGAAAATCAAGTCAGGTTTTCCAACAAATGCTTGTTGGTTAACTGGAATTTGGGCAATCTCTGCAGTAAAGACTGTGACAGCCTAGGTTTTCCCAGCAGCCACGCTGCAGGAAGACTCTGTAAAATGTAGATTGGTCCATATGCAGATCTTTTCTTTTGTGCACGCACATGCATGTTCATTCATGCCTGAATCTCAGTAACTTGAGATATTTTTGAATTAGAATTTGGCGATTAGTCAGTTTTGAACTAAGTTAGCTGTGAAAGCACAGGCCATAATTATTAAGTATTAGCTGAAAAGCTATCTAAACAATATTGCCCCCTACTGATATCTTCTATTGTGTTTGTCCAGTTGTTGATCACTGTTGATCAAGTAGCAAACAGGAATGTACATAGTGTTCAAAGTACAAGCAGGGGTCACTGGGAGACTGTGTGTCTCAAGCATATTGAGAAATGTCAGTTAGTTTTGCTTTTCTCCTGTGTGGTCTTAATCCCAGCTCTGATGCTTGCATTTCCTTTTTCAATTTTTTTATTGCTAGGTCAATGACAGCATTTAAAGGAGACTGCAGAGTTCTCAAGTTGTTTGCAAAGCACATAAAGGTAAAAGGGCTCCAAGGGAATTTTGGTAGGACAACTAAACAACTAACTAGTGTCATACCATTTTCTTTTTAATGCATTTAGCAATAGTGCCTTTTATACAGTGTTGGTATAAAGTTCCTTTCTTTAGGTAATGCTTCCTTTGGTAACCCATTGTTGCAGTTTGAGGAATCTAGCCAAACACCATCTCCAATAGCTCTGGTGCAATCCTATCAGAATGTGGATGCTTATGCATGTGCTATGTTTTAAAGATGTTCCACATTCCTGTGAGGTGCTCATTCGAATGGCTTTTGCCTGTTTAAGTAGTAGGCTCACACACATAGGTTTGTAGAAGCAAACTATACCAGCATCCACATTTGCATTCTGACGACTGGATGCCTGGTTACCCAACATCCATACCTGTCGGAGAGCACAAATTATGGGGATTTTGGAAGTAATGAGTGCGCATTTGGCCTTTGATATGAATGCCATCAAACACACAAATTTTGCTTTATTTCACACTTGCTTTATTTCACCCTTTTCCAGTGTCTTCATCTTGAAGAAGTTTAAAGCTAATTCAACTTTGTCAGTTTTCCAGATACTTCCAGAGAATTTGTTTAAATGCTGAAGGAAGCATACTGTTCTCACCTCTAAAAATAGTTGGTGCTATAGCAGATTTTCAAAGTTGAAAATGATTGAACTTCTAGAGAAGTGTGATGCCCAGCTGGCTGTTATATTTCTTAAACTTTCTCCCAGATATATCAGTTCGACAGTTTAAAAGATGAATAGCATTTGTTACTTGATGGTATTCTAGAAAGAGATACTATGAGATCTTGAATTTATTTCCATCTCTTTGAGAAATTTTAAAACAATTGTGGTTTTACTGTGGTTTGTCTTTCTCTCTTCAAATTAGATAAAAGAACAGATGAGTATGTTGGAGAAAGGCGTGTTCCACATAGGGGTTGGAACTCCTGGGAGAGTAAAAGCGCTAGTGGAGCAAGGTAGGAGAACAAGGAGGGTTTTCTCCATAGGTATTTTATACTTGGTCTCATGAGAAGCGAGACTGCAATTGTTTTTGAAGCGCTTAGGTTGTCATGAATCTGTGGATTTGGGTACTAAACTGTACAGTTCTGTTTCTCCACTTTTACTGTGTCAGTCAAAATAAGGTCAAGATTCTAGTAGTTGATTTTATGATCACTTTAAGCTGGCATAAGTCAGTATTACCAGAGAAGGGCAGAGTAATACTTCCCCCCCTTCCAGTCAGCGCCCACATATTCCCCCTTCCTGCTTCTTGCGCTAGCCCAAGAGTCTGTTTGGCAGCTCAGTGAACTGATCCCAATTAAAACAAAACCAGTGTGCATACAAAATCAGGTAATGAGCAGGCAGAAGTGGGGGACTTACTCTTTTGGCAGGAATACTGATTTATGCTGACTTGAAAGTGATTGCAAAACCATGGTGTAAGATTTAAAGCTCCAAGAAACCAAACACTGCAAGTAAATCAAAAGGAAATAATGGCAGAAGTCATTGTATCATGTCACTCTGAGCTCAGTGTGAACTTTTGTGAGGGGTGGATGAAAGATCTGCTTGCTGATTTGATTTTATTTCTGATTTGCCTATAATGAAATTAATTATTCTATATAAATCTCCTTTTCTTTTACCAAATTTTGAGTACTTTTACTTACTCAATAGACATTATGTACACAAATAAAAACAAACAACAAAATGACAAGATGATAAGGTGATTCTTTCCGTTCCTCTTTCTAAATAAACACTGTCTTGCTCTGACTGTGGTTTCTTGGTCAGGGACTGGCTGTGGATCAGGACTTTACCGCTCCTTCCAAAAGGGCACAGCAGTAGCATAATTTTGTTGCTTTCTGTGCCCTGCATCACCATTAAATCATTACTGCTCAGCACATCAGCACATTGCCATGTTAGGTGGAGGCAGCTTATGGCAGGGACACAAGGGGTATCATCTTATGCTAAGGTCTAGTCCTTTTTTGACACCTTAGTGTTGCAGTGCCAGGTCACTAGAGAATGGATATGGAACTGATATGGAAAATTGTGAGCATTGTGTAAAAGACTAGGGAAGAATAGGGGGGGAACAACTGGAGGGCCAGTTCAGAAAGGACTTTTTTCTTCTTTCACCACCATTTTTTTGGAGAATAAAGGAATTCTTCAGCAGCACCACTGACCTGACTCACATTCACATAGCACCCAGTCCTGTAAATTGCGAAATGCTGTCAGTTCCCATTAACAAGAGTTTTCAGGCTAGGGTCCTTGTAACTTACCAGCTCCTCATCAGCTATGGAAATTCAACTCCTGCAGTTTCATCAAGAGGAAGCTTGAGGAATTATTTTCTGGCAGGATGTTAGCTCTTGACAAGCCTGGCAACAGTAGTTGTTCTGCTTTTGTGTTTATCTTCGAAAAAGGCAAGGGATTGTGTGGTTAAGGGAGTTTGCAGTGTCAGTGCATTAGTTTTCTAACCAGCAAATGTAGTACTTCAGTGTTCGAAGATTAGTTTCCTTGGAAACAGACAGCAGAAGATGTAAAATTCAAAAATCATTTTGATAAGCACATGTCATATTATCTGGGTAGTAAAATTTATGTTGCCTTTTTAGATGGCCTGTGCTTGAACGCCACAAAATATATGGTTCTGGATTGGAACTGGAGAGATCAGAAACTAAGGAGAATGATGGATATCCCTGAGGTATTGTATAAACACCTGTATATATTATATTCCATATATTCTACTTTTGATTCTAGTGCCCAGATCTTGGTCAGTAGGGTTTTCTTTCTGTAAAGCTGACTTCAGTGGTCTAGAAACACAAAGAAGTCAACATTTGACTGGTAAGTCTGTACTCTCAGGTCTCAAAATTACCTCCTGAGGAAGATTTTTTTCCTTTTTTTGTTGCAAGTCATAGCTGTGACTTACACAGTTGTGCTGTGAATTTCTCCTGTTTATGCTAGATGGTTGTTCTACCTGTTGCCAGAAGTTCTCTCAGTAAGAGGATTTTGTGTAAAAGTTTCCTCACAAACCAAATAAAACTTTGGAGAAGCATTTCTTTGTCTCCATCTGAGAGTAAGATAACTCCTCGTGAGTAAATCCACAGACAGTTCGTTCTTTTTTTGTTTTGTTTTGGGTTTTTGTGGGGTTTGGGGTTTTTTTTTTTGGCAAGAAGTAGGGTACAAACTATGTAGAGCCATCCATCATTTGTAGACTCCTTTTATGATAATTCCCTATTTTTTTCAGTTCTGTAATCCAGCTTTTATATTTATTGCTGTGACAAGGCATGTTTACCGTATGCTGTCGGGCATCAACTGGTATCTAGCCAGAGAGAGTGAAAGAGGCAGATTCCTCCATCAGTCGTCATTATGAAGCTCCCAAGTTCCTGCACAGTTGTTTCCTTTTTATTGTGTATTTAGAGCAGGCTGATATGCAGAATCCCCAGGGAAAAAGGACTGTTATTTTAGATATAGACATTTTGCTGTTTCACAAATGAAGACAAATTATCAGTCGTTAATCCTTCTCTGTGCTTGTCTGTGTATTTGAGTGTGCTGTATTTTACAGTCCCACACACACAAAGGTACATGTTCCTAATAATTTCAGATAAAGTGCCCCACAAAAAAATACATTGCAGAAATGAAGTAACAAAAAAACCCCAGCTTTGCTTTTTGAGGCATGAGGCTCCCTCTTGTGGTAAATACATAAGGCTTTTTTGTATGGTGCTTGCACTTACCTGTAAGTTTTTTAAAGAACAGAGAACACAAATTCACAGACAGCAGTAGAAAAGGTGCTGGTTGCAGTGGGATGGATTTTTGAAGTCAACTGAAGTAAATATAGCCACAGTAGACTGTAGGTGATTCACCTCAAAAAACTGAAGATTATGTTGCTAATATTTGATTTTGGGCTATTGCAAACCTGAACTATCCCTTACGGCTCACTGTAGGTAGCATCACACCATTTCTGCATGTCTGTCTGGGAATATAGGCCAAAAATTGTGACTCCAGATGCATTTTATGAAGGCAAAATCTTAAGGCTAATCTTAACATCAAAATGTTAAGGCTTAGCTCAAGTTAAAAGCAAATAAGAAAGAATGTTACACCTTCATATATAGTGTTAGCATAAGGAATAGATATTTATGTGTGATTACAGAATAGTGAATATGTGATTACAGAAAAGTCTTCGAACTTGCACTTGACTTGGGTAACACAACATACAGAAAGGTTTTTGACATCTTGAGCTGTGTAAGTGGAGCGTTTTGCAGCTATTTGTCCTGCTGCAGACATCAGGCAGATTCCTGAGAGTTATTTATAAGGAATGTTAGCAATAAAAGGTACCCAAACAACGTTTTGGAGATAAGTCATCTTAACACAGTAGAAACCAATGGGATGTTTTGGCAACTTGCAGACTTGAAATATGGGATACAGTCTTAGTGAGCAGAGGATCTTACTCTTTTACTTGTATAAAAATTGTCAAATACATGCTATGAATAATCAGAAGTTTTCTCAAAGAGGAGAGGAATTATAGTACCAAAAATGTAATTTAGAGAACTGGCAGTTTGATGTACTAATTTCTTTCATCCTGTATTAGTTGTGGAGGCAAAATTGTACCCTTAAAATTAGAAATGAGGCATACTGACCTATTTTCAGTGCAAACCTCAATTGTCAGTAATTTCTTTGCGTATTTAAGGTGCTGCATTGCTAAATTTCATTGTAATTACACCAGAAAGCAAGAACAGCTGGAAGCACGTGTCCATTCTACTTGCTGTTTTTGTACTCATCTGATATTCAGTGGAGAATTATGTATACAGTGGTATATTCCGATAAATATATGAATTTAAAAACACATGAATCTTCCTACATGACAGTCCTGTACCCCATTATATCTACATAATGGATGGTGGCCTGATCCACTGCTCTCTCAGTTGCCTCAACATCTCATTAGTTAATGCTGTTGGACTTTTTTTTCCTCTGTTTCTGTCTCTCCCGCTTCATTCATCCCAAACAATGGAGAGAAGGAAATAAAAAGAAAGCTCACAAAGAAACCAAAGAAGGGGTGAACCAGTTTGTCAGACCCTGTCTTGGCACAGTGGAGTTATACTAAATCACAAAGGTTTAAATAAAAATCAATTGTATACTTTCTGATCTGACCAAAGGACAAGCTTCCTGCTTTGAAAGCTTTGTGTATAGAGGTTGATGGCAATACAGAGCTGTCTCAACTCCTTAGATTACTTGTTTGTAAGATTCAAATGGAGTTGTTTCAACAAAAACCAATATTGTATTGTCTCCAAACAATACAAACACTGAGCCTTGAGTAAGTTTGAAAATACGGAAAGTTTAAGTTCCAGGCTTCATGAAAGTAAAAAAATTATAGGAAATGGACTTGTGATAAAAAGACAACTGTTTTCACCCTCATGTAGCACATCCAGTGTGGAATAGAGGTTAGTCAGGCTTTCTCACATCATTTATTCCTGTGCAGAGTGGAGGCACAGAAGGATATAATCCTGAGATAAAACTTGCGAATAAGTTATTTGTAAGTGGGAAGAGGGAGCTATAAGGAGACTCTGGAGTAACTGTGATAGAGAATCTTGTGTTCCTGCTGAAATGTGTAGTCAATATTTACTCTCAAATACATTTGTCTTTTATCTTTAGATAAGCAATAAGCTACAGCCATATCCGTGTTATAAACCAAAGTACTTTGCATGCAGCACGTGCAGACCTGACCTTCATGCTCACTTTCATTCAGGTCTCTCAGACACAGACAATGTTGTGGCTGTTGCAGTGCAGTACTGCCTTTGGACTACTTGACACTGGTTGATACTCTGGGAGGTCCTGTAGGGATTTTGCAGGCCAGGATGGACCTCTTGCTGCGGCATGCTTTATCAGCTCCTCACCAGTTACAACTTTTCCATAGCCATGTTAGATGGGACTTCACAAGCCATAGTTGTACTTTAGGATTGCAGGGCAAATGCTGGGTATTTTAAAAAATGGAAGTATGCTAGAGCTCAGGACCTTGTATGGGAACCTTTTCTTTCACTTCTAGTCCTATAGTAAAGTGCCTGAGTAAATAAATAATGGTATTTAGCCAAAGTGTTATCAGTAACTTCTGATGCTTTCTTTGATTTTTGTTTTCTTCAGATAAAGAAAGAAACAATTGACCTACTGGAGATGAGTATTATAAAGCTGTGCAGAGAAGGGTCTGTGAAGCTGGGACTCTTTTAATGGTTTTACCAACAAGGAAGTAAATGCAGCTGCATTTTACTATTATCCTGCCTGCAATTGGCAAGTGATTAACAGGTGATGGAATCAAGAATTTTGAGTTTTCAGAGGTCTGTCAATACAGAAAGAATGCACATTGTGACTTTTCCTGAGTTTCCTTTTAATAATAAAACAGAGGTTTTGTTTGTAGTTTTAGTATGATTTTTATTGCAGGAACAATGTGATACTGAAATGAGAGTTACATTGCAGTCACCTGCTAGATTTACTGCTATATGTCACTTTTAAGACTTTGAAGATGAGCAAGCTTGGGTGTGAAAGTCTTTGTACAACTTACTTTTCTGTTTTCTCCCTTTGCTGTCCCAAAGGAGACATTTACTTCTCTCAGAGTTGTAATCTAGTTCTTGCCCTCAAGGGTCTTTGAAAAAGTTGTATGAATTTCAGTAATTTGTCAAAAAGGTATTTTTCACTTCTCTGTTCTAGAGCTGGCCAAATGCTATTTTTTGCTATTACATGATAAATTATATTATATTGAGACTTTATTTGGTTAAACTGTTGAAGTGTGCAAAAAATATTCTTCCATTCGTCCATTTAAATTAAAAGGAGATGATCTCTGGGTGATTTTTTTGTCATTGTGGATAGTAGGGAATGGATGGACTTTTTTCAGAGGACGAGATGAACAGAGGTGAGCAAATCATCAGCATCTTGGAACACCATTGATCCAAATCAGATGTTTTGAGAATGAGTTGTCCTTTTGTGATAAAGAACACCCAACCTTTTTACAACTTTAAATTGTATCTGAATCAATAGCAATGAATGTAGTAGGTTAAGAAAATTGATTTGGTCTTCCAAAGCAATGTTTTGTGTCCAGTGCTGTCTCAGCAGCTGCAGTTCTCCCCAGCGGCATCCAGTGCAATTTAAGAGCTCCTTTCATTGTATGCCATGCCTGTTAGCTTGGCAGCTATGGAAATGAAGGGAGAAGAAATAATGCATCTGAGATTACACAGAAATTCCAGTATAGCTGGCAGTATCCCTGCAAATGAATAAGACATAACAAATCCTACTGAATTGTGGGGCAGGAAAAAGCATATATTTAAGCTTTTCCAGGAAGCATGAGGTAGACACCCTGACCAAAGTACACAATCGTTTGATTGGTACAAGCTGAGCATGGGGATCCAGGTACAAATGTAGAAAATGAGGAAGAGAGAGATCTAGTTAATAAGTAATTCCTGACCATAATGCAGGTTTGAACAAACAATAGTCTCCCAACAGTAAGGATAGTATCTCAGCTTAAACGCTCTCCAGCAAAAGTATATTATTCCTTCCTCTCACCAAGAAGAAAATGAAAAACAAGACAAGTTCCCTTCCACAAGAAGGAGAGGCACGTCCATCCAGATGTCCGGATAACAGTGCGTTCAAACAACAGAAGCTACCAGCTTGGAAGCCCCAGCTCACCATTGCGGCTGTGCTGTCCTGCTTTTTTCTCACAGGCGTGTTCTGCCTTTCTGTGGGAGTCTGCCTCATAATGTCCGCAAACAGCGTCAGAGAAATCCAGGTTTGTTTGGGCATGGTGTTCTTATGAACATGTTCTATGAAGAAGAAACAGGGCTACATTTGGAGGGAAAAGGCTTTGAATTTTTGCTCCTGGATAAAGATGACAGCAATGGCTTCATGCCTTGGACATGTGTCCAGCAGCCAGTATTCCTGTGAAAATCCTCAGAGATAGTTGGTAACCGATAAAATCTGAGCACTGGGTGGTTAACTGGATGGTAATATCTGAAATATGGGTGGTAATTACTGCCACTGGCTTGTGATATCTGAAATGTTGTTATTATTTTCTGGATTTTTGAAAGGAAATAAACTAATCCCTTTGGTTGTGTTTGGTACTAGAAGAACGTACATGTTTGCTGGGGCAAAATCTTAAAATGCAGGGAGCTGTGACATTTAAATGCCTCCTGGAGGCAAGACTGGTTAGACCTGTGGTGGTATTAATAGACTCCTGGTTGGAACCAACACTCAGCACTACATCCAGGCTGTTCGAGAGGGATGGGCCATAATGCTTGTGGGGATTTGTCAGGCATTACTTGGTCAGCCAGACCAAGCTGCAGAAGTGTTCTTCACTCAGCACTCCTTTGCTGAGGAGCAGATGTGGAGGTTCTGCAACAGTCATCAAAAGGCTCTGAAGCAGCCTTAAACTAGGGATAAAATTTGTGAACGTTCGTTGAGGCCAAGTCCTGATTCTGTGCCTCCGTCGATTTTTAATAATGTTTTTGGCAGTCCAGAGTCACTTAGAAGAGAACTGCTCTGAGAAGTCTTGGAGCTAAAACACTAACCTTTTCCTATGTGCATGCCCTCTATTACAGTATCTCTGCTTGTTCACTTCTCTGACAGATTGATTATTCAGATAAGTGCTCAGATTGTTCAAAACTTCGTGAAAATTCCTCTAACTGGAATAAGGAATGCCACTGTTCTATTAATTTCATGCTAAAGGAAGATATATTGGTAAGTGGATGCATGAAACCAACTCAACTTGCTTAATACTTCCTGTTACATATATCCCTATATGATAAAATATACCAATTCTGCTTGGTAGAGCTCCTGACTAAATTTTCTTTGTACTTTTTAAAAACGTGAAATATTCAAAATTTTACACTTTTGCCTTTACTATTCATTTTGGTACATGTTAAAAATAATTAAGATCAGGCTACCTCTGTCCTTGGTTGGGAGATGTCCAAGGAGAAGATGGGGCTGGAGGAATGAGTGTTTGATTATGGAGGTGACTTCTCTCTGTATCTCTCTCTCTGAGTCAGTAGCAAACCCTTTCCCTTAGTCGAGGGTTAGTTGTTACTGCACTGCTAAGCTCTCAGATGAGAAGGAAATCTGAAGCTCTGACCACTTGTCATAAGTAAACCCCTGTAGTCTTTTTTACAAGGGTTATGCTGTTAATCCCAAAGGTCCTTTAAATAATTCAGGTGTAGCAATGTCATTCTGCAGTTTCACTTGGGAAAAGTATCCTTCATTTCCTGTCCTAAACTACTGGGTCATGTTGCTGAGACTGTTAAAATGCTTCATGTTCCACCAAGGAGATCTTATGCTTAGAACTGCATAAATGATCCCTTAAAATTACAATGCAATTTAAATTACAAAGTCACTTTAGGGTTCTTCAGTATTGAAGAGGCTGTTAAAATACTTTGTAATTCTTCAGGTTACAATGATGTTTGAGATGAGAAGTTTATTTAACTGAATAATGGGGGGTTTTATAGTTTAATAATCCTCTTTCTTGCTTGTATTTGCCTGCCTAGCATCCTCCTTTTGATTACAGGACTAAACTTTCCAAAGGGTTCAAATTATTGATGAGAGGCAGCCTTATTTTTTCAAAAAATCTGAAGGAATTAAGAGCTAATGGGTACTTTTTGAAGTTTCTTGTGCACCTTCTTTTATGGAAAATGAGTGTCTGTCTCATGAAATTATTCATAGTCATTGCAGGTTCATGGCCAGCCATGCTGTCTTGAGTAAAATAATAATCAGACATTTTTATTTTAGGTTTTGTTTGGTGATTTAAAGTATGTTTAATTTTGTGCCAAAATACTGAACTTTTCAGTTGGGGTAAAGACAAGATTCTAGCCAGCATCCACTGAAGTAATTTCTTAGAGTGTAGTTACCAACACTTAAACGTGAATTGAGTACTCTCTTCCCCTCTCTTTTTTAGCAAGTAATAGGATTTCACTTTGTCTATGTGAACTCAGCTTATTGAAGGGATTTATCCTTGAATTCTAGGGTGACGTTTTTATGTACTATGGGTTGCAAAACTTCTATCAAAACCACCGTCGATATGTGATATCAAGAAGTGACGCACAATTGTTGGGTCGAAATGTAAATGTAAGTTTTCTTCTTTTATTACGAGATTGTCAGTATTTCCATCAGGTGCATCTTTGACCATATGGATAACTAACTAGACGTAACTGTAAGTGTGTTAAGATGGCTCTAGGGAATAATAGGAAGGTACAGATTTTCAGCGTTTGGTCTCTGCTTTTATGATTGTTAGGGCCATTATGTCTAATAAGTTAATAAGAGAGGAAGATTGAGGAGATAAATAAAAGATGGCAGTCCAGTGTTGCAATTCTCAAACCGGCACCTGGTAAGGATGCTGATTAAAAATACATTGTCTTTTTCAAATAAATTTACAGAAAGCTTTTCCTTCTAGTGTTTTCAGTCTTCTTAGCCAGAAATGTTTTAAGCTGTGCTTTTATTATAGGGTTAGGGAATTAAGTTATTCTGAGTCTTTCATTTGCCATCTGGCTTTGGAAGCAGACAAGGAGCAGGAAAAGGTTTATGGTGAAATAGGTGATCATGTAGCATGCTAAGTATGCAATTTAGAGGTCTAAAGAGGAGGCTAGACAGCATCACCTGCAGCAGGCCTACATAAGGCAATTGGAAAATGCAATCATTGCATTCAGGTTTTTTACTTACAAATTTAAAACATGTTTTCTTTGGCTTAAAAGTAGCATTTCTCAATATACACACAGTCCACACACTGTCCTCTTAGTACATATGATGGTTGTGCCATAATAATCTGTTAGTTTTATAAAATGCTTCTTGTAACTCTCAAGACATGTTCCGCATACAAACAAAACACCCAGATTCTGTGCCTGATTGTTCTGTGACCTTGAATGCAGATTCAGAAGAGCTACTGCGCACCCTTCACCACCTACCGAAATGGGACTCCCATGGCCCCCTGCGGTGCTATTGCCAACAGCATGTTCAATGGTAAGTAGGTACCTTCCACATCTGCCTTGCTGATTTCCACTTGAAACTATTCCGTTACCCCAATCCAGCTGAGTCCTGATATTGCAAGACCTCTGTCTTTCTCCCACAAAAGGTTTTGTTTGGCGGTGCTACTGTGGTGAACACGGGGTCCTGCTTCCTACAGTTTAGTAACTTGCCCCTCATTTTGAAACTGAGGAAGATTTTTATTTTACTAAGGCTCTCTTCAATGTGAATATACAACAGGACTGAGGAATTGAGTCCCTGGTGAAATAAGGAACAATGATACAACAGATTTAATGTACTTCCTTGCTAAAAAATACATTCTCGTACAGTGATGGGAGAGCCCAGATTCTGCCTTCCTACAGTGGTGTGCTAAGAAGGAGGTGACATGTTCTTCACGTTGGTTTGAACCTTTGGATCTATGTGGTTGCATTTTGTTCTTTAAATGCTGGAAGCATACATAGTCCTACTCAATTTGATCCCAGGTTTGGTCTTGTTTGTAGTAACCTAGTGGGCATAATCTACAGAGTACATTTAGGCTGAAACGTAGAGGGCTCCTAGCCATGAACACTGGCAGATTTCAGAATGGATTTCTTTGGGAGGAAAGGAGACAAAAAACTTCTGCAGACTGTTCCCCCCTACCCCATCCTTTTTGTCTACTGCTCCCCCCACACCCTTTTTTTTGACCTGTTCCACACAGCGGTTTTTGGCAATGCAGCAGCTGTTTTCAAGCAGCTGAGCCATGCACACTAGAGGACTTGTGAAGGGCAGCTGCATTCAGTAACTTGTAGATCCATTTGATTTTCATCATTTGATTTGCACCCACCTGCTCCCCTGGAAGTCTGACTTACTGGACTGGGCTCAGACCTAGGCCAGCAGAGCTACCTGTGTGGAGCCCACACTGTTCTGGAGTCCTGGCTGCAGGACAGAATGCTCCTGCAGAGAAGTAGGGATACTAAGATTTTAAAATGCTAAGGGTCAGCCTCCCAGAGTCTGCCTTTGCATCTGTCCTTAGTGCACAGTGTGTTGAAAGGTTCCAGCCGCTGGTGACGTGGGGGAAGGAGGTGATGTCTGAATCCCCCCTCTGGTAGCTCATTGCTGTCCCTCTGCTGTGAAAGAGGGTGCTTCCTGTTCACTTTTGACACTTCAGCTGGTTCTCTGATTGCTCTCTAATCTTGTTTTGTAAAATGAGGAAGATGACCCAGTTCCTGCCACGGGAAAGGTTTTTAACCTAAGCTAGCCCGTAAGGGAGCAGTCAGACAAGCAGTTAAACAGGCAGAGGTCAGAGAATTGCAACTCATGTTAATAAACTAGTGACAAACAGCTGGGGAGGTAGTGGGGCACAGAATGACCACTTACTCAGAAGAGCATGTCCGAGCCTTAAGGAGCTGTGTGAACACAGGTTTTGTAGCAGGATTAAAAAAAGGAACCGCTCATGCAGTCGAGTTGTGTTTTTCATATTTCCTAAAAAGTAGCCCCTCCCCTTTATATCATCTAACTATCCCTGCCCATCATCTTGTTGGCTGCATAGGTGTTTACATAGATGGCAATGAGACCTATAATGTTTTTGCCTTATGTTAAACTAATCTAAGTAGGAAAATTGTTTTTTGCCCACCGAAACAAAATGGCATGGTTAAGCACAATTTTAACTAAATGTTTTTTGGTTGCAGGAAGTGTTCACATCCAAGTTGGTAGACAAGGACCAAAGCAAAATTTTCTCCAAAGGATCATGGATTCCCTTGATTGTCCTTTCACCTCTCCTCTGTTCCCTGAAAACACATACTATATATATCGCAAAGCAATCAGTTCAGGACAACTGTCAAAGAAATGCTAGGGAAAGCTGACTAGGAGAGTAACTTGTGTAACTAGCTAGAGAGGTCCAGAAATGATTTGCAAAGAATTTAGTCACACAGGAGTTGATGGACATGAGATACTTGCACATATTTCTACACAGGGATTCAACAGGATTATTGGTAGGAGTATGTTCAGTCTTTAAAACGTCAGAAGTTCTAAGGCTCTGCAATCTTAATTCTTCTTACAGAATGTACCATGCTCTGTACACAGTCATGTTGAAACCTTTCCCAGGATTTTTTTGTTTTGTTTTCTATTCACTTGAAAGGTGCTTCAATGTGACAGTTTTTGTTAGTCGTGCTGGCAATTAGAATGACTGCCTTTTACTCATAGTTATTGCTTCTTGTATTCCCTGCAGATACTATTGATCTGTTTTACAATCTTAACTCATCTGTTATTCAAGTACCACTGCTGAAGACTGGAAACAGTTGGTGGACAGATAAAAATGTGAAATTTCGCAATCCAAAATCATACAATCTCTCTTCTGCATTTGCAGGTAAGAATGGTTCCATTGGTATTCCTTATTTTTCAATGGCTTCCCTACCTCCTCCTGCCCTGTGTGTGATGGTCTCCCGTTCTGAGATGAATTGCCTTTGGGAGAAATACCTCCCAAACCAGGTGGGAGAAGCAACTTCAGAGGGTGACTGAGAGCAGAAGACAGATTTAGCCAAAGTACCACTTTTTTTTTTTTTAAATCACTGACTGAAATTGGGAGAAAGTGGTTTTGGAAGACTGAAGTCAGCCCACATCAACACCCTCCTGTATAGTTTCTTGTAACGCTTAATCTGTCCAGAGAAAGCAAGGATGCAGTCACTTTATTGTTTCCTGTTGAAAACATCTATGAAGGAGAATTGCATGTCACATCTTTCCTTCTTCTTGCCTTTGCAGATTCTTAGGGAGTTGTGAGACAAGTGAGGCTGCTATTATGACTAGTTCTTTCAAACAGCTGTTTCCTAGGGCTGTTTCCTTGTTATGGTTGATCTGTTTTGAAGTGGGACTAAAAGCTTCCTATTCTGGATCAGGGCAGTGCTGTACTGGATGCAATACGCAAGAGTTAATTATCTAAGTAGGTTTCATATGACAGATTCTAGATATCATAAGCTGTGCTGTTAGGACACCAAAAAGGTGCCTTTCCAGTTGTACAGGAATAAGTTAATGTATAAAAACGAAGGCAAGTTCCCCACAGAGAGCATGTTGCTTGCTGAAGAGGCAAGAATCCAGAATAAACAGTATTTTTATTTGTTCAAGTCACTTTCTTTTTCCTGTGCTTGAAGTTTCTAATGTGTAGCAACCCCTGGGTACTGTTAAACTCTGTTAATTCATGTTTGAGGTGAGTGGAGATGGTTGGGTGAAAAGTGTTATGTAGCATATATAATTTTTCAATACTGGACAGTCTGTGTCTTTTCATATCTCATATTCTGTGTTGGTTGTGAGTAGGCCCAGAAGTTAGTCACCAACCACTGTTTTTACTGATCGTGTGTCTTTCCTGTTTGCTTTCTTTTTCATCAGGGACAGCAAGACCTCCTTACTGGCAGAAACCAGTGTATTTGTTAGATGAGGAAGATGAAAGGAACAACGGTTATGTAAATGACGACTTCATTGTCTGGATGCGAGTGTCAGCCTTTGCTACATTCAGAAATCTTTACCGTCGTGTCAGACGGATAAGGCAGTTTGCAGATGGCCTCCCAGCAGGGAATTACACTTTTCATATTTCCTATAGTATCCTTTCATATTATCCAAGACTATTAGATGGTTACAAGAAGATGGAAGTGGATGGGATTTGTATAGTAAAATGGCAAAGAAACCAAGCAAAACACCCAAAACTAAATCACCTAGTTTTGAGGGTGATGAGGCAGCTACAAGTGGATTTTCTTTAGCCCGTGCAGATGGAGTTAAGACAAGTTACTCAAATGGCAGCCTGTGACTTTGGATTTGATTCTGAGGGGGCTACTTTTGGCTGGAGACAGCACAAGAACTTTATGCAAAGGGTAAAACTGAAGAGTTGTTTTAGCTGAAATATTTAATAGTGGCCTAATCAGATGTGTAGACACCTTTACAGGGGTGCACAAAGTGCCAGAGGTATCACTGCGGTGGAGAGCTGTGCGGGATGGGACGCCTGTGTCAGCAGAGCCCTCTGGCAGATTTGGGCCATGTGCTGAATGGAACTTCTGTGCTGGTGAAAATACACTCTCATGCTGAACAGCATGAGCTTTGCTGACTAAAGCACTTGTTTTGTCACCAGGAGTTATGTCAAGATGACTATAAATTTCTCTCCTCTCTCAGCCAGGAGAGCTATGATTTACATGTTGTAGCACAGTCCCATTCTGAAAGCTTCCATGTGGAGAGATAAAAGGTAAAATCATGTAATGTTCTAGGTAGACAACATATTAGGTAGAGGTGAGCACTTCTCTCAGTGCGAATATCATCATGATAAGTGGAGTATCATCATGATGCGCTGCCCAAAAAGGCTCATTTTCAACTGAGTTTTCATAGCAAATTAGCACAGTAGCAGTTACATAAATTATGAACCTGAAATTTAAAATGGAAAAAAAAAAAAAAAGTATTTCCATGTTCACACAGAAACTGTATCTAAAATAATGAGATTTCTCACCACTAGCTTCTACTGGGTTTTTAGACCCAGAATAGCAGAGACATCACAGATCAGTTAAAGGAATTTTTGCAGCAAATGCAGATCTTTAGGCTCTTTATGCCTTGGAAAGGTTTTTGAGCATGTACCACTACTTTTTGTCCCCCTGGAAATAACGTAAGCTTTGTTAGCAAAACCTTAACATCCTTCTATCAGACTTCCCTGTTACCAAATTCAAGGGGAGGAAGCATGTGATTCTTTCAACCGTGGTATGGAGCGGAGGAAGTAACCCATTCCTGGGAATTGCCTACGTGGTTTCTGGCACAGCAGCAACCCTGACAGGTTTTGTCATAACGGTCATCCACTTAAAGCTCAGAAAAAAGAAAACGTTCTTTCAGAAGTAGTAAGGCTCCCTGGCTTTCAGAACAAAGGCAAAGGTGTGCTGTAAATGAAGAACGTGCAGTGCAGACCTTTCATTCTTTCCCCTGAGCTCTGGATCTGTTTCAGTAACAGGTTTGGGGAATGTAAGCAAATTGAGGGGTGGTGCTATTCCATCATCCAAAACCAAATGTACCTGAGGCTGCATTCTTATTAATGTATGTGTGCTCCTAAATTTATTTCCTGGGAAACTTGTAGTGAGACGAGCTTCAAACAACAGATAACATAGTGGGTAACAATTGCAATGGCGAAGAAATTATATGGTACTAATGTCTGGCCAGAAGTAACGGTCCATATTCGTTTCTTACTCAGCCCTTAATTCAGACAATATTTCTCTTGACTTAAATGGAGCTTTGGATGGGTAAAAAGCGTGGTTTTGGTCCAACAAAAAGCTTGAGCTGGTAGAACTTGGTGCTAAAATCTGTTTGTGGGCCACATGCATGGGCCGAATGGCTTGGCTTAGGTTTTATATACCTTTTTCAGCTATCCTGAAAAAGCAACCAGTTTAGCACAGCATATTCATCACAGTTTGACACTTGATTTATGATTGAATAGAGGGCATTTTTTAGGAGTTTGGAGTTTGTTTAAACACAATTTCTTGGTTTTATCTAGGTACTGAGACTAACCTGCAAAGCTAGAGGGCATCAGAACACTGATTTACATTTTAAAAATTATGATTTAATAGAAAGTTTAGATTAAAAACTACTTTAATGTTCAACCTTTTAGCAGAAACATCTACCTAATATAGCTATTAGGCCACAATTGCACTCCTACCTACCTCACCCTTTCACGCAAAAGTTCAGACTCTTACATGACATGAAATATCTCTTCCCCTTTCAAGCCCTCATTTCCGTGGTGTGGTGACTTACTGTCGATAGAAAACAAAGCATCAGAAAATCTGTCAGATTAATTTTCAGAAAATAAACACTGCAGCTCGTGAACAGCCTTATCAATTTTCATGTTTCATTTTCAAAATTTTACACGTTTAGGAGTTACTTCCAGTCTCTCACAAAATGTTGGAACAGCACTGAAGAATTTAGGCCAAGTATACCATGGTACATCCAAATTTAAAAAAAAAAGTTTTTCTGTTGCAAAAGTGCAAATGGAATAAAACACTTTAATTCCTTTGATAAGTATTCTGTGTGCCTTACCTCCCCCTCCCCTAAAAAAAACCCTCCACACTAAAACAAGAAAGAAATCACAGACTAGAGCAAGAGAAGGGAATGTGGCACAGGGAGGCTGTGTGCCACTGTCAAGGGCACCCACGCCTGCTTTGAAAAGTGTCTCAGGCACTTAGGAGCTTGTGACCTTTGACAGATGGCCTGTGGTGAATCTGTTTGCAGCCACAGAAGGTACTGTTTCCTTTAATCTCTGCTTCATACTTGTGCCATGAGCAGCAGAAGGGGTGCTCCTCAAGTTCACAGCCTGGCCTGGAAGTACAGTCTCCCTCTGTTGATGGTTTATGGTGGGCTAAGATGTGAGTCCCCGTCTGCTTTTCCTGGTCACGGCCAGCCACCTCCATCAGAAAGCTGTACAAACAGGGTTCCAGTATTTCAAACCGTTGCATCTAAATCTGTCAGGAGCTGTGGGAAGGCCCTGCCCCTCACTGCACTGGACAAGACAGAGCATGAAGCAGTACATTTAGCAATGCTTAAGATCATTAGTCTAAATCACTTTTAACAATGAGATGTGCTCTAAAACCTTTTAAGTCCTTTTGAAAATGTAATCCCATGCAGCCCTCTGGAAAGTCCTGATGGGAGTTGCTGCCAAAACTGAATTTAGGATTTCTGGCTCCAAACAGACTGCAGGAGCTTTTTTCCTTCTTTTTTTTTTTTTTTTTTAATCCTCCAAGAAACTGACTTTCAGGAAATAATATGTCATCTGGGTGGTTAAGTCACAGTGCAATTGTCAGTGATTCTATTTCTTCATGAAGTATCTGGTAAAAATGTTAGTAAAAGGAGACGGAATAATGAGGTGTGTATTTCAGTGAGTCAGTGTCTACCAGAAAAAAAACTTATTTAGAAAACACACAGTCTAGCAAGTAGTGCTGCAGTTTGCCCATTATTTCCCAAAGGTTTGTGCAGGAACCTCTTCTCTTGAAATGTACATTGTCTTCAAACCCATCCACACAGAAAACCTGTCTTCAAACAAATCTTCCTCTTTCTATTATTCCGGAAGTTGTCTAAGTCTTCGTTTATAAACCCAAAACCTTTTTTTCATCTTACCACAGCTTTAAACACTTCTTATATCTTTCTTGTACCCTCTGAACAATGTCCTTGGAAGCTGCTGCTTGAGCTCCAGCAGTTACTGTTGTTAACTCTGAGCAGCTCTGCAGTGTCTGTCTTACCGTTCGGGATTGTGCTGCCCAGACCACAGCAATAGGAATGGCAGTTTTGATGAACTGCTCCCGGCAGATGGAATCCACCTTGCTCAAAAGAGTGGAAAATAAGTTATAGCAACCTCCTTACACTGCCTTTTTTGCCAGTACTACAGCTATGCTGTTGGTCTGCCCCTTGTGCCAGAGCTTGCATGAATGTGCCTCTTCAGGAAAATTTTGTAGATGTGTTCCTCAGTGCCCACATTGGGGAATAGTCCTCTACCTATATGAAGTGATATGAAAAAAAATATTTTTTTGCTTTCAAAGGAAAATGCTGGTTCCTTTATTACTGCTACTTCAAGCGTTATCTTGCATCACTGCCGTATATTCAGTCCCTTTGAGCTGATGGAACTTTGCCTATTTCCTATTTTTCACTCTCAAAAAAAGAAAGATGCATGTCAGAAATGTGGTTTAAGTTTGGTGGACCGAAATTAATGGTACATAGATGCTTAAAGTACTATAAAGTGCGTTTTTTCTTTTCCCTATCTTTTTTTCTAGAACAGATGAATAGAGAAAGATATTATTTATTGCAATTTTTTTCTTTTGGGGAGTGGATATTTAATAAATACAACTGTGCAAAAGATTCCTGTTAGTAGATGTAATCTAAATTTATATGATAAACACGGACTAAAACAGGTGAGCTAAATGGAATACATTTCTGGGTTTTGGTTTTTTTAATATATGTTTTCATTTGTAATTTTGAAGATGACAGTTACACATGGAAGCATTTTATCTTCTGGAGTTCTGTAATTCAGTTTTAGCAGTGGCAAAAATATCTGGAAGTAAAAAGATCCCATTATGAAAAACCTATATGCAATTTAAATCTCATTTCTAAATTACAGGGAGGTATAAGAGAGAGGTGTATCTTAATGTCAAAAATTGTTGTATTACTTTTGGTTGCTATCTCTATTTAGGATTGAATTTCATTAATGGGATCTATATATTTATATAAAGAGACATACAAGTGAAACAGGAGTTACAGGATATTTCAGTAGCACTTCAGTTACAGAATTTTTCCAAGTCTTTTTCAGTCTTTACAGTTTCATGCATATACATCCAGCGTCTGTCTGCCTTGGTTGGTTTTTCTGTGTTCTAAACATAGACATTTGCTTAACTCATCTCATCTAAAAATAAAGCGATGAGTCCTTCATATGAAACAGATTAGCATGATCACAGACCTATAGAGTCTGGAAAAATTAGTTACATGCTGCATCTATTTTATATAAGTGGCTGTGTTGCATGGAGATTATTAATAATAGCGTTTGGATGGGGTGCCATGTATTTTAATGACACATTACAGTGTAAAAGCACTCTCTCTTTCCTCTGAGAAATCAGACTAATACCAGAGCAAAGTCAAAGATAGCAGGTCAGGGAAGGGAAGGCTTGGAAAGTTTTGATAATGTAAAGAGAGATTGCATACCAATTAGGATTTAAGTCTAGATCTAAAATAGGAGAAAGCAGTTGCTTGTCACATGATAAGAAGGTGTTGCCTTCCTTCATTGGGAGCAGTATAGTATGAGAAAGCTGATTTGAGAAAAAACTGTAATCACACAAGGAGGGAGAATGGTGGAAAGGGCAAAGTACTTTTTCTGCTTTTGGATTTAAGGCAAAGAAATTTGGCTGAGCTGCTTGAGATGACAGTGTATCCTGACGTGATCTGAAAAGCCCATATGATTTTGGGAACAGCCAAGATAAGTAAAAAATTTTCTTTTTTTTCAATGGAAAGTACATGCTCTGAACTGCGGAGCATAGTTTTTGAGCAAAGGTGTTTTGATTCAGTTCTCTCTAATTGCATTATTCTCTACAATTCCAAGAACAATTTTGTTATGAGCTGGGAGTGCCTTGGGCAGCTGCCTCTGCTTTGGTGGCCTCTTGTTTGCAAGAGAGGGATTGTTGAGCAGTTTTTCTTTGCTCTGTGTCCTGCTTTCTCCCCAGGCTATGGGAAGCCAGGCAGATGAAGAGTGGGGCTTGCTTGGCTTTTGCATACACTCACGAGTGCATGAAAAAGTTTTCTCCCTTTCCCCATATAGCCAACTAGGAGAGGAAAAGGACAATAAGGCTGATTCTGGTCCAGTGCAAGTAGAGGCAATATTTAAATGATATCAAATGGTAATTGCTATAGGTAAAGAAATCAAAATAGTTCATGCCCTGGAAAGCTTATATTTGGGACAGCTCTAATCAAAATATCCGTCTGTCTATTGAGTATGTACTATGTACTCTGTTGACAAACATAGAGCATGAAACAAGATGAAAAAAGGCCATTTAGTTATACTCCCACTCAATTGCAGCCATTGTTTCTTTGCATTAGAGCGCATAAAATGATCCCTTTCAAATTGAGACAATTAAAAAAAAACTTGTGAAAAAATGAAATTTTCTACTGTCAGACCCAGCTACCCAAAGTTACTTGCCTTTTTCCCCACAATGATTGCTGTGTGTAATGAGAAACTGTTCCATTACCAGCTGTGTTAACCCAGTTAAAATACTGGGGGATTCAGGGTTTAAGATTAGGTTACACGTTCTTGAAGCGCTTCAGATAACCTATATGAGTCCATGGGCTTTCTATGGACTGTATTATTAGTGACAATGAGCTTGAAAACACTGGAAAAAGAAATATGTCAAAAAATCCCAGAATGGTTAGAAGAAAAAAGGAAGGAAGTAGTATCTGCCCATAGCCCCAGTTGTCATAATGAGTTAACATTTGGGGGGGGGGGGGGGGGGGGGGATGGGATGTACTGAGCTACTGTCACTGTCTCTGAGGTAAAATGTGGCAGTTACTTGACAGTGCAGAGAGAGGCTTCACAACAGCTCAGGACAATAATAACATCTGCAGTTAATAACACTCCTCCCCGCAGTGGGTGTGCCAAGAAATCTGTCACTGTGGCATAGGGCAAGGGGACCGTGTCCCCTAACGCTGGGCAGAAGCGGTGATGTAACGCTGGATGCCAAGGAAACATGCCAGTGGTGGGTGGCCATCCTGGTGGGTGGCAGGGTGCGTTTCGAAGTCATGTAATTAGGTTACAGTCCCCGCGTGGGCTGGCCTGCGTTGTGCCATCCAAAGGTGGGACACGCAGAAGGAGTTTGAGACCCCTCCCAGGTGTTTGCTGAAAGCAGTGTGTGCTGCCAGGATGTCTCTATGGCTTGCTGTGCTTCTGACCTCCGTAGTGGTCCGAGTTGCATGCAGAGTTAAAAGTATGGAAATGTAGAAAAGGTAAGGGAGCGGGAAGAGCACCAAGGTAGTGCTGTGTGCAGTTTGTCTGTTTTGGAGGCTGACGAAACGAGATACAGTCATAAGAAAAGCAGCCCATGGACAAATCAAGTGGTGACATGAGTGCTTTTGCTGATCTGTCTTGTTCAGAACCTGGGAATTTTATTTATAAACAGAATTTAGACAGTGACTTTTGAAGTACTATCAGTTTTGTGAAAGAGGGGCCTTGCTTCAGTTTTTACCTTGGCTCTGTGCTCAGTGTGTTGCTTTGACTGCAGCAGTGTTAAATTAAAGTCACTAAAAGTAAAAATAATGAAAGAACAATCAGTGAATCGTCAGCTACACCTTACAAGAATTAGAAGGCCTATAAAGCAGATAGGTTTCTGCATCTAAGATCTTTCATAGTACTATGTTCTGATGACTAATAAGCCATGGCTGGAGACCAGCCATCAGAACCCGGGACTGACAAACAGCAGTGGTGTTCACTTAATTTTGGTGTCGGACATTCCTGATTTGACCAAGCAAAACGAAGCACAGGTTTGTATTTGCCGAGTTCAGTAAAGAAAAAAATAATCAAGTGCTTAAAGTCAAATTTCCATGTTTTAAGCTTGCTCTTGCTGGGTCTCATGTGAGATCTAGCAATGATCACAGAGTCTTTGAACAAGCTTTCTTCATGCACAGTCATTTCTGGCTTTGCAGTTAATCATAAAAAAAGGCATTGATGCTGAACGAAGTTGATGAGCTAAGAAGTCAAGCTATGGATAAGATTTTATCTCTGCATATTTTTGTTATTGATAAAATGAATTAAATACAAGAATTGCTTAACAGATGTATAAACTGTAATTGTGCCAATGGGTTTTAGGCTGTAGCTTGAGGAATTTATCATTCAGATTTCTAGGTTCATAACTTCACCTCAGGCAACCACTGGAAAGCCAAGTCTTAACTAAAAAGGTCAAGAGTTGCTTTTCAAAGGGAGGTAAGAAAATTAGAAGACAGAGCACAAGCCTGTTGGGCATTTTCATAATTTTTGGCTTTTGGGGGGGGTTTGATTGAAATGGAATGTCTCACATGGCTTAAGTAAATAGGCTAAGTTTTTTAATTTGGGATTTGCCCTGAAACTTACTTTTTTTGTCTGGAACTTTCATATCTACCTAACAGGTGATAGCAATCATATTGTAGAAAGAAATGAAGTATGAATGTGTCAGGTGTAATTTTAAGTGTTCTCAGCTGTTGAAAGATTATTTCCCATTGGGACTTCAATAATGCTGAGTTCTGGGGAAAAAAATGTTCCCGTCTGATGGGGAGTAGGGAGCATAATTTAAAGTTTCAGGAGTGTACCAAAGGTAATTGAGTTGTCCCCATTTTGGATCCTGGGCTTTACTACTTTTCTAAGAGGTAGACCAGTAGCTCTTCAGCAAGGAGTCTCAGAGAGAGGTAGCCTGAGCTGTGTGTTTGTAACATTGTCTGCGCTCTCTCTTCTTCACTTTGGATTTCATAAAACTCCTAACAACTGTAACATCATCGAAATGTTGGCAGGTTTTCCTCAGCCAAATGTTACTCAAAAGTTTTTTGGGGGGTGGGATACAGGCAGGCAGAGCATGATTTCCTTAGAAACTGATGGAGAAGGCAAGCCTTCTGTGTTCAAGTCTTTGGCATAGTTGTTCTTGAGGCTTCACTGTGCTAAGCGCAAAAGCGCTTGCTCTTGCACTAGGAGAAGGCGGCTGGTTGATGCTGGCCTGGTCCAAAACTTACACCTTCTGAATGGGATGGACACAGCAGTGGGGAAGAAACGGGGATGATCTTGGCCTCTCCCCGCAAGGTGAGTTTTGCCGGGTGAAAGACCGGGAATGCCGGAGCTGTCGGCGATCGTTCCCCTGAGGGGCGGCACCCCCTGTCAGAGAGGAGTCGCACATCATCTGCTCCCAGTTTCTCTCGCACAACCCCTGCGCGTTTCTGGCAGTAGCATCCTTTGCCGTCGTCCTGCTCCCCGGCGGTTTGGCCGGCACACCTTTATTTTGGTTCGTTTGCCGCTTCTTGCCCGCCCAGGTGCGAGGGCCAGGTGAGCCGGATGGCGCCGGGGGTCGGGTTGTCGCGCTGATCGGCGGGGGCCTGAGCCAATCGGTGAGCAGCGGGCGGGAGGAGCGTTGCTCGTTGCGACCAATGGGGCCCCGAGGAGCTGGGAAGGGGGGTGGGACTTGCAACGGCTCCGGCGTAAGTGGAGCTGGAGCAGGTGGAGGCGGGCCGCTGCGCGCGGGGTGGTAACGGCCGGCGCGTGGCTGCGCGAGCGTCCCCCGTCTTGGCGGGTCCGGCCTGAGGTGAGAGGACCCTGCCACCGACCCGGCGACACCAGGTCAGGGGGTGGGCTGCGCTTGGAACAGGGCCGAGGCGAGCAGGCTGGGTGCTGAGGGGCCTGAGGGACTTAACGTGCGCCCTGTGGGCCTTTCTGGGGACGTATATTGGTGAAAACGCTGCCTCATGGCGCTGGATCCAGAAAGCGCTCGCTGAAGCTGGTGCTTCTGGTGGTGCTTTCTCCGTGTCACCTTTGCCAGCACGCCTGGCAGCTGTGCGTCTGAGTCTCTCGCCTGAACCTGCAGTTGAGTGCTTGTTAAGTGCCAAACGCCTTGCACCTGTGTGCCAGGGCTCACAAGTCTTCTGCACGGGAATCTGTGATAGTCGTAGCCTTAGAAGAGCTCCCAGTGTTGGATCAAACCTGCTTCAGCACTGTGTCTGTATGAACAGAGTACAGGTCCTTTCTCCTTTACTTCTTTTTGCATTTTTTAGTACGGCCACACAACAGCTTTTTTTGGACGTTCTGTGTATGAACAGCCACTGTGAAAGCAAGCCCAGAGACTCCCAAATCACAGGTAGCATATGAACAACCTTAAGCGGGTCCATCTGGCATGGTACTGTCTTCCAGCGCCAGCCATGAGCTAGGAAAGAGTAAAAACAAGGCAAATACAAGTGAGACAACTGCATCCCAGTCTAAGTCTAAGCCAGTCTAAGCTTTTATCTTCTGCGTTGAGATTTACATCACTAAATCAACATGTCTGCATTCATTTCAGCTGTTCCAGATGCCTGTATATGAAAGAGGCACATTTGGACACAATTTATTCTTTACTGGAACAGAATCAGGGAAACTGTTTTGTTTTGTAAGACTAAAAAACTATATGCTTCCCTCCAGCTCAGTTCACACATAACATGTGTGATTCTCACTGATAATAAGGTGCCTGAGAGGAAAATGCTGTATTGATCCTGGCATTTGCCAGGCATTGGCTCTTTCCTTCTTTAGCGGAAAAAACAGGAAGTCTGTGGTTCACTTATTTTTAAGGCCTTTTGAATACAGTTTTCATCTGAAAATAGTTACGTTAATACGAAGATGTACAGTAATGTCTTGCAATAATACTTAATATAAAATGCTTTTTTATATAAATAATGATGTTCTGAGCTGAATAATACCTCACTTACTTGATATGAAAGCAAAAATTCTATTTTTCTTGTTTCAAGCTGAAATAACCCACATTCAGGATTCAGGCAATTTTAAATTTGACTCACTAGGGGTTTTTATAAGTATTTATCATTGCATATTTAGATTATATAATCAAGGTCTTTGCTAATCAACCTCAAAGTAGCTGGTAATAGAATCCACTTGTTTTGTTTCCATGGAGTTATTAATGCTATGAAGAAATAAACTTCAGTTCATGGCAAAACTGGCTGGCATTGTGTACCGGAGAAAACCTGATTAAGACAGTGGTATTTTTATATAATTGGTTTGTGCCAAAAAAATGTGGTTTCATGTGCTGTTTTTTCCCCAAGTTATATGAGAATAAGGGCTTGCTTTTATTTTGCAAAACTTTGTAACACTATCTTGAAATAGAACTACATATAGCATATAAATACATAAAGTATTGTAAATACATTCTTTGTGCATGTGTTTGTAGATAAATGATCAGCTAAAGAAAATCAACTTTTTTTTTTGTTAAATTTCTGTTTGGTTTTATATGAAACTTCATGGTTAGAAGACATGCAAACCATCTGAGGTTATACTTAAGCAAAGTCTGAAGACAAGCAAAAAGGAATGCCAGGTAAGCATTTATTTAACTACATGAATTAAGATCTTCTGAAAATATTTGTTTGAACTGCAGAACTTGAAAATAGTGAATTTGTCAAATATATCTTACAATGCAAAATGAAAGGCTAAAAAACCTCGTTGAAATAGTGTAAAATTGTATATACAGCTCCTCGGAACTCTGATGTGTTGGTCTGCTGGTTCTGAGAAGTCCTGCATCCAAGATCCTCCAGAAGTCTGACGTTTCAGAGCTAGTTAATTTTTCCATAAAAAAACCCTGAAGTATAATAGTGTTGTTCACACAGGAAAATAGCTTCCTGGTACCCCTCTCTCTGTTTGTACCAACAAAGTAATTCATCACTAGAGGGAGTTTTTAAACTGTCATTTATGAAGGACAATTCAACTGGTATATAGTTGGACCTAGTCATTCGAACCGTTAGGCACTTACCCTGCAGACTGATAAATCAGAGAAGTCATTGGTGGTGGAGACTGACAGAAAAATAAAGTGTCTCAAATGCACAGATATATGTTAAAGAAAAAGATGAGCTATACCAACAAAAGGTTTGCTATACCAATATATGTTAGAGTCTCTTGGTGTCCAAATTCTGCCAGCATTACAGAAAACAAAAAGGTGATATCATCATTTGCAGCTGAGAGTACAGGAGGATATCTTTTTTAAATTTATTAGAGGGCTGGTATCATGACTTGTAGAAAAAATATTCTTGGAATTATTTAATGCTAATTCAGTTATATGCATGCCTTATAAAAAGTTGAATTTGGAAATATGCACAGGTTTTGAAAATAGTAATACAGTTGTATTTCAAGTTGTCTTTGAGGTCAACTCAGTGGGAAATCATTTTTGCAGGCAGCTTTGTTAGTACTGGGTATCATGTGGCTGTTTGTTTCATTATTGTATGAGTTTAAAATCGGATACAGATGCAAAAAACGTTAAAATGTTTGGAATAATGAATAATGGTTTCAGTCTCTTGATACTGACAAATTTAGTATCTGCCACTGTTTGGAGTGGGAATACTGCCAGTGGAGGTCTAGTTTTATGAGAGAAGTTTGGTTTAATAATCAGCATTTTTTTGTTTGCTTTATGTAGGAGGCCAGTTCTTTGTGTATATGGTTTCATCTTCCTCTACTGTGTTGAAAAAACGCTATAAAATATGCACAGAAGCAAAAATTATTTTTATTTTGCTATGAAAACATAATTGAAGCATCATTAATTATAATGTGCTGTTAGGAACTGGGATTTTATTAAGATTTGGGTTTTTTTCCTTTACATAAAGTACTGGATTCTGATCCCATTTAATTTTGGGAAACGAAGGTAACTGTCAAAATAACACTGTATTGTGGTTTGCTGTGACTACCAAAAAGCTGAGTTGGAAGATAACTAAAAATTCTGGAAGTCCGTGGTGCTGGAGGAGTGGTTTAAGTGTTTGGCGTTAACCAAGTATCTCATGGTTTATTACAGCTATGTAATACATGCTTATAAATACCTTCAGGAATGTAAAATAATAAGCTAGGCAGCTGGCCATCTAGGCTAGTAATGGAAGGATTGATCTTAGGTAGGTATAAAAGAAGGAGTGATAATAAAAAACAACCAGGACTTAGAAAGCACACCAAAAAAAAAAAAAAAATCCCCTTTGGAAGTTACAACAGAGCTTCCTTGGAGCCTGTTGTACGTTCAGCCCCTGCCATACATTGCCTGGGCAGATTCTGAGACCAAATTATTCCAGTGGTGTGCTGGTCTGTGCCCCACAAAAACCAATATGAAGCTGTCCTACATTAACCTAGTTGCAAAACTGGGACCTGACATTAAGTTGGGGATCTAGCTGCTGCTGGGAGAGAGAATGTCCTCATCAGAAGCGTCACTTAATTGAAGCCTTAGAAACTTTATGGATGCAAGAGCAGGGGAGGGGGGAGCTTGCTTTTTGTGTGTGTTATACCTGAAGAGTTTGTCAGTATTTGGAAAGCTGCTCTTCACTAGGGATTAATGAACTGTTATTAGTGTTTGAATCTCTGAAATAATTTTGTGTCTTGAATAATTTAAGATAGTGAGATTTCTGTAGTAGGACCGAACACTGTCTATTGCAAGTATGTGGTGCATGCTTATTTATATGCTGTGTATTGTGCCAGATATGACTTGAGACAGGATGCTGAGTAATTCTTTGAGGACCGTAGCATGAGGTCTTTTTGCTCGCTTGTCTGAAGGAAGATGACTTTCCAGGATTATAGCTAAAATGGTCTTATGTGGGCTGAGAACTATGAACCCTGTTCTGGCTACCTTTTTACATTAATGAGTTTTTGGACCAGTGCAATGCTTTCTTGTTGCATGAAACTGTGGCTGGGAAATCTCTTAAAATTATGAAACATTTATTTGAGCTTTACTGAAAAATGCAAGCTTTTGCTCCCAATGTATCAGTCGTCTTGGGCAGAAGGAGACATTGGAGTAAGTTACCTTTTAATGTAGATGGCTTAGGGACTTCCTTTGGGATTTAATTTTTTTTCCATTTTGTTTTTTGTTCCAAAATTGTCATCGTAAAATCTGAAGAAAAAAGCAGAGGCTTGTTTGCAGTATTTTGTCTCAGTGCCTGGAGAATATTCTAACTTTTGTTCTGCAAATGCAATCCTGATTGAATCCTGAAAATATTCTATCATATCTGTTCTACATACACAAATGAGTTTACATTTTTGTGTGTGTTTTACAGTGCTGTTATTTCTGATATAGAATATTACTTTGCGTTCACAGCAGGAGCTAAAAACAAATTTTTAATCTCAGCAAGGTTCCTGTGAATCAGAAATTTTCACTGCTGTTTCATGAGGTTGAACAATACCTCAAATACCAGTTCAAGACCTATACTAATTTTCATGTCTGTATGCACTCCTGTTTAAGGTACTGTTATCTGCTAGACTGCAATGAATGTAAATTATACATTCCTCTTTCAGTTCCCATGCAAATTATGTAGCTTTGTGATGGGATACTCTGTGGGGTAGAGCTTTGAGATAGATTTCCCTGGACTTCTACTTACAGTGAGCTCCCTAAAGAACAGAAAGGCTTTTCAATTTTCAGAAAAATGGGAGCAACTTAAAGAGGAGAGAATCAAAGTTAAGGCAAAACAAAGACATCATAAATCCCATGTGTCCCTGTGGTGTAGGTGTCAGCTTCATGTCAGTGCGGATCAGGCTTCAATTTGTTTTTTAGGCTTGGTTTCAGTGCTGCCCGAGTTCCGCACTCTCTAGCCTGCAGAATGCATCTCTTTGCCACTCGTGCGGTGGTGGTACCTGTCTGCTCCTGTGCATGGAGCTTGTCATCTTTACAACACCCTTTCTTAGCTTCAGTGGTAGAATTTGAAATGGAGGTAATCGTAGTTAATTGTAAAAGACCTTTGTTCTTATTTTTTCTGGTCAGTTTCTTTATAGTGTATTTTGTATGAGAGTCCATGCCCATTTTAAAGTCTTGTACTGAGGATTTTCCAGTGGTTTGTCCATTTTTCATCTTTCCTTTAAATTAAATTTACTATGGTAAACCAGAGATGACTGTTAAAAGTAAGGTTCTGTTTTCTCTCCCTTTGAAGTATGAAGGAGTATAAAATATCACTGGCCTTTTTGGTTTATTTGCATCAGGCTCTTAATTACTTTATTTATTGCCTTTTAGAAGTAAGTGTGAAACTTGCCTGCCTTTTGATCTTAAACTACAAAAACTACTGTGTTAAAGGTCCTCATCGTTTAAAATTCCCCCTGCTCTGTCTTTGTAGCCATTCCTCATTTGTTCCTAGTAATTGCTATGAACTCTTTTTCTTGTCTCTTTAGTTCATGAAATGCAAAACAGATAGCTGTTCATGACTTTGGCAGCTAAGGAATGTCATTTAACTGTTGAGACAAAGTTTATCTTTTTAACTATTCCACCTAAGTTGATACTACAAATCTCTACTGTAAACAGGACTGTAAAATTTTGCTGTCATTGACAGGTCAGGGAGAGTGATCAGCTTTTCAAAATTATTAATATAGACATATGTGTTGTTACAGTTGTTCCACTGCATTTTTCCTCTGCCTGCCTCCACCTGCTTTCCTTTCCTGAGCAGATGTGTAAGAAGCCTTGACACAGGCAGCACTTTTATGCTTTGCTTGCACTGATGGAAATTCTTGACTAATTATGGAGCTTTTACTAATCCTTTTTACTATCTTTCCTTGAAGGAATTAAGGCTTTCTGCATGGTCTATCTGCTGTACCCTTTCCTTTGCCAAAAGCCATGGGCTAATTTCAGCCAAACTTCAAAAAGCACAGTCTTCAGGCTTTTTTTTTTTTTTTTTTTTTTTTTTAAAGTGGATGGCTGGGTGAAGGAAACCCAACTGAGTGCTTCCCACTGCAGAGCAGCAGACAGAACTCACTTATGAACCTTCCATTATGCTCCAGCTGGTCAGGTATTTTGGAGGAGAGCGTGCACAAGGACACAAAAGACAGAAGGTTGTATTTCACTTCCTTTAAATTAGTAATAAAACAGTGCAGTGAGCTGAGCTCTTCTCAGATAGGGATGTATTTTAGCAAATTATTTTTCCTCTCCCATGCAAGCACTAGGCATCTTGGTAGTAAGAAAGTTGGCATAACTTCTCCCTTTAGACAAAAAAAAAAAAAAGCCTGTATTTCTTTGTGACCAGGCTTCAGTGAAGTGAGAATAACAAGAGTATAAAGAATAAAACGTTACAGATGTACAAGGGAGGATTTAGAATTTCTTCGACACATGAAAAATCATTCCCAGTGTAGATATTTTAGGTAGCTTATTCATACATTATGCTAAAGGGTGAGGAATGCCAGGCAATATTCCGCCTCCAGCCCTCAAATGTGAGCAAGACCTGAGAAACTTACATACTTCTGCATACCTCCTTATCAGAAATCAGATTCTAATCTTGGATATCTTTTCAGCAGAGAGGCAGTAGCTCACCTGAATTGCAGCTGACTTTACTGGATGATCCAGTCCCTTCCAATCCCATGTTCACAGCCTGGTGGTTGTAAACTGTGTGACATATACCTACAAAATTCACCTTACAGTGGGGTAGCAACTTACTTGCCTTGGTATTACCATGATTGTTGCTGGTAGCCTCCTGAAGGCTGTACAGGTAGAACTGAGTTCTAAGGTGAGATTTATTTTTTTTTTCCCCTTAAACCAAGTACTATTGTGTTTGCACACTGACAAAAATAAAGCTAGTAACTTTATATTGAAAGGTGGAGGGGTTGGCTGGGGGGGACAAAGATGCTGTTGATGAACAGCTCAAAAATATGTATACCAGTATAAGTAAAATAATGTGGACTCATGACTGTTCATGCTGAGAAAAACAGCTCTGCTCTGGTGTCCAATTTACTTTCTCAGCACAGTCCGGGATTTCTGGGGAAACAAAATAATCAGCTATTTTCTAGAAAAGAAGAGCTCTAATTCTCCACATACTCTAGTTTTCATTCTTTGAAAAGTTTATACTTACAGAATATTTTCGTATCTTACATGTTAAGAGCTAATGTCCTTTCACAGGCAAAATATTTCATTCACTAAACAGGAGTTTTTCCACACAAAACTTCCTTCCACAGACCATTTCTCCTCTACAGGGAAAACTAACACCCTTCTAATATTCTGTACAGCAGGCAATGGCGCATCTACCAGTACAACAGAAAAAATGCAAGAACATGCAGAAATGGTAAGAAAGTCATTACCAGTGTGCGAGAGGCAGTGTAAGATGAATGCTGAAAGTTGCTTTTTTCCCTTAATGTGAAGTAATTATTGGTGCAAGAATGTCAACTGTTTATTGGTAGTTGTTTTTAATACTGCTGAGGTTTTTTTGTGGGAGCAAACGAAAACTTTTCCATGATTCCCCAAGTCAGTGTGTGGTAGTGCTGAGTGGCTGTTTTGGTGCTGGAAGGTGACCGGGCAGTGAGGTGCAGTCCCTGCTCAGCCCTTGTGTTCCCTGTGCCCTGAGCCAAGGCAGCAGGATTCTGGCAGTTTCCAGGTGCAGAAAGTGTGTCACTACTAACTGTGGAAGTACCAGTAAGCCACAGTAGTAGTAGGCAGTCGTGCTGCTGGAGAACTAAAACAAAGTCTGACCATTTTTCCTTACAAGAGCTTTAGTTTAATTTCATTACCAAATCCTACTTTTTGGTAATCTCTCCTAATTAATAATAATTACAGCTTTTAAACATGTAAGTGATGTGGTCTACTTCAGAGGTGTGTAAAGTAACATAACATTGTTGTCAGTAACAAGGCTGCCTTTGGGTTTTTTTGATGCAGGAAAAAAAAAAATCTTCACACAATTGCTGAAGGTACAGCAGTACAAACCATAACTTTGAATCTACTTTTGAGAGGTTATAAAGTAAACCTATAGAATGGCTTGAGATAGACCTATTTCTGTGACTTCTGAAGGATTATTTTAATGAATTATTCATGCCTTTGTATCAGCTGTCTTAGATCTGCATCAGATGTTTGATACATAAAGCATGGTTTCTTTTTTCCCAATAAAATTCAACTTTTTTTGCCTTTGTTTCAGAAAGACTTAGTCCAATGTGAAGGAACCTTCCTGAGCAGAATGGATTCTGGCACTCAGCCCATTGTTGCCAAAAGCAGGTTTTGGAGAGCTAAAATCTTGTGAACCTGCAGCATGTTCAGGAGTAAGGCAAGTGAACTGCAGGCCCTTAGAAAATAATGTTAAGACTTTATAATAGTCTCTAATTTTTATGTATTGTGGCATTGTATTGGTGTGAAACCTGACTTGTAGCCTTTCACCTTCCCCTTCAGTTGTATCCTGACTGTTTTGGACTCTGTCAGAAAGCCACATAAAAAGGTAAAAAAAGCTAAAAGGCATTTATTTAATTTGGAGTTTGTTTTCAGGTAGACTGTGATTCTACAGTAATTTTACCACAGAGTTGTTTGTGTAGTCACTCTAGGTAAGTTCAGCATGCAAACAGTACGTTTGTTGTTCTAGTCTGTCTTCTGCCATTTAAATGTGAATGTAGGTAGGAGTCTTTCTTCCAACTTCTGTGTGCAGTACTGTTATTACATGTACAAAAAAAATAGCATTTCTTTTCCTCTTGCAAGGCAGCAGAGACAGCTGTTGGTAGAAACTTCTGGCTGTGCTGAAAACTGACACCAATTTCAGGCATTATATGCCTTTTTTTAGATCAGACTGGTTACTGATGACATGGTTTCATAAAAGTGACAGTTGTGCATCTCTTGAAGTTGAACCGTGGTATACTTGATTACATTATCAGTAATTGTTTTAAGTTTGAACAGACAATTTCCAAAGCTGACTTTCACTGGACTATCACATACAGGTAAATTCATTAGTACTAGTCTCCTTGCAGGTCAGCATTGCCCATTTTAAGTATGTGTATTTCTTTGAAGTTTTAATGCTGAGGTGTCTAGTAGAGTGATGGGAGTTTCTTCCAGCTTGTAGCGAGACATCTATGAACTCCCACTACAGGAGGAGAAGAGACTTTACTGCAAGCCTAAGTATGTTCTGTTTTCATCATTATAAAACAAAAAACAGTACAAATGTTAAACTTTCTTAGGGATGAAGGACAAATTTCATTCATTTAGATGAAAAGCTTTACTTTTTCAGGAACTTTTCTTCCTAGAAATAATGGGCTATTTGTGTAGTGAACAGAATACTTGGCCTTTTAACTTAAGAACTTCTCATGGTCTTTCACAGCATTTGTGGGGAACTAATAAAAAATAGTATGTAGAGAGACTTCTATGCACACTAAAGTGTGTAAAAGTAGGGTCTCTTCTGCTCCTGAAACGTTTTCAGAAATCTAGATAACGTTTTTGCTTCAATTTTTTTTTCCTCCCTCCATCACCCAAGTTGTGGAAAGCCTTAAACATGAAGCTGAGATAGCCCCAGCTGAAGTAGCAGCTGCGTTTCAGGTAAGATGTGTTTCACACGGAATGTATGTGTAGCAAGATGCAGAGACAGATAAGGAAACAGCAAGTGTTCTGCCTTATGCAGATGTCTGTCCCACTTGAGAACAGTTCCTCTAGGACCCTGGTCAACTTAAGCAGGGATAGTTGCAGGCATGCTGGCATTCATTTTCTGAAGGCAAGTCTGCTTGTAATGTTACGAGGATGTTTCAGTTTGACAAGCACAGGACTAAGCCTTTTAGGATCCAATTTTAACCTTGTACTTGTAAAAGAAGAGTAATTATTATTTCCTTATTTTAGGAACTGCAGTGCTAGAATTAAGATAAAGGGGAAAGCTTTGAAAGCAAAAGCAGCTTTTTTTTTTTTTTTTTTTTTTTCCCCAGTAATTGGAAAATACCCATGTTCTAGTTGAATAAACTAGCAGCCCCTCTACCAGCATAGATGTGGTGTGCTGACTGGGACTGGAAGGGTGGGGTGGTATGTGGTGTGTCTCTGCATCTAAGCAATGGGTTATACTGGACCAGAGCCTGACTTTCTAATTGCACTAACAGAGAGCAGCCTTAGCCTCTCATCACGCAGGACTCCAGAGCCAGCAGCAGGTAATGCCAGGAAGCTCCCTCCTGTAAATACCACTTGCCCCTGCAGCAGACTCCAGCCATGAGGAGAGCTCTGGTAAGTGTCAGTTCACTACTTCTAATGCGTGGTGAGACCTAGAAATGTCACTCTTGGGAGGCAGGGTATAACCTCTGCTGTAGGATGGTCACTCATAAATAACCCTTGCATGTCCAAACTACAAATGAATTAGATGATAGATAGATAGATATAAGGTAGTTGTTAAATGCAAACATACTAATACATATGTACAATTTATTTAAAATACTTTTTAACATACATATAAAAACCCCTCACTATTTATACAGTCTAAGTTCTAGCAACATATACAAATACTGAGCAACTACAATACATGCTGAGGTAAGAACATACATTCTGGGAGAATACTCAAGCCAAACAAGATTGAAATACACTTTATATCCATATGTCTTCACATGTAAGAGAGACCCATTAAATGTACCTCTGCTTGTATTGTACACAGGAGAATTCTAATCTTAACTGTGTTGTGCAACTTAAATTTGGGAATCAATGTTTAACAGTTTGTAGCATACATTTTTAAACCCAACTGTTACATATTCAAACTTATCTTCTTAGCCCTAGCAGATACCGTGTTCAAAGTTGAAAGCAGGGAGCAAAGCTTGGGACCAGTTTCTTTCAGAAAAGGGACTGACTTAAATTCTTAAAAACATCCATTCCAGTCAGCAGCTCATGCTGCTCAGATAATGAAACTGCATTACGGCTGCTTAAAAAATAACCCACTGTAGAGAAAAACTGTTTAATTCTTACACCATCTTAGCCTACAGTCTATCCACAGTTCTACCGTACCAGGCCTACAGTAAAAAATTAAATCTAAGCATGTTAATTGTACTAACTTGAACGCATCCATTTATTCTTATGGTAGATTAATTTTTCTAAGCCTAAACTGACACAGTTTGAGAAGCCAGAGGTTTCTTAACTTGGCTGGAATGTCACATCTGGGTGCAAACAAATAACTTCCCACCCCTTTCAAATAAAATCAGCTCAGATAATTTCAAAGTCATAGTTTCTGCTGAGGGGTAAGAACACTTACCTGTTTAAGCAAAACTTCAAAGATTGCAGACTAGTTTTATCAAGCAGAAAAATCTGCAATAACATCAGAAGTACAACTATAGGCAGGAATTTCTTGTTCATGAATGGGTCTTATATACCACCCTTACTTACATTCACATTTAGGCTTAGACACCTAATTCTAAAAATAAAAAAAAAATAAATAAATCAATGAATGAATGAACAAAAAATTGTAGACTTGGGCTTTAAGAATGCGTAATAATGTATTCTGTATGTTGAATAGGCCACAAGTAATTTTGGATTTACTGAGTTTATCTAGAGCCCTTGCGCAAACAAATTTTCAGGTGAGAAATTAGGCTACCGTACTGGTATAAAGACATGGTGGCAGCCCTCTTGAACAGTAGTTTAGTTCTGATTTGGATGTTCTCCACCTAGTTTAGGGACCCTGGGCAATAAAGGCTGACTTGAATTACATCACAGAAACAGTAACCAAGGAAGTCCATAAAACTGGGCTGTGCAGGTAGGGGGTTTCACATGTATAAATTAATTCAGCATCCTCCCAACAGTGCTGTTACAATAAAAATGAAGCATTTTTATTGTGAGTTTTTTCTACTACTTAGGTTAAAAAGCTGTGCTTTGTTTCTAACAAGATAAAAAATGGCAAATATGACATCCAAATTTTTTTCATTTTGTGATTACCTAGCTAAAACTAGTCTGCTTTATCCCAAATTTCGAAGACTGACTGCAATGTTTTCATAGTAAAGAACACTGGAACATTCAAAGGATACGAATTCCATTAAATGCTTCTGAAATGGACATTCTTTGGAACAGTACTGGTTCTCTTGCAAAGGTTGTGGAATCTACTATACTTCTAATAAGAACAATCATAAGAAAAGCCCTAAGGCTTTTTCAGTTGTGCTAAAACGTACCATATGTGCTAAACACGTGTGTAACACAAACTGTGCACCATTAGAATATCTGTGTGCTTCCTTAAGCACTCACAAAAGTATATACATATCTTCCTTTGTATATGCTCACATCTTAACACACAACAATAGATACTCTGGGCAGGGGGACAGGGAAAACCTTTCTGAATTCAGTCACCTGGAACACCTGGATGCTTCTTGCACACTGACCATCAAGGAAGTCTGAATTCGAGGCAGATGCCATTCAGAGTAGCCTTCACTTAGTAGGGAAAAATGTAAAAGCAGTTGCTATGTAGTTTGCTTGTATAACTTTGTGCCTCCTGGATCCCTAGGAAGGAACAAGACTGAGTGGCTTAAGGAGATGAGGCAGAAAACAGATTGCACGGACAACAGATTCTAGTTTTGGAAGACTAACAAAAATGGTGGGAACCTTCTGAGGAACACACAGCTGCTGATTCCTAATCCTGTGAACAAAAGCTGAAATAACATGATTTAAAATCAAAACTATTTTATGCCATGAAGTTAATAGGATTTTTGCCATCAGTCCTGATGACAGTAGTTTTTAAAGTCTAAAGTTGTGCAGGCATTTTACAGGGTAAAATGAATTTTAGAAGCTATAGTGCTTACATACAGATCTTAGAAAGTTAGGAGCTTTGGGTTTGTTTGGGGTTTTTTATCCCCCAGAAATAGTACCATTAGCAAGAAATTATTGGCTTTCGTACTTTAAACTGTTTCTCCCAATTTATCATTCACATCTATGAATTACTGAAGCTAATCTTGAAGAGTTCTTTGCTCATGTCTGACAGACAATTGTACAGTAGTAATAAAGTCCATGGTTTTGCAGGAGACAAGCTGTAATTATATATACAGCTTCAGGAAAGGCAGAATTACTGGTTTCCCAGACTTCCAATACCACATCTTTTGGTTCAACACTGTATTATTTAAGACTAACAATACCAAAACAATGCAATTAAAAAATGAAACTGTCAGCTTTATGGAACTGGCTTTTAAAAACAAGCCACCACTCTACCTTACTTATGAGCTAACTTAGTTCATCCTTACTCCCAGTGGAATGGGCCATGCTCTGTGGTACCTGGTACACCAATTCGTCGGCAGCACCTGGCCCCGGTTGCCCCTTTGGTGTATCGTACAGCGCCTGTGCTGATGATGTGCTGTCTGTCCTAGATAAGAGTTTATTGTAAGTTCCCACCAGTGGAGGAGCTTGATTCCCTGCAGCTTTGAAGGTGGAAATGGAAGGAATGCCAAGAGGTGTGCTGGGATGGCTGGACATGTCCATGATTATTGGAGTTGCATATTCTGGTCCAGTTATAGGTAGCGGTTCAGCGTAAGCGTGGTAAACTTCTTGTATGGGTGAATTGTAAGGGTCCAAATCAGCATAACTTGCTTCTTTTCCTTCCTCTGGTTTAAAGGTTGATCTCTGATGAAGCGTGCCGACAATTCCCCCTACCAGTGGCTGAGCATACTCTGTGTTGCAAGCCCCAACAAAACAAAATAAAAACACACTTAATGGAAATTTTTTTTTACAGTGGCATCACATCAAATGCAACCTGTGAATAGTGTCACAGAAATTATTATCCTAGATCAAACCAGTGGTCCTTCTCTGTCTGCCAGTACCAACTGCTTTGGAAAAAAGTAATTTCTAACAAATAGTTAAAGCCACGGGGATAGCCATAACATCCCAATTTCTCAGGTTTATACTTCTTCCCATGTGAGCTGCAATTTCCCATGCTGTAAATCTGCCTCAAAACAAAGTTTTTTGAAATGTTCTTCCTTGCCAAATTAGAATTAAGTGAAATTATCCTGCCTAGCTTTGGACAAAAAGTGGTCCTTGGGGTAGAGGGTTTATCCTCTGAGGGGGGGGACGCCTACATGTGGTCAGCTGAGATGTTTTAGTTCAACAGATCATCTGAGTTACAAAAGCTGGAGCAGAGAAACCTGGCTAGCTGGGTGAAAACAGACAAGCAGCCAAAAAGAGAAAAGTAATTCTGCCTGCTGTGAAACCGTAATTCCTGCACATCTGCATATTTCTGCCATTGGTACATAAGCGTAGAACCAAAGGCAGCACGGTCATCTTCCTCTAATGACTGGTTCACCAAGGAAAGAGCAAATATCATTATCAGTAATTCCTCCTTTTCTAGATAAAAAGAATTACTTAATCCATACAGTCAGTGTAGGGAACCAAGTGCCACATTTCAGATGTGTGCATAAAGATCATGGGGTGAAATTATTTGCAGTGCATGAAAACATAACCAGAAAAATCCTTCAACGCTTTATGGGGTTTAGGAACACATACAAGTAAAGAAACTTTCAGTTACTGCATTAACTTCAGAAAGTGTCTATCCACAGGACATCAAGTCAATTAATACCTACTTTTATGATACTCCGAGAACAGATTTGAAAAAGCCTGCATTTTAAGGAATGCACTTACTAACAGAACCATTCGTTTCTCCTCTGTTCCCCAAAACAAACAGGAAACAATTAAATGTAGCCAAATTCCTGACATTTTTTGGCATGTCATGTACATATATATATATATATATATATAGTATTACACATCCCACAGAAACAGTAAAATGTACCTGCAGACTCTGTTTGCAGCATTGTTGGGACTTCTCTTGGTCTTAGGTGACTAATTTCACTGTTGCTGTAGCGTACAGGAGTTTCTTCATGTTCTGCTGATTTGGTCGGGAGAAACTGCTTCATTCCTTTCCACCATCCTTCATGGATTTGAAAAAAAACCAACAACCACCCAAGACTGCATATATACTGTGTTTTAAGCTACTAAAATATTATAACAACTTGATTATCAGTATTTGCATGACCCTAAGGTTACAAGGTATTTTAACATTTTCTGGCAGACTGAAGATTGAGAGATGACAATATTACTCTTGCCCAATCAACTTGCCTGAATGCTCCCCCTTCAAACACCTGCAGAACTGCTCCAGTCTAGTGAATCTATCCCTGAATGTCCATGAGCCACAGCTACTCACCATATTAATAAACTCATAAAATACAACACAGAAAATACTAAAAAGTCAGCCATTATTCCAATTTGTAAATCAAATATTTACATAAAATTTTAGACAAATCTCAGTTACAACCTAAGAGTACCTTTAATTAATGTGGTTTCTGGCTGTTAATATCATGGTTTCTAACTCACATTGTTGAAAAAGGTTCATCAGTGAATATTGCCAAAAACCTGAATAAAAAGGATTTTCACTGAAGTGGAAGTGAAAAGGAGTGACTGTGGTCATGAACATTTTCTTGAGGGAAGGTAGGGAGAGTTGGTTTTGTTAGGTCGCCCCCATCCCTTCCTCCAGTAGCCAGAGTCATTCTAGTTTTGCTGTCCATTACCATATTTCATTCCAGCTCTAAGAGACCATCCTGTAGGTAAAGGCCAAAAAACAGGAGATTCAAAACCCCAGAACACTGTTTAACAAAATCTGAGGTAGCCTGTGGCAGGGGACAGACAGAGGTTCCACAGAGAAGTGTAGCAACATTATTTTGATACTGCATTTTGCCAAATTTCCTTTTAAAACAGGCCTGCATACTGAACATCTAAATTTAAGCAAACAAGAAATAAAAAAATCTGGTATGATGTCCATCATTGACACTTAAATACAGGATATTTTTGAGTCTAATATTGTAAGACAACAATGCTGTGACCTATCAGAAACAGCCATGTAATAAATACAGATAAGGTCATTAAAGGGTTTCTTGTCTAAAGGATAAGGCTTACTTAAAACTGCCAGAGAGCAAACACACAGATGTGGAAATTTTCAGCATGAGGACAGAGGAGTGAAGCACAGTCATACAGACAGTATGAACCCAACTGCTGCAGCAACCCTTTATGCTGTCGCCCAAGCATTTTCAAGACACTTGCTAAGTAAGTGCTGCTTGGTGGAATTGTCTGATCTCAAGTTAATGAGGCACAAGTCAGCAGGATGGAAAAAATATGCCTAAAAGGGACTGCAAACAATCCCACATGCTTGAAGAAAGGTGAAACTTGAGAGACCTTGTATACTGAGATGAAAGATTTTTTCCAGGACAAAAAAAGTACCAAATACATAATTATCAAATGTATAAAGACACTCCTCATAAATTATTTTTCCCCTCATGTTGTATAATTAAGAGGTTTTATACTTTCTTTACTGAAAAAAATCTGAAGCTGTAAGCTCTAACAGGAAACAAGGCATTTTCTATTTTGGGGGGGGGGGGGGGGGGGGGGGGGGAATCAAAGAATGAAGCAGTTAAGTCTGTCCAGAAAAGAAATTCAGTGTTCACTATGCCTACATCAGCATTAGAAAAGCTTCTGCTAGTTGTCTGTGTTACTACAATCTGAAACACGCATCAAACCAAAAATGCCAAGTAAAGGCTTTCATAAAACCATTTTGTTACCTGCACGATCCCAGTAAGGTAGATCGTAAGTGCCCTCAGTTTTTTTCTTGCTGTGAAAAAAAAGAAAAAGGGGGTATTTTAGCTAGTCTGCTTATTGAAAGATGCATTAATTAATGCTCCACCACTATCACCTTGGCTGTAACTGGTCCTCAAATTTAAAGTACAAGCACCATTAACCTGGCTTGCCATCACCAGTCTGCTGCTACTGGAGAAACCAGTTTTCAGTAAAAGCACTTTTAATGAAATAGTTACAAAAAGCTGTTTTCACTGTCCTCACTATTCAAGTGAATGTTTTCTCACAGAGAATACAGTTCTGAAAAAAAAAAATCCTTCCACAAGCATGGACCTTGTAGTTCCCATAGTGATACATGCAGCATTTCATTCCCACACACCAGGCTAACATTAATTTAAAGCACTTTCATTAATCTATTCATTTACCGGTTTCTCCAATGCCACGCACAAACTAAGATAAGAATCAGAGTAGTGAAGACCATCACCAGCACTGGAACCAGAACTGCTGCCAATGCCACATCTGAAAGCCATTAAATTAAGTGGTGTCAGACAGAAAAGCTTCTCATAAATCAGTTTTTAATTTGAAAATTACTTGGGTAAAGCACATAGTTTTCACATATAGCATCTATCACACCAGATCCCCCAGCTAAGCTACCCTGCTGGATGCTCCCACAGTGTAAATGTCAATTAACATCTAGCTCTTCTACATATATGCACAGCTGGTATTTTTGCAAGGTTTTTCATCAAAATCAACAGATTTGTTTTGATATAAGTACGATTTTTTTCTGTTAGAACAATGTCTTTTATTATTAACAAGGAAAATCAAAAGAGCCCAGGAATATGCAACCACTTAAGTCTGACCCTCCTATAAGAAGTAAATGCCACACTACCTTCACAGTCAATCACAATCGGCCTACACTGGGTCTGCATGTGACATGAGACCATCCTGTCCCCTGTCATCCAAAGGACACTTCACCAATGCCTACATCTGCAGTGATCTTGCTCCCTTTTCTGACAATTTTCTTTGATACACAAAATGATGATGCCAGATGTTTTTCGAATCTTATGCCAACATGACTGGTCCATAAAAGATTAGCTATGGCAAAAGTGTTTTGTCCTAAGAAATTATCAAATTAAATAACAAAGCAGTTACATCTGACTAATTCTGAAGGGAACTCCAAGTTGCAACTTCTGATAAAATTTGTTCAGTAATTAAAACCTGAACTCAGTTTGAACAAGTTTTGAAAGACAGAACTTATTGTGTGACTTACTTAGAAGATTGGTTTTGTTTCTGCATGCAGTATGCAACTGTACGTTTTGTATCCTACATATATTTAATAACTAGTAAATGTTAAGAAGAAAATATTTCTAATTTGCTATAATATGTTATATTAAGTGTTGAAAAAACTTAAATTCAGAAAGCACACTTAGTATATGCCAAAGTACTGTAAGGACTTCCCAAACACTTCTGCTGCTTAACTGTGCATACCTTTGGTTACACTTGGAGTCACTGTGGTGTTTTTTATTTCAGGTGTGAAAGTTGTTTTATCTGTCTGCAACGAAGTCTTCACTGAATGAATGAAGTCATCACCGAAGTCATCATTCTTGTCGTCATTCTTGTTCTGAGGTGGTGGTGGCATGGTGATTTTAGGAGCACGGCCTTTAGAAGAAAAGAATTTATAAAAAAAGTTTTTTGAAGTACTAGTTTTGCATGTTTCCTTTTCAGAAGACAGCTAGAACAGTTTGCTCTAAAGCTTTTGTTCGTGTTACGTAATGAGGAAAAAACCCCTACAAATCAGTAACACGGAAAGCAAGTGACTGGTGTCTTTGGAACACTTATTTTCTAAATTACCTTGTTTACACCCAAACTAGGTATTTTTCAGGTTAAGTGCAATAACTTCAGAAGAAATTCAGAAGTATCAGTTACAGAAGGATTATGCAGCTAAGAAGTACTTTTTTCTCATTGAAAATATACCCACAATGTAATCTTTGCCAAATTATTTCACTGCTTGTCTTGCACAGTTGAAAGGTTTTCAGTTGCCTTACCCATACTAAACTGACATCCTAGCAATTCTACTTTCATTGCAATTTTCTGGTGCCATTTTAAGGGGTTAATCCTAAAAAAGCGTGCAATAATAGGTGGAATGAAATTATTGCGAACTTCCTGGTACAATTCAGTGTTCCCTTGAAATATCTAGAAAAGAAAAAAAAAACGAGACAAATGTTATGTTACACAAATGCAATAGCAACTAAGTAACTACAACCAATTTTTATGTTTTATTTAGGAAAAATAAGTGGTGCAGAATCCTGAAAATTTAGCCCAGAACGGTGCTGCTGCCTGCACATCTCCACTCACTCAGCCCTATTTAACATATAACTAAATAAAATAAAGGTGCGTGTGTACATGTATGCACGCAACTACTTACTTCAGAATAAAGGTACCACGTAATAGTCTACTGATGCTCCCCAGGCAGTGCCTGCTGTTAAAGACATCTCACATTTATGGCACCGAATAATTCTAACTTGGTCCTTTTTGGTATTCTGCACTTACTCTTTAAATATATACAGCAAGCAGTTGTGACGATGTGAAAGCAGGAATTAAGCGGTGCCTTCACACAGCCTAATAGTTTAAGCATAGTCTGTCCTATGACTGGGTACGGCAGTTACTAGAAAGCATTAAGACACAAAGTATGTAATCACACTGTCCTCTAGTGGTTGTTGTCTACAAGGGCTGAACCACAAACAAAATAAAAGGATTCAGGTTCAGAACGTGAGCACTCTCTCTTCAGACTCTCGTACGGAGCCATGCTGGAAGAGAAGGGTGCAGACTTTGCATAAAGGATGAGCTAAAGCTGGTCACTCACCGCTGGTCCTTGCACACAAAGAACTCGTCCAAATGTGACAAGACAGAATGGGCTTATCTGGTTGAAATTGAAAACCAGTAAGCAGATATCACTGTGATGCAGTGTCAGCACACTGACAAACTTACAGCCAACTACAGGTTTTGCACTGAACTGCTTAAAACAATACAGAAGCTAGGCCCAGTACTCCAGCCCAGCAAGCCATCCCGTCACTGTCCTTGGGAGGACTGGCTTGGGATCATCTCTTCGGGTAGGAAGTGAACCATCTCCCCATGTTAGTGCACAGCAGTTGGGCTTTGGCTCTGCAAATGCAGCTCTTGAGTGCTATTGCAACACATGTCACCATAGAGGTAAATGAGTAACATGTTTGTTTTATAAAAAGTCTACTATCTTCAAGAAAGATTAACAGTAAAGTAGTTCTTTACTCCAGGCTTTTCTCAGTCAAGCTTTTGATGTCAAGTGTTATGATAGTAAGTTTACCTGCAGCTCAGTATTTTTTGTTCATTTAATTTTTTGCACAAAAAGAATGTGCTTCTGAGCTCAACACAGTGCAAGTGTTTTGATGAGAAATCACTTTTGTATTCCATGTATTATCAAATTCTCTCCATTTGCCTCTGTGCTGTCAAACAAAACTTCTGTGACACTGCAACTTTGGACCTGTCATCTTCCCCCAATTCAAGCATTTTTTTTTTTTTTCATATATAAAAATTTTAAGGAAAGCTTTTCTTGAGTACTGACAGAACACTAGAAGCTGTTTGCCAAGAGGACTACAGGACAGGCTTGGAAAAACTTCTAGTCTCCTGAACAACTTTAGGAATTGCAAACATCTTTCAAAAAACAGGGAACAGCACCTCCTGACTGGTCTGATGTGCAATTATGTAAGGCTCAAAGGGAGAAGCCTGCATGCATATGCAACCAAAAGCAAAGCTGCATCAAATGAGATGATGTCAGACAGAAGAAAAATCTGCTACTTTGAAGCCTAAGAGATCAACCATACCAAACCCTTTTTTCTGTCATCTGACTACAGCTGGATACTACACGTCCTGGATATGTATTTGTCTTCATGCATTGTACCTAATGATACAAAGAGTGCAAAAAAAATCTGTTGCCTGTAATTTCAAGCTCCACAATTTGTTTCATTTTGTGAACTTGCAAGAAAAACAACATGCTCAAATTAAAAGGCAACAGATGCCAAGGTTTTCAAAGAAAATAATCAAACTAAACATGAAGCCTAAATCTAGGCAGCTCGCTAGCGGAGATTTTATTTTATGGCCAGGAGAGGGCACTGGAAAACTAGCAAAAGATGGATTCCACACCCCCCCTCCCCCCCCCCTTTCCTTGAATACTTCATACTAACAGTCTGTTAGTTCACATGTAGAGATGGACCAGCCCCAACAGTAAAGTCTCCTCCTTTCAGGAAAGTTTCCTACTGTGATTATGTTCAGTGTTCAAAAACCTCTTAATTTAACAAGCCTGATACTTCGACCTTTCACTTCATCAACAGGATGCTACATCCTACCTTGAAACATTCTTGATCCACAGTGAACAGAAGAAAACCAAGTACAGCTAAAGAGTTATCATTCTTAAGACCCGTTTCTAAAAAGTTACTAGGTTATTAGTTACTTTTACATATATGTAATACCACAGGCCTATGGAAGTAAGGTAAATTACATCCAAGAATTGTAAGAAAAAGAAATTCTAGTTCAAGTCAGGTTACCAGGAATCTTCTCATTTGTTTAAGAAAATCTGATCTGAACCACTAAGGAAGACCACGTAGGACATTAATCTTCTCATTTTTACTGTCTATTAAATACTGCAAAACTGTAAACGCAGGGAAAATGATATTATCTTGCCGATAACATTAGATAATTTTTCTGTGTGGCAAAGCATTCGCAATCTGAACATACTGTTTCATTTTTTAAGAAAACTCCCTTCTGCAAGGGCTGTTCTATTATACAAGAAACAAACTTACCAGTATTTCATCAAAAAGACAAACAAACATTATAAAAGATGGAAAATTATACAATCCCTAACATTTATTCTGTAACCACAAGAGGATAAGAATGTAAACCTTAATTTTGAAACATACAACCTATTTTGAAAGAAATCTGATTGTTCTTGAAGAGACGCAGTACCAGACAGCCTACCACTGGCAAGGGAAGTTTCTTGTATAGAATATTCCCCCACCCCCAAATAGTAATAAAAATAATCTCTGAATTTCAGAACTGTTCAAATCCTTACATATTTGCACCTGTTCATATTTTCTTCTGCACAGATACTGATTCAAAATTACACTGAAAAGGGAAGTTATTTAATGCTTCCTCACCGTACCAAAATTAGTCATATTTACAATTGTGGTATTTTTACCTTATCTTTATCCATGCCGGGTTCTCTGTATACTGTCCATTTCTGTGCATCATCACTGTATAAAATTCTGTAGGCTGAGACATAATAGTAGTACTCTGCTAAGGTTGATCCAGTAGTTATAATACCTGTGAAAATGAAGGTGCCCAGTTAGACAAAAAAAGGTACCAGTTTGTAAAAATTAATAGATCAGCTTTAGAATCCAGCATTACGTAGTTGGAATCTCCACTGGTCCAGTTACATTTTGAAAAGTATCCAAGGTGCCAGGGTCTGGAACTTCTACAGAGACTGAAAATCATTTCACTTTCAATTCTCATGATATAACCTTGCTAAGCACTTTTCCCCCATTTCTTGATGGAAACAGTCTCTTCATCTGACCATGGCCCACTCCTGTCCCCAGTTGCCAAGACACCACCACTCTTCCCTGCTTTTGTACTGCCACCCTAAAAGCACCATTGAAAGAACTGTAGCTTCCTAAAGTTGACACCTCAGTGCTGCAGAACAACTCACAAAGGAAAGCTGTTTTGTAAAACAGCACCTCCAGCTGTCTCTCCAAACAGACACAGCTACTAAAACGATGACGGATGGTCCATCACAATCTCTGTGATGGAGCAGAACCTAACCCAGCCTCTGGCTGCATCAGTCTGCACCATTTGGCCCGCTTGCTGAGGGAAAGCGCAACAGACTGCTGAGGGGCCCAGCACCCCCAACTCTCAGCCCAAGTTCCACTTCAGGCAAGGAGGTGAAGGGGAGGCTGCCAGCTGGTTTACTCGCTCTGCTGCTTATCTCACATTGCACTGCAACTGCTCCTGGCTCCACTCTTGGATTCACTATGGCTATGACAGGCAGTAGGAAGAACCTAGAAATGTAAGTCAGTACACCTGCACCAGAGGTACCAGTGGACTGAGCTAACTGGATATGGATTTGCAACTCCAAGGAGACAATCAGCAGGAAAAGGGAAGCATCAAGGATCCAATAAAGCCACAGGAAACACTTCAACAAATTCTGATGGAAGATGTGTTTTCTACCATGAAACTCCACCTGTGCAACTCTTAACTCCAGGCTCCTCAGTATACTACCTAGGACATGGAACCAACTTTGCTGTAATGGTAATTAAATGTCACCTGGACTTTAACTAAGACCAAGCACTGGAAAAAAAGGATGTCAGCAACCAAACTTTTTCAATGCTGCTTAAAAGCCACATCAGATTCACTTACCTGTTATTCTCTTTTCTTTATTCAAGTCAATCTGCAACCACTGATGTTCATCACTGATAAAAGCAGCCCAAGGAGGACCAACCCTTTTTAGTCTGGCATTTTCAGGTTTCCAAATGTTCACTTGTCCTGTTTGGTCAGACCACTCAAGAATAGATGATGCCGTGATCTGGGAATCAGGGATTACCCCAGATTCCATCCCCAGTGTCCCATAGCAACCTGAGCAATAGAAAAGGTGAGGATTCAAAGTGAAAATTCAAGTTACACAATAATTTTACTGGTTTGGAGTTTAAGACATTACATGCAAACATTAAACTGCCATTTAAATTTATACTATAACAACACTACCAACAAAACACACTGTCTTCCACTTTCTAATAGTGATGCTGGAACCAAACTTGTGGCCGTGAGTATTCCATGACTTATGCCTGCCTAAGTGTAATGTGGATATTCTCTCAATCACCACCCACACAGAGCACTAGACAAGAAGCTTTGGGGGAGCTGTCATGGTTGAAGAGCATGTACGGCTGATGCAGTGAATGGGAAACACACTACTTGATCATTCGTTCCTTTTTTGTGTCTATATAACTTCTTGTTTTTTAAACCCACCTCAGTATCACAATGTTAATTCAAACAATACACCAAAGCGTGTAGGAAGCCATGTCATAATCCTAGCCTTGAGCTCAAACACATCCTTGAAATTAGTTGTATTTTTTTGTCACCATTCTTACAACAAGTTTCTTCCCATGTTTTTTAGCCATCAGCAGCATGAGACATCTCCTAACTTCCTGGCTAAATTTCCTTGTGGCTAGTTGGCACCCATTTGCTCTTTGCTAAATCTTACTCTGTAGTGCCAGTAGTTTTACACACGTATTCCCCAGACATATCAGTAGAGAGCGATCTTTGCCTTCAGTCAGCCAGCCTGAACAACCCAGCCTGGCTTCCCTTTTGCTGTGAGCTGACCCTCTCCCTGCAGGTCCCCTCCAGCCCTCCTCGGCACCAAGGTCGGGCGCTCATCCCTCAGGGCAGACACACGCGGCAGAGCCCAGGTGCAACTGGATCGCAGACAAGGCCCCACCAATGTCTTGTGAGATGGCATTAATAGTTCCTTGTCTCTACTGGACGTACTTCATCTACTGCAGCACAGGATCACACTTAGCACTCCACTAACAGAATCCTTTCCCTCATCCGTCATCTCCATCTAACATGGGGCCACAGTTTGAAGCAGAAACGCCTCAATGTCTATGTATACTTTTTGCTCTGTGATTCTTCAATTAATTTCTATTACTCAACTCTCAAAGTCAGCTAGGTCTTCCTGTACAAATAGTTGTGTCTTCCTCTGCACTGACCACACCTCTAGCACTAATAACACACTCCTGTATTTTGTACCAAGTCATGAAAACAACTATTACGGAAGAACCACACTAGTAACTTCACCACAGTCTGATAAATCTCATTTCAGCATCCTACGGAGTCCCTTCTTCCTTCAGCTAACTCCTAGGCCACCCAACTACAGACATTTTAATCTAGACCTGCATCTTGTCTCTACTTTATTCAGTAATTTCTCAAATATGTCACTGAAATCCAGATAGTCTAGATCAGCATTTTCTCCTCTCTTCATATTTCCAGGACATTTAATTACTTTCATATACACTATCAGATCACATTTTGAAAGAAAAAACCCAACAAACCCTGCCTCTTATCACTGTGTTTAATATTCTCCATGCATACGGTCACCAGACATGCAACTCCTTCCAGCTCTTGCAGAGGTCTGGGAGATAAATTATTTGAACATTACGTGGATTATTGTTTTCTAATGTTTTGCTTGTTTGTATACATTTCCATCTCCAAACACTTCTGCCCATCAGATTCCTGCCTTTATATCCCCATTCAGCATCACTTTTATTTATACACTTTTCCTGAGTATGTGTATGATTTCCCCCCCTCCCCGTCCCTTTTTTTTTGTTTTTAACTTTATCCTTATGGAAAACAAACATAATGCTTTTGTTAGTTTGCTGGGTTTTTTTTATATTGTTATTAAAACAGTTAAAGAGATTAAGGAAAGGCCACTGTCTAAACAAATCTTCCAACGTCCATTCAAGGATGGCATTTAAAGTGACTAACAGAAAAGCTAGCTTCCATTTAGAAAACTACAGCTAATTTATTTGTAAAACAGGTAATTGATAGGAAGTAAAAACATGCAAAGCAGTAAAGCTTTAAAAAGGAGCAACACTTGTTACACCAATCAGCAACCTGGTACACATTTACAAAACAAAACATGGCAGCCAAGAAAGAACACAACTTACACACAGAGCAAGGCCCAAGAGATGCTCTTCCAGCGCAAGAGAGACAAGTAATTTATCACATAGCATTCAGTTGCAAGAATATGGGAGAAAAAAAAAAAGGGGGGGGTGTGGAGAAAGTTGAGGAATCATTTTTTGATTTCTACTGGCTTTCTTAGCAGGCAACAAGGAAAGTGTAAGGAGTAAACCTGGAAAAAAACCTAGTACCCACAGTTGTTACAAATAAAGAGCAACTCTTAAGCGCCCGGCTCTGCTTTAGCAGTGTCTTTCAAGTATGGGAGTCAAGTCACTTTAAACCAGACCATAACGGAGCAACATAACCTGAAAGAATCTCTTTCTGCAGATAAGCAAGGCTTACTTTATACATCGCTGTACCTATAAACGTAGTGATGATTAGTCATCAAAATGAGATAGTAAAATACTTCAAAAATATACTTTACTGAGAAATGCAGTAAAAAAGTCTCACTAGAACAAAAATTAAGAAATAAAATACCTGCACACTTATTTCTACTCACAAAATTTGTATGAAAGCGTCAATGTTAATACATGTGATAATGCTTACCACTCGTCTTAAATGTGAAGAGACTTGTAGATAACGGTCCCCTGCAGAGAACAAAAGATTTTTTTTTGCAGTAGTCAGTGAGGAAAATTGAAACAAACTGTCTTCAATTTATTTTTCTTGTCTGACTTCTTGCCACTGAAACCTAGGCACATATGCGTAAACAAGCACTTCACGATTAAAGCAACGCTTCCTGTCACCAAGTTGCAGTGCTTTCAGTACAAACACCTCTTCAACTGAAATCTAGTCCAGAGATACTGAGTTGAAGGCTTTCAAACAAACATCTGCCCAGCAAAACACAAGACTTCATTAAAATGCTTCCCTTCTAAATTAAGCTAATCATAATAACAAGAATTAATCTCCTCTGATTGCTTTAATTCCTGGGACTCCTGAGATAAAAATGACAAATTACACTCTCTTCCCCGCAACTAAAAAGTTGCTGTTAAATTATTCTTTTTCCACAGACCATTAGGAATTTATGGTCATGCCATGCATTTTGGAAGATAAAACCTCCTTGCAGAACTTGGAAAATTAATCTTTATGGTTTAGAGGTTAAATATATCTGGTAAAACAATCACATCATAGCAAAAGAGCATTGTGAGAACCTTACAGAAGAGAACCTGGCCATGGAACACTAGCTGAAATTAATCCCACGATGAGACATTACCAAGATGTAAGGTTCTAAAGATAAGGAGAACATGGGAAGTACACTTACACTTTTGAGGTGACATTGTTAGCCAGGGAGCCTTCATAGTACGGAATGCCCTTGCTGATTACAACATTAATTTGGCCACCCAGAGTATTTGACACAACGCCTGCGTGAACACCAGCCATACAAAGTGATGATGACTTGAAGAGGGTGGGAGGGAAGAAAAATTTAATAATACATTGTAAATAAATTGAATACTACACCATATATTGTAAATGCTACATAGTCCAGTTATAGTCTTTGTTATTATTACATTAAGATACTGTTCTTATTTAACTGTTATCTCTGTTATTTAGAAACCATTCATCTTTGTTTTATTATGGAATTTATAAAACAACAAAAAGAAGGTCCTAATGTTTCAGTGTGCCCTCACCCAGATGTATTTGGAATGTAACTCTTGTAATTAAATAAGCTCAAACAAACAGCAAGGTGAATCAGTCTGAAAAAGCCAGACAGCCAGACTTTCAGCCTATAATAAACCTATTATGTTAGACAACAGAAGTTGAATACATAAATACACAGGAAACCTTTTAATAGAAAGCACATTGAAAGTATGTTTATTCATTTTCTCACAATTAAGGAGTGATGCACTGCAGATTTTGTAGCTTTTAGCCATTGGATTATATTTTTAACTCATGGTTAAACATGGCATAACCATCCAGCACTCTGATCCATATAAACCCACAGTAACACATGAATACAATTCATTCTAAAGAAGCCGATTACCTAGGTGGTACAGGTCAATGGAGATCAGTTATGCAAAAAGTTTTTGCAGGCCATCCTGTCCTTCCCTTCTCTCCCCGGACGACTGTTAGCTCGGATCCCCTAACAAATGTCACAGTGACACTTTCGTTTCCCTGCCTTGCAGGCTAGCTGCGCCATAGACAGCAGGACTGACTCACGACACTAAGTCCTTCAGGCACAGCACAGAGTGAGCAGAGCAAGATGCCTCTGTCTCCAGGACCAAAACTAGCCCAGGAGATCTTCTCCAGCTGGGAAGCAAACCCTTCCAGGCCAAAGGAGTTTGACCAAGAAACATCCTAGTGCTCAGGAGCAGACAGACAGTCCAGTTCCAAAAAAAAAAACTTAGCAGCAGTGGCTTTGCACCCATCCACCACGTGCACCATGGTTTCTGGAGGATTACTGGCTACACACAGTGCGACAGGCATAGTCAGAGCTATTCATGGGCATTCTTGCAATGTGCAGCACTGGGGTGCTTTGCAATTCTGCAGCCCCTCGCTCACACCCAATGAGACTGGGATCAAACCGAATTTTAGAAAATCGAGTGGGCAAAGCTGCCTGTGAAGGACCACTGGGGTATCCCCCAATATACCTTCTGGAAACCATATTTAGCTTGTTATTACTAGTGTGGTATCCCAGTGCTGGCTTGCCCAAGCCAATAAACAACAGAGGAGGACTGCAGATTTTTATTTACTGTTAACAGTTGCTCTCCCAAACAAAGTCCACTGCTAGCTGTTGCTACTGAACACATTTGCTGCACTGCTCTGCCAACCAGTCCACTAGGTACTATAGAGCCTCACCACAGTTCTTGAAGAAGGAATCAGCAGGTCCTTTCTAGAGAAGGAAGACTTCATGGATGATTTTCTTTCTCACATTATTTTAAAAACAGAACAACTTTCTCCATTGTGGCTTCTTTAGAAACAATTGCATGGTGCAGCAGGCCAGGATGCCCCTATACCTCAAGCTCACTGGCAAAAAAAACCTGCTCACCCAAACTTTTCCAAACATAAATCTCCTCAGTATATTCACACACAAAAACTCTAACCCTATTCCCACCCCACAAATATTCCAAAAGCTTTCTAAATAAATGTAATTATGTCTTGCCCATGCATGCAGCTCCCCTTTCCTTTCCCGCTTTGCCTTGAGAGTAAGAGCATGGGATTCTGCAGTAGATGAAGCTCTCTTCTCCCTGCTTACCAGAAGACATCAGCAATGAGTGCTCCAAGTCCTCAAGGACTGTGGACATTAGGGTCACACAAGTATTGTCAATCAAGATTTAGGGTATTTTTTAAAGCAGCAAGCAGCTGCTGATAATTTGAAAGAGATGCATGAGAAATATCTACCTGAAACTCTGTCTAAAGTGCTGGACAATTTGATTTCTTTCCACACAGCTTCACTTCTGGGAAATTCTCTGCCTTTTATTCAGAGCAATAAAGCATACAAAAAGAAAGTCACAGGGCATTTATTTTGTAATGTTTCCTTTTTCTGCCACAGAAAACAGTTTTTCCAGATTTTGGCAAAAAAAACTCCCAACAAGCAGAACTCCTACTGATGCTACAAATATGCTAGACAGAGAATCAACTTCATCTTGTTGCTAGCTACAAAAATTACCTCGCAGCTGTTTAGTGAGGACTGACTCAATGTGGACCAGAATATATAACACAGTTACGCTGTGGTGACATTTTTACATATGGGTAATTATTTAAGCAGGTAGCCTAGGATTTGCAGATATTTGAGAAAAGAAAATCAGAGAGGCACACTTTAGGTTCATATTTAATATTAAAATCTGTGCTCACTAATGTTTTAAAATTGTCTTTCCTCTGTGCTAGATCTAGTGGCTTATTAAAAGAGTATTTTAAGATAAACAAAGAGATTTCATGTATTTTTTTACTAGATTGCTAGCAAAATTATAATCACTTAAAAATAAACAAAGCAAACACCCTCCAGTTCTATGGCAGGTAAGCTAATCCAGTTATAAAAGCCTTCATCAGAAAAACAGTGTAGAGGTTTTTGTAGTGTTCTGAGTAAATAGTACATTATTGAAGATACTCATTTCCAGTTCATCGAACTATTAATGTTACAGTATTAACTCTATTTTGCAAATGGTTTTATAGCTGCTGAGCATAGACAGTATTTCACCTCTCATGTTGTAATAAAAAATTAAGATAACCACTGAGACCCTCTGTTTAGAGATGCGTTACAGTGTCAAAAACAAGACGACACCATTAAAAGAACTGGTTCTCTCTTTATAAATCTGAATTTCCCAACCTGAGAAAGCCAACAAAAACAAAACAGGAAGTAAAAAATAATATTGTGATTGATCCACCCTTCTCAGCAGGCCTTACAAAAATGTTTGAGTCTTTACTGCACTACTTTGCTTCTTGGTGATGGCAAGATCTGAAGCACTAGCCATTTAGCAGCTGTGCAAAAAAATGAGTACCATGCTATTCACTTTAGGAGGTACAAATTCCAGAACACAGGCAGCAGAACTAATGTAAACAACTATAATTGACTTGTAATTATACCATTTACCAAATGGCATTTTACCAAAATTCATGTAAGCCCACAGTATTTTTACTTACGTCTCTGTATCCATGGGGAATAGTCCCTGAAATATCAGCAAAAGGAATCACACATCCAGCTGGACAATACTTACTGGAAGAGGATAAAATATCAAGTCAAGATATGCATGCAACTACAACTCTTATAATGTTATAAAATAGTCACAATTTTTTGATTTACAATGCACTGTTATCATTCAGATTATCACTATTTAAGGATATATCCTCATTGAAGACATATCAAATCAGACAAAAAAAATACTCAGGAAGAGAAGTACACAACAGGAGAACAGACATTTGAAAAAGTTTAAAAAGAAGCCTCAGCTGAAGCTACAGTTCCAGTCTCAATATAATATATTAATAAAGCCAGCATTTAATAATATAAATACTGCATGGCTTCTGTAAATTGAAAGTACCAATATTAATGCATTTTATTTTATAAACTAGAGACTTGCATATCTATTTGTTCTGCATCCTTAAATAATAGATCTGAAAAATAATGTTATTTTATAGCAGCTCCTGGCAACACTTTCATCATAAAAAACTGGTCAAATTCATTTAATGCCACTAGTTCATGAAAAGCAAAAGGCAAGACATCTGCACCTCAGATGCAGGCCAATGGTCATGTTCTAGTCCCACTTCATACTGCACATACAAAAGCAATTAAATCTTCAAGATTTAACAGTGAACTGGAGTAAACTATTAACGTTTTCACCGCAGTTCAACAACAGTTGAAGCAACATTGCAGGTACCACAAAAACAGTGGGCTTCAGAGACTTCAGCACGTGTTGAGTAAGGCCAGAACCTACAATTAAAACCCTATTTTGGAACTTGGGAAAATGAAAGAGAAATGCAACAGTTGCACTTTGAAACTTTTCATGATGCCAGGGCTGAAGTTTTCCGAAAACTAAGTTTATGTACTTCACAACAGTCCGCAGCTTTAAACACTGTCCTTACTTTAGATGGAAATGGAGGAGGAGGAGGAAAACAGGGAAATGACATATGGTTCCCCCATCAGAAGGTACAGCATTTTATGTCTCCACAGAACCTCATTAATTCACACCAAACTGTGAAACGGGCTTGTAATTTTTAACACATTTCATAGTTTAGTGCTCCTTAGATAACTGTAATACAAATTTCAGCATTTAAGGTGTATACCTGCTGTAATATGTGTTTATAAAAGCTATATTCTTTCTATGGGAATGAGATATTAGCTCCTATCTGTTAGTGCAAATTAACGAGGTTCTACTGTATACTGCATGTAAATAACAAAAATGGGGGGAGGAGACAGAGGAAGGAGGAGTGCAAATGTCAAAATTATTCAGCCCTAACCCTAATTAGTTTGTTTCTTAAGTTCTCGGGACAGCCAATTTTCAAGCTGCATCAGGTGTAAGTAACAGTGAAGTAGAAACACTAAAATGACTTCATTAAAGAGATTGGGGGGAAACAGGTAAAATCAGTCTTACTTGAATTCTGGTTCGGAAAAGTGACTTGCATTGTCTAAACAGGTAATTAGGTCTGGAAAGAAAAAATGTTAGGTCAAGAGGATGATAAGATGACAAGTTTGAGTATGCTTTTTAAAGTGCACAAAAATATATGTTTGAGCCTCTGTGGCTTAACCAGAAGTCTCAGAATGAAAAAAACCTACGTTCCTACTAAATTTTCTTGCAACAGATTTTGTATTACAGTAGAACCTTGATAATTTGTCTGAGTAACTGGGAAATCCACTGAGAATGTTAGACAAGAGTAACGCTACAAACATTCATTTTTTGTGCAGCTTAATTTATAGCTATACTTCAGAGAACCTGACATATTCAGACATAAACATACGTTCTTTTCACAAAATTAAACAAACTAAACAGGCCTCTGTTTTCAGTATTTAACAGTCCTACAGTACTGAAACCAGGCAGCATAGAGAACAAACATGAGTGCCATGTTACTGGCATCCGTGACTGATACCTCAAATTTTATGTTCAGTCTGCTGTGTATCAGCACACACAGTCCAAAATACTGAGAGAAACGCATCAGAAAACCCACAAAACACAAAAATGAAAACCCTTTATCTGTTCTTTTTAAGAATTACTTCTATAAAGGGTTTTCTGAAGCCTTTTGCCTTGTGAAGCAGTTGCTGGCAATCCTTCATTTCCTTGTGCACCACGTATGTCACTCACAGTTACAATGAGTGGAAGGAGATGCAAAACAAATACAGCAGCCTCCTTTAAAGGCTAGAATAACCAAAAACATGGGGGGGGGGGGAGGGAAGTAATCACCAGATTGTGTAACTAAAGAGTTGAGGGAGTATAGGATACTGTCACTGAAATAAAATTTTCCACAAGGTTTGTCTGTATAAAATACATACAGTTTGGTAAGAACATTTTTTTAGTTATCTGCCACCTTGATTACTACCTGAAAAAATGCATTTCGTCCTTTATCTGAAGCAGCTCTTTCATTCTTAAGAGGTAACTGTGATTCTTGCCCTGCTATCCAGGGTAAGCTTTGATATAATTTCTTTAAAATTACAGCAACTTAAATAATAACTGAACAGTCCCATTTCCTACGCAGAAATATCAAGAAGACTGTATTAAAAGTCTTCATTTTCAGAAGTTAATTTGTGAGAACACAGGAATAAATAAATTGGTTCTGTGTTTTTACTAGGCAGCTCTAATTTTACCAGCACAGGAAAATTACCAAATAATTATAAATACCCGATTTGTCAGTGGTTGAATAAGCTGCAAGAAATCCACGTCCAGAAGTGTGTGTTCCACTCATGAACTGTACTGTGACTTCATTACTTTTTGAAGTAATTAAACCATCCATTTGAAAGCCAAACCCACAGTATTTTCCTATGGAGAGAAGGAGGAGAGAACAGACATGGACCAAAACCAACATTGGTAATAAGCATCTTTTTTCATTTGCAGCATAAGCTCACATTACTTCTGGCATACATTCAAAAACAAATACATGTGCATGACACTAAATCATGTAGTCAGTGTCCATTTAAAGCAAATGGCGGAGTATGGGTACCACATTTATTTTGCCACTGTCAACAGGTGAGAGTTTCTCACAGCCTTAACATTTGCAAATAAATGTGACCTTATCCCATTCACCTCTAGCCATGCATAACCCTCGCAGTCAGTTCTTCAAAGACCATGAGAAATCTGTCAAGGAAAAGGATCCAGTTAGGGCAATGAGAATCATCCACAGAAGCAAATGAGAAGAAAGCCCTTCTCTTCCTTCAGCTGTTGGGGCACTTCTTCCTTGTCAACTATTTCATGGTTTCTGTCAACTGTTTTTCTTACTTTTGGACAACCGCAGGCATGATTCAGTGCACTTCCGCATTAACGTACAAGCACATGTGAGCAGCATTAACATCAACTACCAGCTGGTTCACTTTCTGTTTTGCTGCACCTATAAAACCTAGCAGAGGTTCTGCATCTGGATACTTCACTTGCCATCCAAAATGACCAAAATTAATACACTTTAAACTGAGGTGCTGCACTCTGCAGATATTGACAATATTTGCCCTATGAAGTCCTAGAATTACTACCAAATGACATTACCTGGATGGATGGATGTTAAACAGGCCCAAGTCAATATAGAATTCTCCAGCTCTACTAACTAGAACCTTTAATAAAATACTGATCAGTTTATTAACCTCTAAGAAAAAATAAAAAATAATCTTCTGTTCTATAGGCTCCCTTGATCATTCAAGGTTGTAAACCATCTATAACCCTATTTAAGATTCAGCAGTGGATAATCACCAGCAGCAAATGACACTGCATATGTTTCAGTTTTCCGTTCATTTATTTGCTTTCTTGAAAAGTATGCTATTATATTGTAAAATAACAAAAAAGAAGCCAGACTCCCTTCTCAACTAAAGGCAAATCACAGTACTAAAGTAGAGGGAGTGGAATAACACTGCCCTGCAGGAATAGTTCCTAAGAAATATAATACAGAACCAATATAACAAACAAATATAACGTGTATGTCAAATTCCTTTAAAAAGTGAACTGCACTCTCAAATACTAATAAAATTTTTAAAAATTAGAAATACAAATTCCTATCATTATTCAGAGCTTTCTAAATTTTGTTTATTCAGATTTTTTTTAAAAAGCAAGGGTATTTTCTAAAGAAAAAAGAAAATAGATTTTACAATACTTTAATGAAATGTTTAACATTATACAAATATAACCAGTTTAAGTAGTGAATTGAGGTAAGGTTATCAGGGAGAGTTACAAAGAAGTAAGTTCCCTTTTACCAAGGCTCCACACTGACCCTATGTTTTGCTCTTAGTCATGTTTCAATGATTAATTGCATTCGTTGTGATAAACTGTATCACTTTTCCAACTACCACTTTTCCTTTTTTTTTTTCTTCCCCCAAGTTTTGTTTTCAGCCACTGGATCTTGTTACACAATTGTCCAGCACAACACTTCTCTCAGGGTAGGTCAGTCTGTCTTCAAGACACCATTTATCCTCTTCTTTGGGCAAACACCCAGGGCAAGACATTTAAATCTAGCTTGGATAAACTATCCAGTGCTGCTTGCACCATGGAGATACAGCCTTTGACAAACTGTAGACTGATGCACCTTATGATTCATGGCAAGACATACTTTTGAGACTATAAATCACTTTTCTAACTCTTCCCTGGCCTCTCGCCAGATTTTTAGCAATCTTTTTACAAAGTAGGCACTAGAAATGGGCAAAAGATAACTGCCGTGACACCTCTGTCAATGGTACATGCAAAAGATGTAATATCACTATTTTGTTTGTACTTATGCATTTAAGAACCCCAAGTGCTTTTGCGCAGCAAAATTACAGCAGGAGAGGGAATTCCCACAGTAGCTTACCTTCTCTGCTCCTATAGATCTGGGCTTACATTGTGTGTATTAAATAAGTACACGTGACTGTAGATGCACAGTGATTGGACTGTAATGAAATCTAACACAGAACCCCTTTATAAAACTTAACACCAAGGATTTGAATCTTCTTTTGATTTACTGATAAATATTCAGAAGGCATATTACGAACAAGCCCTCAAAAGCTTCATTAGAAACCTTCTCTGTTTATGAATGAACTAACCCACTAACAATTCATTTTTTAATCTAATCAGCCAATTTTTAAGTCATTTTGGGTTAAAGCAGGTATCACTGAATTTCAGATTTTATGTAATACAAGTATTTTAATGTTAGACCATGTCAGTAGTCTTGAATGGAAAAACTTAGGATAAATCCAGATTTATTCCAAAAAAATTCAGGTCACTGTCCAATCTCTCCAGTGCTTGTTGCTTCAAACATGAACATTCAGGAGTCTGCATCGTCTGTATCTGCCACTGTTAATATCACTGTTTGTTCTGTGATTTAATTTATTAAGAGCAGAACAACACACACATTTGCTCAACATACTGTGCTACTACACCAGCTGGGAACAGCTGAAAGTCAAGAGAAACAAATGAAGTAGAAAATTTACTCAAACCCATTAAGTCACTTGTAAAAGTGAATAATAGACTTATCAGAACTGGACATTCCTTGCCATTTAAGGACTTCAGCATTTCCTATTTTGGACCAAGTCTGGCTCAACGGCTCCAAGCACATACTTATTTTCACATACACTTACCTAGGTAACAGTTGGAAAAGAGGGTTAACAAAGTTAACATTCCACTAGCCTCTTTATAAAAAGACTCAATTTAGTGGGAATGGCATCTGTGTTGCACAAAAACAATCTTGGTGAAGTAAATCTCTCCCTCTTTCTCTCTCTCCAGATTAAAGCTTTAGGAAAGAAAATAAAATCAATCTGCACAATAACAACCAATTTCAGGGAAGGAAGAATGACAATTCCTTTTGAGTTTTATGCAAAATAACCACAAGGGTCTTAAAACCCTACATACACCTTGACGTAGATGATAATGTCACACTGCCATTTGAAAAAAAAACCTGCCTTATATTATAGTCTCTTAAAGAAGACAAAAATTAAACTATGGACATTATCAGTAGATGGGGGATATTTGAACTACACAACTTTTGAAGCCTGACATCCTTTAATACTACCAAGACAAATAGCTCAAATCAGAGCTATTCCATACAAAAAGAAAGGCATTTCAGGTAAGATAGATATATATAGATAGATAGATATATATATATATATATATTTACACACACTTTTTTTACTTTTTTTTTTTTACTTTTTTTTTTTTTAAATGAAGATCCTCATAGTTTTGCAATACTCTCTCCACTGCTTACAAGAACTCTGCAAGCTACTGGGAAATGTCTAAGAAAAAAAAAACATTACAACAGAGTTTCCTTTGGGAATCTGAAGAACAAAGATTATTATAGGATCTGTGTTGCATTTACCATCTAGTTATTGTATACACAAACAAAATGTAGGAGGTTCTGCTATCATTACTCATCATTTCTTCAGTACATTTTTAGGATATAGGAATTGTGTTAATATGACAGACATTTACATACACTTCAGTAACAGTAAACAAAATGCAATTATTTAAGAATAATTACATTAAGAATACACTGGCATTCCAAACAGAGAGTTCATCTGCTGAGCAACATTGGTAAGCATACCTGAAATGAGCACGTCAACAGAGAAAGAGGCAATCAGAGCACTGTTTTCTTTACCACTTTTATTTTTATATAGTTACAGTTACACCTGTACTCCCTCCCTGCACTGAAGACCTGTACAGCATACAGGAGAATCTTTCCTTAGCTGAGCTTTCTAGCAGTACCATCAGTTGTAATAGTCAGGTCCCTGATGGCTGTTTTTCTACTGTGGTGAGGTACACAGAGCACTCCTCAAAGTTTTGCAGGGCTTCCTTGATATGAAGCTCAGGAAAAACACAACTCCAATTACACAATTACTAAAATTCCTTTCTTTATTATTTACAGGCATCTCAAATAAGGTAAACACCTCCCTCTTTTCATCATTTCTCATAAGACTCAAAATCCACACTGTACAAAGAGCAGTGCGTGATGTATTCAGGCAAGGTCTTACCCTGGCCAATATCCAACTGAATTATAACAGTTTTCTAGGGCTATAAAAAAAAAGAACTTAACTAATACCATACACCTAGTAGTTACTCTATGCTCAGAGCAGGTAAACAAGGAGAAATTTAAAAAGTAACAGAAGTACCAACAATATATCCAAGTTCTATATAAGACAATAGCTTTCAAATACCAATAATAAAAGCTCCTACCTATCTCTGTCCTGGTGGGACCAATCCCATTGTGAACTCTTAAATAACTCGAATGACAAGAATCTGAGTCATCAATATCAAAATCGCCAAATTTGAGCTGAACTCGCTGCCCAGGCTTTACACGAATTTCCCATTCACAAACTGTGCTATTGGGAGAGGTCTGTGGGTAGTTTATCGAAGCAAGAGTTCCACTTTCAGGGCCCAGAACAGTGTGTCCACACCCATCACCTACAAAAGAACAAAAATAAATCAGCTATGTGCATTCATCTTCAAAGTTTCACTGGTGATTTAGTCATCCTGGTTTTTAGCAGTGGCATAAGATTTGTTGGGGTTTTAACCATACTAATCATGTTGCAAGAAAACTCCAAGTAAGTCGCATGCAGATGAAATGGCAATTGTGAGAAAACACCATTCAGCTAACATTGCCTAACGTTTAGCTTCTCATCATAGGTGACAAGAGAGCTGCTACAGCTTCCTCAACGAGATAAAAATTCATCCATAATGACTTAAAAAATTGCACAGACAGTACGGAAAGTGTCCCTGCTATTTCATGTTCCCTCAACACCTATGTACAGAAGAAAACAGGTTCTGAAAACGAGGGAGAAACCTGCCAATAAAACAAGAGCACATCAGTTTTACTGTTGTTACTGTATTCACAACACGACGAAAAAGAACAGAAGTGGAAAGACAATGCACAGAAAATACTCTACTGAAAATAACTGCCAGGTCTGACCATCATCAAACTGCTAGTGCATTGTTTTCTACTGTACCACAATTCTAATGCTGTAATTAATTCTTACAGCTCTTCAGAGAACATGCTCAATTTTTCTGGATTTGTACAACAAACTAAATTACAACTCCAACCTGGAGCCCTCTACCTAATATCTGAGTATTGATTTTAAACACCAGTAACAATACTAAAGAAGACTTGTTTAACAAGTGGAAAAAATAGCACAAATTGTGTATTCTCAAAATCAAATTATAAAGAGCAAACTGATAAATCTACTTACTCAACAGCTAGACATGAATTTCCCCCAGTATGTAGTACAAGAAGTCTAAGAATTTGTGTGTTGTTTTGGAAATAAGACTGTTCTTTAAGTAACATCCCCAAAAAAGCCTATTTATCGAATTTAGTCCCATCAAATGAATAGGCCAGGAACAGCATTATCATTTTCAAGATTTGACACTAGAAGGTCCAGAAATCTTTTGAAAGAGATCTGTACACGTTATCTTAAAAGCCATCAGGACCTTTCAGGATCTTGAACAAAGTAATGTCAGCAAAAATAGCAAAGACAAAAATCAGATTAGATATGCTGCTAAAAATGTCTTCAACACCACTCCAAATACATTTATTATCTGTAGGTCCATTTTACCCTTCAAAATTCATGCCTTTGTATACAGTTCCCGCCAAGTGATTACAACAGATTTAACATTACGTCAAGATTTCACACTCTAGAAATTCACAGTGATCAACATCATTTGTCTTGACAGATGTTTGTTTTGACAGCTAAAAGTGTCAGTCTGAAAGTGTTTCATATTACATATTAATATGTGTAGTTCCTCTACTAAACATGAAAAGGTAAGCTAAGCTTTAGGGACAAAAAATGTACACACATTTAAGAATTCTAACTAAAGTTCAAAATTCTTAAATGTGTTTCATGCAAGACTGAATGGAAAAGTAAGTCCAATGCACTGAAGTGATGTGGGAAAAATACACTGTGGTACTTAACTAGGTGTGATTAATCTGTTTGCAAAAACACCTAATTTCTAGTAACAAAACCTATTCTCTTTATAATCTGAGCACATTGAAAGATAGCTGCATGTTCTAAAAGCTAAAGTGCTGCTGGTATATACAGAATCACAAACAGATGCAAACTGCAGCTTTTTTTCTTGCTAGCAGTCTTGAATCAAAATGATGCTTCTTCTTTGGAAAAGGTAACTGGAATAGCTGCTTCAGTAAAAAGTTCTATTTGTAAAGCTGCTGTTTAGCCATGGTTTTTTTTCAACCAATTTTAGCAATTTGCTTTAAAACACTTTGTTCCACCCCATGACATATTATTTCCATTTGGGTGACAGCTGATAAACTACTTTCCTAAACTACTGTTGTTCTAATACACAAGACACAATTGTCCAATGTTGCAAAGAGGTAACTTAAACCATATGTTTTGTCTATCATTGTAATCCTGGTTTCTTTCCAAGGCATGTTACAAACCTAAGAGCAAGTGAAAGATTTATCATTCAAAACCTGTATGGCCTTGGTTTACTAGTAAACATTTAATTGCCCGATTCCTTATTAGTCATATGCGTAACAGTCAAGAAAAATACTGATTCCTTTGCTAGTAAACTGGCTATTCGCAAGTAAATACAAACATTACAAAATACATGGGACTTACTATAATGAAAACAACAAATATAAACTAGGTCTTTATTCCTGCTGATATTTGTGGCTAGTATTTCAAAACTCTTTATACTGCAGACATATAAAATTAATTTTCAACATAAATAGCAGTTGGTTTTAGGTTATGCCCTAAATAAAAACAATGACCCAGTTAAGCAGTTCTGTGCTTTTCCTATCCTGTGGGAGAGGTAAGCAACTGTTTAATCATTTACAGATTGAAAATATTATGCAGGTACACTAACACAGTGGCCTTTTGAACATGAAATCATAGTACTTTCACTTGTATGGGCAGATACATTGTTCTGAGTGCATTTTAAGGAAAATAAAAACGCTTCCACGATCTACAATACTTTGTAGTTAATTATTTCTCATTTCAATGGGCCCATTATTGCAATGCAGTAACCACACAAATGCTATTTCTTACAAGCAGGAATACCAATAATGGACATGCTTATGTACCTTTGATTCTTCCCCACACTTTTGCATCTTAAGCCTATGCTGCTGGAAGTCAAAGACAAAGGAGAGCTTGGGTCTCTTCTTTGACCCAAACTGTACTTAAACTGTAAATTTCTCCACTTGAAAGTAGAAAAGATCATCCCTAATATTCATTTAAACCATCCACTTCACTAGTTTGCTGTTCAGCTGTCTTGAGCATGAAACAATACCAGCACTGTGTTTGTATGATGATCAGGGCACACCTCTGATGCGAAAAGCAAAAGAACTCCAAAAACACTCTTACACATTTAGGTGATCAAATGCAAATAAAATATCGTAAATTTTAAAAAGACACTGAGACTTTTCTTTTAAAGACACATCGCTAACAAATGTCAAACTTCCCCTTGTAGGTTGGAACAATCCAATCAGCCTTGTTTCTAATGGCTAGCTAGAAAAACTTTCTAATGTGTCTCACACAATTTAATGGAAGTGCAAATCTCAAATCTCCCTTTTGTTGCAGGCTTTCTTGAAAACGTGAGGAAAAATACTCTCCTAATCTACCCATATTAAAGAACCTGCTCTCAAATCATACTAGAAAGGAATGGAAAGGAAAAAAAGTGCTGAGCTGCATCTACAGCATCATCTTACTATGAAGCCAATTTTTAAAAGTAGCTCACTCTGACTGGACATGTTAGATCTCATTTTGTTGTGTGTTTCACTTAGGTTAGGGATAGCACAAGTGCCAGGCACTTCCTGCCTGAAGAATTTAAAGATTACCATTGCATGTCCAGCATGCAATACGCAGTCTGCCACGGGTAGCAGCATCATTTCAGGAGCTATTTGGAAATTTCTAAAAATCGCACTTCCAGTGAAACTTGCAGAACAATGAAACTTCATTTTATTTTATTGGTATTATATTGGTATATATTATAGTTCTTGAGCATCTCTATGTAAGTGATACTTCATCATTTCTGCCAAAGTTGTATAAATACCACTGATCAACTCCAGAGACACATATATACATCCTTTATCAGGGGAGCAATCTGCAATACTCAGCAATTTCTCCAAGAAAAAAAGGAAGTACAGTTCTTTGCACTACAGCCACATATATAGGACCATTAGCTACTTCATTCATTTGGAAGTCATTAGCTAAAGTGCCACAGAATCTTTTGCTTCTGTTAATCTATGTGCATGAGAGTGGAATATCTGAGAACACACAGAAGAGACAGACAGCAATTCCTAAATCAATTATTCCTGAATGGGCTGACAACTTCTGTTGTCAGTACGCAGCCAAACAAGTCTCTTGCTTTCTTTCAGACCACTGTCACACAACAGACCTACCCTGCACTTGCAGAATAGATCAAGCTCTTTGCAGAAACATACACGTTACACCTGACATTTGCTGGAAGGTCTGCAGATGTGCATAGAATTTCATGTGTCCCGAGGAGCATGTTCACAGCAAACATGAATAAGCTCAGCTCTTCACCAAAGCATGTGTTAGAAACATGGGCGCCTCTTAAGAAGCCAGTAGAGGAAAGCAGACTGCTGCTGTCAGGAGAACCATTCATCTCTTCTGCAGGCGCCTTCGAATGCAGTCTGGATGAATTATCCTGACAGATTACATAGGAGCCCCAGGCTACGGCACGTTGATGTCTGATGCAATCATGCAGATGATTTAAAGCGATTTCTCATACCCAAGTTCTTTACATCAACAAAATACAGAACTTGAACCAACACAAACATACCAAAATCCATTGGATAAGAAGAAAATGTGAAATTCAATGAAATGAGAGGACACTGCGCATGCAGGAGTGGGTGCTAAGTGCTCTATTAATACCCACAAAAAAAGATTAACTATTCTTCATAGTCGCTCAAGTCAATTAATCAGAACTTTTTTCCCCTGAAATTGGCTGCTGTTAGCGACTGCTAATCTTTTTCTCACTACCAAAACATGTTAAAAATTAATCTTTAAGACTACAGAATGCTTTCCCATTCCTTACTTGGAGAAGAGAGAATGATAAAATAAAGACAATTTAAGATTACAGTCTATAAGGCATAACTGATGCATATCAAAACCCTGATCTCAATTTTAACACGTGGCACTGCCTTTTGAACAGGCTCAATCTAACCACTGTGTTTCCTGAGAAGATTTTACATCTATAAGCTGTGATTTTCTGTAAGTTTGTGACTACATACAGGATGTAATTAAATCTTTCTTAACGAAGCAAAGGTAGAACCAAATCTATTAGAGTTATGTAAGCAAAAAGATATTTTAACTCCAAATACACAACTCTTTCTGATTGAATACACTACTATAATTTCTTCTCTTCTGTTTAGCTCCTGTGCTCTGCATTTCCCTGCTTTTTATCAGTGTGCCACTAAAAGACACAGCATCTACTTTTTGTTTTCCTCAGTGCGGGCAAGAAAGTTTACACAACCAACAAAATAGTTCCATGGATAAGAAACACTGAGGAATTAAGACCACAGAGACATCAAATTCTAAATAGCTATTTCAGGTATTTTCAAATGCCCTTATTTGTATCCTCCAAACTCATTGCTGTTTCCAGCAAAATCCATAGAACTATGTTCTTCAGGAAGGAATCCGCTCCTCTGTCAGAATTAATTTTCTTAACAAGCCAACAAGCATGGAGTCCACCTTCATCTTTACGCCATTTATTTGCCTCAGTAAAACACTGGTTTGAGCATTTCATCCCATTACAGATGTTTCACAACATAAAATACCTCACGCTTCCACAAGGGAGGCCATAGCTCAATAAACACTTGAAGGCACTTCAAATTAGTGCAGCCACAGACAAAAGCAAGCCTTGTCTGCCTCTTGCTTTCGGCCACTTGTTCTCACACCCTTCCTGGAGGAAAACACTTCTGCAGCCACATGGTAAACCAGACCAGGCACTTGAGATAAAAATAGCTGTTAGTTTTAACCTAGAGCAATCCCCTAATTTATTTTAGTGTGCACATGCAGCAGTGCCTTCCCTGACAGAGGGATAGGACAGTTGAGAGTAGGGAAACACCAGCAACTGCTGCTTTCACCAGCACTGCCAGCCTGGGTTTTCATTTCAAACAACCTTAAATCCCAACCAGAAGTGCAGACACCACCCCTTCCCCTAGGAAGACCAGTCACATGAGTGGCACACAGGCTTCAGGAACTGAACTGGCTTAAGACAAACCAGCGCCCCTACCCATTCCCACAGCACAGTGCTTAGATTTCAGCCAACTCACCTCTCTAAGGCAGCTCATTGTGCAACTGCCAGTGGTAGGGGCAAGGAAAGGAAGGCAGGTGGGATTATGGTTGTCTCAGCTTGGATTGATATACTTGCTGTGGGGCACCCTTAAAAGGGTAATGAAACTCTGGGTTGAGGTTTAACAAAGATAAGAACAGGACAAAAGGTAAAGCACAATAAGCGTTTTGCCTTTCCAAATGTTGGCAGCTCAGTGGTGGTGGAGAGAGACAAGAGGCTGATTCTTGCTCTTACAGCAAAAGTACAAAATTTAAGACAGCATTACAACAAAATTTTACTGTTTTCATTTAAAACGCTAGCCACATGCTGGGCTAGTGGTAATTAGCACTTTATTATTTTCATCTGTACACACAACTTTTCAATCACCATCTCTGGAAATGCAGCTTTCAGCCACTGCATTTTACACAAAAGAGTAACACTTAGCCTCGCTAAATTTAACATCAAAAATATGGTAACATTTTAAAACAAATTATCTCAAATTATTAAATCATCAGAGCAGGTAAGACATTTGCTTCCTCTGCTTTCATGTACTAGCCAAACTGACTACTCAAAAGAACAGAAAAGAAAGATCAGCTGTATACCTGTGTTGCAGAGCTTTTGCTTACCCATGTCAGGGGAATGATGTGAGTAAGTCCCCAGGGACAGCTATGACTTGCTTAAATAGTACGCAGGCAAAAGCGGCCTACAAAGACAGGCTAGCCATGGTGAAAAGTGGTTTACATGAGGACTCTGTAAGAGGGCTATGCATTCAATGATACATAATGCAGAAGCCCTCCTGATCCGCTGCCTATGCTAAATCATAGTGGCAGTTCATGTTGTATGTTGTCTTCTGCCTAGCACATGCAGCTCACCCACTTCCCAAGACATATCATTTACTTAGCATCTGCACCAACACTTTCATAAAAATAAACACTGTTGCGCTTCAGTGCTCTAAGTGCTACGCAGCAGAAACACAGCTGATGAAGGAAATGAAAAATAACACACAGATGGTCACGCAAAACTCTATGAGAATAAGCACTAGTCATGGTCAGAACAGGCTTCAAATCTCTTCTAAGGTCTTCAAACTCCTCACCACACCAGGACCAAGTGAAATTTCACAAGTCTTACATATGTCAACAAAGCAGCAAAAAAATCTCAAGTCATACCAGTAATTCACATGCTAAATTAACACTAGTAATCTTTTTCTGTTCCATTATTAGTTCATAAATGAGACCACAGGGCCTATGCTGCAGACCCACAGTGGCATACATTGATCTAAATACCACCCACTGCTGTACCGTATTGCCTTTTATAATAGCTGCAACTTCCCGTCCTGCCTACTGCCGGTGCTTATCGTACCCTTGTTAAACTGTACAGCAGTTTTATACCCAGGTTACCACGCTATCTGCTTTTTACTGAGTAAGGGTGTGGGTCAACAGGGGTCTAACAATCACTGCAGCCTGCACAATGGAGAGGATGCAAGGTAGGGTCAGGGAGGAGAGGGCGAGACAGCAGCAGCCAGTGGTAAAAATCATGTTTGGCTACCGTGGAATCAACAGAAGCCGGCAGGAAGGAAGCTGATGGTTCGGGTACCTGAACAAAAAACAGTGGGGCATCTAGAGGCTTTCAGAAAGAAAACCTAAGAAAACCACTGCAATTATTTGCACCCTGTAGCTGCACCAAGACCAGTAACTTTAAATATCAGTTTCTAACCCTCTTTAAAGTTTGTCATCCAACTGATGAAACAGTTAACACTCCACATCTCTACACCAGTATTTCCTTCTGCCGGTGCAGGTGACATACAGCATCATCTTAGTTTCTAACACTCATTTTCAACTCCAATTTCAAAATTACGATGGGCACTGTTTGAGGTTTTCCCATTGTGAACAACATGGCTTCATTCTAGTGTCATGAAATATAATACACGTTCTGTTCTAAAAGGCAATTCATTCCTAATTTTGCCTTGTAGATATTCCCTTAAAAGGAAGGTATTTTCACACTTGTGACCCACTATGAATACAATCAATAAAACAAACATTATGTACTACTGAAAAATAAGATGATTAAGTAGGAAGATGACAGTAAATTTACATACTTTAGTCACAGGTTTTTAACTGCCGAAATTATCACAGATGTATAGCAAGAACATATAGGAAGTCAGTAGTGTCTTAAGCTCCATTAAAAACTATCTGTGACCTTTGAAACTGCCCATCAGCTTTGCTGTAACTGCTTCAGAGCAAGAAGAAAAGGATGCCTTGTGTTACAGAGCCGGAGATCTTGAAAACAGCTCTAAAAATGAAGAGATAAAGTAATGAAAATGCTTTATTTGATGTTTTCAAATATACTTGAGAAAAAGATAAAAACTGATCACCACTGGACTTCGTATCTAAGTGTTCAAAAGCATTAAATTTAATGCATCTCTCTTTCCACCCTTGTGGTAATAGACATATTTTGACAACTGTACACAATGGCATAAAAATAGAAATTAACAGATAACGTGGTTCAGGTCTTCCTGGTTTTGCAAAACTTATGGATTTGTAAAAGAAAAATTAAGCACCAGTGGCTTCTTTCCACCACACTGAACAAGGCAAGATGTTTTTCCCACATCTTGACCATTTTGGGGCAAAGTTAAAATGACCAGATATGTATTTAACTGGCTACAGTCCTGCTAAAGGTGCAACAGCTGCCAACTCTGAAAACCTTTGTGGACTTGCTGGCAAACATACATGTACAACATACTCCACATACATGCTAGATCACTGCAGTAAACTATCCTCTCAGACTCAAAATCTCTTAACTCTGAGAAGTAACCAAGTAAAATGGCACCATTGTAATTCACCTTCTGTTTCCATTGCCTTCCTAATTCATCTTTCCACTCAAGATACTGAGGATCTTTCACCTGCCTTGTTCCTGTGGGGTTTCTCTATACAAAAAACATTTACATCCTAGCAGCTATACAAGTTGCTTGTCTTCCCAGCTCTAATTAATATGCCACTTTAGTTTCGCCTCAATATAAAACTAAGAGTGCAAAAATAGGATGTATAAAGAAAACTGTGACAAAACTGCTAAAACAGTTCAGTGTTTCTATCCCCCTCCCTCAATATCTGAAGCTGCAACTGGGCACCGAAACAAGTACTACTTCTACTCCAAGAAACAGCAATTGAGAGACCTGAAAAGATTTCCTCTTCACAGTTAAGCAACATTTGAGGTCTTAGGACCACCCAATCTAAGTCTGGGAAAACCACAAGTGGATCAGTGAATACGAGGAGAAAATGGCATTTAGGGATGAAAAGTAAATTAAACTTTTGCAAATCTGGAATAATTTTACAAAATATTTACTTACAAGCTTTGTTTAAATGCCAGACCAAGATCAACAGTATTAGTGTAATATTACTGACAGCATCACGCTGGGCAGCTTTTACAACCATCATCTTTTTTGAAACCGGGACAGATGAGTTATCTGCTAACAACCTTTCACAGAAGCATACCAAGTTTTTCCAAGTTCCCTTTTCCACCACTAATAACATTCCTCAAGGATGTATCAAATGGTTATCTTCCACACCACTTCAAGTAAAGAACCAAGAAAATCAGTATATTGTTTGAAGAAATGGTTCTATTAGAAGAACCACTGTGGGAGAGAAAAGTTTAAAAAGAGAATCCATGCGGCATCATGCACAATACATCAAATTTCAGCAAGACTGATGATCCAAAGATCAGTAGCTGGCAGGATTATCATTCTGATGAGTACTATACCTGCCCTGGATGACAAAAGCTCCTCCTTGAACTAAAAGTAAATTTGGAAAGAACTTCAAAAATCTGGGAGGGAGGTTTAGAGGGGGGATTAACAAGGGAAGTTATGAAGTCGGGAGAAGAGTTTTTAATAAAGTATATAGATGATCTGACCATTGATTTTATTTTCGTTTTTCAGTACATAAATGACACATAATCTCTGGGATATGGTTAATAAGGTAGTAGTCTCCTGTGATTTTGCTGGAGCTGAATTGAGTTTTCACATCATAAAGAATGCAGGAATGCTAAAATGTAACACATTTATTTAAAACTTTTACTGAACAATGGAAAACGTTAACAAAAACAAAGATATCCACACAGAACAGAAAAAAAAAACAACTGAAAATATCTTTTTTTTTATACTACAATTAACAAAACTGATGTAATGCGGTCTTGCCAATGAAAGGCAAACTTTGGCATAAAGCAAGCACTGGAAAAATATTTCTTAAAAAAAAATAAAAACCAACAACCCAACAACAGAACACACACACACACACAACCAACCTACCAAACAAGACAACCTCCAGACTTTACCTCTGAAAAAGGAAAAAGTGTCAAGTTTGAACCTCTCTGATCCTAATTTATAGGTCATTTTACAGAAAGGTGGATTCACAGTATTGAAGACCAAAAGGGCTCTTTTAAATATGATTTCTTGTATATCACAACTACTTACAGCTGGCTAGTCACAATTCTAACCACAGGGAATTTAGGATATTGCATTAAATTTAACTTTCCAGAAAGTTTTCAGGCTTGATTTAAAGGTATCTTGAGAGAGACAATTTTTAACTATTTCTAAAGCTAGCATGCTTTAAACACTTGGAGAGGATAACAAACAAACAAAATAACCCCACCAAAGCAACTGTTTCTAAGATATTCTTAAAAAATACACCTACTTTATTTATGGCATATGGGTGAATTCCTTATTATTCAATACTACTGTTGCCAAGAATGACACAACTAAGTTCATAAACTTTATTCAGCTTACACAAAAACACTTACTAATGCAACAACTATGTATGCTATCGCAACAATGATGCAGAACTGGAACTTTCCTAATTGTGTTACCCTTCGAAAACAAGATGCATGGAATTTCTACTAATAGGAGAGAAGTTCACTCAGTCGAAAACCTGAAACTTAATACTTTCAGTAAGCTACTAAGAACAGAGGTTCTTAAGATCAGCAGTCAAATAATTTTAAGAAAATAATGACTACCTGAGTCAAAATGCAGAACATCTATCGTACACAGAGACCAGTGAACAGGCCAAAACATCCTCTTCATGTAAGCAAAAATTAAAAGCAAGCACATCTGACAAGTACATATTCAGCCCCCATTTACACATATTCTGCTTCCAGGAATCCTTCTTCTTCAAAAGGATTTACCTTATCAAAACAATTGCCAATAGCTGCTAAGAATCCTTGCACTTCTAATGGTTCATGCACTTAGTATTATATTGTACATTGCTACTGTAAATGTATTTCAAATGTTTTATAGCTAGGGAGGTCAACTCAAATCACAATCTCACTGCAAACTTGCAACGAAATATTTAGAAGTATGAGTTGTCACTTACTGTCAAAGATAAACACTGATGTGCTTGATTTTCAGGGTGCAACTAATGTCACTAAAGTCAAAGAGATAACTAACCACTGAGCTTCAGCACCCATCAACTGTTTACAGACTGCTAACTCACGGTAAATTATTTTTATGCCAGTATTTGCAGAGAAAAAATAATCTAACCCAAACAGAACTGACAACTATAAACATAGAGATTTTGTAAGAAATGCCAACACGAAGCATCCAAATGCCATAAGCATTATCAACTGCTGTGTATCAATTCCAAGATCCAACTGACTGAAATAACTGAGATACCAGTAGCTAAACAGGTATGAACTATCTGCCTTAAATTCATTTTTTAAGAGTTTAGCAACCATAAAGAAATGTTATCCTTTTACAACTCTTCACCAAGGGAAACTAAGTGGTGATGCAGGGCAACAGCAGAAATTACATGCCCAAAAATAAACAGCACAGGTTAAACATTTCTTACTCATCCAAGGGTCGGTGTTTGTTTTCTTTTTCAAACACTAGACAAAGAATTCTTCAAACAAAAACCATTTTCAAAATTAATGCTATTCTGTGGTCCAAATGTCAAATCACTATCACATTTTCAAGTATAATTTTTAATTCAAATAACATAAAAAGTGTTCAAATATAAAGCAACAAGCTCAAATAGAACATGAATAGCACAGCTCAAGCTGTTTGCCTCAAATAATGGAAGGCAAAGCATGAAGCTTAGCAAAATCTGGTATTTCACAGTCTTACCACATTAATGAACAGGCTTCACAGACAATAACCCACCACTCTGTATAAAAAACAGCACTAGAAATTTTACAGATCCTACTTTAACACAAGTCCCTACCTGGCCTTTTACATTAACATTACTACTGCTCCTCCCCACCCCCATCCCCCCTAACTTCAGTTTAGTAACAAATCCACAGTCTATGCTTGGACAATCATTTCAACTATACCACTATTTAAAACAAAGGACCTCGGATGTTCCATAATATTTGATTAAAAAATTAATCTAAAAGCAACTTTTAACCAGAAAATGCAGGAGGAGAGGGAAATCCTTTGACTACAAAACAAATTCCAGGTAATCCTAACTGCTTCCCCAAAGCATGGGGTGCAGCTACAAAAGTGGGGGTGGCACGCAGTAGCTTATTTAAAAACCTTTCAAAATACGGATAAAATAACCAATATAGAAACATTTGCCAAAACGTTGAGCAGCAATTCCAACAAGGATTGCATTTGTACTGATGATTATCTGAGCTATCAAATCTGATGCATTCAAGGCAGCACTTAACTAGCTGATGACTGAAATGATACAGAACAGCAGTGATCACATTAAAAATCTAATGCATCATTTCCCAGAGCATAAAGCAGGTGGCAGAATTGCAGAAAAGGAGACCGATTATTTTTCTCTTATGTGAATAACATTCCTCCAAATCTTGAAAGCTGAACATCTCCGTTCAGTAGCAGGAAAATAATTTTCCTAAAGACTGCACTAATATGCTAGGAGGTCACTGGCTCGAGATGCACATGGTAATAGCATACAAGCTTCTGAAAGAACATTTATGCTACATTTCTAACACTAGCTCAGATACTTGATATTTATAGCCGTGTACACACACACACATATATATAAAAAACCGATGCGCACTGTACTGCTTAAATCCAAAGCAAAATGCAATACATTCTGGGATCAAGTATGAGAAGTCTAAGAGTGTTTACACAAAATGGTGATTCCTGCTTTCTTTAGAGGAGTGGACTAGGCTAGCACAACCTCAAAAGGCCCCCAAAGATGGAGCTGGGCTCAACAGAATCAGTACTGCAAGGCAACCTCACAGAAAGGACAGCTCTGCAGAACACATGTATGTACCTTCTGCCCACCAGACCCACTTAACCTCTTCGAATAAGGTTCAGTAACTGGAGGAGGAAAAAAAACGTTGCTGAGATTCTTGTTTTCAAAAGCAAAGAATTTTCACCATTTTTAGGTCTATACTTCCAACACTAGCTCACTTCCCCCCAGGAACAGCATTCCTCCACACAATTCTCTAGAGCACTGCTCCTCCTCACTACATCTATCTTCAAGGTGCAATGCTGGGAAGTGAAAAAGAGCATCAGAAAACCTGAATCAGCAGACATGTCAGCTAAGCCTGGCAGAACTTTAAGCCCCGGTCTTGAAAAATTCTTCCATACTTCTCAGCACAAGGATGAAGGGGATTTGCCTCAGCACTCCTGCCTACATGGTACCAAATCCCTGAATCCTCAAGAGTCTGTATTCTGCACAATTGCATCTTCAAAGCACTCTGCATTCCTAAGTAAAACTGTCCTATTAGCAAAACCAAATAGTTCAATAGAGCACTGCCCTCTCTATCATAAAACACTTATTCTAATGTTAATCTGGAGGATAATAAATCTCTCATCCAAAGAGCTGGGGGTCTTTTGAATCAAAACAATTCCTTATGGGTTTAGCTGTGACTCTCTTCCTCCTAAATGAGCCCAGCCAAGGACAATGGATACAAAGGGCAATGAGACACCACCCAGTCTAATTTAGCAAGAGTAGAAAATGGCACTTGTACAAAGGGCAACACATGGCAATTGTTCACATGTGGTAGTGCGTTATATTCACATGCCAGGAGCTCTGCATAGCAGGAAAAAGACACCTGCAATGGGCTACCTTGGCAGCTGGAATCTCTGTCAGTCCCCTGTTCAGAAGGAAAGCGTCTCTTCCAGGACATCTAAGGAAAAGCTACAGCCTGTCTCCCTCTCCCCCACTCTTGCGCAGCTGATGGATATGTAGTTAGAGCCACCTCCTCTGTGCCCGCTTCTTTCTCCCCAAATCAAGCCACCTCTCTTCCAAACCTGTGGTTGGAGGACACTGTTAGATCCTTTCAGGCTTGAAGTTCACAACTGGAAAGTTATCTTAGTGACCAAAAGGGAAAGACAGTTATTTCCAAGTCTGAAACAAAGTTTAAGGAAACAAAGTTCACAAAATCACACAGCTAGTTCTAGTCTTCCCACCTGTCCCGTGAAATTCTGAACTCAGCATACTGCAAGCAAAATGCAGCAACTTTGGTGACAAAAGGCACCGAGACACCCCTGCAGAGTAAGTGGCCAGGAAGTCACAACAGTCACTACAGTTGTTTGTTTCAGCCACCAACATCTGAATGATCATGAAGTATTTCAGATCCTACTGAAAGGCAGAGGCTAGGCTGATGGATCAGCACGTGCCTAATTCTGGACTGACCACAGTCAAAGCCACCATTGCCTACTGCCTTGCTGGATGGACAAGCAGAGGTGAGACCAGGAGCGCTGCGGAGAGAAGGGGAGGGCACACAGAGGAACTGAAGAGGGACAGGGAACACATAACAGATCCAGAAATGCTGCAGTTCAATCACATAATTAAAGACCATGGAAAACCATTTCATTAGGCTCAATGTACACAGAGCCATTAGTTCTTTCACTTAGCTTTTCAGATCATGGTAACTCAGCATCATACATTCTAAAAATTCTTTTCTTCTGCTACACTGAAGGAAACATTTTTAAGCTACAGCAATGAATCACTTGTACTTTCTTCAACGAGGTTTGAGTATATAACAATATCCTTATGGGTTGGTATTTGATTAGAACAAAATGCAGCAATCACATTCAAAAACAAGCATCCAGAGTTAAAGAAAAAAAAAATTTAAGAAAAAGTTGCAAACAAATCTGCTTCAAATCACTTGGGTACCCCCTTCGGAAACCCAAAGTTTATTTTTAACTTAAGGCTTTATTCCAGTTTCATATGCAAACCAGTACCCACTAGAAATCCCAAGAGATGACTACCAAACTACACGTGTGATAACAAAGTTCTTGCTCCACAGACCCTACAATCTTCATACCTTCAAAATAACTGAGATATTACTCAACTCCTATTTTGATGAAAGCTAAGCAACCATTTCCCTCTTAGCTGTTTTATAATGTTTCTCTACATCCAAAAAAAGGTTAAACTTAACTAGCAAACAGGCCATATTGAATTTATGTCAATAGCTGAACATCTGTTAAGAGCACTGTTTCTCAAAATGCAATCCACAAAGAGCAGGAAGCGTATATGGTGCTGGCTTGCTTTCATTCACACCTGCTTAATTACATGAAAAACAACTAAAACACTTTAAGTATTTTTCAAATATCAATTTCCTTCCAACCAGGAGCTAGAATCACTACAGAACTGTTTGAAAATCAGAAGAGCTGACTTGCACAGCCATAGGCTGGACAGTCCCCGATACATGCAACTGTATAAAAGGCAGCACTGGGTACTTTTCTGTTGGCACCTTTTTCAGTGTTTCTGAACGTGTTCAATCTCATACAAAATGCTAATATTTTCCAATACAGCAGGACACTCAAGTTCAAGACCTTGACCAAAGAATGTTGAATTACATACATGGAGTGATTTTCAATATGATAGACTGAAAAAAATCCCACCCAAATCCTACAAGATAATACAAGTGAAAAGCATATTCACCACAGCAGTACCTGCACTTTTACATTCCTCAGTTTGCAGCTATCTGGAAGGGGAAGAGAAGAACATCTGACCCAATATTCAAAACAAGTTTCATATTGACCAAAACCATATTGTTATTTTTAAATCAGTTCATACTAGGGAGGTGCTCTACAGAAAAGCATGTGAGAAACAAAAACACTCTATCTTCAGAACAAGATTTAAATACCACAGCATGCGAGGCTTAGAGCTGCTGAACAGTGGAAAAGAAAATGTTGCTTATTAACACAGGATCAACCTCCGTAACATAACGAATGAGGCTAGGTTCCTACACAGTATCCCTTACAGTGTTTTTGTAAAAGAGCTTAAAAGCAACTTTAACTGTGGAATTTCCTAAGCCTTGGGTACTTTCATTGGCCATCAACATATTCTCTTAGAAGCCTGTACATCTATTTAATACATTAATTTATTAATAGCTTTATGCAGACCCTTCATGAGCAAGACAGCAATTTCATTTCTGTATAGGACTCCTTACCCAAATTACAACTATGCCAGCATTTAAAGATACAAGATATGGGCTCCCTAACCTTCTCTGGAAAAAGATAAATGAAAATATTTTGGCAAGGAAACAGTCCTTCACAAGCAGAATTTTTCTTAGAAGCTCCAACAGTTTCTCATACTCAAGAGCATTGTATTCAACAACACCAGAGACTCTAACCTTGAAACAGGCTCTGCTTTTTGTTACCAAATAAAATGAAGCTTGTCAATAAAGAGGTTCCCCTCCTGCTCAAAAGTGAGACTTCTGTGCAAACTTCAGGCATTAAACTAGAGGGACACTGTAAATTGAAATCCTGGGTAGGAGCTCTTCAGCCATTTCTCAGAGTACAGTATGATAAAGCGAAGAGCATACCTAAAAGTCTGTTGTCCACGCAGTCCCACTTCTTGCTGCATGGTCCCCACCCCCTCTAGCACACCTCTGACCACTCAACTGAGCCAATTCAATTCAATAATCTGGAGGAAAATTATGACTCTTCCTCCTCACCTTCCCCCCCCCCACTCGCCCAATTATTTCAGTTTTCTCCTAGAATAACAAAATCAGTCTGCTCACCAAAAGGTCAGACAAGTGTCAGGTTAGCACAAGTATTTAGAGTGTGATGCTCCTACAGCACGAACTAACGCCTTGCTGCTGCAGCCTTCAAAAGGCTAAACGGTAAAATTGCCCAATTTCCTCTCAAAAGCAAATGGGTCTTCTCCTCCTCCATTATAAACAGAAACAAAACAAAACCAGGTATGCCAAATGCTTATTAGCATTAGCTTTGTATGCGTATAGGAACATATTTAAAATTAAATGCAATTAGCTGGAAATAAGATGAAAAGGTAAGTCGACGTGACTAGCTTGCTCTATGGACACATCTCTGACCTTTTTCCATTCAAAAAATTAATTAAAATGTATGCTTAACAGTACAGTGCATATATTTCCTATTCCCTTTGTGCATTTAAATGCAGCATTTGTGATATTCAAATACATTTCCATCTCTGAGATGTACAGAAACTTATGTGAAAACAGAGTTGAATTCCCGAAATGAAGCAAGACCAGTGCAAGAAGTGGAATTGAAAACCATAAAATTTCTCTTCTCAACCCCTGTATTCACAGACGTGAAAGTTTCAAGATGCTGTCAAAACATTCACTCCCACCACTTTCTCCCAAGCATATGATCAAAGTGACAGTTACTGTGGCATCCTCTGATCTCCTGCCATGAAGTGACCAAATTGTGCCTCGTAATTTTTAAAGTGCTAAAGCCTAATCATTAATTCCACCCGGGGAGGAGAAATCTCGCGGATTTCTCTAAACAAAACAAAACAAAACACCGTCTCTCCCACATTCCAGACTCTCACCCCTATATACGCTTCTACATACTCTCGGGCGCGGTGAGTTTATTTGCAGAGCACGCAGAATCTCCCCGTTACCCGCCCCCCACCACTTCACACAGAGCCTGCGGAGGAGAAGCCCGGGGGTCACCCGCGGCTCGGGCAGCCTCCCCCAGACTCGGGACGTTGTTCAAGGCGACAAACCCCAGCAGACCCTCCGCCTTCGGACTGCCCCTGTGCTCCCCCAGCCACCTCCACAGCCCAGCGTCTCCCTCCCCCGTCCCCTCGGTCGCGCCCCGCCCGGCTGAACCCCCCACCCCCCCCGCTCCGCCTGGGGCCGGAGCTGGGGGGGGGGGGGGGGGGGCGGCCCAGGCCCGGCAAACCGCCCCCGCACTTGGGGGGCGTGGGGGCCGCCTGAGGGAGCCCCTGCGCTCCCCGACGGGACGAGCACCCCACGGCGGGGGGGGGGGGAGCGGGGACGAAGACAAGGGGCTTTCCAAGAACGGGGCTCTTCTTTCGCCCTTTGTTGCCCAGAGAGGGGGCAGGCTCGGGGCGTGGGGCCACATGCCGGGCGGGAGACCAGAGGCGGGGGCTCCCTCTCCCCGCAGCCCACTCCCGGAGGGTTGGTTTCCCTCACCCGCCCGGCCGCCGGGCTGCGGGGCCCGCCCGCTCGCTCTCGCACCCACCTTTCTGCGCCCGGGTGCCCGGCGGCAGCGGCAGCAGCAGCAGCAGGAGGTGGAGGAGGCGGCTGAGGCGGAGCGGAGGGGCCGCCTGCCGGGTCCCCGCGGGGAGCGGCCGCCCCGGGCTCACCATGCCCCGCGGCGTGGCCAGCGCGGCCGGCGGTCCGAGGGCATCGCGGGCTGCGGGGCGGCCGGGCCGGGCCGGGCCGCGTCTCTGCCCTGCGCCCCGCGGCCGCCGGCGGGACGCGCCTGCGAGCCAGCCAGCCAGCGCGCGCCGCCAACCGCCCCCTGCAACCGGCCCAACCGCTTCCGGGTGCGCGGCGCGGCCCCCGCCGGCGGCGGCGGCCGTGGGGCTGCTCCGCTTCCTGCTGCCGCCCCCCGCGGGCCGCCGAGAGGCAGCCCCAGGCGCCGGGGGAAGCCGCGGGGTCCCGTCCCCGTCCCCGTCCCCGTCCAACCGCGCCCGGGGCGCTGCGGGGGCGTGCGGGGCGGGGGCGGCGCCTCCGGGGCGGCCTGCTCGGGGTTAACGGCCCCGAGAGTGAGTCCCTGCGAGCGTCAGCCCCCCTGAATTTCCTCGGTATTCCACCTCCGGCCTCCTCGCCGAGAATATTTCACTTTTTTTTTTTTCCCCCAAAGTAGAGATGAAGTGAGGCAAAATTGCCTGGAAGAACAAAACTCCTTGGAAACACGAGTACGGCTGTTGCTAACAGAAGAGGATAAACTGGTGTCATAGACCTCCGCACGCAAATGCTAATTCAGCTCTCGAAAAGCGAGGGATTGCCTACGAAGTCCCAAGCCACTGCAGTTTTAGTTCTCGTCATCTAGTGTTTGAACATTTACAGTGTGCCATCGGAGAGGCTTGCTTTAGGAGGCTGAATTCACCCGTGGGGAATAGATACTTCAAAAAAAAAGTAACTGTGAAGTCTTGCAACAAGAAGGCAAAATAGCATATTTACAGAGGCTTACAGTAGCTGTTATTGTACTGAATTAGTTCCCCTAGGTTGTCAAGAAAGCATATTTGCGGGGGGAAAGCACCCTAAGCACTGGTAGGAGCAAAGAATCACCTTTGTAATACCATCATCATCATTATCATGGAAGGGAGCACCTTGTTACATATTTTTCAGTGGTAGATGAAAGGAATGTAACTTTCAGATGCTGACAAAACGTTATCGTGCCCATGCTCCCACAGCCGCAGTCCCAGCCCTGCTTCCTCCCAGCAAGGTCGGAGAGACGAGAAGAAGGGTGGGAGCGGCACCCACACAAACATCATTTCACATTTCTTTCAGCTTCAGAATTGAAGCCTTCTCAGCCCTCCACTGACCACGCTCACTCTCACCACAAAGCAGAAGGGGCTTGGGACTCCACAGCTTCCAAAGATTATCCTCTCTGCCAGTACAGGCCTCATGGTTCATCCTTTCTGCTGTGGGGCTGTTGCAAGTCAACCCTGTGTCCTGGTGGTATCCGGCTCCAGCGGTTCCACTGCAAAAAGTGTCTTAAGGAAGAAATCGTTTTCCACTTCCTCTCCCAAACAGCCCTGTGAAACAGATACTGCTTTCCTGGCCAGTGGTGTCCCGTGCTGACGCCACCAAAATGGCAGGAAAAGCATCTCGGGAGCCGGTCTTACCTAACCCACAGAGCTGCTTGAAGAACTATTTAGATGATGTTTACTAATTGTTTTAACATTACTGTTCCTTGTTAAGATGCTGAAAACTGAACTATGTCCAAGTCTATGCTCAGGGTTTATTAAGGCTTTTTTCATAAAGAAACATGCAGAGCGTTATCTCTCCTTCCTTGAGCACATCAACCATACCACTTGTGCCAAATCATGGAAGAATCCAGGATAGATGTGGTTGCTCAGACTACAGAGAGCAAAATTTTGATGCACATTTTTTGCTTGTTTGGCTCACAGTTGTGCCACAGCTGCCAGGAGGTAGCTTCTCCTACATTTAGGGAATGTTAAACATGAGGATTTTAGTACATTTCGTATTTCTCCCCTTTTGAAACATTTTTAGCAACACACAAAGAAACCCCAATGAAAGCAAAGTCAATGGAAGGATATCTGAGATGAGGTTGTTTTGTCAGCTTGTAAGATGTAATAGTCACAAAGACATCCTGCAACATGTAATGGAAGATGAATCAAAAGTAATTTATATGCGTTCCTTTGTCTTCCATTCACCAGATACAGAAGTTTGTGCCACAGGACACGTGAAGCAGTTATATCACTACAATAACATCCTTTCTGTACTACAGAAAGCACATTCCTAAGATCACTAATCATTAGTGGTATTTGTTGTGTACTGGAAAAATCACTTCTTGAGTAATTTGTGGCTTAGTAGTGCCATGCATTAACAGGAGCATCTGAACATCCTACACATAAATCAGTAACAGTCTCTGGTGGACCTGACAGAGGTTTCCTCCTGTGTTATTTTCTGTTGGGCAGGCTGTGTGGGGTGTTTTCTTAGCTTGATTTGACTGTTCTAAAGGCCTTTATTTTTTCATGTAAAAAGGATATCTGGATCTGCAAGAGGGTTGATTTCTAAAAGCGGTGTGATAACTTGCAGAATTCCTAAAAGCAGCCAGGGGCCGAATTTGCTTAATCTATCTTGGAAGTTTGTCCCAAAGGCACATTCTCTGACCACAAATGGTTTATGTGGAGCCCTAGGTTACATATTTTGCAAAGGGAACACCATCCTGACGGAAGTGGTGACAAACTATGAAAGGTTGTACACCCTAAAAGCCTTAAAGATTTATGGAATCTACAGAGCCAAAGAATTAGGAACATAGTTCCATTAGCAATGCAACTGTTTGATGGCTTGTCTTGATACACGCTTTTTACGCAACAAAAAAATCTGAAGAATCAGATAAATCCAGATGGTCTCCCTGGCTTTCAGACTCTTCCTTCTTCTAAGAAGATTTCAGCACAAAATGAGTTTAAATAGACCAGCTGCAGAGTACTGCACATTTCGGTCTGTTAGAGTTCCCAGGCATCTCCTCTGGGGGAAACAGAACTGTATAATAAACACTCCATTTTAGTTTGTGACTTAGAACTGCCCTTGTCATCAAACAGAAACAGATACAGAATTAAAATATTGTGGGAAGCAAAACCAAACATAATATCATATGATACCGATATCATAAGGCAAGTTGCCAACACATCTTAAGAAATCAGCACAATTATTTTTTTTCAAGGTGGTAAGAGAGAAAATCAAACCAACTTCTTACTGCTGAAAGAAGAATGCTTAGCCAGCTAAGCATTTCTGTAACTTTTCCTTCCCATTGTGAGTAACTTCTAGAGGTAAATGAAACCATCATCTCCATCTGGTTCTCTCATTTCCCTTGAGAGGCTTCTGATGCACAAGGCTTCTTTCCCATCGTGGCTCTCTAGCTTTTACATTCTTCTACTGCATTTCGAAAGCTGAATTCAGCTGGAGGGCAGGGCTGTTATTCAGGGGGAGCTCCACAGTCTGGAGAAACAGGCTGATGTGAGCTTCCTGGAGTCCAAAAAGAGCAACTGCAAGGTCTTGCCTCTGGGAAGGAATAGCCCTGTGCAACAGTACAGGCTGGGGGCTGTTTGGAAGCAACTCTGCAGAAAAGGACCTGGGCGTCCTAGTGGACAATTTGAATAAGAGCCAGCAGTGTGCCCTCACAGCAAAGGCGGCCAACAGCGTCTTGAGCTGTATTAACAAGAGAGCCAGGGAAGTGATCTTTCATAAGACTTCATCTGAGTACTGTGTCCAGTTTTGGGCTCCCTCCAGTACAAGAACAATTTTGACAATGGGAGAGAGTCAATCAGAAGGCTTCCAAAATGGTCAGGGGCTAGAGAACATGATGCACATGAAGAAGCTGAGAGAGCTGGACATCTTCAGCTTGGAGTAGAGAATGCTAAGGGGAGACCTTGTTGCTGCCTATAACTACCTGACTGCAGGACAGGATGGGAAGATGGAACTAGCCTCTTCTCAGAGGTGCACAGTGATGGCACAACAGGCAACAAACACAAGTTGCAACATGGTAAATTCCATATTCCAGATAAAAGGGGAAAAAAACACCATGAGTGTGGTCAACCACTGGAACAGATTGCTCAAAGAAGTTGTAGAATCCCCATCTTTGGAGGTGTTCAGGACTCCCCTGGATGTGGCCCTTATCAACCTGATCTGATTAGACCTGTTTTGAGCAGGGAGTTGAACTAGATGACCCCTGAAGGTCCCTTCCAACCTGAATTATGATTGTATGACTCTAAGACACCTGATAATAGACTATGGAGGAGAGTCCTGCAGTGACAGGGGATGTTCTAATTAAGCAAAAGAGATTTTCAACTTTCCAGTTTCTGTAGTTACTTATCTGTGTTCTCTAATTGAAATAAGAATTTCTTCTTCTGAAGTTGATTCTTCTGAACTTGAAGAAAAGGAATAACGCACTTAAAGCAGACAAATTAATTGTCTTCCTCCATGATATTAACACATTAGAGCTTTGCTAGCTCCTCCACCTTCTTATCCCTTAAATCTCTAAAAGTCACATATGCACTAGATTTTTTTCTATGACAGTAAATACAAAGGCCCACCCACCCAGCTAAATACAAGTGCTGTATGTCTATCTACGGGCCACATGTCTGCTTTTTGATGTCAGCAGACACCTGAAGGTTATTACTAGCACTGTTCCCAGATAATTACTCATGAGCAAGTCCAGATCTGTACTCAGGTTCACAGTTTCTCTCTGCTATCCACTGAATTATTAGATCACAATACAGGGATGTCTTGGTGCCACTCTGAGAAGATCATTTAATGTTAAAGGAAATCTTTATCTTCCGTGTTCATTAGGTAAGTAGCCCTTTTACCTGAGAGTGGATAGATCCAGTGTGCTGCCCATGAATAACTGGACCCTGGTCAGCAGGCAGGTTTGACGTATGCCATGGAAAAAACATGCCATCTCTAAAACTGTCTGGGCTTCATAGTATATAAAAGGATTATTCATTGAAATACAGCTTTATAACTTAACAGCTACAACAATAGTAGAACAAACTCCCACCCTTTTCTTACTATTTTTAATTGTTAAAGTATTTTAATTAAAAAAGAAACTTTTATTGAAAACACTATTCATCTCCTTTGCCATAATTCTGCTTGTTGGAAAACACATTTTAATGAATGGTTCCGTAGTATTTTAAATCAAATATCCAAAGAAAACCCATGAAAAATTGTGGGTAATTTAAACTATCATGAGTTCTACAGAACAGAAACATCTCTGGAGCTTCAGGAGTTTACATGATATTTCAAATGTTATTTTATTAACTGTTGTTACTACTAACCTACAGCCAAGCTGAATGGTTGGTGCCTGATCTTGCAAACACTTCCAGAATCCTGCAGTATGCTCTGTGGCGTTAGCTAAATGTGTGGTACTAAAAGACTGCAGGATCTAGGTCTTAGGATCTAGCTTTTGTTGCTCTTGGCTACTCATTTTCATCTCATTAGGGATTTTTTTGTTATAGCTTTCAGTAAAAATCCTCCTACTCCTCTCTTTGTTTTAATTTTTTCTTTGTTCCCATTTTAATTGCCTATTATGCTGATTTTTTTTAAGAATAACAAAATCCCAGTTGCAGAATGGATTTGATTTCATCCTTTTAGAAAGGAAAATGAGTATTGATTGTATATTATTGATATCAAAGGATGTAATTAATCTCATCCTCAGAAACACATTTACAAAACCACCATGATATATTTACCTAAGATTAATTTTTAATTCACTTCAGATAGGAGCCTCATGATTGTACATAAAGCACGTTTATTTGACATTCTAGAGTTATTTGGTTGCTGATTGGTTTGTGTTTTAGAAGAGAATAAACACATAACATTTAGTTCTGGGTTATTTTGGTAAGAAACATCTGTTAATTTTACTATGCCTAAAGTCATTATCAGGGAAAAATGGTAGCATAAATTCCAAGAACAATTATCTTTTACATTTTTACTGCATTGTATATGTGAAACAATTCAGGGATGCTGGGGAAAAAAATTAAGCTATTTTTTGCTTATTTAAACATGGTAACATATAGAAGGAAAATATTAGGGAGGATCTCATACTGCCTCCTACCCTTGAACGAGTTCATGTTTATTGGATCAATGCCCAGTACTACTAAGATCCTTCAAGTAAAAACAGTTAGAAAAACGTTAAAGATGAATTGTGTCTCATAACTATGGGTTTGGTACTCTTAAATAAAAGCTGTATTTTGAAGTACCGAGCAGTTTAAATTCCATGGATGCAGTGAATTCTATGGCTCAGTGAGAGCTGAAGGAGGAGACTATGTTTACTATAGGATTAATTCAGCACATAAGCACATGCGGGATTTTAATCATGGATTTAGCTTCTGTGGGAATGAAGAGCACACGTAAGTCTGTAGCTATTTTGCTGAATCAGGAACCATGAGTCTGCTGATTCAATTATTTCCATGCATTTCATCTCTATTTTATACTTAATGTATTGTTCTCCACATTCTTTTCAATATTTTATATTTTTGTCAGGACTTTAGTTGCCTTTTTTAATTTTGCTTCTTTTATGCAAGCCCCAGGTTGAAACAATCTTTCACGACCTGTGCACCTCCTCCAAATTCTGTATTTTGCCTGTATAGTTCTAGTCCTCTTCTCTGCCTGCATCCTTACTCATTCTTGCTTCTGAATTACTTTAGTCACTGTACCAGGTTGAATCATAATTTGATTTTACACTGATTCCTGCTTCCAATCTCATTGACCAGCAGTAAGTAGAAAAGTTTTAGATGTCTGGCTCCTCAAAAGATGCCGGTCCTTGCTGATATATTTACATGCTTGAGGAGAACAGATCACATTTATGAAATTAGGAAAATAACTAAGAGCACCCTTTCTTTCACCCTTGTGAAGGTGAAAGAGAGGAGTTAAGTGTCACATGTTTCAGGCCTTTATATCCAACCTAAAGAAAATACTATGTCCATACATCAATGTCAGAGAACAACATAATGTTTAGTTGTAATATATTTGTGCCTAATGCTGTCTTACAGGGGAGCCTCAGATGTAAACAGAAACTTGAAGTGAGACTATAATGCTACAATCCAGGACCTGTGAAGACAATATCTGGAAGCTAAGATCAAAAAGGAAGAACTTCAAGCAAAATTTTCTGTTTCAGAAATAAAGGTATTCTTCTCTTTTTGCAGATGAGATTAGTAATCTCCACAGCAAATAAATCAATTTTTTTCAAGAGTTTATACTTTGCTTGCTCTTAAAATTGCCAATCAGATCATGAGCATATTGGTATCAGCTTTGTCTCTTCCAGATAAAGAATTTGGAGAGCAGCCTAATTTTTTTTGTCTGATTGATTGTAGTCCCACCAAAGCAAACTGAGCTGAGCTGACCTGCAACCACATCAGTACTGTGATGAGTAAAATGATTTGTAGTGAAAAGAGGAGAATCAAAATGTGAAAATGTATTCTAGAAACACCAGATCAATGATAAAAAGCCGTTTATATCTTTTGTACAGATTCAAGTAATGCGCTGCTGATGGACAGCCCTAACTGGTGCTGATGAAATACAGAGCTAGAACTGCAGGCAAAAATGACTCAGCTTCAAGAAAACTGGTGTAGACTTTAACTGAAATAGCAGAGAATTGTAATTTTAAATGGGAAGAAAGCTAAAAATATTAAAAGCTGTAAAAGAAATACTGTACTATACTAATAAAGACATAGATGAAAATGAGAGCATATGATCAAGTTTAAAGAAGAAATAGGGCTGTTTTATTTGAAATCCAAGCTTTATGCATGGGGCTAATGCTTCTCCCTGGAGAATGGCATTGCCAGTTACTATAAACCCAGGAAATTTGTGGTGGTTTGTGTTGTTGCCAGCACTTGGATGACTGTCCAAGAGTTTCAAGAATCAAAAACCAAATTTAAAAAAAAAAACAACTAGAGAGATAAAAGATGTTACAGAAGAGTAAGTTTCTGGCCTTTATGATTGTTGAAGTAATTTTAAAAGATGGCCCAAATCAAACAGCAAGTTTGATAAAACCAAAAGAGAAGAAAGACTCGCACTCCCTGGCTCCACATCTTCTTAAAATAGCATTGTGTTTTCGGCCCTTGTGTTTTTTGAAATTTATGACTGGCAATACTTAGTTCCCTAGCTCCTTTCCGTTTTCAGATATATGAGGCAAATATGACACACACTCCTGTTAAAGTGCAACACCACAGCTTCTCTGCCAACACATGCCCCAATGTGCTTCATGCAAGACTTCATGAGCAAGATGCTAGTTGCTAGGCGAGATTGCAACCTATTAGTGTCAATTTCTCGTTCTGCGAATGAGATGTGACTTAGACAAATGTCAGTGAAAATTGATTTGGAGACAGTCATGAAGAACTTGGACAGGCAGTTGCAGCAGATGGGAAGAAAAAGGTTCACTAAATCATATCTTATGGGCAAACCTAAAGGGAAAGGGATTATTATGTTGATCATCAGAAGGTTAGAGCAGTAACTGACAGGCTTCCTGAAAGGAGGCACAGCTACATAGATGTGCGACTTTTTCGTAGGAACTCCTGGACTGTGTATGTGCAGTAGTTCTGTTAAGTGATAGAGGACGCATGGCATCCTAGCCTGCTCTAACAAAAATGAAAGGTAGGGAATCCTGGTCAAAAAGGTTGAGTAGGAGTGTGGTCAATACTTTTCTGTTTATTTCTAAATGTTAGGAATAAAAGCCTGCAGCTGTTTTTGTACTGAGAAGCAAAATAGTGTCTTACCAGAGAAACTGGAAATATATTCTAAGCAGAATGGCTCAGTAAAATGTTGCAGATCAGGAGGGTCTTTTAATTAGGTTTGGTGCTTAAAATAAGGCCACTAAGTACATGATTATATCTCAATGTAAGCAGAAATCTCCCAGCTTGGAGTCCAGTTCAGTCCAAGAAGGTGTCAAAAATGTGGATAGTTTTGCTGGCAAGTTATATACTGAAATATGAAGTCCAGTCTCTTAAACTTTACAGCAATGGGAGAAGGGAGATGAACTAAAAGAAACACTTTCACCAAGACAGTGAAATCCTTCTGTAGCCTCCTATACAAATTGTAACAATGAGAGTCCATCAGCAAAACTAATATTTTTCTTTTGTCACCCCCAGTGTCTCTAGGCAGCACTAGGACTTTCATTTGTATGCCAGTGTGCAGAGAGTTCCCTAGGATGTATTTTATGTTTCAGTAACTGATTTACATTCAATCTGCTGTAATAAAGGCCAGATGATCACCTCTATTATGCAAACGAATGCATGGAGACAGCAAGGAAGTCAGTAACTTGAAGTGGCAGAAGGAATAACTGCCATTCTGTTCAGGGTGCTGCTTCTTTCTATCCCTTGACCTTTCAATAGCTTTCTTGCTTGCAAATTCATATTCAAGGAGAAGGGTACAGTCAACTGGAAGACGATGAATTCGGTTAGAAACCACTTTATGTCACAATTGAGACTCAGCTTACAGAGGGAAAGATACATATAAAAGGGGATATAAAAGGTGTTCGATAAGTAAAAGCCTTGTTACCTTTGGGCTTTTAGTTCATATAAACTCTCAATAGTTTGAATGAACAGGCTTAAGATGCATTGGTTTTTAAGCCAGAGAAGGACTTATTTTAATGAAATGCAAGTAACGATGATATTTATGCTTAGGGAAAGAAATATAAACAACCTACACGCAATCATCAGGAATATAAACTTAATAGAGAAGATGGTCTAGTTATATTTATGTCTTTGTCATTTTATGTTTGTCTTTTTAAAGAGGTGAATGAAATATTGAATTAAATATTAGTCATACCCTTCAAAAGCAGACAGTGAACCATGGACCTCCAGAGCTGAATCCATTCTCTTCAGCTTAAGCTAAATAACCAAGCTCCCAGGAATTTGTGGGACAAGAACAGTTAAAGGAAAAGGTTTTTCTGACCAGCAGAATTGTGTCAATATAATTGTGCCATTCTAGCTGAAGTAGCTTACATTCAAACACTTTATGCCATAAAAATTATAATATCATACTTCTAGTATTTAAATACCATAAATACTCTAAATTATTTTATAAAATCTCATTTGAAGGATGTATACTGGGCATTAATAAAGATTCACTTGGGAGCTAGTCCCTGAGCCTTAGAGATGGCTCTAAGACCCAAGAGCATTGTGAATATTTGTATCTTGCATGTATTGAAACAGATCAAGTTTTACCTGTATGGGATTAATGTGTAGGTTTTCTATTTTCTTTCTTCTTTTTGGCTAGACTGGAGAAAGAATTTTTGGGAAAAAAAGAAAAAAAAACAACACATGGGAATTAACAAATTAATATATTAATAATTGCACACACACATATATATTAAAATTAATGCATCCGTAAATTAAATAAAATTAATAATTCCATTGGATCTTCAGAAGGTAGAGAGATAATAATTCTATTTCTATCTGTGAGAGTAGTCCCAAATCTTTGTCCCAGGACAACAGATAATGCAGGCTTACAGCCTCCATTTTGTAAACCATGTGAGAAGGGCCCAAGACCCCTGGTTCTGAAAACTTCCTGAACTTTGCGAAACTTCAGATCTGATTCAAACTTTTTGGCACAGGCCCATTGCTGAAACCTGTAACAACACACTTGATTCTCTTCTGCCAGTGTCAAACAGAGGTAGTTCTGTTTCAGTGGGTTCATTTCTGAAGTTTAGTGTATGTTGAAGGAAAATGCTTATGTATGGCTTATCATCTCTTCTCTTGCTAACATTTCCTTTTATCCTAGGGGTGCTTACCCAGATTTTTTGGAAAAACTGTTCCCTTCTCACTCTGTATTGAGCTTGAAGTTTGTGGTTTCTATTTCAGACCTAAAGATGGACTTGTGTGCCTGAAACATTCTTTCATTACATCCCATTGGCTTGATGAAAAGATGTTACCTCTCCCTACAGACTTTGCCTGCATGTCTGCTGAGAGAGAAAATGCAAGCTTTAATGAGAGCAACTCACAGCTGGTTCAACCTGGAAACCCTCACAGAAAAAATTGCCCTTACAGTCAGCAGACATTTTGCCTAGTCTGACATGTCAGGTTTTGGCCTTGTACTTCTAATATAAAGCCCCTCCCAGAAGACCTGAATCAAAATATCTAAGATTAATCAATATCATATTTATGTAGGAAACAGTCTAAGAGACACTATTTGACCTTTTGGTAACTGACCTACTAACAAAAGCAAGGTCTCGCAGGATTTACCTCTTCATGCTCAGTGTGCGGCAACAAGCCAGTATAACATCTGCTTAGTATTCATTGCAAAGCAAATGTATAATGCTGACACCATTAATCAGCTTGTCCAACTGAATAAAATGTCAAAAGCTGATGTAAGAAAGCTTGGCTTTAAAAGCAAACATTTCATATGGATCTGCATGGGTTTATCTAATGATAGATTAGTTAACCCTGGAAGATGAAGAATGACTCCAGCCTAATGTTTGAGGGGGGAATGCATGTAAATCTAACAATGTACACAGAAAGATTGTAAAGAAATTAGAGATATGGGAACTAGTTCTACAAAAGTCAATCACCTACCATTGGTGCCTCAAACTTCAGTATGTGATATTAAACAGAACTAATAAAAAACATTTTGTTTTGAGTCCTACCCACAGGTTGCAAGCTGAGCCTTAAAAGTAAGTTTTTTCATTCACAGAACTGCTGAACAGTAGGTAGCATTTCTTCCTCTTTCCCTTCTTTTGCTGAGCCACAGACAGTAACAGTACCTAAAAGACAGAAATTAGCTGGAATTAATCTCAGTGGAATAGGTGCAAAGCAGTGCAGCAGTACTTGAAATCTGGGGTTAAATTATGGGTGAAAACTGAGGAACAGTCAGTAAAGGGTGCTGTTACTTCCTTATTTAATGAGGAGTAGAACATCTGTCAGGGAAAGAGGAGGTAGGGAACACAGACACATGGAAGCTACAGATGGAAAAAATCCCTGCTAGCCAGCTTAAAAATGCAGGACCTATTCTATTGCTTTGTCAAATCTGCTTTCAAAAGTACAAGGCTTTTCTGCTTCCAAGATTTCCTTTGGAAGATGTCTCTGGACTGTCGTGTATTTTGGTCTTAATATATTTTTTCCTCATAGCCTTTTTTTTTACCCTGAATTTCTTCCCGCAATTCCCAGCACGCCCTTCCGTAATACAATAAAAATTAACCTTCCTCAGTAGAATTCATTGCCTTTCTTTTAGGGTCAGATTCTGTTATGTCTTCTCAGAATATCGTGCCCTAAATTTGCCCCATTGGAAATTATCAGGATTATTCAAGGGGTAGGGTTCTAGCCTTAAAGAATAAAGTAGGCATTGCTAGAATAGGTACAATGTGTCTTGAAAAAAAATGAGACAAATGTTTTTTTCATTGGGAAGAAAAGACTATATATTGAATGAATCAGCCTCTTCATCACTGTAAATCAGAGACTTGGTAAAGAGAGTTGCCATCATGTGAACTGAAAGATGTGCTGTTCTAATAGAAGAAATACATGCTTTTTCTGTTGTAATGTTTTTCATTGACCTTGGGGAAGGAAAAAGCTTGAGAATTTACTGTAAAGTGCTAGTGAGTAAGGACTGTGGCCTTTGCTCCAACTGGCTAAAGAACAACAGTAGCATGAAATAATTTTGGGTCTGATGATCATAAGTTATATCAGATCAATATAAATGAAATTATTTTAAATAAACAAACAGCAGTGTTGGGAAAAAGAAGCAATTTTGTAAAACAAAGAGAACCATTTGGTGAAGTAGGCTGGCCTGAATAGCTCAAAGTCCTGAATGTTGAGAAAATTTGGGAGAATTTGTAAGCAGGAGATGCAAAAACCCTCTGTAACTTGAATCCCAATAAAAGACAGACACTTTTAGAGGAGGGGTTTGACTGTAACTGGATGAGCAGCTACCTGAAAAAAAATACATTAGAAGTAAAGAGAAGCTTAGAAAAAATGGGAAAGGAAATTAGTCAACTAAAATTTCTCGGCCTTGGATATCAGAAGAAATAAAAATAATGTATGAAATGCTAAAAAGACCAAAAAAAGGGGGGGGTGGGGTGGAGAGGGGGAGTCTTTAATCATTAAAAAAATGGATCACTCTGCATTGCTAACAAATCAGAAATTAAGGATTATCTGCCAAAGACACCAAAAGAAAATGGGGGCTATTTTTTCCATCTTGTAGAATCATAGACTCACAGAATCATTTAGGTTGGAAAAGACCTTCAAGATCATCGAGTCCAACCATCATCCATGCCCACTAAACCATGTTCTGGAGCGCCTTGTCTACGTGCTTTTTGAATACCTCCAGGTATTGGTGACTCAACCACTTCCCTGGGCAGCCTATTCCAATGTCTGACAACCCTCTCAGTAAAGAAATTTTTCCTAATATCCAACCTAAACCTCCCTTGCCACAACTTGAGGCCATTTCCTCTTGTCCTATCACTAGTTACTTGGTAGAAGAGACCAGTACCCACCTCACTACAACCCCCTTTCAGGTAGTTGTAGAGAGCGATAAGGTCTCCCCTCAGCCTCCTCTTCTCTAAACTGAATGGTCCCAGCTCTCTCAGCCGCTCCTCATAAGACTTGTGCTCCAGGCCCCTCACCGACTTGGTTGCCCTTCTCTGGACACGCTCCAACACCTCAATGTCTTTCCTGTAGTGAGGGGCCCAAAACCAAACACAGTACTCGAGGTGCGGCCTCACCAGTGCCGAGTACAGGGGAGCAACCACCTCCCTGCTCCTGCTGGCCACACTATTTCTGATACAGGCCAGGATGCGATTGGCCTTCTTGGCCACCTGGGCACGGCTGGCTGTCAACCAGCACCCCCAGGTCTTTCTCTGCCAGGCAGCTTTCCAGCCACTCTTCCCCGAGGCTGTAGCGCTGCGTGGGGTTGCTGTGACCGAAGTGCAGGACCCGGCACTTGGCCTTCTTGAACTTCATACGATTGGCCTCAGCCCACCGATCCAGCCTGTCCAGATCTCTCTGTAGAGCCTTCCTACCCTCAAGCAGATCGACCCTGCCTCCCAACTTGGTGTCGTCTGCAAACTTACTGAGGGTGCACTCGATCCCCTTGTCCAAATCATCGATAAAGATATTAAACAGAACGGGGCCCAACACTGAGCCTTGGGGAACACCACTTGTGACCCACCACCAACTGGATTTCACCCCATTCACCACAACCCTCTGCGCTCGTCCATCCAGCCAGGTTTTCACCCAGCAAAGAGTACACTTGTCCAAGCCACGAGACGCCAGCTTCTCAAGGAGTATGCCATGAGAGACAGTGTCAAAGGCCTTGCTGAAGTCAAGGTAGATATCATCCACAGCCTTTCCCTCATCCACTAGGCAGGTCACCTGGTCACAGAAGGAGATCAGGTTGGTCAAGCAGGACCTGCCTTTCGTAAACCCATGCCTGATCCCCTGCTTGTCCTGGACTTGTCATGTGAGTGCTCTCAAGACAAACTGTTCCATAATCTTCCCCAGTACCAAGGTTTGTACAGCAAACACTACTTCTGTGTTTAACAATACAGAAGGGACATGATGATGCACTTGTAAACTTCAATAGTATACAAGGCTTTAGAACATGTTGCAAAGGAAAATATTGTACAAGGCATAAAGGTAATGAAAAATAGGACAAAATGCAGTCTGGGTTTATGAAAGATAATAGATTCATCTGGCATCGTTTTTGACAACAATCAACTTCTTTTAGGGAAAGAAAATGCAGTAAATCTATCGTGACTTTTGTAAAGCGTTTTCATACAGTTCATCAATTAAAGTGGAGAAGATATGAAGTAGTATAGGAATCACCTGGATGTGTGGATACAATTGAGTATGATAATAACAAGAGGGTTTGGCAAGGAAAGTAAGGGAGAGAGAGAAGAAGGGTTTATCACTGAGGGGTCAAGGAAGATTACAGAGAGACATCCTCCAGGACTGTTTATGGAACTCAATATTATAAAATATTCTCATGAATGGCCTTGGCACAAACACTAGGAACATATTAATGAAATCTGTTGATGACACAGTTGGAGGCATTTTCAGTACAGTGGCAAAATACTGTATAAGGAGAGGGAACAGATTATCATACAAGAAAGATTGATTTTTAAGTCAGGAGTAATAGAAATGTGATGAACTACAATAAAATGCAAAGACTAATAAGAATTTCTCATTTAAGTTGGTAGTTTGTCAACTGGAGATGTCCGGGGACAATGACCCATGTGTTAGGTTGATGGCCCAACTATGAGATGTGACTGGCATGAAGACATGAAAAAGACAAATGTGATCCTCATCTGAGAGGCAATATATTTTAAGAGAGATAAGGAAATATTAAGTTAATTTTATATGACATAATGAAACATTCCCTGGAATGTCATGTTCTAGTCACCATTACTTAAAAAATCAATTTGATCTGGATTGGGTGCTCAGAACACATGCAGAGACTGGACGCTAGGCTGGTCAGGAGACTGGATACTACATTCACGAAGAGCCTATCTTGCTAAGGTGCCTAAAAGAGTGATATTGTTCAAATGAGCAATTAGATAAGCTCATAGATAAGAGGAATTTGACCTTCATTGCAAAAGATGATACTGGCAAAATGACAGCTAAAAGAAGGCTTCTAAAGAGCAGAGCAGGGAGTTACTAAACAGCCTTCTGACATAATAGGTGCAAGAAGACCGATTATATTTTAAAAGGATTGCCAACAGTTTGTGAGTAGATTTCTATTAAATGACTGTTTGCCATAACAGGAGATTGCATTTTGTGGACGTTGAGGCTTTTATACAGACCCTTAAGTCCTTTTTTTCCCCCACCTTCTCCCAGAGGAAAGAAAAAAAGCCAAAAAGGAAAAAAGACATTTAAAGTTGCCACTGCTCTTCAGGACTGAGGATTCTACTGTAAAACAGATAGTTTGAAAAACAGATAGTTTGAAAAACTCCCTATGGCCTCAGAAGGCTCTAAGTAGTGTTTAGATTCCCCTCAGGCTCTAGTAGATTCACTACTTGTTCTTTGGCTCCTAAATAGCTCTCTGCTTCGTTCTGTAGGATTCTTATTCCTTGTTACAGTGCTCCTCTAGGTTCAGCTTTTCCTGGTGAGGCCCAAATAGTTCTTGGACTAGGCTGTGTTGAGGAGTTTGGAAATCCTGTAACAAGATACCTGATCATGCTCTGCCTGTGTCTGATCATGGTCTGCCTATGAAATCAGCTGCACCCTTGGCTTTTGCCTTCCCAAGACAATGTGCTCCCCTGTCTTAGCTTTAACTTGACTCTATTCACTTTTGATAACTGTCAGGTGGCCCCCAAACACACACTAGCTCAGTCATAGCAGGACAGACAACTGCTCATCTAGTGGAGTTGTGCCAGTCTGCAACCATATCAGTCAAATTTGGGATTCATAAAATCGCATTCAGAAGAACGTGCATAAGGCAGAGACATATTCACAGGTTCACTTTCCACACATCACAGACCAACTCTTAGAAAAGCTCCAGCAGAGACTGGGAAAGTAACCCTAAGACATGCCCTTGTAAACCACAACACCAAACTTACCAAACTGGAGTGCCAATGCAGGCACATGTACACTGCTCCATTAACATGGTTTAGTTTCACTCTGTTTGGCATGGTTGTCCTCCGCTTGACTTACATCCAGGTTGATGCTGGCTTCATCTTCCCCTTCTTGGGCTGCAAACAGGTTCTGCACAGGGACTACTTGTGTCCTGGTGGGATGCTGTGGCTGCAGTTTCTGTAGTCTGCTTCCAAACTGAGGCTGCACAATGCAAAAGGTAACCAACAAACAGATGTCAAAATTTAAATAAAATGAGAAAGAAATCATCTGGGCCTCTGTTAGCACCACAAAATATTTTCAGAGTGAGTGTGAATGAGTCCTAGACCTGGTAACTGGCAGTTGCAGATTGAACTTTAAAATAAAACTCTTTAAAGAAGCTGGATTTAAATTGAACATAAGATGTGATCCAGTTCTTAAATCAAAAGTAACTGTTCGACTGGTTAGGCAACTACATGCACAAGAAAAACAGTACCTTTAATTATAAATATACCAACTCAGAAATAAGGAAGGCTTACTTAATTTTGAGTCTTAGCTGCGGTCTCAAAATACTTCCCTATAGGAACAATGAAGTGCAACTTAAATGCTTTAATGGCTATGTAAGAGAACTCTTCAGGCTACAGAGACATATCTAGGACTATAAAGCAATACACCCATAATTTGTATTTTGCGTATTACTTTTGGAAAAAATGGTACAAAGCACTTCTTTTTTTTTTCCCAGGTAAAACGTCATCAGAGCATACGCTGGCCTATTTTGAGGATTCTGGAATGTGACCTGTATTACCAAATTTCAGTTACGTTACTAATATTGGTATCCATGATTAGTTAAAAATCATCACATTCATGTTTGATGTGTACCTAGGAACTCAGGTATGAAACATTATGGGATAGCATATTAGAAACCTCACAGCTGTTTAATTTCATTTTTAAAAGTAATAGTTCCTAAAAAAATATTTTAAGCATTAACTCAAACAGTCCATAGAAGCTCTTCAGTTTCATACTCATTATAAATTAATTTTATGCCTTCTCCATACTTTTTCATATTCAGCTATTGGCAGTTACCACATTTGCAAGACAAAAGCTGGAATTCTGGCAACAAGGCAAAGAGCAGAGGGGACTTTTCACACTTGTAATGGTAGAGAAGGGAACCTGGGCTTGTGGGATGAATATGGCTAGAAGACAGAGTTAGAGAATTACTCTGCAATGATATGTTTAATTGTGTCATTTCTAGATGGAATTTTTCCTTTCCAAATTCACCTTCCATCCCTTCTAGATGATGAGGAGATCATCCTTCTCACAGCTAACAGTAAAAGCATAGTTCAGTACACTGATGATACTTGGCTGGCATTGTCAAAGGTATTTTAACACTCATAGAGACTAGAAACCTATCCACTTTATATGCTCCCACCTCCCCCCCTTTTTTTCCCCCCCTTCTTTTTTCTTCTTTTCATCACAGCTACTATTATTGTGATTTACACCTTCTGGTGCACCTTCCCATTCTCTAGTCTGTGTTTGTTTAGGGATGGGACTGTCATTTACTAGATGTCTGCAAAATGCCCACCACAGAGACTTCCCTGAGGACTTCCAAAATCCTTCTCGTTCCCTTTCATATAGTATCTAATAATATGCAAGTCAAGACCACAATTCTTCAGCAAATTCCATTGCTATGGAATCACGATATACACAAGGCCCTGATAATATCTGTGTATTTTGTACATAATTTTGTTCCTAGACAACTGCACACAGGGTCAAGTGCCTTGGGAGTTTAGATCATTTTGTTTCCTATGCATTATCTAAGTGAGGAATTGCATGCAGGCACAGAGTGCCTCCCACATTATCAGGAAGCATCTGGAAATTTGACCTGTATTTGAGAATGAAGTTCTCCGCATTGAGTTTCAGATGTAAAAGTCCTGCTTGTTTACAATATTTGTCACCAGACTTTATTATTTGATCTACTTTTTATCATCTTTCAAGATGCTACTTTATTTTTTCATTTGACACTTTTTCACATCGCCATAGTCTCTACTCTTACTCGTTCAAATCTATTAAGCTATCTGGATCATTGTTCTGAAACAAATTAATGAAACTGTCTCCTTTTTTTACACCAGACTTGACAGTGGCCTCAAAGAAGGACTTGATGTATAACACAGGCCTGATTCTCACTTCACGTAAATCAGAAAAACTCTGCTGAAGTTGCTGGAGATGCATAGATTTTTCACAAGCTGGTCCTTTATGCCCTTTTTGTCTAGGGAATCCATAACAGCATTAAAACATTAGCAGCGTCTTAGCAGCACCCCTGTAGCTACAATAGCCTAAGGGTATGAGTGAGGCAAGAAGTTAATCACTTTCTAGATCAGCTGATATAGCTAGCAAACCCCAGACTTGTTTGCATGCTACAAATCTTTTCTATAATGGATAGTCTAATGAAAGGCATGACTTTCTAAAAACTATGCCTAGTACTTAAGGGTAGCTCCTAAGCAATGGTTCACTCTAGAACCCGCCAACACTGTTCCTTTAATTGTTTACTAAGCATTTCTAGACTGGTGTGAAGGGATTCTTGTCTCCCACTGAATAGGCACTGTGCTTGTTCAAACATTCCCAATCCCTGGTGCTCCCTCTTTATTATCTTTTCTTCATATTCTGCTTTCCAGAAGCAAATGCTGTGTTGTATTATCTGATCATCCTCTTCTCAAAACTCACCACAATAAAAATATTAGCGGTTATTTCCCCAGGGCTAAGGGGAATCCTGAAAAAAGCCTTCAGAGTTTCTTGCCTTAGAAAGTACTTTGGGGTACCCATGGGTGAGATCCTAAGGAACCCCACAACCTGTGGTGTGCTTCTAGAGAAAGTATGACCAGATCTGCATACGATTTCCTGATGTCTCATGCGTTCTTTCAAGACACCTAGCTTATCATTTCATCAATCCAAATATTCACCTTTAAATTACTAGAAGATGCTTGTTCCTGAGAAAGCAGAGTGTGCTCTGTGTTTATCGGGAACAGGCTGGCTGGTGGAATGTGTGTTGCTTGCTTGTTTTGCTTTTGTTTTTCAGCTCAAGGAGGTTATTGACACCATTTGCTTAGCACTCCACAGAATTGCTGAGCCCTGCGTTACAGTGAAAAAAAAAACCTTCATTACAGAAAAATACATCCCTTCAGCTAGAAGGAGGCAGTAACAGGACCAGCACACAGTTTAAAGAAATACTGCATTATAAACAGGTTACGACATTTGACTCTGTAATTTTGAGAATGTAGTTTCTTGTTCTTCAGTAAAAGATTAAAAGGAAAGATTCATAGGACCATAAGAACAGGACCAGATAATTAGCATATTTACATTTGGGAAGGTAATGGTCCTGTGTAGCAATTTAAAACATTTTCCTCAACTAACCCACAACAGAAATTATCAACCTAAAGGAGACGTCAGCAGCATTTGTTCCAAACAATCAGCTCCCTTACAGAAAAGTAGGCTTCTTAGAAACTTGTCAGTTCACATCAGATCATTTTCAGCTAGGATGGATCTTCCTGGTGCTTTGTAGGCTGAGATTGTAATCTTGCTGAAGAATTATCAGGAAGCCACAGAATGGTAACATCTTTGGAAGGAAAGATGTAGCCCAGCGTGGATGGTAAGAAGACTTAGTTCCCTGCAACTGCTCCACCTATTTCAGGAGTTGACTCAAATATTTCTCCTGTTTCACAACTTGACTTTCTGCCAGGCTGTTGGCTGAGGGCCAGCATTCCAATTAGGACCAAGCTGGAAGACAGCCGGCAGGTCAATGCCTATCCCTGGACACCAAAGGCACTGTTAAGATAAAATCTTAACCACATTCTGGCCAAAATCAGACTGCAACCATCATTTACTCATTCCTCATCTTTCATACTGTTGCAGCTGGATTTGTACATCTGAAAGTTCGGAGATAATAATGTGTGAAGTCTGAATGAACTTTTTCATATCGGAAACAACAGGGAAGAAGCTCTATGAGCAGACGCAGCAAAACTGACAGTGAAAGGACTGTCTTATGCAAAAGATACCTTAGTGGATGGGGTTCACGTGATCAAAATAATTTCCATCTTTACGGAATATTTCTTTGTCTAAGCACTAGGAAGCATTGCAAACAACCTATTCACACAACTGCCATTGGAAGTAAGAAAGCAGCGTTATTCTCATATTACAGATGGCAATATTGAGCGAGATACTTTCAAGCCACAGAAAACAGTAATAACTGGGACTGGATACTCAGAGTATCAGGTCATCAACCCTTGTCCACAGCTTAAAAGTCACATTTTCATTGAACTGGGCCAGGCAGGTACTCGCGTAGACTCCATGAACTGACCACCTCTGTAAAACAATAAAACAACACAAAAAATCCCTGCCTAGTAGATAGGGAATTGAAGTGCAAATATATTTTGTCACACAGGAAGTTTATGGAAAAGGCAGGAACTGAACCAGATGTTCAAAGATCTGGCCCAGTGCCTTAAGCACAAAATAGTGCTTTTAACTCATAAAAGTGCTCTAGACAAAACTGCTCTTTCTCACCTTTTATGATCTGGTTTAGTAAAGAGAATAGAGAAAGATCAAGAAGTATGCTGTTAACCCAAAGGCTACTCTGTGATAACAGAACATGCTTTGATGACTATGGAATGTTATTTTGCTTTTACTTAAATCGGGGGGGGGGGGGGGGGGGAGAGAAGAAAGTGTCTGCTTTGTGGAGACAATTTCCAGACTTGGTTCTGCTTTCCTCCTTTCCCTCTGTAAACTCCTTTTTTCTTTGATACGTCTTTTCCAAAATTACTCAGGGTCGACCCGTATGGATGGTACTGGATAAACCGCCTAAGCTGCTTTTCAAACACAGCAAATAATTGTTGTGAAAACTTGATAGGGCAACTACATGGCTCTATTATCTACACTTCCCAGCCTGCACTGGGAAGAAATCTGTTTTAAAAGCATTGTTTCTCTAGAACATGCAAATAAATTTGACTAGAGCAGCTGTGCAGAGAAATACTGTTGTGCTGTCATCTCCTCACCCCTCTGGACTCAACCTGGCCCTGATAATTAGCCTTGGCTCCCGTGGGAACAGAAATGCGCTGACTAAACAATTGTTCCTGTTATCCGGGTTTCCTACTGTGCTGGGAGTTCTTTACTTTAATTTCATTAACTGCCTTAAAGCTCAGCCATGTGCAAAATGTCATCTTTTTTTCCAACAAAATCTGCATTAAGGTAAATGCAATTGTTTAATAGCCTAGTTAGTGGGGTGAAGCGAACAAAGAGCTGCACGACAGGTTCTTCATGTGAGTGAGTGCCAATTCAAATCTATTTAACTACTGTAAATTGATTTGAAGGCAGCACCAGATGTGCCACTAGATTTCCATTTATTCCTCACAGGAAGTCAATGAAATGCATGTCGTCTGGAAATCGTCCCAGGGAAGCAGATGTGATGTGTTTATCGAGGCTTTGACTAAAGACCAATCCTTGAAGCTTCAGATAGGAGTTAAGGGTGCTCAGCATCTCCCAGGAGACTCCCAGCATAATGGTAGGCCACAGTGTAAGTGGAATCTGCTTTGTGTAATAGGACATAGGTTCAAAAAGTCTTTTGAGTAATTCTGTGTATGGAAGACTAAAATCAAAATCAAATCAGATATTTAAACCATAATAATTCTTTCCTACTGAACCCAGATGAGACTACTTTGCTTCAATGATCAACATCATAATTCTCCAGTTCAATTTTCTTTTCTTTTGAAAAGTTCATTTCCTGTGGCCGTTTTCTAAGATCTCAACGTTTACAGGAAATCTAACTCTCTAACACATCCCAGTTGGAGAGAGTTTCCACTGTTCACAGAAAGGTACTGAAAGGTACAAAAGTTCAAACATACTCAGCTGCAAATGAGCTCACCCTCACCAGTTCTCTGCAGCTGATTATAATAAAAACATCACCTCCCATGTGACCAGCTCTTGCCATTGAAAAGCAATAATGTCATCTCCGGTGGGATCCTGGATGACATACAGCTAGTATTAAAACACAGATATTTCTCCAGATTTCCCTGCAGCCTGTAATTTCCTTTAGTGGAGGGACTATGCGATTGAGCAGAGTTTAAAAAGGGTAAAGGAATAAACGCCCTATTAATATTAAGGGGAAAAAAGAAAAGATGACCACCTTAGTAAGACAAATCGTAGCTTGGCAGTTGGGGTAAACACATGGGACTGCACTGATAATAAGAGTTGATTTTTATTCTTATTTATTATATAGGAAAGTATATGGGTTTGAATAAAAAAGAGTTGCTATTAGCATTTATTCCTTCAAGCTAAAAATGTTATTATCAGGTCTGATCAAATAATCCGTGGAAATATTAGCTTTATTTGGCATTTGATCAAGCCATCAGAGCATTCAGATGAGCATCTGTAATAAAAAAAAATTGCCTTTCTGTACAAGAATGCTATTTCCAAGAAATATCACAGACTTCTAAATTCTGCTGTGCCTGGCAGCCTCAAGGAAGAGCAGAGGCATTCCTATGAAAAGAATAAAGGGCAAAATACTTGCTGAGTAGCTGTCCTTGCTCATTATAGATGGGTGATTACTTGCCTAGCATTTAATTTGTGGCATTCTTTTCTTCCTTTCTAGAAAAAAAGGACCATTATATTATGAATATCTGTCATGAAAGAAGAGGTGAAATACTGTTACTCACAAACAAAAGAATTCAGATATCCTTAGGAACATCAGATAAGGATTACAATATACCCCAGAGTTTGCTTGAGACAACCAAAGCCATGGGGAGGCTATGCAATTTCCAGATGCTCCTCTCAGCTAGATTCCATCACCAGGCAGGGAGATGTGTTGTAATAAAAATGTAATATCATCCTTCATGGTTTTAAGAACCTACTCTCTGAGTAGGCAGTATTTACATAAAGCTAAGAAAGGAATCTCTTCAGAAATATCCCACCCAACCTACAGAGTCCGAATGCAATAAACATTGTCGGTAAATATTCATATTGAGTCAGATTCTTTTGGTACACAGACAACAGATTTTCAAAATAAAGGACACTGTTATTTTAACAGAGCAAGAGGAATTGCTAGCATTGCAGACTAATCAGTGCATTGGAAATTGCTGAGTAGGTATTGCTTTATCTTCATAAAACCCAAACAAACCTTAGAATGTGTATTAGCTGCTGACATTTCAATAACTTCCCTGAAGCCATTTACAGCTCTTCCCAGCTCTTTATTATTTCTCTGAAGAGAGATCACTGGACTAAGTGGGCCTGAGAAGATGCATAACTTACAGTGTACCATCTATCATGATTTGTTAGGATTACTTTTAAGAGGCTACAGAAAGTGCAAAGTGGGCCTACACTTGACACACAGCTCAAAATGTGAGGAGGAGACATGGGGCATTTGAAAAGAAGTCTTCAAGGTAGATTACTGCTGCCCATACCATCAATACTGAGGCACACTTATTGGGGTGCTTTAGAGATACACATGGCTCTGAGAATTAGCCATCATTGGTAACAGCCTGAAGGACCAACCAGAGAAACTAACATTTGCCAGTGCTCAGAAAGGTTGGGCTAAACCCTCTGTGCTAATTCCCCATAAGTCCTCATAGGATCTCAGTAATGTGCATCCACTATAAAATTATGTCTACCATGCTACATATTTGCCTTCAACTGCTGTGGCATATAGCGGTTTGACTTATGCTGTGGTATGTGTTGGATTGCTTTGAAAGCCAATAACTCACCACATGGCACTCTTACAAAGTGCATTGCCTTGTGCGAAGTTGGTCTTGTTTCTGTGTTTCATTCTCCAACAGTCTTCTGACCCAACTAGAACTGAAACTTTATTTGTACTTAAGGTAACTAATTCCCTAAACTGTTCTACAATAAATAATTATGATTTTTGATTCTATATAGTTCTTAATTTGCCATCTGGTACTTTTTAAAAGAAAAATAGCTGGCATGTATGTACACAATCAATTTGGTATGGTTTCCAAAAATGTTTAGCTTTGGTCTAACTTAATGCTAGTCATGTTTGAAAACCCCACCTGCCATGAATTATTTTTGCTCTTTCCTGCTTGTGGAAGAAAAGAAGCACATAGGCTGAGGAGGAGGAAAGTTAGCCAAAAACGTCTGGAGACACAATGATGTTGACTGGAGCATAAAAGTTAAGATGACATAAGTCTAAGAAAACTAGTTACTGGTAGGAATTTTTCATTTGTTACACTTCTTTCATATTTTCTTAAGGAATAGCTGACACCCCCCCAACTCAAAAACCAACCCAGAATCCACAAAGAGCCATCAATGAAAGATCAATTTCACTACAAGGTAACAGACCTAATGCTCAGTGCCCATGAAGAAAATGTTGCATGCAACAAGTTTAAGAGGTCTTCATATACCTCACTAATTGAAAATAGTATACCAAATCCAAAGTGACAGAATGACATGGGCCAGCATTAGCAAGGAACACAGTAGGCAACTCTCAAGGTGAATCTTTCACAAACTAGCCAGATGCATTCCCTTACCAGGTAAGAATGCACAAAGGCTGAACCTTGAAAGGCCTTAAAGTCCTGGGACAGGAAATCTGTGCATATGTCTCAGGAAGCCAAAGGCTCTTTGAGCACAAAACTCAATTTAAAAAGGTCATAAGGAAACTAACTCGTGGTTCAGGAGAGAAGTACAACAAAATAGGAGGCATTATGTTACCTCAAGAGTTACAGATCTATTTGGTAGAAGAAATTGTTTATAACCTTTATTTATAATCTCTCATTTTGTTGGCCAGACCTGGACTCCCTGTAAAGCTTAACAAAGCTTTGCCTAGCTGCTAAAGCAGTGGTACTACAGATTCTAAGCTAGGAAAGCCATTTTATCTATAACTACTTCTTGCCTAGAAGGTGTTGACTACAAGTTTTGAATTTCTAGGTATAAAAGATAGGAGTAGACTTTTTTTCAGGTCACAGAACAGTCCATTTGACAGAAAGAATTATTTTAAAACCAATCTTTTCATTAAAGCAGCCCAACTTGGAAAAACTCTTGTCACTCTCCTTAAAAAAATCCAAACCTAACTTAAACAAATAGGACTCATGCAAGCAGGGAGATAGAGTACTGCCCAGGCTATATACAAAGGAAAACTACATGTTTTTGTGTGTCATTTTTCTGCAGATTCTGAGTTGGTGTGAGGTAGGTGTGTGTCAGGACACAGCAAAGGCCAGCTGCTCCCTAAGGGTTGGGGAGCTGGGAGCCAAGCATGATAACAAGGACAGTAGGGCAGAGGCCTTATCAGCCCCATGCTACCTGAGTGAGTTGAGCAGGGCCAGCCTGGGCATGGCAGCCACGGATAGCCCAGAGCCTGGATCGTATATGGGGATGAGGTAGGTATGAGGGGTTTAGAGCAATTCACTGCATCTTACGAATTAGGTAGTAAGTTCTGCTGGTTAATCCCTAGGTAGAAAGGAAGCACCAGCCACCTCCTATGATTATCCTCTGTGCAGAGCAGTGCAGAATCTGCAGCTTATCTCCTTGCCAGGATTCTCTCTATCTGCCTGCAGGGGTCATATTTGTTTAAGGTAAGATAAAAATATGTTGTAGGACAAGGACCCTGTTTTCCTGTGTGCTTTCTAAGGGTAGTGCAGTTCCATGATTCCCATCTTGGTCAGTTCATGGAAAAGCAACATTAAACAAAAAGCGAACTGCAGGCAACACAGCATGTTCGTCTGCCTGTCAGGCTCACAATTGACTTCTGTATTGTCTGTGTCTGTGAGAAATGTTAGAAGGTTTCCCAGGTACCCTGGAAGGAAGAACACAGGCACAACTGCAGCTTTGTGAGTAGGGTGATCATTAAAGATTTCTGCCAGTGATAAAACATGGCAGAAAAATTTTCACTGCACAATATTCAGTAATGAGACCAGGTATTCCCCTTGAAAAAGGTAGGGAGGAATCTTCCATTGACTTTAGTTGTTGGGTGAAGAAAGGAGGAATTAAATAGAGCAACTTTTGCATTGAGACAATAGTTAGGCTAGTGCTGCTCTCTACTGGTGAAGAACACGCATTGACCTAGAAGTGCCTGGTTACTTGTGTTAGCAATGCTTGAACGGTATGCGAGCTATTTTAATAAACTTTAAATTGAAAGAAAGCTGTAATAGCTACACAAACTAATATATTGTCACTATTAAAATTAAATACTTATCATTTAACTTTTGTGTGTGTCTAAAAACTTGATTCTGTCTTCAGACTTCAGTTGCTTCAAGTAAATCCAGCAGTTTAATGTAAACATTCTGCCACTACTGTATAAGCAGGAAAATGTTTCCCATTGGTAATAATTCTCCTCCTTCCTTTCTTTTTTATAGAAAATTCCATGAACTTTCACTTAAATGGGAATTTGAATGGTCTGAATTGTAGCTGCAAATTTAGAGGCCATATTGAAGAATGTTTCAAAATGGGCTCCCAGAGGTTTACTTTAGGAATGGCTAAAATCATACCCATTTGCTCTTCAAAACAACAACAAAAAGTGCTGCTCTATTTATCATATGACACAGGTACTTTCAACTACTTAAAGATGGATGGTCATAGAATCACAGAAGCATAGAATAGTTTGGGTTGGAAGGGACCTTTAGAGGTCATCTAGTCCACCCCCCCTGCAATGAGCAGGGACATCTTCAACTAGACCAGGTTGCTCAGAGCCCCGTCCAACCTGGCCTTGAGTGCGTCCAGGGATGGGGCATCTACCACTTCTCTGGGCAACCTGGTCCAGTGTTTCTCCATCCTCATCATAAAAAAAATTTTCCTTATATCTAGTCTGAATCTACTCTCTTTATAGTTTCAGATTGTAGAGATTCAGTCTTACTTAAGGTGAGGATAAGAAGATAAATATAATGCTCAGAATTTAATCTTGGATAAAATAATAACTGAGTTTGTGTCTCGGAGCCATGAACTAGGTGACAGGCAAAGATAAGAGCATTAGCACTTTCAATTTATGTAGCAAAGTGGCCAATAATGTCTTGCTATCTTTTCCTGTATACCTCAAAATATGAGGTTCAGCTCACGTGTGCTCAGAAGCTAAATGCAACACCTCACTTGCCTCACCACACCCACACGATATATTCTTATGGTAGTTCTCCCAGGCATCTTCAGCACCCTTCTCTACAGCCTTTTTTCACAGTTATATCTGCTGTAATCTGGATGCCCATGTATTCACTACTTTCATTTAAAAATCCAGCTATGGAACACAATCCACCTTAAGTAAAACAGAAAAAAATGAAGAAGTAGAGTGCCTATACAAGCAAACACCCCTTCCTCTTTCAGCTTCTGTCTCACCAGGCAACTCGATGGGCAGCATTTATTTAGGCAGAGATGCTTGCAAAGGTCTTCTAGGAAAGGCTGACAACGCTTTTTGATAAGTATGGATTGTGTTTGTGTGGTCCTCTCCCTCACTCCACTCACTAAGCGAACTAAGTGGAGCACCAGTTCAAATGGTGTTTGCTGAGCCCAGCATGGTCACCCAGCTAAGTGCCTCCATGGAGTAAGGTAACAGCAGTACTATATATTCATGCGGAATGACAAACGAGTCTCCAAAAGATATTAGGAAATGTCCTGCAGTGCCTTGTTTAACTGCAAGAGTAAACTGCAGATGAGACAGATGGGCACAGCACACAGGGAGCATTCATCACAAACAGATTGCTCCTTGTTTTACCTACAGTGAGAGCTAGGAAGTTCAAACGTCCCCCTCTCTCTTGGAAGGCTTGGGTCACAAAGTCTGCTGTGGGACTCTGCATAGAGCCGAAGAATTTACAGCTAAACAGTCTCAAGCACAGTGGCCTTCGTGGTCCAATTGCTGAATCTATGTAATGATCTTAATTCTTTTTTGACTTTTGATGTGTGGCTGTGATACAAGTTTAGTACTTTGTTTTACGTTTCTCTGTGGCAGCCCTGTTTCTTGCCATCCTCAGGAAGGATTCACAGTGATTACGAACAGGCTTACAGCTTCTTTGTGGTAATCATGGCAGCATACCAGGGCTGATGAGAAACTGCAAGAGTTCGAGAAAGAGTTGCCTCTATTGTGATGCAGTGTAAGATTATCAACTTTTTTTTCCCTACTTAATATGGAGGCTCCTGAGCTATAGTGCTGCCCAGAAAGAGCTGTAAACTACCACCAGAAAGGAACAATTTAGCCTCAGGGCAATCCAGAGGGTGCATAACACAACATAAAGTGCCTTCACATATCCCTAAGCTGTGTTTGCACTGAACAGAATTACACCCTGAGGACAGAAATGGAACTGATGAAAATGTCATCTTTGTTGTGTTTGCTTTCTGAGAAAAAAAAATCCACTAGAGGTTATCAGAGGAACAGTTTTATTTTTAGAGTACTCTTGTTCCCATGAAACTCAAGAGAATTTTTATCTTTGACTTGAATGAGAACAAAACATTGCCCTTGGAGAATGTCTTCTTACATTACCAAAAAAGAAATATGATTAGGAAAACCTGGGGAGTATATTTTCTCCAGTGAATTGCTCTTGAAGAAATATATCTATAGAGAGAAGTGTTTATGTTAATTCTGAGACATTATTTTGTCATGCTGTTAGTTTTATAGGGTACTGGTTTGCAATTTCTTCCAGTGCCTATTAAAATTAAAGGGGATCACAAGTTTTTAGTCAGCACTGGATTAGAGGAGTGAGTGCTCTTAGCAGAATTTTACAGATGAGAGAATATGATTTTATTAATTTGTTCAATGCTTTTGGAATAAATTAAAGTATCTTCCAACACATACAAATGTAAGGAAAGATAAAGATAACAATCCCATCCAACAAAGCTCTATACAGCTCAGATCTGGAAAAGCATTTGCAGATTTATTGGAGATTGTGTATTTGCCCTTGCATAGCATTCCTTATATTGAAGAAGCCTTCACATTTTTTTTTTCCTTTCTCTAGTAAGCCACAAAACAAACGTTGTCTTTAGTCCAGGGTTTGTTAAAGCACTGACAAGCTACACTAAAACTAAAACTCATCACTCCAAACAAAAACACAGTTAAAGCTGACAATAGACACCTTTAAAAATGTCTTTTCAAGCAACGATTGAATAAAAGAAACATATCACCAGAAGATAATTCTCCTGTATTGGCATTTTGCTACCATGTAAACCTAATTTCAGAGATTGCCCATCTAGCAGTGGAGAGGTGATTAGTCTCCAGGTGATTAGTTCTGTGGTAGAGAGAAGTGATTGGTTACAGTTAAGGTTACAATTATGTCTGGGATTAGGGTTGATGTTTTGGAGTGGTGGGGGTGAGCTGTGTGGCTACAGTTAGGGTTCGGGTTCAGGAAAGGAAGAGCTCGACAAATACATTTACTGTGGGATCTTGTCAATGTGGTAAGTCTAGGATGAGGACTGGTGATGATGGCAAGGACTTATGTCTTCTGGGTAGTTGTGATAGGAACTGGTGGCAAGAGTGTTATTATTAAAGGCAATACAGAGGTTGGATGCATGATCTGGATTTAGGAATGCAGTCTGTGGAATTGTATTTATCACTGTACCACAGCTGCACTTATTTCAGATGGTTTTTTATAGGAGTGAAGAACTGATGATGCATCCCAGAGGCAACAGGAGTGACTAACTATAATGAAAGTGACTGTCTTGGTTGCAGTTAGGATTAGGACTCTGGAAGGCCAAGATGGGAGATCTGCTTTTAATGTGGGGTCCTGGAGAGGTGTAATGATGAAAGAATGGTTGGCTCTGATCTGGGAATTGATAAGTCTGTAATGAAGCAAATAGTTGGAGTTAGGGGGCAAGAAAGAAGAGGACAGAGAACTGGGAGTATTAATGAATCCTGTCCATCACAGGGAGGGCTGAGGTTGGCAAGGAAGAGTGCAATCTGTATGTTATAGCACTGAAAAGAGGATTGGTAAGATTATTATTATGATAAGATATTATTAAGATTAGGGTTGGGTGAAGGATCAGGCTTTAAGAAAGCAGAGGTTGTAAACAAAAATTTATTGCTGAAGCCTACCAGTCTTTTACTCTTCATTTAGGGGTGATTTTGCAGCAGTGAACTGTCAATGATTAAGGTGTGACAGGACTACAGATAAAGCATCTGGCAGTTATGCAGAGTTTGGGGTAGAAGAGGACAAAGACCTGAATTTACCCATAGGTCCTACAGAATTTAGAGACAGGTCGGAGCTGATGCCAGAAAGCTACTTAGCTTGGCATTAATTTGGAAGTTTGTGGCCATTATTAGTCTGTCCAGAAGCCTATCCTAAGGGTAGCAGTCCCTTTTTCTGTGAAAGCAAGCATGGAGAGCTAAACTGAGTGTTGGATACTGTCAATCTGAGCAGGGATGACTGTGGAGAGGGTTGGTGCTTGCAGAGGTCAACAACATCTGGATAGCATTGGCTTAGGAGAGGGTGAGCAAGGTTACCTGCAAATGAAGGCCATATTTGGTTATCTGGTTTCTGTTCGGAAAGCAGAGATGCCTGTTGCTGGATCCTGCCAAGCCTCAGGTTCTGGTTTCAGGACTAGTTCTCTTAGCAGTGAATAATGTATAATTCATCCTCTGACAGAAAACAGTAAATAGGCTAAGGATGTTAGAGCGTTAACCGTTAGTGTGGCTTAGGATAACAGGTCTGGTAAAAGATGGTTAAGGTCTTGGTTTTACATTAGTTCCTTAAGAAGCTAAGGCAGAAGACCAAACTTTGGTATGGGAGAAGTCAGTCATTGTGGTATGAACTCTGTAGTACAGATCAGTATTGTATTTAGAAAACATCATAAATGCTTATGTTATGGTCCAGGAAAGGGGAGGCTAGAAGAGCAAGTTAGTAGGTGGACCTATTAAGTCCTGTGGGAATAGCATGCGGGCTATTATTTGTAGCGAGCTGTGTGTTTCTCTCCAAACTTAATTTTTAGGGTGTCCAAGTTGGTGGCTTTTTATTTTGTTTATTGGCTGAAGTTGTGTTCAGGTTTAAGGTAAAGAAAGCTGAATTTAGATACTCAAGTTTCTTTGCAGGATCCTAACAGGTTGTGGCTGGTCCTACCTGTGAGTAATGGATGATCAATGCCATGGCAGGAAAAGTTGAATGGGTTTGGATATGGCAACCAGTAGGACTGAATTTGGAGCAAGGGATCTGTGCAGCAAAATTCAAATATTAGTGTGGTTTCTTGCAGGGCATTGAGGCCTAGAACGAGGAGTGGTTCTAACACAGGAGAAGATCTTTTTGGAATTTATGAAGAAATTTAGACTGAATGTTAAAATTGCCGTTCAGGAAAGCAAGGGCTGCAAAGGTCAGCTTATTATTGGAGTCTTTCAGTTCTGCAGGGCAGAACTGTTAGAAGGAGTGTATGCTTTCTGCATGAGCGAGTAAAGTTTTTACTGAGAGGAGAGCAATGGTTGCTGCTATGTTTTAGGTAAACAGAGTCTGAAAAGCTTGTTCCATTGCTGTGTTCTGTGAGACCAATAATTCCCAATTCACTGTTGATCTTTTCAATCATGAAGAGCAGGTATGTAGTATGTGACAGAAACTGGGGCATGGATAAAGCTCTGGACAAGAATTTAAATTGGGATTTTCTTTAGGTCTTCAGTAATTGCTCCATGTTCAACATGGGTTTCTATAAAACTGAGATGAAGACTGACATAAAGAAAGGTGAATTACTGTTCATTTCAGTATGGCTGGAAAGGCAGATCTGGAGAAATGTGATGCTGCCAGTTCTGTTGGGGTAGGGTAGGGACTGGACTTGGGGATGGACATTGGATTTATGCCTTCTGGTTATTCTGGGGGCAGGTATTAACAGGGGTCTGATGAAGGATAAGACAAGACTTTTGTGATCCCTTTATGGATTATTTTTGAGACTGGATAGAATTATTTGCTATAAAGAAAAGAAAGCAAGCAAGAAATCACAGTTTTGAGCTGTTTGTGAGGCTGGTAAATAGCATTGCCATTGTTTCATCCTATTCATGCACGTTTCATTTGAACATTTAAAAAGAAATATTTATATTCTTTCTTTTTAAAATTTGAAACATATATATATTTTAAAATGTCAAAAAGGTTTTTAAACCAAATACTAAATGAAATACTTATAGCTGGGACAAAACAAATGCTTACATTAACCCTAATTTTTTATTTTATTTCCTCTGTCAGGTTCTCCAAAATAATTCTTTTTCCCCAACTTTTCCATTTGGCCAACTAGGCTAAAAACTTTTTTCATAGTGCTAAATTCCTTTGCCATACCAGGTTTAACTTCATGCATGGAGGCTGATACAGTACAAAAATTAAAGAGAAAAACAGAATCATCCATAGTATTAGTGAAAAAGTAAACACTTCAGCTGTTTTCTGTATCACCATAACACAGAGGAGCACATGAGACGTGTTAATAGGGTACTCTGCATAAGCTTCCACTGTTCACCTCTGTTGCTTTCCTTGTTTTGCAGGTGAATGCAAGGTTTCAACATTCAGAGTCGTCCTTCTGGCAAATGTTATGAATATTAAATATTCATGTATGAAATCTGTTCAGATCCAACCTTGGCATCATTTTGAGTTTGTTTATGACCAATTAAAATGCCATATAAATTTCAGATTCTGCCATCTGAGTAGCCTGAATGCAGAGAATGAAGGACAATATCCTGTACTCCTAATTTAATTTTCCCATCAGTGTTTGTTTGAACTCTCTCTGTGGGTCAGGACAATGGATGTCTGTGCAAATATTTTCTGCTTACGCCAGCCAGGACTGTGTGCATAATTCCAGCTAAAATTTCAGCGACAGTTTATAGTCAGTTAAGCTGACTTTTCCCACATAGAAAATAAAACTTTCAGATTGAGAACTTTATTAATGAGCTATATGTGTCACTTGCCTGTGGCAGAGCTTTGATTTTATGCAAACTGGACCCCTCTCTGGCTCCAGATCTCAACTGGAGTTTGAGGAATCTTATAACCTTCAGAAAATGAAATTTTATTGAACTTGGAACAGTCCCACGAGCATCAGAGATTTGTTGTGCACATAGAGGAAACAGAAGATAAGTAAATGGCAGAAGAATGTAGTGAGTCACTTAACCTGCAGAAAGAAGGTAAATCATGTGGAGGAAGACAGTAGCAGGTAGAGGATGCAGTTTCCCCTTTGGGTCAGCTGGTCATGTTTTGCCATTAACTTCTAAATTTCATCTCTGAGTCCAAGCATCATCAGCCTTGAACTTGTGAGTGACAGGGAGGTGGAAAGGGTACTTCCATGCTTCTCAGCCTGGAAAAACAAAGTGGGAACGTCTGCCAAAGAAATCTGGACACTTTGGATTTTCTTGAAAGACCCAAACATTGTTATTTCCTCTGATTTTGTATGCAGTATCTGAAAGAGATTGACTTGTAAGTGTTCCCATGGTCTTTGTGTACACAAAGAGGAATGAGACATTTTCAATGACATTTATTTTAGACTGATGGAAGGAACAAAGAGCCAGGCAGCTTCCAAGAGGGTGTTTCCTCAGCGTGACCCTGAACATAGTTTGAGAACAGCCTGGCAGCTCTCTGAGCACAGGCACAGATCCTGGAAACTGAAAAAGTGCCTACTATGAGCAGGAGACAGACATGGCTGTCTGCCTCTGTGGGCAAGATCATGCAGCAAAATTCAGATATTAACATGGAAATGTCCTCAGAACAGGGACAGCTGGAGTCAGGATTTTGGTTTGGATCACTAAGAGAGAGGCCCATTGGAGAGACAGGCCCATTTGCAAAAGCTGGACACATAGTCAGATTTCAGGCAACTTGAACGCTCAAAAGATACTCAGAAATGGGCAGTGGTTTAGGACCTTAGAAACACAGAAATGTGAAATAAATTCAGACAACTCCCATTACAAAAGAGAAAACTAATTCCTTTCCCACACTGTGTGTCTCATACCAAGACCACTTTGAGCACTGACCACTTCAAACCTCCACCTGAGTTGCAATCATTTGTAAACAGTTTCAGGCCCAGTCTGCTCCGTCTGCATTTGACATCACTTCAGTTTTTTGCAGGACAGTCAGTGCTGCTTTAAGTAGATACTCCATCCAATCCCCTTCTAATATATAACTCTTTTGGTTCCCTCATAAATTAGACAGAAACTAACAGAAATTTAATAAATATATTGTAGATCTCCACTTATTGAAACAGTAACATCCAGAGCAACTGGCAGATTTACACAATCCTCCAGGTGTAGGCTTGGTAGGAAGATCATGGTAGTTCAAATTTTACTCATTACAGAGCAGAACATGAAGAAAATGTATCATACTTAAGAGAAAACCAGGAATATTTAAAGTAACTGGTCATTGTCCAGCTTACTTCTCCTTCTATTATAGAGAAGTTTGTTCATGGCTAAGATCCTATTTCCGTGTTATCCAGATTCTTCCAGCCTATTTCTACAACATCAGTTTACTGGACCTTTCGTGATGATTCCAGTCTTCCTATGTTGCTGAACTATGGAGTTTTTCACAGTCATGATTTTCTTTAAGATTGAAATTGGAGAGTGATGGAGTGAAGAGGAGAAAGGAAATAATACCACCTCAGAAGGAAAAATAGGAAATCTGAAGTTGGTTTTGGAAGAGAAAGTACAAAAAAACCCACAATCTAAATGTTACATTTTGGCAGTATCAAAACAAAATTATCTTGACTGCAGAGTGGAAGTGTTTGGCTCTGTTTGCCTTCTTAAACTTCTACAAATATTTGAAGTCTAGGAATACTGAATCCTGGAAGACTGAGTGTTCAAATCATAAGAAGGAGCCTTGAAGCTGTCTCGATTCTGAGCTCTATTTTAGAAAAAAATTGCTCAAGACCTTACTTGCTGGCACCTTTAACATTCTTGTCCCCAAAGCTATTCAGATAGTGAATGTGCTCCAGAGCTGTGACTCAGGAAATGAGGGCTCCCAGGTAAGTTTTTCTCACTGAGTAAATCCAGCCAAAATCCAGGTTTAGCACCAGAGCAAGCTTCTATTGGAAACATGTTAGTGTAATGATGGATCCCTCTGAGATACACTGGGATAACAGCCATGATGACATTAGCTCTTCCCAGTCAGTTTTCCTCTGCCTCTGTTCAGTGACCCTCAGATAAACAACATGAAAGCTGACAACCACATTCCATGAACATTACTTAAGACAGATTTCGGTGACTTCAGCTACAAACATTTCCTCCCATTTTTCTCATTGTCGTAATCATTGCATGACTTCAATAGCTGTAAATACTCACTATCACAATCGGTTTAACCTATCTGTTTTTCCCAGCCAATCTATCTGCTTCTAATTTCTTTTTGCTTTCAAAACAAGTTTATGTAACAGGCTAAGATGGATTTTTGTAATTTCCAACAACTCCAGACAACTAGACTTCTATGGATCTCAGTCGCTTGTAGATACTAACGGGATAATATCTCTAAGTGAAACTTTGTCGTGACAGCAGTGTGGCAGGCCAAACTGCATAAATGAAGGGGCTGCAGAGCAATACTTGGCAGAAAAAAACCAGTATATTGAAGACTTATAACTGTTCGGTTCAGTATACCAGGACAGAAGTCCAAATGGAAAAGGACTAGCATTAATACATTTGGAATTGGAAGGGGATGCCTGACTTCAGCTCATTTTGTTTGTCAGCATTTCTGACTCTCTGGCTGCAAGCTCTGCAGATCTGGCTCTAAAATGCATTTAAAAGAAGCTGAATGGCAGCATGTTTGCTGAGGGGAACATTTCTGCAAAGAGGAGGGAGAAGCAGCAGCAGCACCTGCCATGTCATTTATAGCAGCTGTCATCTTTCTAAAGCTACCAAATTCTCTTTCTACCTACAAAAGTAACTCTGTTTTCTTCTCACCCCTACAGGCATTTGAAATATTAAGAGCCAGTGCAGTTGTCTTTTTTTCCCTTCCTCTGTTCCTTCTAGCTTCCTTTCCTTATTACTCTATATGTCTATCAACACAGTCTTTTCTGTACCATTTTCCCAGCTACTGAATGCAGGACTTCGTAAGAAATTCTCAAAACAATTGTCATGGATAAACTGAATTCCAGATTAAAAAAAAAAAACAAACAAAAACAAACCACAAACCCATATCTCAAGAGTTCTGTATCTCTACAATCTTCAGAAGCATTTCAGGACAATGTCCAAAATATGTAATGCAGTTAAGATACTGTGTTCTTGAATTGGAACAGTTGAGACTAATCCTCTTCAATGCTCTAACTCAATGATAAATATTTCTAATGGCTGTATTTATTGCAAACTTGGGGCTTCTTGTATCTGGACATGGTTCCTATCAGGCAATTTAAAGCCTTGGATTAACTTTCAACCAATCAAAGCATTAACTCTTTTTGATTGTGAAGAACTAACTTCCCCAGCAGTAAGTAAGTATATGGCTCTTGGCTAGTTCTTAGATATATTTTATATCTTACAAATGAGGAAATAGAGACAAAGAAGTTTGGGTAAGGTTCACAGGCAGTAAGTAGCTGCAGTGATCACAACCCCGGGAGAGCCTTGCTCCCCACTCACACACTGCCCCTGCGCTGGCAGGACTGATGCTGTTTGCTTGTTCTTGTTTTGTTCTGAAGCAAAAAGGCATGAAGAGACCAACTATTGGGAGCAAGAGCTTGTAGGAAATTGCGTGTTTTAATTTACTTCACCAGTATTCAGCAAGTAAAATTTTTGATGGTTTATATGACTGCATTTTCAAACATAAATGAAATACACCAATTGTGCCCAGAACTAGCTGAGACAAATACAATGCAGCATTTATTTTCCTTAAATAAACAAAGCTTATTTTTCTCATTTTTTTCTTTCATTTTTGTATATCCTATACCTGTAAAAAATCAAATTATGAATGGAAACCTCTCCAGGGTGTTCAGCTGCAATGAATGCAGCATCTGCCATTTGGTAATGAAAGAAGAAAAAGCTTTTCAGTTCTTTGCAAGCCAGATGCAAAAGTGTTTGATATTGAAACTTCAAATAGAGCAGGGAGAAATGGTAGATTTTTTTAGAGGTAATATTTTTCCCTTTTGATGCAAGAGAAATTTTTATTTAATTTTGAAATTTAAACTGAACATAAAAGTCTTTGGAGTACAGTCACAAATACTGAGGCTGTCATTAAATATATGTTGTTAGAGTTAAGGAGAGATTCCCTATAATGCAAGTACTTGGAATAACATCTTACCACTTCTGTCTGAAGCACAGACCTGTTTACATAAGTGGGTTGATCAGAGACAGTTTCTGGCGAAACAAATGTTCAAGAAGATTAATGACGAACACATGTTGTATTTTGTTATCTAAAACAACACCCAAATTCTCAACTGAAATCTAGGTTATGTGATGACATAGAGTGTTGGTTAGCGGTATGTCCTGGTTTTGGGGTGCTAACCCACTGTGTCCACTTTTGTTGCTCTTTGGAGAAAGCAGTCCTGTTTTTGTAGAAGGATTTCACTCCATTACTAGGGAAAGGGTGAATTTTCCTTTCTGCTGTAGGGCTAAGAAATGTAGGTCTGAGAGGTGGCCCAAATGTGTATGCAGAAAACATGTCATTGTTTGGTCCATGAGAAGGACAACCACCAGATGACTGGGAAAACACCTCCTTCCTCATTTCAAGCTATTCTGCAGTTGTTAGGATGCCATTAAAGCTTATGGCATAGCAAGAGGTTTGGTATTACCATGGTTCAACAGAAAACACAGTAACTTGCTCCTGCTTCCATTTGCTCTAGGCAGTTAAGTATGCATCCAGTCTGCTAAACTGGTCAACAGTCTGGAGGCCTTTTTAGACCTCTCAGTGCTACTGAGAATTAAATGGCATTGATGCAGAAACAGTCCATACTATTCAAAAGACCAGGCATGTTCATCTATGTATTAGAGAGAAATTCAAGCCATTACATCTAGGAAGGTGAAGAAAGCTACAGCTGGAACTAGCCATTAATATGGAACTAGACACCAGGGAGCAGACCTGGGTGTCCTGGTGGACAAGTTGAACATGACCCAGCAACGTGCTTTTACAGCAAAGGCGACCAACAGCATCTGTGGCGACATAAGGTAGAGCGTGGCCAGTAGGTCAAAGGAAGTCATTCTTCCCCTACACTCAGCCCTGGTGAGGCCACCTCTGGAGTGCTGGGCTCCTCAGTATAAGAGAGACATGAATATACTGGAGCCAGTCCAGTGAAGGGCCACAAAAATGACAAACAGATTGGAGCATCTGACATAGTAGGAGAGGCTGAGGGCTGGCATTATTTACCCTTGGGAAAAGAAGGATCAGAGGGAATGAGGGAATTCTTAATAATAGGTATGAATACCTGATACAGTGGGTGTAAAGAAAACAGAGCCAGACTCTTCTCAGTGGTATCCAGTGGAAGGACAAGATGCAATGGGCACAAATTGAAATACAAGAAATTCCATTCAAATATCATAAACCCTTTGTTTTTACTGCAAGGGTGATTCAGGACTGGAGCAGGTTTCCCAGAGAGGTTGTGAATCTCCATCCTTGGAGATATTCAGACCCAGCTGAGTATGGTCCTCAGCAATCTGTTCTAGTTGAGCCTGCTTTGAACAGGGCGTTTGGACTAGACGATTTCCAGAAGTCTCTTCTCACCCTAAACATTGTGTGATTCTGTGATTGCAGGCTTAGCCATGCAAGTGAGTCTGATACACTGGGGATTCACTGTCCATATCACCTCTGCACTCAATACAGAGACTAGCTTAAAAAGCTGAGTATTCAAAGCCCTATGCGAGTGAATATCGCCTAGGTATTTACTCCACAGTGCCATCTTTGACAGCTACTTTATACCTTATAGCTTTTGTTGTTTCCCGTGTGTCAGTAGAGGAATCATGAAAATGCAAGAGCAAGAGATAGCAGAGGTTCTGGTGTACTTGTGTAACACTGACTGCAGCAGACAGTCCTGCCTGGCATAAGAATGATCAAACACATCATAGTTGCTGGACCTACAGCCCAATGTCATGTCTTCTATTTGGCACTCCAACACCTTTGCCTCACAGGCTAGCACAGCCACGCTAAGTAGTGTGCAACATCCCTTCCCTTATAAACCTGTCAAGCTATTTCTCCTAGAGAGAGGCTAGAAGAAAGATTTACTTCTGTTAGTGACTGTTTGGGAGCTGCTTAGAGTCTGTAGCAACAATAACAAATACAAAATGGAACAAGTGGCACCCAAGGATTTCGCAGAACCTAACTTTCTGCTCTGCCAGATGTTGCACTTATTCTGTCCAGGACTACATTACATATTTCAGGTTACAGGGCTGCCAGCATTAGTATTGCTTTTCCATTTTGTGTTGTTTCTCTTCAGCGATGGCACTGGCATCACTGCCAGTGAAGACTGAAGTAATACTAGCCCTTGGCCCGTACCAGGGACTTCAGACAAGTTTGTCATGCATCAGTTGGTGGCCATCTCCATTTTACAGAGGGGAAAACAAAGGCAAAGCATAAACTAGCACGTCTATGGGCTCCAACTCATGACTGCAAGTGTTTCTAGGAGTGACAGCTGAACAGGACACTTAACTTCAGCCCCACAGCCTACAGCCCAGTGTAAAAAAGTAAATGGTGTGATTTGGGATGACTGAGCCTAGTAGCTGCCTACACCACTGCAGTTAGGCCTGTCTACATCAGAGCAGCATGGGAAATGTATGGTACAGTGGAAAGAGAACCCAGGACTCCCAGTTGCTGGATCTGATCTCTACTTGATGTTTTCTCCAACAATATGTCCATTCCTTGCCAACTAGTTTTAAATGATTAATTTTGTTACTGGATAGTCATATTTTGTGGGTAGCCACTAGTCAGATTGAGTTATTCACTTTTACAGAATACTTCCTCTAGAAGGTACTGTAAACAGAATTAATTTTTAAATAGTTTGAGTTGTTTGAAAGCCATGAGCAATGGTTATTAATATTGGCACAGAAAAGGTCACATGCTGATGATTCAAGGGATGGAAACCGGAACATTTTGGACAGAACTGATGTTTTTATAATTCACTTGCCTTATATCCAGACACTCTGGTGGTAGAAGTGTTAATTATACCCAAGACAGGAAACTGGGGAAGTTACAGGTACTAATACATGCAGACATGTGGTAAAATAAATCTTTAGATGAAGAAAATCATGTATGTTCAAGTAAACTAGTTTCCATTTCTTGGTTACGACATGCAATTTTATCATGCATCTCTTCTGAAAGAGGAGGAGGAAGGAGTTTGTCTCACTGAAGGCAATGGAAAGTATGCTTGATATAGCATGCACAAATATGGACATGAAATTGGGAGGCTGCACTGCTAACAGCTCTTACAGATGCAGAGAAGCATGCACCCAGATTCCCAAACAACATACAGTGATGTTTTGACTTGAAATTTCTTGCAGTGAAGCTCATTCTTGTGATAAAAAATGGCAGGTCCCCAACCAGCTAGCTCAGGAAGCCAAGAAAGTTTGCCACTTGGTGATTGCAGCCTAGTTACCACTAGCACAGCTCAACACTATTCTGCTTCCCTAAAAAAACCCCAACAAAACCAACATCTCCAAGTCTTGCCACTGTTTGGAAAGAACCTGTAACTTTTTTGCACATGTCTAGACTGGTTTACTGTTTTTCAGTGCGACTTCTTGTCATGGTATCACAGCCAGTATGTACTTTTTGACTGCTGCTGACCAAGGCAGACTGAGTAGTCTTCAAAAGCAAAAGAATTTGCCAGCAACTGAGTCAGTTTAAACTGCCTGCCAGGAATTTGCTGCATGCTATACAATACATTTTTGAGTGACATTCTAAAAACAGCCTTGACAAGAAAAAAAGTCTGACATTCCCACCTGGTCTTATGCCAGGATTCTGCCATGCTCTCTTCCTCTCCAAAGTCAAAGCACTTAACCTGATCTCAGTATAAATGGCTATTCAAAATGTTATGTTCAATAAGGAGCATGACCAGGGGCTGCACGCTGGACCTTAACAGATGGGGCCTTCTATGGAGAGGCACAGGTGTCTGATTCAATAAGACACACACACACACACACATTGCATGGGACTGTAAAAGAAATGAGGGGCTGCCTGGATGTTTAGAGTCACGAGGGTAATGCCCACACCTCTCTCTCACATCACAATCTGACCGAGAACAATGTGCCTATGGAAAACAAGCGTGAATTCTGTAGGAAATAGAAGTTACTGGTGTTTAACTCACCGCTAGGTGTCACGACTTCTTCATTTTTAAGCAGACTGCTGAGTTTTTCTATGCCTAGGGGGGAAAAAAAAAACCCTCAAGGTGTGGGGAGGAAGCCCGTGTATTAGCCAAATACCCGGGCCGGCTCCAATCTAAATTCTTTTCAGTAAAGTCAGGTTGGTAGATAGCACATTCAGAGAAAAATGAGAAATCATTTCCATCTCTTTTGCAGATTACTGCCACCGTAGACCATATTGAAACACTAAAAATGCCATGAGTGCAGGTAGCTGTAAAGTTCAGCATGCTCAGTGCACCATGGAGTTCTCCTTATATTTGTTTGCTTTACATCAGCCCCAGATGCAGTAGAGCTACAGCTATATGAAAGTGAAGAAAGTTTTCCCCACATCTATGAAACGACTCTTCTTTTCAGTGTGTCTAGAATAGTTGATTTTGTTAAAAGTCCTTCCCTGTTGTTACTGACAAATGCTGTACTTTTTGTAGCTTTGGAGACTGATAAATACACAGACACAAAACTATGTATATATTTTAATATATATTCGCAGGAAAAACACGGGTCAGGAAATGTTAATGCAATCACCCCTTCCTATGCCATGCACTTTTCTTATGCTGCCATGCTCTCCAGGGAGGTTTCACCACCTCCTGCTTTGCTGGCTTTTCTACTGAGTGGAATGCAGTGGAAGCAGTCTGGTTTTATGCTCTCACTGAACCGAGAATCTTATCTCCTTTCTTGCTAGTAGACAAATTGTCATCAGGGTAAGGCTGGAACATACTTGGTTTTTAAGCCTGTGGACTGGACGCAAACCAGCAAAGGAGTGAGGAGCTCGCTCTCCCTCTCAAGGTTTCCACAATCCCCTTCAAGTGGGATTAAAAACTTAACATAAGAGGTCCAGCCTTGTCAGGAGAAAGACAAGCAAATGTTTCATGAATGCTCTTCCCCTTCTTCCTGTATATTCCGTGTCATGTTTAATGCACAAGGGTCTGGGGTGGACATGAACCCACCAGCCCAGGAAGAAGCAGGAGACCTGGTGCATCAGACTAGGTGCTTCTGGGCACTTTTTAGGAACTTGGCAACAAGAGGGGACTGAAGTGGCTGCCCAGTACGGGCAGATGTTTTTTCCTCTGACCCCTTGTAGACTACACTTTCGCTGGATGATTTACAGCTTGTTCTCTGAGCCAAAGGAAAAATCCAAACATTGCTGGCTGCAGTCAGATTTTGTTTGACCTCTTAAGTAGTTTAACATGGTACTGGCCTTCTTTCCCATTTTAGGCCTTTCCCTTCCAGAATAGCAGAATAGATTCAATGATGCAGCTTCTCAGGCACCTACATAATGCCCTGGGCTGGAAGTAGTGGATGTGTGATAATTGCCTTTAAGATGAGCTCTTTTGTTCCCTTTTGGGGACATCCCAGAGAAGCACAGGAAAGCCCAGAAGGGAACCTCACAAGTGACTTTTTCTCTTCTAGGTGCAAAGGGTGTTTTTATTGTAATGTGCTATGAATTTCCATCTTCCTATTCTGTAAGTTAGGAATTTGAGAATCAGCGTTTGCATGAGAATTTAAGACTACAGTTTCCTCCATCCTTCAAAGTAAAGCCATGTCACTGGGTGGTCTTGGCACCGAGCTCTCATATGGGGCCAATAAAGGTGATTTTTGTAAGTACAGAACCTGAGAAATCTGATTCACATTAAAAATGTGTAATTAATCTACTGCATAAATTAAGATTGATTAATTTTCCATATTCTGTGTTGAAGCAATACAGAAAGATTCCACCCATTAGGATTCAGTGGACATATTGGGCATTTGTTTTAAAGGGACACCATTCAACTTTTTACCTTTCTTGTCAGAATCCTTTCTTAATTTAGTATTGTTCACTTAATATTCCCTTTGCTATTACAGAAAAATATATATAATTTTCTTAATATTTTTCCAGTTTATTTACCTTGGGCATTTGACAATATCTTGTGTCTAGTCTGCTTCACTTCTTTTAAAATTGGAAAGTGTAATAGTAAAACCACAGAAAAGCAGAGGAGTTCAACAGCAGGTGCTGGGACTAAGAATATTTTCCACTCATTCTCTAAATAAATGGAGTGAATTTCAAACTGCCAGAGTCTTTAGCCTATAGCTGTGGTTTATCAATCACCATACTTAACAAATATAGGGTAATCTGAACATCAGATATTATTTATTTATTGCTTGTTACAGGGAACTGGAATATAATGCCTCCATTTCTTTTCTGCCCCCTCATTTCCATCTCCTGAAGCACTGACACAAAGCCCCATGCCAATCTCAAAACCTGCCATTTCTACAACTGTATGCTCATTCTCTTCCAAATGTATTCTACCTATGTCTTCTCTGGTGCAGATGGGTGGTTTCTGGTTCCCAGTAAATTCTTGTTGCCTTGCATAAGGACAAATTGATCAGTAGTATTTTTGCCCTATGGGAAGTAACGCCTGTCTGGTGAGAAGATATTGAAAACATCTTCAGGAGATCCAGATGTTTTGCTTTAGCCAAAATGATGTCTGGACATCAACTATGAGTAGAAGAAATACATGCTTCTTCAAGAATTTCAGGTAAACTAGATGAACTGCTCGGGAGTAAACCCTGGAGATCTGCTAATGCTCCTACAGTAGCATTATTAACACTACAAATTGGCTTGACCTGCAATACATAAATCCTACCAAAACCAGTTTACAAATGATACCTGAATTAGACTGTAGCAGAAGGCTGGGGTAGGAATTACCAGAGACTTCAGATTAAACTCTTGAACAGCACATCTAGGGGTGGATGAGCCTCACCAAATCAGAAGCTGTCCTGAGCATATGCAGAAACACAGGTTTAGTGCTTGGGAGACCCTTTCTTGGGAAAGCTAAAGGATGTGAGTGCTTAACAAAGTCAGATTCCACACCTGGACCTGTGAAATGGCTAGTAGCTGTTAGCTACTTTACAGCAGTGAAGGGTAGCTATCCTAGGGACTATGAAGTACTTGTACACTGTGACAAAGGGACCATGACAAGGACCTCAGTCTTACATGGATCTGCTCTTATCTTATTCTCATACAACACAACCTGAAAGGTGAACTTGAAGAGGAATAGATGAATACCTGGAGGGCAAATAGTGAGACTTCCTTGAAGCCTTGAAGAGAGACAACTGCAGATTCTGAATGACACTTTTGACTCCTTAGGAACAAGATTGCTTAAAAGTGGGAGATACATAAGCATGGACAGACCAGTTTGTAGACAGGATTAAAGTTACGGTACTTCCTACCATATTATTAGAGTGCATCCCAGTCCTTGAAAAGTTACACCTTAAAACAACAAACTGTAAGATGAGGGAGGCTGTACTATTCTCATTATACAGAAAGGGATCTGAAGCACTGAGAGATCAAATGACAAAGAAAGAAACATAAGAATATGGCCTTGATAAACTGTGAATTGAACCAGTCCCTGGAGACTTTGAGTAGGCAGCTGGACTGCTCTTCTCTTGCAAGCTCTCTTAAGTGCTGAATGGAGATGTGTGCATCTCTTCATGAGAGATGGCTGCAAACTGGGACATCACTCTGGCTTGTGAAAAATTGACTAACAATATTCACTTGCTGCTGTGTATTGGTTTTTGGCAGGTGGACCAACATGTAACCCATGAATATGGTTAATTATAATGCCTCTGAAAAAAAGACGACGAGTCAGGATTGAATTGTTAGAATACTGTCCTCTGCATGCATGGTAAAGTCAAGAAAAGTCTCTTAGGAAGGAAAAGAATGTGGCTGAAGGCTAAAACCATCAGAAGGGGTGTCATTCAGGGAGCTAAGATAAAACCACTGAAGTAGTTTAGTGACCCCAGCAGCAGGCAGTCAGAGCTGTGTCTTGGAGGGCCCACTTAACCCTGCAACATGTCACTCCATCAGCATAAGCATCTGTTTCAAAAATGCAAGTCATCAAAGAGGCCGCTGATGAAATTGCAACTATTAGCCAAATACATGCTTCATAAAAAATGCACTCAAAGCACAGAACCCAAACCAAAAAAAAGGCCTCACTGTTGTTCCATAACGTTCCTTAAACAGCAGATGGGAAAAATAGTTGCATGCAAATCTTAATGAATGAAATCCAAACTGCTATCTCCAAGCTTTCGACTGAATGCCACTGGCGGGTCATTCACCAATGATACTGTTCAGTTTATTGGCCTTTTTTTCCAGACTTGTGTGCCTAAAGCACTCATTTATGACAATGGCCTGATTTTCACGGCAACTGTTCCCATATGCTCCTGCTGGAACTGTAGTTTTCAGAGTCTCTAAAACAAGTCTGCTTTTTTGAGTGGTTAAAGATGGCTTTTAGTTGTGTAACTTTCAGGCATCCCATATCAGAGAGTTTAGGCCAAGTGGAGAAAGTTACAGCAGATCTCAGGCAGTTAGTAAGTCCTGCCAAACCCCAGGGGATAGCTTATTCATCAGATTTTATAAACTGAAAATTGTGTCTTTGCTATCTGGGAGCTGCACAGTCAGTCAGAAATCTTGTCAGGCGTGAACACTGCAAGCAGCACTGAAAACAATTTATATTTTTTTAAATAGCATGTCTCCAGCCAGCTGGACTAAATGTGCTGGGCAGCCCTAATGTGGACTGGCCTCTCTGATGACCACAGAGGCTGCTGATACCAAAGCAGAGCACATTCTGGGCATCACAGAGAAATGATCTCCTGAATGGTACCCTGCTGACCAATGCAAGGACTGAGCAACTTGGTCTTGATTAACATTTTGCCAGTCAGTGTTAACTGGTCAAACTTGAGTTCTGCTTCATTTTGGGCATGCTCTTCTTGCTTTGATTTGATCTCTTGGCATTGTAGACCTGTCTTGGAATTTTAATGAAATTTTATTCAGGGAATTCAGATGGTATTCACATTATTTGGGCTTTCTCTGGTAAGTAGGCATAAATTTTGACCTGCTTGTCTTGCTCCTACCAAGGGTCCGGGAATTTTTCTTTGCAACTTACTTTCCCTCTTTTGTCAAGGAGGGCAAGACAGATGTGCTGGTATCTGCTTTTTAAATATAGCCAACTGCATCTGATTGGCCTCACTAGGATCAAGTTGTCAAGGCAACGGAGTGCCTGATGGAGATCCATTCAGTAGGGAAGATAGGACTTAGTTTGTTTTCAGACTTTTTTGGAGAGCATGTGTTTGCCAAGCTGTGACAGTTTGTGCATGCTGAGCTTATTGTATAGGGAATAGCTTCTATATAGCCTGAGGGAATTTACATTTTTAAAACACCATCTCTAATTTATCGGGCCATCTGAGGCATACTCTCAGAGATGTCGCTTTGGTGCTGGTGTCACAATTCTGGGACATGAGCTCCTGTTACTGCCAATTAGCCACTAATCAGATAAACTTGCTGACAATTTTTGCTCTCATGCCATTCCATTACACTCGGTACAGGTGAGGACCTACTCAAGGCTGCTTCTGGGCTGAGCAATAATAGCTCCAGTAAGCCACCAAAGTCTAGCACACAATCTCCCAACTTTCTGGAACCAGAGCTGAAATGTGGCTAGCTCTACTTCATGTATTTGACAGGAATCATGTGTTCTGACCCTTAAAATAACACTGTACAATTCAGTACAAGGCTTTGATTGCTCAGCTTCAGAGCTGGCTGTGATATAGGCCACATAGGCTGTTCCCTAGGTCAGTGAAATGTTGGGAGATGACAATGCAGCCATGGACCTACTGCTTGGTATGCCTGTATTGGTCAATGAAAGACACACGCTTGCAGCTTATGCTGTGTTTTGAGGCTTGTGCATGTCTAAACTGCCAGCTCTAGCCAACCGTTTTCTATGGCAACAGTGGCACAGCAGGAAACTGTATTCCAGCTCCCTCTTCTCTTGACCTTCTCCAAGTCCAGAAGCAGCCAGTCCCAGGCAGGTCGTGCTTTCTGGTCCTTGGGTGGCAATATTTAGCATTGCCTATGGAAGTAGGGGACACAGTTACCAGGCAGAGAGTACACAATCTTTGCAGACATCCATTAAAACGCAACAGCGTCCCTCATGCATTGGCTGGCTATCACAAGAATGATTAGCCTTGTTTGTATTTACAAAAGGTGGTCTAGCATCCTTCTCTGGTCTTTTTCCCTTAGAGGAACATTGTTACACATACATGCCTCAACCAGAGCAGCAAATTAAACTGCTTTCTTGCCCAGGTACCTGTGGCTTTGGGGAGACAGAAAGAACTCCCCTCAAGAGTCTGTGGAATTTAAATCACTTGCAGGAGATAGCAAACCAGGAAAACATGTCTCATTTGGAAGTGGGGAAGCCAAAGGGAAAGAAAGTTTACTCTTTTCACAGAAATACAGGGACTTTACAATTTTACTCCCTTATGAAAATGAAGTCAAAGAGATACAGTGTCAGTGAAGAAGAGCAGAAGCTCTCTTGAATCCACTGGGCTAGCATCCACTGCCAGCAATGATTCAAATCCCAAATATTTCACTATTTTAAGCAGACTGAGGTTCCTATAAGCCCCTGACAGTACTGTTATGGATAAATGCCTAGTGCTAAAATCCAGAGAACAATAGTATGCAAGAAATGGGATGTATGGGAAGTACTACATACTTTCCTTATAATGTACCTGCACTATCTTTCTGATGATTAGGCATCCTTGCTCTGAGTGCCAACTGGGTCATATGAGGTAAACGATCTATTGAGCAGATTCTTCTCGCCAGACATTGGCAGCAAGAATTGAATCTGACATCTTTTACTAGACATTAGTTTCTGGTTCTCTGGCTCTGGCTCACAAATGTGTTCGCCAAGAAGCTTTGGCATTCTTTTATAACTAGTGTTATTCAGAGTTATAATTTATTTGAGCTCCTGTGCTCTTCTTGTCTTGACTAGAGTAAAATAAAATCCAGAGATGTCACATTTCTGTTTATGACCAAGAAAAATACTGTCAGTGTAAAGAGGCAGAGGGGACAGAATATCAAGAGATAAGAGGAGGAAGTTTTAGGAAATGAAATTGATGTAAATGGCTAACACAGGAGTCTTTTTGAAAAGGTGACTTTGAAATGAGGGATCTCATACTCCTGAAAGGGCAGGAGAAATGTGATGTTAATACAACATATCCACTTAATAATAATGAAGCAGCTTTGCTTTTAAAATCTGTGCTTGAACTTAGCCTATAAGCAGTCAATTCCATTAAGGGATTGTGTAGACAGATTGAAAGGTGACGGTTTAGTCGAAATGCGTTTCTGAAAAAATTAGTTCCATGCTGATAAAAAAACCTCAGGACCCTGTCGTTAACCTGGGCCCTCAGTGAAAATAGATTTAAGATCTAGAAAACTTTTCTTTTAACTAGTTTGGCCACTAGTGTATGCTATTCTCATTTTCCTTCTGGTGGTGCCATTCAAAAAAATTTGACATACCTTAGTTTTCAATACCCCTGGTTGTAGGACTACTTTTGATGTCCGTCTCTGTTTTATCAGATGCATGATTTTAAGGCAGTTTTCAATACCAGTTTTGCACATTGCTGTCCATGTGATCCTGATTTGCCTATCCTTAAAAAAAACTCCATCTAGTCAATCTAGAGTTGGTAACTTCCCCAGATCGTGCAGAAGGCTGACTAAAAGCATGGCACAGATAAATGCTCTACTTAAGTTTGTTCCAGATCTTTTCAAGTATCATCAGACACAGTCACCAAAAGGCAGTTCTTTGAATCCAGGCTGCTCTGCATTTCAGTCAAAATGCCTTGATTATCACAATCTTTTTGTCTGTCTATTAAAAAAAGTTTTGAATGCACAATCTCCAAAAAGCAAGAAGTTGTTGCAAAGAGGACATATATATGCTGTTCTTCACAGCGCACTGTGGCAGGAAAAAAGATGGAGATTCAGAGAAGATGCAGGAAAACTTTTCAAAGCATCAAGTTATTTCAGCCTGGAATAAACGGCATGGGAAAGCAACAGAGTTTTCATGTTTACACATGTTTATACATTTTTAGTATCAAGCTGGATTTTTTTTTTGTCAGGAATAGCTAAAAGTACAGTATAGTACAGTACAGTACAGTGTAGTTCATCCTGCCTGTGGTAAAGGGTAAAATAAGCAACCTGCTACAGTCCCTCTCTTTTTCTAAGAGTATAGAATTGCAAGGACAAAGAATATCTACATATTGTAACTCAATCTTGATTTTAGTACCAGGTTTGAAAATATTGTCATATAACTCTAGGAAGTGGGGATCACTCAGTTTCATAGACATTTCTATCTATATTCAATGATTCCTTAACCAAGTACTAAATGTTGAAAAGAATTCTGTTACCTTGGACAAAATAAGACAGACGTTGACTAGACACTGTTATGTTTCCAAGGATTTAGGATCAGACTACTGATGAATACTCAAAAGCAAATGTTATCTATGTAACATTTTAATTACAGAAGAATTTCATACACTAACAACATGCCCAGCATGCTATTAAAGACCAGGTTTTGATAGGTCTAATAATGGAAAATTAGAGGAACACCAGTGAAGTCACATATCAAGATAAGAATTATGTTCAACAAAAGATTGCAGAGTAAGGTCTACAAATCTTCACCTAATATACTTTACATTTACAAATATGAGGGAAAAAAGGAACATAAAGCTCTTCACCAATGCTACTGATAAAATTATTAGCAGGTACCGCAGTTAATACATACCCTATTTGCTCTACAGCTTCCATGGGAGAGATTAACAAGAAGTAAGTTTGTGTCATGCCTCAATACAAATCTAGAGAAACCCCGCTGAAGTTAATTGTGTGTGACAGGATTAAATTTGGTGCAAAACCAAACTTTGGCCCAGTATCTGTACTAAAAATATAGCTGCAGAGGGAAAAATAGGAATGTTTTTAACAACTTAACATTTATTGGACAAGGAGGGGTCTGAAGAGCACAGAATGGAAAATGGCAAACATCTTTCACAAAAATAAGAATTGTCCCTCCTTCACAGGCCTGGATAGTTTGCATGTGTGGTACAAAAATGTGTAATGGAAACCTGGGAAACAAAGAAGGCTTTTCAGGCTGAGGATTCCAGCTGTTCGCAGACTGTGGAAGAGAAAACAGACTTTATTCAATGTCTGCAGATGTTTCCAAACTTTCATAGTTCTAGAATTTAAATTCAGTTACCTAATCAATATTAAATATCTGAGGGAAAATGTGTTGCCCATTGGATACAGTTTAGGTGGTGAGGAAAACAAAGGATTCAAACATTCTCAGGCAGAAAGAGTTGGTGGCTCAGAGGCAGCAGCAGATGAAAACAATGACTGGAGACAGCCCGTGCTGGAATGATAAATGAACATTCATTTCTCAGCTACACTGATGCAACTCCACTGGCTTTACCGGAGTGTGGTGTAACTCAAGTGTAGTTTACCTACTAGGCCTTATTATCTGTAAATAAGAATAAATTCTGTTCATGCTTACATAGTTATACTCTTCTAAACCAAAGCTAAGTCAAAGGAGAATGGGTTTCAGAGCTCTTTGCCTGACACCCTTAAAGCACAGAAAAAGAGGAAGTACAGGAAGATGTCCCAGTAGGGATTGTATAAGGTTGCACCACAGGAGACGCTGAATAAGGAGCAGTGGTGGGACAGAATTGTATTTCTGTTGTGAGCACTACTTTTGTGCTATCTCAAAACCCCATGTACATTGTGATTCGCTGGTGCTATGGCTCAGTCTTTAAGTAAATGACCCAAACTCCCAAACTCCAACTTCAGTGGGGCCAGGATGTAATCCTGTATCTGCAGGATTCACAGCTGACAAAATATTATCAGCAGTGTGTTTTACAAATTTGGCAACAAATTTACATGCAGCCTGAGACTGAAACATACAGATTTTCTGGTCTCCTCTCAAACAGGCATTAACTTTGACATATTACAGGCAGTAACTTCACATTTTCATATAGCATCAACAATATCAACTATTCTTTTACTGACAAAGCACGTATGGAAAGACTGAAGCCTCTTTTCATCTGACAAGTAGATGTATTTTCTGCTGGTGTGCACAGCAACATCGTTTGCCACATATCTGACTTCATGCAATCTGCTGCAATGTCTATGCTGAAGATTGGCATCACTGTTCCTCCCAAAAGAATTTGATCCCTGAAGCACTCCATTTCATGGAAACAGATCAAGCAAATCCCTTTACTAAATTATTCCCAAGGGCAGATGAAGCTCCCGTGTTAAAAGGAACCTAAATACATCTCACCTCAACCCTACCATGCTAGGCTGCATAATGGGATAGAGAAAATCCTTTCCTTGCTACCATCTCATATGATGACATCAGGCCAGAGATGCTGAAAAAAATATGGGAACAGTGGCAGACCCTCTCTGAATTTGGTAAAGACAGAGAGAAGCTGGTGCCCTTTGCAATTTGTGAGGTTTTTGGTTGCTACTATTATGGAAACTAAGGAAACTTCAGATTCATATGCTTCTTAATGACTTCTGAAAAGGACCAAGCACTGTATGAGTTAAAGCCTCTGGATAAGAGCTGTTCTTTGGAAAACCAAACTCATATGAGAATGAATCCAGAAGTTTTAGCATGACCTACATGAGGTGGTTCAGTAAAACAATACAGGCTTACTTGTTCTATTGTTATACATAGTTTAATTTAAAGGTTTCTAATTTTCTTCACATGTGTAAGAAAAATTAGCGCAATTCACCCATATTTGTATTCAGGATTCAAATCAATACTATACTGCTGAAACCCAGACTTTGGTAAATATATTTGTTAGAAACTAATGGAGAAAAAAACGACAATGCTGAAGTGTGCTGCCAGGGATTCAGGGGACATTAGATGAGGACAGAAATCAGAGCATCCTGTGCTGTGTACATGGACAGGCAGAGAGTTTTCTGTGCCTAGTTTTTAATGATGGTGAGAAGCATCTTTTTACCACATCACTGTATAAGAGGGGAATGAAGTAGGGTAAATTTCCATTAACACTGTCCAAGGTCCCTTTAGAAAACTCAAGCTGCTAAGCCTGTGAGAAACAGGCTTTAGCTTGCCTAACTTCCACTGTGTTCGAAAAACTTCTATATTATAACTGGTCAAAACCCAAAGCTTTAATGCTTTTTGGAGAAGGAACTTTTTTTGCTCTGTGTTTGTACCAAAGCTAGTGTGCCCACAAGTGGGGCATTTATTACCAATTCTACTTCTCCTAATAGTGAACATGGAAACATGTAACCAACCTTGCCCCCCAAATCCTGAGTTATACCGCATCGGTCCAAGACATCTTCACACAGTCCTGCCTGTGTGCTTGTATGTGTTACTCTCTAAATAAAAGTTACACTCAATTTTGTAATTTTTTTTGAGAGCAATCAATTAGAAAACCATAACAACAAAATCTCTGTCCTGCTGATGTCATAAATGGCTTTGTACTGCACATGACCTGCAGGTCCCTATGACTGAATAACCTCTGTCCTGCTGCCAAAAACATCTGATGTGAAATTTTCTTTCATTTTAGTGGGATCCTTGTTGATGGAGGGAGCCAGTGACTGAAAATCCTGCTGTGGTTAAGACAGCAACATACTTTGCTCATTGTACTCATCCAGATCTTAGAAGCATGTTGATTTGTTTCTCACCTCAAATGGCCTTTCTTACATCTCATCTTCTGACACAATCTCCAATTCCTATGCATTTTTTGGTCATTATTTAATATCTTTTTGTAGTGTGACTAGTTCAAAACCCTCCCTTCCTTACAAATCTAAATTTTCTTATTGTTTCACTGCCTAGGGCTGGCACAATTATTTCAAATGATCTACTTTTCAGATGATTCCCAGACCATTCCCAGACTGTGAGACAGCCTGTTTATGTGATGGAAAGTACCAGAGGTAACCTTACACTGATGTGTTAATTGTTTGCATGAGTGAAAAAAATCGAAGTAATTTGACTTTCATACTCTGCATGCACGCATGCTTCCGTCTGATTGTATCACCCTTGGTTTCCTGTACTCTTTGCAGAGTGCCATCAGCATCACTCTGTCAAGTTCACTTCTTCCCCTTCACCTCTTCACTGTGGATACAGTGCCTGTACATGCTACCTTACTTTCTTGAAGACCTCTGGCTTTCTAAGCAAGGAGCTAAGCAGATGGCATATTTACTATCTCAATATTCCTGTGGACAAGACAGGACAACTGTAAGGAAGTAGCAGGGTGATGACACTGAATGGAGAGTGAACTGATGCAGGCAAGAAAGAACGAACTGAATCATGGGAGGAAGCTAAAGGACAGGGCATTTATAGATCTAGAAGCAAAAAGTCATTATTAGCCAGCCAGCCAAAAATCTTGCACCTGCCTGTGCTCTAGTCCCTTTATTTGATATTACAGCTTGCTCTCTCTCACCTTTGTTTTCAAGACTATTAAGATCTGTGAGAGAGGAACAATTCCTCCACTTGTGAAAAGCACCTTTTTATATTGTTGTCATATTTTGTCCAGAAAGTTGGGTCCTGACATTATTGCTGTTTAAGTGAACTGGGAATCTCACACTGCTGTTGACTGAAGCTTTTGTTACTGGGTGTCTGGAGAAAAAAATTTCCCAGTTTTCCTTTGTGGTCTTGGCATGCACATTTCACTCTTCACTTGGATCCATTCCTCTCTTATTTGTCTACTTCTGTTATTCTCAGAGCTAAATTTAGTTTCTCCTGCTATTTCTTTTCTGAGACTAGAGCGGCTACTAATCTGTCTCCACTTAGTCTGTCACTCATTGTTCATGGAGTTGATAAGAAGCATCCAGGAAGCAAGGTACTGCAGAAGAGGATGAGAAAGATAAAGCTAGACAATAGAAATAATAGCAGGGAAACCCATTCTGCAGTGGAGCAAAATGAATATCAATGGAAGTTCTATATTAAATATATGTTTCTGGGAATATTTAGAAATAAAAATGGAACTGACAGTACCTGAACTCTTTTATAAAGCAAATTAGGACATTTTGAGGATCCTGTCCATGAAAAAGTGTTCTCATTCACTTTGATGTTTTTCTGTGTAGACTTAGCCATTGCAAATCTTTCTTCGGTTTGCATTTCGGGTCTTATTTTTTCAGCACTCAGGTAATTTTAGGCCGTGTTTATAAATTACGTGCTGAAAAGGCAGAGGAAATAAAGTTGTCTCGGGGTGGGGGGGGGGGAGAACCGTTGCAGTTCTGATCAAAAGTTCTAGCCCACCTGGCTTCAGCCCTGCAGTGCCCTCTGCACTGAACAGCTTCTCTGTGGTAAGGGGAGAGAGAAAAGAAGAGAACAAACAAACTTCAGCTGAATTAGTCCTGACAGCTGAATTTGCACTTTATTCAGTGAAACATAAAGTGCATTATTCTGTTCCATTAATTATTACAAATCTAGACTGATACCATCCCAAATAACAGATTTGTACTCTGTAAAGATTCAAAAGGGCTGAATCCATCCTACTTTTATAACTTTTGTGACATGAAAGAAGAAAAGAGATAGCTATGCTTGTCCAGGATAACTTTGTATCTTTCAACTGACCTTGCTATCAGATTTTATTAAAATAGTCTTCGTGTCTTTTCCAGCTCAGAGGCAATTGTTTTAGAAATTGCTTTCTAAAAGATAATGTTAGGAATCAGAATGTTAAGTTTTACATGGTTGAGCACTCTTACCTCCCACTAAGTTGTTCTGTTTTACTCCAGCCTTGCTGGTGATACTCTCTTATGAAGAAACTAAAATGTAAAAGAAAAGATGGTCTAAGTGTACCTGAGACAATAAACTAAACCATAAAGTATCTTGCTAAATCAAAACAGACAAATCTATTTGTGCATGTATGTTTTCTGGACCACCTTCGACCATGAACTGTGCTAGTTTCTGAGAACACACAGATCCTTCCACTGAGGGAAAAGAAGAAATTGAATTTGTTCTGCACTGGACAGGTTTGGAAGGCAAAGTCAAATTATCAGTAAAGGAAATGCTTCACACCAATGCTTGGTGAACAGAATTAGCAGCTGGTGTGATGCTAGATGAAGGAAAAAGCCTCGAAGCTAAAAACCAAACAAACCAGGGCTCCAAGAGTTCTTTCTTCAGGTCAATTTTGTGCTATCAACTGGGATACAAGTAGTTCATTGAATATACTTGAACCGTATGAGAGATGCGCAGCTATCGAAATAGTTTTCTACACTTTCCTGACACAAATTTTACGAGACAGATTTTATGACACAAAAGTAGGTCTGAAAGCAAATCTCTGTGGCACTGCAAAAAATCTGCCCTCCCAAGGTCTGCACGAACTCACGCTATAGGCAAACACCTGCTCAGGCAGTAATCAACAGAATTGCACCTTGTCAACTTCAGCTTTCACAGGAAAATTTTAGTTAAATGGGTTTCAGTGCTCTAATTTTAATGTCCCTGAGGTAAGGTCACATTTTTGTCCCAAGTCTGGAGTAGAAAGCAGTGTGTAATTACAAAGCTGCAGCAGCACAGCAAGAGCTATCTGGGGTTCCCCTTGCTCTTTATAAGCAATAATCACAAGCTGCCCCACTGATTTCAGTAAGCACTGTAATATCTAAAAGAAGCAAAAGAGAAAACTGGGCAATAAATTAGCCTGATATACTAATTCTCACAAGCTAACAGTAGGGCTACAATATTTAGTTTCCAGTTACTGCAGAGGAAGGATAATATCCTTTCCCTCCTAGAATTAAAATAATAATAATAATCTTCAGTTTTAATTTATGGAAATAATTCTCCCAAACAATTTTCTTTCATCCAGTCTGATTTTAAGAATTGTGTCTCTGGAATGGGACTTAAAAATTAGTCAGTCTGAAGTGTGTAGGACACAAAGTGCTGGGACAATATACTAGGATCTGTGAGAGCTATGACTAGACTTGGGTGTGTCTGAAGTGAGGCTCATAAATCCATATTTAGACAGTTAAATAAGTGGCCTGATTTTCAAAAATGCTTATGACCCAGCTTCTCCAGCAGACTTCAATAAAATGTGTGTGTATGTCTGTGTGCATGTGTGTGTGTGTTCAGTACTTCAAAAATCAAGCCACATATTTAGATGCTTAAATCTAGGCATCTAAGGCTTGAAAATGTTGCCAATAATAATTCTCCTGGCTTTACCACGGGGATAGCACACAGAGTGGATTTTAAATACAGGTGCTTCTACAGGAGAATAAGCAATGTGAGCAGAGGGACCTGATGTAACTATTGTTTTTTTTATTCTTTCTGAAACAGTTAGGGAATTTTGTTTTCGAAACATCAGCACTGCCTTTCCTACACCTGAGCAAACAGCCCATAGGAAAGCTATCACAGAGAATTCCCTGGCTCCCTGGCTGATCCTTCTGATCAATGTTTAATAAAACCAATCATAACACATTGCCTTGCATGAATAACATGTAACAACAGAAAATATTTCCTTAAACTATTTTTCTGATAATCATGTTTGAAGTAAACTCTCCTTAAAAAAAAAAAAAAAAAATCACCTATAGATATTCATACCTTCTGCTTTAGTTTCAAGTAGAAATAGCAGGTTACCATTTTTAAACAGGTTACATGTTTTAATAAAACTTCATGGACTGCAATGTATACTTCTGGGGAATGGCTGACTGGTTCTTTTGGAAAATTATTCAGCTGTAAACCTAATCTTTGAGCCATCCTTGTGCTGAGAAACTTAAATTTACTCAGTAACTTTTAGTTAGCAGCTATACAGATCTGAGTGCTGTGGGACAATTTACAATTTTTGTGGAAAAAAAAGGAAGAACACACTTTTTTAATTGAAGATAAAAAAAGAAAGTGTCTTAACAATTTTTGCATACTAGTTCTCTGTGTAAAACGATCTGCTCATTTCTGTGAGTCTCTTGAGCTTTGGGATAATACACAATGGAAAACATTGTGCTTCAGGTTAAAAACCTCCTGTGTTCAAGCAGAAGGCACTTGTCTGGCAGAACTTGCCAAACACTGACCAGCTCCCCACCACACTCTTCATGTTTGAAGGCAACTTCAGTGAAAAAAATTCAGCAGAACTGTATAAACCAATCTGGCTTCTGGTTATGTTGCAGTTAGAAAACTTTCTAGTTTTATTATGACAAAAAATCTTCCAAGTAAAAGAACAAACATTTCTAATTTTATACTTACAGAATTATTCCACTGGAAAAAATTATGTGAAGCCTAAGCACAGGTATCCAACAACAGCTGTAATCAAGCTTACCACAGAAGGCATTTAAACTAAGGGGCTAGTGTCTGCAAAACTCATGTTTCTTTGATTTCCTCTAGGGAGAATGATGCTGGTGAGAAGCAGGCCAGCATTCTCCTTACCCTCTACTTACTCCACTTTCTTCTTACACCCTCTTTTCCATGCTACATTTTCAGATTAAATCCACTGACTACACAGAGGTGGATGGGTCTGCTGGAGTGTGCAAACACAACTGCCCCAGTAAGGCAGTGATGTTGTGGAAGGTCAGGGTCCCACTTTCTGTTATTGCCACTGTCAAAAGTGCTTAGCTCCTGCAAAGCACTGGGCACTGTACACTCAGTGCAATCTTTGAGACACAGTCAGAATATTACCATAGGGTAGATCTTATTGTTTCTACTCCTTTTACGAATGCATAGGGAACCTGATACGCAGTGCTACTAGACAATTTGCCCAAGGCTACACATAATATCAGTGACAAACTAGATGTTGGATATGGAAACTCCTGCCATCTGGCCTTGTTCTCAAACCATTGGCCACACAACTTCTCCCAGTGTAAGTAATACATCTTAAGTGAAAAGGAAAACAATGTGCAAAGCAGCCAGGAAAGTAATGAGTAATATTAAAAAGGCAGCTATGAAAATACTATTTTTGAAATCAAAGCACCCAGATGAGGACTGAAAGAATAATTGTATTTGTGTTTTTAACATTTTCAGTTGTCAGGAGGGCATTAGTCTTCCTGAGCTGTAGCAGCAGGAAGTCTCTAAGTCCTTCAGATGGAGTCAAACGGCCAGGCAGCCTGGGAGGATCCCTGTGGCAGGGAAAATTAACATCCTCTAAACTAGACAATGAATGAACCTTAGAGAAGACCTTGACTGTCCTGGGAAGGGACTTTACTCTTCCTAGGATGGTGGTGAATCCAAGAGGAAAACAGGAGAACTGTGAAGTCATTGTCAAAATAAAGGGACCAGAGCGGGCCTTGCCTCAGCCTCTCACTGCTGCTCTCAAGTTATTTTGTATGCCAGGGCTGCGTGCCCATATGCTGCAGTGCCACTGCGTGTGCTGTGCCATTTAACAGGAGCGTGGCTTAGGGAAGGTGAGGCAAGGGGCCTGCACATGTCATGTTAAAGTTAGTGTCATGTCAGCACCGCGCGTCAGAGTTTCTCTCTGGGTTCAGAGCTCAGCATCCCATGTCCAGCCAAGGCAGGAGACATACTGTATGGCAAAGGAAGGAGAAGAAGCTGAGGCTGAGGAGTGGGAGACAGGGACAAGTGTCTCAGTCTCATAACAGCAGCATGGGATTTGTCATGTCTGCACATGGTGGTCCCACTATATTTAGTTTCACTGTGCTGCTAAGCAGCAGCATGGTTGTACAGAGCACCACAAGACAGAAATACAGAGCCTCTTATTAATACCAGAGGATGTTTCGGCTCCCATAGCTGCCTTGAGGTGTTAAGCCATATTAACGCAGACATTTTCACTTCTCACCTCCTGTGCCATGTGTCTCAGGAGGTGCAACAAAGAAATATGTGAGAACTCAAACTGCACTGTAAATTACTTTCATTGAGTAGACATAAGGGAGATTTTCCTGTAGCAAAATGATAAGAAAGATACATGTGCATTTTACATATGGACTAAAGCCTGAGATAAGGTCTCTAGCAGCAGGGAAACAGTGGGGTGGCCATTGGGTTAGACAGAACCAACTCATTGTACACCTTAGTCCCTTGGTGACTTCAGTTAAGTTAGTACACCAACAGCACAGATGGGATACAGCCCTTCTGTATATACATTAGAACAGACAGTGTTTCTTTAGCATTAATGAAAACAACATTTTCTCATTTAGGTATGCTGCAACACAAGCTCTCTTAGAGAAATCCAAATCTCTTGTATAATTCCCAGCAATAATTGCTTTCTGAGGTTCTGCAGAATACACTTTCATAACCTTGAAAATCTACTTCTTCAAAGCTATTCTTTCTTCATTCAAGTTCTAGAGTAACTCCCCAAATATTCCTCAGGCCAGGACTTTGGTCCAGTCTCTTGTAACATGTTTGCTTTAGACTTTCATCATTCAAGACTTACAGATTTTATTCACTTTAGCATTAGTGGAATTTTAATTGTTGGTACTATATAAGTAATGATGCATACTGATATACTAGCCTGTTGGAGCATGTGAGAGAAAACTTATCCATAATGGTGTACGAACACAATTGAGTACCCAAAATCACAATAAACTAACTTGCTGAGAATCAGAATTGTAACCTCTATATTGTAAATATAGTTCCACTTCCTTCTTAACATTAAGCTTGTAATACATATCACTCCTACAGATCTAAGCAGAATGGAGATTTTCCTCTAAGGAATGACACTCATCAAATGAGATTGTTTAGACAGGGGACACACTACCACTAGACTCTGGGTTTGGTCTGGTAAGTCTGGAAGTTAATTATATAGCACATCATTAGCTGTAACATAATGTCCCAATTTTAGTAGATTAGTTGTTCAGCAACTTGGAGAAGAAGTTGCAGGTCTTGTTATGAAGAAAAAAAAGGAGAAGCCCCTGTAGTATTACAGATTATGGTACATAATTGGCAACATCCAGGTGTCCTTCTGAAAAAAACCTGAACATACTGATAAGAACTTATACTAAAGGAAGATGTTTGCTTCCCATTAGGATTTGTCCTTTTCAAGAGATGTTTAATAATGACTTGAACATGAAACATACAGAATTTGATTTTGGCATCTTTTGGAAACAGTGCTAGCAGGTAGACATGTGGCGAAATGGAAAATACTTCTGAGTTAGGTGACTTCAGATCAGACAAATTCTTCATGCTGTAATAAAAATTCTCTAATGTGACCAAGTAGCAAGAATGGGTTTTTTGAAAAATAATTCACAAAGTTATGTGAACTACAGAAAAAAATATGTGAACCAAACAGAAAGCAATATGGCATCAAAAAAAATGAATGTACTAGTCATGTGACTGCACTAGACCTAGACCCAATGTCTCCTCAACCGATGCTCTCTTTTTCCTGACAGAACTTAAACACAATATCATCTCTGCTTCAGATGGTCTCTGAATTGCAAATTGCTAAAAAACATGACTATGCTGACAATGTATTAGTGTGAAGTTGCCCCTTTCTGATGCTCTTCTCTAGGCATCTGGTTTTAGTCACTTTTTGGTTGCAGGATCCTGTACTAGCTAGAGTTCAATTCAATTCCATCTGATACAGCCATTCATCCTTCCATATATAATTAGCCCCCAAATGCAAAATGTCAGGATAGAGGTAATTTTAAAATGACCTCCTTCAAGACTGAAAAGAAGGCTGCAGCTGTTCAAATTACAGTGAATAAAACGGAGGCAGTTTCTTATCAGTAACAATTATTTTGCACTGAATGCTTTTGTTATCCCTTTTTTTAAAGGATGCAGTGGGGACTTCTTTTTAGCAGAGAGGAAGGGATGTATTGGACATTGTCAGTAGGAGATAAGATGTTAAAGAGCCTCAAGGGTCTTCCTCTCTCTAGCATTTTGAAACCTGCTAGTTGGTACTCCACTGGGGCTCTGGGCTTCCTATATTAGTGAAGATTCAGGCTACTCAGCCTGTAAGTAAGCCATAAGTTGCTGGTATAATAGGTTTGGTGTATTATCTCTACGTGTGGAGACTCCAACAGCCTGCAGAGCAGCTACTTCAAAGTGGAGTTTAGAAGGGGCTTTCAGCTGCAGAGATGTAATCATGTGGGACTCACTCACGGTGAATAAGCAAACAAGTTTGTACCCTAATCATAGGTGCTGCTACACATAAGATGTACTAAAGATAGGGGTTTCTTAAAAAAACCCTCATGATTTAAAACTCGGCTCCCTGTGACTCCAGTAGTAGAACTGTGGCTGACTGGAGGGAGAGCAGAGTGCTTTTCCAAAATCCACCCCAAAGAAATCACCCCTGTCATTTGGTGCTCTCACATGGAGGCATCAGTGCCCTTGCAGGGGCAGCATGGCTTCCTGCTCTGTGCAAAGGGTAGTGCTCACAAGTCTCAAATTCTGATCCTGGCTCTACTGCTAGTGTTTGGGGTAATCCTTTGCAGGCAGTTTACAGTCAGTATCTCAGTTATTCCATCTGCAAAATGGAGATAAGATGAAAGACTTGCTTTGTGAAACTTAAAGACCAAGTCAGAAAAAATGCCAAATAAGAACTAGGTTTTATTACTACAAATAATATTATCTCCAGATCTATAGGGATGCCATATTACTGCAGCACAGAGCCTCTTTATTTCCAGAATGATACAACATAATTAGTTCTTTCACTGTTTTCTTTAAGGATACTTTTGGCAAACCTCTCAGGAGTTAAGCTTTCCAGGGCCCCTGCTATATTGCTAACACAATGCAAAAGCCTAGCTAAATAGTTTTCTTTCTATTCCCCCCCACCAATTTGCTAAAAATTATACAAGACTGGGTGAGAAAAGATTACATTTGCTGTTCCAGAAAGAGATTTTTCTCCCTATGCTACAGCCAGACTGTGTATAACAGGTCATTGCTGGGCAGAAGAGACAATTTTAGACTAATTGTCTGAGTTCACAATGGAAAAGCTTTCAACCAGGAGAAGTGAGAAAACATAATTTGAGAAAGAACGAGCTCATTTCTAAGGACAGAACAGAGGCTGACTGGGACAGCACAGTTGGGTTTCTGTTTTATTTTAGGGCCTGATCTCTGTTTAAGTATTTGAGGCAATTGTAATGGTAGGTGTTCAACACAGCAAAGAGCTAGGTGCTGCAGCAAGCACTAAGTTGCTAATGTCACAAATGATCAATATCCTTGCAAGTTCAATACCTGTGTGCGAAATCCTTGTTTTGTGGTTATAGGGATTGATGGTTATCCTTTCTGTTGCACTAAAGAAATTATGAAGAACAAGGTGGGGCTTCTCATCTTCAAAGAGTCCAGCTGAATGTCAGCTATTGTCCCCTACAAAAGATGGTAGGAAATCGAATCCCTAATACTGATCTTACTGTTTTTATCCAAGTAAAACTCTGCTTGGGAATACAGTGCAGAGACTGAGAGGGGGAAAGGGCCTGCTGCATCCAATGAGTTATGCCGAGGTTGTTAAACTGTAGTGAAGTAGAATCTTAGTATCTTCTTTATGGTCAGTTTTGAACAATCTCTATACTTTTAGCCTGACCACATGACTCAGCCCCTCTCATCCTCTTACTCTGACCCCTCAGGTACCTCTTCTTTAAAAAGATCTATGGAATATGCAGTATTCGCTATCCTTAGGACAGCACAGTCCCTGCATGTTACATCTCTTGGTACTGCATGGAGAAGCACTGTAGGCAATTAGAAGTCTTTTGTCTGAATTTTGTCACCCCTTGAAAAAAACATCAAGGTGGATACCTAGCCTTATATCTTCTATGAATAATAATAAACAGCTTCCGCTAGAAACAGACATCTTTGTGGTTTCTAAAAATACCATTTTCAAATATTTATAAAAAATAAAAAGAACGTAAGCACCGTGACAGCATCCTTTGTCCTGCAGGTTTGGCTGCTGGGGCGCAGGGCTGACTTAGAGGTAACGCAGCCAGGGCTGACCCCCCCTTCCTGTGGGAGCTGCTCCAAGCTGAGGTTCCGCTTGGCCCCAGCCTGAGCTATGGTCCCCACCATCGCAGCCTGCGCCTGCCCAGGGACCCCACTGATCCAGACCCTGACCCATAGGCCGACCTCGTGCCTGCCCATCACGACGGGTGTGTTTGGGGATCACTGGGCTGCGTCTGGCCCTGGCTACCCTCACCAGACCTGATCCTGACCCTGACTCTCTGGCCTGCACTTCCAGCTTGGCCTCGGACCTGCCGCATCACCACAGAGGTGCCCGAGGCCCAGGGCTGGGGCTGCCCCCAGCTGCCCCCAGCCTGGCCCGCTCCCTGGCTAGGGGCGGTGGGGTGGACCGAGGGCTGACGAGGCCCTGCCCTGGGGAGCCCCCGCCACTCCCAGCACCCCAACCCTTAGGGAGCAGACGATCCTTGTTGCTCCCCGACAAGGAATGGCAGATATTTCACCTTCCTTTGGCAACAGGACAAAGATTAGTAAGAAATAAAACAGAGCATACATGCTATGGGGAAATCCTGCTTTGATAAGATTTTTATCTCTGGATAATTATCTTTTTGCCAAAAATTTTCTCAAGGAAATAAAAATAACTCCTTAATAAAAATCTAATGAGTATTTTCAGATTATAGTTTCAGAAATAAAATATATGTCCATTCATATCTATGTCAATAACTAGGATGCCTACTCCTGCATCACAGAGATATCAGATGTAAAGAGGGAAGCGTCTTTTTAAGCTCCTGTTAAGACATCAGCATCTTTTCACTTGATGTTTAGATATTATGTGTGGAAACTACACAACTGAAGAGAAGGATTGTTAGAACAAGCTGGTAATAGTGAACAGGTACAGACAAAAGAGACACAGAAAAAAAATGGCTGTTTCAGAACAAATGTTTTAATGGAATTTCCTACTTTGATCTACTTTTAAAGGGGACCTTTTTCAGAGTCTATATCACCTGAAAATCAGGTTCATTTAGAGTATCTAATGGTGCCCTCCCGTCCTCCCAAACTGAGAGATGCATCAGCAGAAGTTTTTCTAAAAATCTTGCTTAGTATATTTTCTGTTCCTGAGTCCAGTAGCCTGGTTCAGAGCTCTGGTACATCTTTATGAAATCTGTCCCTCAATTTCGTGGGCTTTTAATTTGTAAGCAGATGCCAGACAGAGCAAAAAGACCATAAGCCTTTCGCTCACTGAGAGGAAGCCATTTTGCTATCACTCAGTACAAAGGACAAGCAGAGAAGCCAGTGCAAACCTTGCTGGAAAATATATGGCAGGACAGGGCCCACAGGCAGGCTAAAGTGAAAATTTGTGTTGTTCCTAAGATGTGCCCCCCCCCATCCCCCCAAATCATTATTGCTTTAACTTTGGAGATGCACTTTGGAATATATTGGAAACACTGACCAATTCAAAAGCGTTGCTTTTCTAATAACTGTGAGATGAAAAACTAACCAAATCTATATAAAATTATTAAGATCATTCTTGTCTGGAATAGTAGATGCCAAAGAAAAACAGTCAGAAAGGTTGATTTCCAGAAATACTAGCAAAAAGATATCATATTTAGAAGCTGGTCTCTGTTAAAAAGTTGGAAATAAAAGTACCGTTTTGAACTGAGTACAGCTTTTCCCAAGCTTCTGACAGACATGACTGGCTTATTATTGCAGCACAGCTATTATTTAGAGGCTTAATAAAGGCTGTTCTATCTAATATATTCTACAGTCAAGTTTCATGATAAACAGAAGCAGATATAGATGGGGCTCTAAATGATGGACACTGGGTTCAGTGTCTCACAGGTCAGACTGTGTGGTAACATCCCCTGGGGAGTGGGCTGAATATTTACCTGTTTGCAAGACTGCCTGCGTGTCTCACCACAGCCAATGTAGAAATGTAGATGCACAGTGCTTTTGCCTGTGGGTGGATCACTGTCAGACTGATGAATTGTCAGTTAACACAGGGCCCCTAATTTTTCCTGATGTAGTGAAGGGAGAGCTTTGCTGGCATGCCAGCCTCCCTCTCTGGTGATTCAGACTCACATCTTCATACCGGTGGGCAAACCTCCCATGCTTCTGTTTTGAGTTTAGAGACCCATCAGACTATTTTGAATTGGTGAAATTTTTCTGCTTGCAATTTAAACACATTTGTTTGCTTTTCCCTCAAGGGAGGTTCAATGTGAAATAGAACATGTTCTTTTTCTAGCTAAATAGAAACATATTCCTGGTAGTGTTGAACGAAGGACATACCCAAAAGATAAGCAGGTACAAGTGGTCCTTTTGTGCACACACACAGAGACACACTCAGCAGGCCTCCTCAGGGTTGGAGTCAGATGGAGTGGAGATTGGCAGGAGGAAAGGGAATGAGACTTTGGATAGCTGTTAGTTTATCATGTGAACTTTGAGCAGGAGAGCTATATAGGGTATTTACATTGGGGAATTACCATTTCTTTGGCCTGCTCCCTCCTCCTCCTTCCCACAGTGAGTGATTCTTTTCTCCCTTTCTCCACTTGTTTGCTTCATACGCTTGAAGTATTTCTCATTTGGTCGCATGTCCATCAGATGACCTTTTTATGTGAGTTAAGAGCTGCATCAAAATCTCTGCATAGTCTTTGCTTTCATACAGTTGCATGGCATGTAGGTAGCATCCATTAATATTTTAAACATGTTGAAAGGAAGTCTATGCTGGAGCCAGATCCCATGGCTTGGCTGGTTTCAGTGCATATAGAGCATTTCACTACATTTATCCTCTGTTTCTGTTTTTCCAATGAGAAATATGAACCCAGTAATTTTAACAACCTGTCTTAAAGGATCATCTCTGACATCCCAGAGCACACCTACACAGTGGGACTATTCCATGGGGAGGCAGCAATGCTGAAGGAGCCCTGATGGGGACAGTGGATGATAAATTTCTACAGCTGCACTGTAATATAAATTCAGGAAAGGAAAGTTAAATGCACTTCTGTCCTGTTTCTGCAGAGGTACCTCATCACAGAGCAAGGGGAAAATAACCTAAATTCTTCTTGGCTCCAGTACATGTGGGCTTTAAAGGCGCTGCTTAGTTCCACATGCCTAGTGATTAAAAAGACGGCAAGACTTCAGAGAAGCAAAAAAATGGCTGGGAAGAGCAATACCCAGGGGAAAATGAAGGCGATAACATATAAGCTTCTAAAAGAATGAGAAATATTTAAACACAAAGAGTGAGACAGGTTTATTAATATAATACGTGAGATAGAATTAAGATTAACAGGAAAAGATAAGAGGAGAAAATTTAGGTTGGGATTAGGGAAAACTTCATGAGATTGAGCACACTCTGTTGTTTAATAATTAGATTGGCAAGTGCAGTAGTGGAAACCCTGTCATTTGGGAGGTCTAAAATGAGACAAGGAAAACCACTATCAGCATGCAGTAGGGAAGATTCTTCCACTGCTGGGAGGTGGAATGAAACATTAATTAGGATGTTCATCTATGCTATTTTAATTGGCGAAGTGCCAGCAAAATCAGTGGAAGGTGGAGGCCAATGCCTTATTTTCATCAAAAGGAAAAGGAGTTAGGCCCATTAGCCAGTAGTGATGTCCCTGGTACAAATGATGGTGAATTCAGTCTATGGTAGCTTGATGAAATATTTTGTGTCACTGTAAGTGATATTCAGAGGGAAAATTTTACTATTATAATCTTATTGCTATCCTTAAAAATTTCAGATTTTTATAAGCCTTTGTACTCTAGCACTTGCTTCACAAACTACTGACAAAAGAGCAGAATATTCTCAGAATCTGAGAATGATTTATGTTGGAAGGGACCTCTGGAGGTCATCTTGTCCAAGTCCCCGCTAAAAGCAGATCTGTCTTTGAAGTTAGAGCAGGTTGCTCAGGTTCATATCCAGCCAAATCTACAATATTTCCAAGGATGAAGTTTTTAATATTTCTTTGGGCATCTTGTTCCAGTGTTTGATCTCCTTCACTGTGAATTTCTTTTTCTGGAATCAAATCAGATTTTCCCTTGCTATCTCTATTCTCCTGTGCTATTAAGCTGCCCCTTGAAATGACAACATAACTATAGGAATTATAAAGTAATTATAAAGCAAAAGTTACAACACAATAAGAACAGATTAAGGCACATTTTAAGATCAGCAAGTCTTTATGAGAATTGGCTCCTCCCAAGATCTTTCAGCCATTCTAAGAGTGAAAACTGGACTGAAAGAAGCATTTTTCTAGAATGAAAACTACTTTCTGTCTGACTATAGATCTGTAATCATGTGTGACATTTCCTTTAATGGCTTTCTCTGACACCAAGCACAGAGCAGTGAATTAAAACCCCAAAGTAACATACCAGTGAACAAATCTTTGAACAGTATTGAACTAGTAATACATACCTAAACATTAAGTGAAAATAAATGTAGAAAAAATGGTGTATTTAACATTACTGTGAAGGTAGAACAGTGTTCCATGGTGACATTCAGGTAGCAAGCTTCATCAATTTGTAAGTTACATTGATTGATTACAATAAAAAAATGAAATGAGACAGAAAGTGTGCACTAAAGAGTGGTAATGATTATGAAATTTCCTACTGAGACAAGCCCTATTTCTTGGCAAGCTGGCCTCGGTTAAATTGGTCTGTGGACAACCTAAACAACGAGAAGCACCCAGACAAATGTCAATATTTGAAGTGAGGGAACAACAGGCATTTTGGATAGCAAGCACATTTTCTTTGGATCACCTACTTTTTTAGCTTAATGTTGTCCTGGAAGAAATTTCAACAATATATATTTTAAGTGAGTATGTACGTGTCAGGATAGGAGCACAGGTCTGTCAGAAGGATCATCCAGCAGTTTAGAACAAGTTCTGTATCTTTTCTACAGTCTGAAAACAGAAACATCCTAAAAACAGACCATTGCTTTTTTTAAAAAACAAAAACAAAACCAAAAACCTTTCTTTTGTGGTTGTTCTGCCAAGTTTGTATTGAAATAGTGTGTTTATTCTTTCTAAACTATCCCATGACATTTCTATGTGAGCTGTAATACAAAAGGTTTTGAACACCTTGATGTAGCCTCCAGTACCCATGTCTATGCCTCAGAACTTTTCAGGGACACAGTTCATATATTATTGCTATCTTTTTCTTTACTTTAGTTTGCAGTGAGACAATCCTGGGAGCTAGGACAGATAACTGTCTCAGGGGTGCTTACATGGAACAACTCTGGGATTAATATATGGAGATCTCACTGGGAAAGTCTTTGTCATTTTAGTAAGGAATAAAGGAGCATTCATACACACCACTTACTGACGTTCCCCAAATTCAGTGACTGAATTCAGTTTCTGTTATTATCAGTTTGTGGACTTAATAAAACTTTCACTGCCTAATGACTCTGCATGTAGTCAAACATGGATATTGTGCTATATAGAATTCCTCGTAAAATTTTCTGTTGGTTACTATTACCAACTTGTCTGTCAGCTTGAACACCTGCTGTTTGGGGAAGCAACTGCCAGTTCTGACATCTGAATGCAATCCGGAAAATTATAACCATGCATCACTCAAAACATCCTTTTCAAAGACACAGTCCAAGCATCATAATTTCCTTGGTTGGTCGCCTGCTAGTATCATTTGTACTAAGATCTTGGAGATAAGTAGAAAAAGTTTCCAGATGCACAGCCATATTATCCTAACTCTCAGATCATAAGGAAAAGCATTACAACTTGGGGGCAGGGGAATATTCAATTTTTGGAGCTCCTATATGATTACAGAGGAAGGACTAACAAAGTCTTGCTTTATAGGAAATTTTGTCTGTATGTTGTGTAGAATAAGGCAGATTGATTGCTTTTATATTAAGCATCCAGTTAAAATTTTGAATGACAATTCTCAAAACACATTTTGTAATATTTGCCCAGGTTTGTATGGAAAGAAGAGAAAATTCTCAAAGGGCTTTTTTAATTTTAAGAAATTTTAGATTATTTGGTTTTTTTACGTTTTCTTTCTCTTGAAGGCCACGTGGAGAACCCATTGGTTTTAATAGACCATTGGGACAACACCTAAATAAGTACACTAAAGCAACGTGATCCATGTTGACAGTAGAAGCTAGCAGCATGGATTTACTTAGTAAGGGTAGCAAGAAAGGCTTTAGCGCTCCTTTTAAACGTGTGGCTCATGGTCCTCCATCATGTGACATGGCAATGAAGTTAAATAGCTTTCTCTTTCAATCCAACAGAGCAGTACTTTGCATGTGAATTTTCCTACCCTGCCTGAAAAACACCCATGTCACAAAGCTTCCGTGTTTCTGCTAAGTAAAGTAATGGAGATAGCTTTGTACAATGACAAGAGGAATAAGGTTTAGAGGATTGGTTTTGAGCAACAAGGAAAAACCGCCTTATTTGTAAACATATAAGGAAAAAGCTCATGTTCTTAATCCTGCCTGTTCTTACGCGATAGGGAATTTTTGGTGGACAGAGAAATCACCCATCTTGGTTGAAGCTTGAAAATATTTTCATGCTGGTTTTAAGACTTCATTGTTATAAGTTGATGCAGTTCTGCCCAACTTGTTAAATACAGACTTAACAAACAATACTGCTGAAGCATTTGTCAAATCTTACCTCACAACAAAGTGAACTTGGATAGATGAAGAGCAGGAGAAAGGCTGTGACTGATTCAAACTGCAGGTTTCTAGTCCCAAAGTCACGACTGAATAAACGACTTGGCGAACATCACAATCTATGCTGCTGAACAACCTTTCTTTTCACTAGCACCTATAGCACAGCAATCTACTGAATGAGGAGTCTGCTCCTCTCCTTTGGATCTCTTGATAATATATATATTCAAATAAGTCTGAAGGCTCATAAGCTTTGGTACTATTGGTCACCACAACCATAAAATACAGAGATGCACAGTAGATGAAGATGGACAAATGAGGTTTGGTTCACTGGATCCCTGGTACATGGCTGGGTACTCCAATTATACCAGCATCGAGTTAATTCACCTTAAGTGAATTGAATAACCTAAATAGCAACTCAACATCCTAACTTAGGTGACTAATCCTGAATCTTCGGCTTCCTGGGCAAACTGAACATTGATGTCATTCTCCTGAAATTAATGGCCTCAATTATTCAGGGTGGCTGCTGGCCCAGTGATTCAGCTGGATTTGATCTGAAATGTCTGTGAAAATTAAGTTCTCAAAAAGCATTTATTTTAAGATAGACATCATTATGTCACCTAGTAAAACTAAAAAATAGCACCCACACATCTCTGCAATAAATAACAATGAGATCTTCCTTTCAAGCCATCTCATTGTAAGAAAAACTTCCAGCCAGGAAAGGCAGGAAATACTTGACCAGAAAGATATATCTTATGCTGAAGTCTGGGAGCCTCTTTCCAAGTGGAATCAATTCCACTGCTCAAACCTTTCAGCTAATCAAGAGTGAATATCTAAGCTCAATCATCAGGAGTGAGCAAAGGCAATTTAACATGTACTGTAATAAGTAATAATCACCCACTACCATGAAAAATTCAATTCAGAAGGTTTTAATTTGATCTATAATGTTTCCCAGCTGCCCATTACATTGAAACCCCTCCAGCATTTCATGGAAGAATGTTTTCTCTTGTTCATATTGAATAAAATTCTCTACAATTAAAAAAATAATAATCTTTTTCTGAAAATACTCTGCCTGAGGGACTTTTTTTTAAACACAAATTATGGATTTCACAGAAGCAAAGTTCATAGCAATAATTTCCCACCCCCCAACCTAGAGAATTTTTACATTTTTATTCTTTCACTGAGACTGAGAGGGCACAGGTTCAGCAAACTAACTTTGTTATGCTTTTCAACGACTGCAGAAAAAAAAAGGTAAAAATCCAGGACAGGTTAAATGTTGGTTCTCAAGTAGAAGAGAAACAAGATAATAAAATACCTCAGACTAAACATTTACACACTGTCTGCTTGGGCTGGAGTGTACGGACATTTGAGTTCTTTGGATTTCTGGTGGAGTCTTAAGCTATAGCAAAGCGTTTAGCTGAACTGCCAACAGCACCAGTTTACCCAGGAGGCTGCAGGCATCCTTCCATCATTTCAAGATTCAGATTGTCTGAACAAATAGAAAAAATGTGGAAAAGAAGCTGAAGAATGTCAACGCAGCAAAGAGAACGAAGTTGGCCTTTGTGCTTGCTGGACACCAATACAGCATATTTCCCATCACACCTACTACACAGACTGAGCAACATGCTTTTCCTGTGAAATGCATGTTCATCTGCTAAACAATTTGGTCTGAGACATCTGGGTTTGGAGGTTACAATGGCTATCAGAAGGGTCTAATATATGTCAAATGGCTAGATTGCTTCCTCACATTTTAGCTGGACTAACAGCAAAATAATTTTAACGACATGGAGTATCCATCTGAATTTCATGCTACACACTAAGTTGGCTTTTTTTCAGGAGACCTAAACAACATCAGGGACTTAAAAAGACATAAAGCTCTATTGCCTACTGAAAGCTAGTTCCAGACTTCCTAGCAACATATGCAAAATCAAATTTTGTTGTCCTGATGATGGAAGGGAGGAACAAAGCCCAAAATTCCTTTTCTGTCCTCAGCCCAGATGTGGCAAAATTCAACGCTGCATCAGCAGTAGAGCAGCTCCCCTCTTCACCCTCCCTCCCCAGCCAGCTCTAGAGGTGTTCCTCCAGCTTCCAGAGACAACGCCAGCCCAGGGGTCAGGAGAAGGAGAGAGATTAGCCATAGGAATTGCCGATATTCTCCTCAACAGGGTGCCTACTGGGCTCCCCCCTGACAGCGGAGGTGGGTGGGGAGCGGATGTGGGAGGCAAGCAGCTCTGCCCGGCCCTGGTCTCCCTTCCCTGGGGTTGTGCCTTCGCTTGGGCTTAGTGTCCTGAGCTGTTTGGGGAAAACTGCTTGGGGGTACAGGTCTGCTTCTATTGCTGAACCAGACCTAGGCTGAGATGGATGTAGAACCCTGGGGTGTCTTATCTCAACCTGAAGTCAAGATTTTGCTGTACATGGCATCATTTAGCTGTAAATACCAGCTTCGTCAGTGTGGAAAGTTTGCTGTGTCCATTGGAACAGATCTACTGACCAACAGGGCTTGCGAGCTGGATGTTTATACAGGGGCTGCCAAGTGTTACCTCAAAAATGCGGTAAGTAGATAAAGAAAAATTGCCAGAAAAAGACTAATAACATAGGTGGGTCTACATTGTCCAAACCCCCTTATTACCTTGCTGTAAATAATGAAAACCAATGCACTTCCATGAGGCGGTTGGACAAACGGGAGTTTTCATAGGCTGAATAGAGAGCTGTTTATGCTGCCTGAGAGGTACTGCACGGAAATCACGAGTGGATAGAAGAGAATACAGACAAGACAGAGTTTACCAAGAGGCATCTTAGCTCTAGGACCTCTTACAATAGTAGTTGCAAATTAAACTGTGGGTGGTTGGATACCTCATTTTCCTTACAGAATACTGAGGGATAATATAGAAAACCATCGAGACACTGTGTGCCCTAGTGTCAATAAGTGAGTGTTACAACCCTTTCTCTGTGGACGAGGCGTGATGGGGAATAAGAGTACTGGCTGACACAGAGTGCTCCTTGGCTTGAACTTGATGGATCCTCCCCATGCCTATTTCTCTTTCTGGGTAGCTATTTATTTTGCATAGAATAGCTCTTACTGGTAAAAATAATTCTAATTTCCTTGTAATAGGTGTAATGTGAAACAAAATCCTAATTTTTTGACATTTTGGTGAAACGTTTCAGTTGCTTTTGTCACATACTGAACGTGCTTGGCAACAAGCTGAATGTAGGATCAAAAAAACATTCAGCTACTAACCTTCCCCCCACAATTCTTATTTTTAGTATGAGTTTTAAATATGGTATGTACCGACCAAATTGTATTCTTATATTCCCCCTGAATTTTCACTTATATATACTATTACTCTTTCTGTCCTCTCCTAACCCATTTTGAAATGTTATTGTTTGCCATTTTATAGCTGCTGTGTTTCACCAGAGAATTGGCTGCATTTCAGTTGTGGTTACTAGTTACATCTAGTTTATCAGTCTCTGAAGCACTATGGGAAGAAAGGTGTTAAAAGGAATAAAAATTACTATTATTATTTTTGGTGAATAGAACTTTCATGACATTTTAATGAGAATCACACTATAAAAACGACTGGGAGATTTAAAAGTTTAATGAAGTCCATTCACCATTTCTGTCCACATTGAAAAAAATGGAAACATTCATTTTATGAGAATGTTTGCTGCCTCTGTACATCAGGCCCAAGAGATGCACAGTTGCAGCTAAGAAAGGTGTTAGCTACTAAAAAGTAAGTTGGATCTTGAAAACCTGACATCCCTGACGAATAAGCCACTGTTTCAGTCTTCAGCCACACCAGCAACTTAAATATATGCAATACAGAGCCCCTAAGCAACAATGTCAGAGGTCAAAACATAAGAAAAATGAGTCAAATTCAGCACAAAAAACCCAAGAAGTTTTGACAAAAGAACCCACACTTTCCACATCTCTGCTGCTAAAACTTTTGCTTCCTACAGCTTCCTCCGGACTACAGCAAAGACCATTTCAAAGAACTGACAATATAGCCCCAAAAGGAGGTGCCCAGAGAAAGTTTAGATGCTAACAAGTTATCAAATTCGCTGATAAATCCAAAACTACTGCCATTGGACAGCTGACCTCCCAGCAGTAGGAACAGTAATCCCCTTTGCCCCACCAACTAGTTTAAACTCCTACCTGCTTTGGATCATATTTGCTGTTAAAAGCAATGCCATTTTCAGAATTGACTCATGGGCTATGTCAGCTGTCCAGCTGATACATCCTTTTTCAGCCTGTGCTGCTGACTGTTCCTTGACTGCCCCTGCTGGGGGCAGGGGACCACTGTATCTCACCTCCTTGGCCAGGGAACTCCCTGCTGCTGTTTTCCAGCAGTGCATTCGCCAGTGCTAGTGAACCTGGCAGTAGTCACAAGTACTTTAGTACTCTGAAAGCTTGCACTTTGTTAGCTAAATGTAGGGAAGATACATGAACTCAGCTGGCCTGGATTTATCACTCATCAAAATTCTTACTAATGATTAGGTAAGTCTGTGTTAGCTTGAATCTTGCTCTCCATGATGCATCCATACCATCAGAAACAACCCTACTAGCCCTTAGGTAATCAACATTATAATGATTATCTCATTGCAAACGTACAGACTGTTTTAGCACATATCAGTGGGTAGTGACAGCAAATTACAGTAGCGTGAATGGAGGTGATGCTTGAACAGATGCCACTGGCTTCTTAATCTGCAGTTAAACTGTTGTCATTTTGATGCTAACAGCAGCATCTTTGCCATCATCTTTCAACCCAAAACTTCAGAATAAGCTGACACGCTTTGGTTCCTAGGCTAAATTTTTGTTAGAGGTGTCTGGTGTCTTTTGGGAAATAGAAACTAGTAGCTTAGTAACCAGTGCTCTTATGGATTTAGGAGAGATGATAAAGTTTTACAAGCCAATAAAGAAGTTACAGCAGTCCTAGTATGTTTTACAGGATGTAGCAGTAGGGTTTAAAACAAGCCACATGCAAACTTACAACTTAAAGATCTTTACTTTTGGAGATCTGATGCCTTTCTGAACCTCTCCAAACTTTTTGGCCTGGGGAAAAAGTGGAAGCTGCCTGAAGCTTCCAACACACTCCAAGCTCAGCAGTTCTGGACACAGGCACCCAAACTCAGGGTGTGTGAGGACACTGATTTTTCTAGTCTGGAGTATCAGACTAGAATTTTTTAGAGTCTGTAAAAATTATATTGATGAAAAAGCCTCAGCGTTCTTCCTGCCTGAACTATATTACCTTGCACTAATTGTTTCCTGAACAGGAAGGGTAATCTTTTCATTAAGAATTAATTCACTCATACATGTCCCACAGTTTTAGTAAGAAAATCCATGAAGTTTTCACCACTTGGCTATCACAATCTTGAGCTGCTACTCCTCTACATTGCTCTAATTTCATTGTCAGGGAAATTTCAAATTAAAAAAGGAGAGGCATAACAGTGCAAAAGAACATTTACAGGGTCAGCATTATAGGTTTTGAGACCATTGTAAATAAGACCACTTTTTATACGCATACTGATGCCAAGCCATGCCTCCAGCTGGACACATATAAAACTTAATTCAGTCGTCTTCTTGCAAGCCCAGAAATGAACAAATTTGGGGGGTTTTGCCTGGTTTTGTAATATAAAAGTGTTGTCTATAAGTCTGTCTGCCCAGCTCAATCACTTGAGTTTTGTGACTGATTTCAATGAAGTTTTGAAGAGAGGTAGGTAAGGAAGTTCCTTCAACTGGTGTCAAATGCTGTTGGGTAGAAGAGATACTGAGAGAATGCAGGCAGAACTTGTCCCTTATAAATACCATTTAACTGTAGCAACCTTGCCAAAAAGTACATACATACTCACTGGTAATATATATAGCCCCAGACTGATCACGGCAATGCTGTCTCTTTCCAAGGTAAACATCAGAGATAACATGGGCAGAGCTGAGGTTACTGTGGGGAATTTTAAGAGATAAAGAATGCAAATGCATAGAAATGCTGTTCATGAAACATTTATTAATTATGAGGTCCTCATTAAAAGAGTAGTTCACAGATCTAAGGTCAGCATCTGAACGTGGCCCAGGTTACTTTTCTACTACTGATCTCCCCCTTTGCCTGCCACTCTGGGTCTAATTTTGGATTATTACAGAGGACATCATATTGTTTCAGATTAGAGAAACACAGATGGAGTTGTAATGCACACAGGCCTCTGGCAAAACACCTGCGGAAATTTATCTTGTTTTTATTACTCCTCTTGCAGGTTTTACTACATCTGTCTGCTTGTGAAAGAAGAAAGAACACCAAGGCTTTGGTATTATTTAAATAGCACTATTTTTTGCAAATTTACATGCATATTTATGGGTAAGACATAAAGCCCTAAACTCTCCCATACTGTATACTCACACACCACATAACAAAGTCCTGTATCAGCTAGATAAAACAAGCTACATCACGCTATCATGGATTTTATAGCCTTCATGTGCTGGATGGATGCCAGTGTGTGTAATTCCATTGTGTCACCATACACTTTCTCATAGCTAAAATTTACTCTTCACTTTTATTCCCAAAGTTATGTGTGATACTGCACTGCTACACACCTGGGTGCTGAGCCCTACATGTACTACCAGCTCTGTCTGGAAATAAAGCACAGCCACATCCAGGTGGTGACACTACGTGACACAGTCCAGAATTTTCCGATAATGTAACTTTATCAGGCCTGTGTCTATAATCTGCTCAGTATTTTAAACATTTTCAATCTTTCAAGATCTCAATTCAAAACCAACTTAAATGCAATCTGACAGAAAGTTCTGTTGCTTCTTTCTTCTCTTTTGTCTTCATGAGAAAGAAACACACTTGTCGAAGGAGAAAAAGAATAACATTTACTCCTAGATGTCTGATAAGTTAAAAATCCAATACTTTATACCTATTCACAGGACTGCCTGATGGAGTGGGTGGCGTTCTGGCCTGCCACCGTAGGAGAGGTGCTTCCTTCTCTTCCTTAAATGATATCATACGTTAAAATCACCTCCTCAAAATTTATGCAGACAAGCAAAAGAACATTTCAAATAAGATAGGGAAAAAAAGCATCATTTACACTTTCCTCTTGTGTCTCAGACATCCGTAAGCTGCATTCATGATCCTAACGCATCTGGCTTTATGGGAAGACATATGTTTTAAAAGCATTGACCTTAGTGATTTTAAAATTCTGCCAAATATTTCAAAGCATTCCCCCCCCCCCCCCCAAATCATTTGGAAGAAAGTGAACAGTGGTTTGGTACAGCAGAGCAGCCTGCATTTGGGATTGGTCACTGGGTAAAGCTCAGTTATTTTCTGGATACCACTACAGGAACTGCCTCAATTCGGGACAAGATCATTGCAAATTTTGTGTATATAGCAGAGATTGTCCTAGGGATTATTGTTAGAAGTGATGCAAACAGTGTAGGCTAAGAAAGAAACACTGAGAAACTGGATGAGCCTTTTACCAAGCAGCCAACCTGGTTTTGTAATTTTCTAAAATAACATGTTCTCCAGACTGCACCCATGTAAGAGGTGTACGAAAAATTCTTACAAGTATTGAGCCTGGCACATACTGCTGCTTTTTCTGCTTGAAAGGTATTTGCAGAAAGGATGCCATCTTCCTGAACTTACCTATTACTTACTGAGTCTCAGTTTGTCATTTTTTTTGTGCTGCTGTCTATTGCAAGCATACACCATTTTATTTCTTTGGACAGAGCATTATGGTCATGGGATAAACTTAAAACTCAGTTTAAGCTTCCTGGCTAAAATTTCTAAATCCATTTCCTGTGAATAAATTTTTTGTTCTTTTCAAAAGAAGTTAATTTACTAAAATATTCCTGGCAAGTGGGCCCCAAATGTACTAAACACTTCGAAAAGCAAATCTGCTTTAAAAATTCCAAAGACTTTTGGAAAGGTATTTTCTAGAATCAGTCTGTATGACTAGTGGTACTTAAGTTTACAGGTTGTTTCTATTGCCTTCCTATCTGTGTGACTAATTATTAAACTCTGGTATGCCTGAACATGTTCACTTGCTCTGAAGTCTTCTGAAAAAGGAAAATCTAAATTAACTGTACAAGGAGCTGAACTGTGTTTTTTCTGGTAATGGATAAGAAAGGTTAGATTCACTGTGGAAACACTAAGCTGGCCATGGAGATTCCCATTTAAAATATGGAAGCATATGAAGAAATTGTATTTCATGCCCAAGGAGGCTGTGGGTTCTCTGTCTTTGGAGGTATTTAGAACTGGACCAGATAAGGCCATGAGCAACCTGAAATAACTTTAAAATTGGCCCTGCTCTACAAGTCCCTTCTAACCCCAAATTATTTTATGATTCTTTGATTTTACATCTTATTTTCACACACGTGCATAAACCTGCGACCTTCAAAGGGAAGTGAGAGACATTTCCATCAAACTAATACTTCAGGTTATCAAATTATTGAGACCTTTTCCATTTTGTGAGAGAATAGCATATTTATTTTTCTACTAAGTTCAGGATAATTCCTGTGGAAAAAAGTAGTGAGGATGCATATATCCATGTGCATGCACAAAGGAAGTATCCATCAGGTCACCTTTCTGTCCACAACCCACAGAGCAGCTGTGCTCCACTGAGACAATATGTGAAAAGAAAGACATATTTTGCCTTTTAGGCAGTGTTTGGGGAGAGTGTTTGGGGGATTAGAATTATTGGCTGTGGAATTCTTTATGGGAGAGCAGACCAAGTCCTAAGCTCATGTAGGTCAAAGGAATAAAAAGGCCACTTCTTCATCAGGGTTTTCTTCAAAACCAAACCAAAACAAAAGAAAACAAAACAAAACTGTCCTTTTGCCTCCCATATATCAATGATGGCCATCTCAGCTATCTGCAGGGGGGGAAAGTACTGCTTACTAGTACTTCACATACTTCAAAACACTTGCTAAAAACATTAGTTCTTAAACATTAGCATACGTTTACAGTGAATCATAAACTCTGTTTTCACCCTGTTTTATAAACCAGATTTTTCTTTGAAGTTATTAGCACTTTTGTCATAATAAACTTACAATACTTTGCTATTCTTATTTGTTGACACATTAAAAAATAAACACACAAGCCAGAACTAATGAAAAATCCAACAAAAATATAAATAGGAATATGGTTTTCAGAAACTTCTTCCATTATTTATAGAAAATAATTCTGTATGCATCTGGTCAGATGAAAACAGTGCTGGTGGTCTTGGACTCCCCATTGCCTACCTCGAAGTACAAATAATAACAAGAGAAACTGATAAGCACCTATTCACAAAGAAATGGCTCAAAACCAACCAGAGTTGTGGCAGATGGCTTGCACATTTCAGGGGAAGCACAATGTGTGATTGCAATTTGGAAAGTCCTGCATGGGACTGGATGCGTGCTGGTGTGTGCAAAGCAGTGAGGCAAAGGGATTCAGACAAAATCACTTTATCTCTGACTTCCCTGGTGGTTGGTAGCATGTGTGTGGTATTCAGTAGAACATTAGCAATCAGTCCAGGCTGCAAAGCTTTTTGATGCCCTAAAGCAGTGCTTTGGAAACCCTGGGAAGAAGGTTTGCTTATGCATCTGTTCAGTTCATGGTTGTGACAGGAATCAGTTATTTTTGCCATACCTGTGGACAGCAGTTATTTTCATTGTAGTTTATTTACTAAGTGGAAAGGGGATCTTTTCTCAGACATTATTCAGAGCAACTTTCTAAATTTTTCCAGACAAGCGCTCTGCCTGTCTTGATATCTGGACATTTTAGCTTCTGTTTTAGGTTACAAGCATTTCAGTACATTGCTTATAACACCAGTATCATTACCATATGAGTAGTTCTTCATAAACAGAAAAAAGAACTTATGTTCCAAGGTGAAGAACTAAAATGCAGACCCCATAACACACACACACGCCTCTGAATAGAAGGCACAAATATTTTTCATAAAGCATTATCAGGATTTGGAACTTCAGTCAAACATTTCTGAAGACAGGCCAGCTTTTATGATTCATATTGGACATTCCTCATCAAAAGCTAGGAAAGCTTCTTCTCTTCCCTTTGCTTCTTTTTGTTCTTTGCCCTTAATCTGTTCTCTCCCAGTATGACTCTTCGTGAACTATGGATCAGACCTGTCTAGATCACAGGGTGCATAATATAGGAGAGCCAATATAACTGAAACATGCTGGAATTTCTCCTGTTTTGCAAGCTCTGTAACAGAGTCTGCAAATGTTTAGCTGTAGTTTCAGACCAACTTTACTTCCTTTTTCCTTCCATCACGTATCTCCTGTGGGACAGAACATCATCTTTCATAATAATGGTATGTTTTCCTCTGTGAGCATCTTATAGTATGCTGTAAGCGGGATGACACAACTCAGAGTGTGCTGACAATTAGCCTGTGTGAAGAAGAACATCACGCAGAGAAAATCAGGAGAGTCAGAGGTTGAGAGGGTAGTCCTGTGAGCAATCACACCTTCACAAAGATTTTTGTTTTGCTTTTGAAAGGAAACACATCTGATTTTTAAACTCCTGAAGCAGAACTCATTGGCTACTTTCACAAATTGGACGCAGAATTCCCGGGTGATTTGCGGTGAATTATATAGGCTTTGCCATTTTTAGGATATGGGAAGATTTTATATGTCATAATCAGGCAACTGGCATTCACATGTATAAGCTAGCTGAAGCAGACCTTATATGCACTCTTCCTGATTATTTAAACCTGTCAAGCTGCAGGCTTTCTTGACCACATTAGAGTTTTAGAGTGTCTGCGGTCAGAAGACAAATGGTCAGAAGACCTTGTCCTTAGCTTGATTTACAAGGACATTTTACACTATTCCAGTACTAAAGTGGGGTTTAAGAGTGATCTACATCCACTTTAAGACCAGACAAATGTACTGCCAACTTTAAATGCTAATGAAAATCAAGGCATTCATATTTCTGTGTCCCATTTCCCTAGTAGATGCTAAATATTGTTTCCTTTGTCTCCTATCTTCTTACAACTGGGACTGTGCTTCATTGTATGTTTTGCAGCACTGAATGCAGGAAAGCCATTAGCTTGGTTTGATGTGTGAGATGGTGTGATAACAAGAAAGAACACAAAACTACAAGAGAAAGACAATTCCTTTTTAAAGACCCATTTGGAATCAGTGATCCTATTGTCCTTCCAGTCTGAGTTAATAATGTATAAAAAAGGTTTAAAATCATAAACGGCTCCTAAGCACGTTTTTGTAACTTGTGCTCTGAATCATCCCTGGATGCCAGCCAACACTGCTGAATCTCCCTGCTCCTGCGAGATGCCTTGCCTTCCCTGCATCTCCTCAGGACTGACAGAGCATGGGAGGACAGTTCGAGGCCAGACCCCCCCTGCCCTCTTGCCTCATCCTTTAGAGGATGGAAACGAGGAAGCCCTACTTTGGCTTCACTGCAGGAGGACAGGCAGGGATTGGCTTTAAGTCTACACCCACCCACCTACTGTAAGCTGTCTGATGTAGGAAATAGAGCTTCTTAGCTCAAAGGAGGCTGTTAAATAGAGTGTAATGTTTATCCCAAGGACAAATAGTTGTATCCCTGTAGGAGAAGGCACAGAGGACACCAACAGGCATTTAAGCCAAGTCCAGGGAAAAGGGGCAAGCAGGTAATTCACAAAGGGAAGAGCAAAGGGACGGGTGGAATATTAAGCTGCACAGCAGCAGTCTCAAGCATACTTTGTAAATCATTATCAGAATCAGAAAATCAGATCATGAATCAGAAATCAATGAACGTCATAGGTCACTTGTGCTATTAAAAAAAGGGCAAAGTTCATTTTTCAGTACAGCCTTGTGTTGAACCAGTGGTGGTTCCATACATAGTTCCCATGCATATCTGGAAAATATATTGCACATTTCTTGGTAAAAAAAAAAAAGAAAAGAAAAGAAAAAAGGAAAATGGATACAATAAATTGCCCACCAAACCGTGTGCACAAAGAAAATAAAGAGACTGTTTGAACAGCTGGAATTTAAAACTTATTATATTCCCAAGTTATTTATTTTAATAAATGAACAGCTATAATTAAGGTTAAAATGATCATACAAGCAGGAAGAGAAACAATCCTGTTATTACGGCTTCCAAGAACTTGTACCCTGTGACGGTGATGGTAGAGGGCCCTGTCTTATTGGTAACTTTAGATAGAAATGAAAGTGGTTTTAACCACAACCACTTGAAGCATATGAACCACTGTCCCAGCTAGTGGGGATCAAGCGAATGGAGGGCTGAGGCTGACACATTTCTGCTTTTATATTTAGTACCTTAATATATTTGTGAAGTACAGCTTCAATATTGAAACCAGAAAAATTACAGTTTCTGTAGTAGCCACAAAGCTGTAAGGAATCAACCTAACAAAAGTGTATGCACAGATTCTTTTTTTCTGTTTTCTACTGGAGTTGTTTGTGGATAGACAGTACTTTACTTAAACCTAAGGGAGAAAATGTAGTCTTCGCTCTCTCAGCTTTTTATATGATAATTGGCTGTTATGAAAAGTATGCAGGTTTTTACTCCCAACCATAAAGGAGAAAAAAACAGGTCATGGGGCAATGTAGCACCTTTTAAAACATTGTGATACCTTTCCATCCTGCAGCCCGGAGCCCTGACCTGTGAGGAGCAGGGAGACCTGTGGAAGAGGAGGGCAGAAATTCCTTAGGCAGAATCAAGCACAGCGAAAAAAACCCTCAGCATCTGCAAGATTTTGCTAGGAGGGATGCAGGCATTCACCAGGATTGCTCAAAGTACTTTCATCAATAAATACATTTGATCCAATGTAAGTCTGAATTCTGGTTCCACTTTGCCAATGGGGTTGGTATGCGGCAAATACAGGGAAGCTCCCCACTTCTTGAAGAAATGCTCCAGAGGTAGTAAACACTTTTATGTGGACCTCATCCAAGAACCACTGAAGTTAGTGAGGGCAGGATTTCAACCTCAAAGTCATTTTTAAAGGTCAGTGAAGTAAAAAGAAAGACTGCCATTGATTTTTACAGGCTTCCAATGCACTTGTTTTTCACTCTTGGGAATTTGAGTCAGATCAGAACTTTGTAAGTCTGATTCGAGCAGCAAGAAGTTGTCCTTTTGGTAGGTATTTTCCCACACCCAAAACCACTAAAAACTTTCCCACATTTCAGTAAGATTAGCCGTTGCTGTTCAGGATACGTCCAGATCTGTGGCAAAGGTCCAACCCGAAAAAATAAATCCAGGAGAGAAAGCTATACATTTTGCAATTGTATTTCATCATTTATGCCGCAATATGCATTTTTTTCTAAATGACATTTAATTGCTTTCTTCTGAGGAACTCCCTTTAAAGTAATGTTTTCCTACATAAGCCCAGAATTTTCTACATCCTAGATGAATGACACATCCTGCATCTACTCTGATTCCAAATAATTCAATTTGAAAACATGTTTTCTCATTTCATTATGTGAGTAAAATGAAGATAATCAGACTTGAGAAAAAGTATTATTGTTTCCCAGTTCTTTCAGTCAAACTGCACATCTGCTTTTTTGATTCTCTGGGGTTCTTTTAATGCTTTGTAAATGAAACATAAACCCCACATCTTAGGGCAAGAGATGAAGGAGATGCACCATGTGCACATGCTTAGTAAGGGCTCAAGAAAGTGGTAAGTATTCTAGAAATCCCCATCTTTCCTACCCACTTCCTCCCTTCCACATACATGGAGCAACGTCTTCAAATGGGAGAGCATGCATATGGCAAGTCTAGCAGGCACACCCTATTGCCCACAAGAAGTAGCTGAAGACATCATCCAGTTTTAGGAACTGTACCTGTAAGGACAGAACTTAAGAAACATTCATGATACAGTATTTAGTGGTAACAACAAACTGGTTTGTTTCACCAGTAATAGCTAGTTGTACAGGCTGTGGTTTGTTCTCTCTCAGAGAGACTGTGATCCTAATGAGCTGGTGCCAGTCGCCCTAGAATTTTCCTGTGGAATAGATCTTCCCAGAAGTGCTGCTGTACTCCTCATGCAAAACATTCACCATTGCCCTTAGTCCAAGGCTGGCTTCTTTTGGAGCATGTTATTGTCCTACTGTGCTTCCCGTCACTACATTTAATTCCAAGTCATTGACTTCAGCGGATAGGCAGGTATTGGCTCAGACTAGCTGATGCTATCAGCCATGATGCAAAGCTCTGGCTAAGCTCCTTTGTGGACCCTGTGTGCAAGGCAGCAGCTGCCTACTCCTGCCCAAACACTTCTGTAGTTTCAGAGAAGCTGGTTAGGTCATTTGGGTCATCACATGGAGCAGGTCCCCTGTGGATGCAGAAGTGCTGCAGATTTGCTCAAAGGCAGCCAGGACTGTAGACCAAGATGAAGCAATTTAAACAAGTGCTGTAATGAATCTGCATCATTATAGCATATAGTACCTGTATGAGCAAGTTTTCAGAACATTGTGCTAAGGCAGAAGAGTTTTCCTGGCATGAATTTGGATGGGTTCATTTTGAATAGAGTTGGGCTTTTCTTTATCCTTTTTTTTTTTTCCTTCAGTGAGCAGTAGATGTGGTAGAAGAAATGGAGGCAGTGAAAGATGAACCGAAAGAATTTTGAAGACTACAAGGTTATTTCCCCAGTTCTCTCTGTATGAAACATTTGCCTAGGGAGAGCCAGAGTGGTCTGCTTTGACATTTTTACTTGTGGTTTTAAAATGTCCTTTTTCCATTAGAAAGACCTACCTTATAAGTAAGGATACCCAAATAGCTAAGAAAAGCAAGGTGTTAATATGTGCATACACATGCATATACATGGGTATAGTTAGCATGCATGCTCACAGCAGTCAATACCTGTAACAGGTACATTCCATAGGACTTCACAGTCCCAGTACCTTGACTGCTCAGCCGGGTGACCTGGCTCTGATCCCCGTGCACCCACGGTTCCTTGCATTTCTAACAAGGAGGAGCGACAGTGGATCCTGGGAGTCAGGATGCAGCCAGAGTAGGTCCCTGGAGCATAGAGCTGAGAAGTTATCCTAGATCTGATTGATGAGAGACACCCTACACAAACAGTCCACAATGCTAAACCTTACAGTAAAATTCATTAACTCAATTTTCCATCAATACATTTCACTGAGGGTTATGGTTACACTCTTCTTATCCCAATTCTACAGACAAGAAAGCCAAAGTGAGCATTGGGAGGACAGCAACACTCTTTCTATCCTCCAGTAGATCAGCAGCAGAGCTGAAAAGAGAACTTGTATCTTTTTAATTCTAATCCAGTGCCCTAGTCCACTGTCAGCCTTATCATTACATAGATTAAGAGCACAACTACAGGACTCTGAGGTTTCTTGCTGAAGTGTGTTGTATATTAATTACATGAAGAGACTGGAGACCCATTAAATACAACACACAGGTACAACACAGATTAAATTCAAATAATTCATATTGGAAACACATATACAATTCTGAAAATGCTTAAATCAATATGGAAACTGAACCTCTCCGATTTTCAGTCACTTAGACTCACTGAAAATGGGGGGAAAAAGCCATCCAATTCTGTGCACCTAAAATAGCAGGGCAAAGGCCTTCCTAGGTTCTCCCTCTGATAAGAGCAGACAGAACAATTAGAGCAATTCAGAGCATCGATGCTCTAGATTAATCCCTCTAGGAGCCTTTCTCTGAATACTGACAGGAAGTATTGGTGAAAGTAAGGAAGCAGCTAGTTAACTTGGATGATAAGTGGTGAAGATAACATTTTAATACTTCCATGGCTTTTACCCAGCACTAGCTACTGACTTTTTTGTTTCATTTTCTCTTTAATGTTTAGGATATGTACTGACCTCCCAGCTGTCAAATGCTACAACTGCTAAGTGATGATGTGCAAATCAACACATTGCCAGCCCAGTGTAGAGAAAATATAGACTTTTTGTACTTGTTTTGGCTGGGATAGAGTTAATTTTCTTCATAGCAGCTCCTATGGTGCTATATTTTGGATTTGTGATAAAAACAGTGTTGAAAACACAGTGATGTTTTAGCTATTGCTTGACAGTGCTTATGCAGCATCAAGGCCTTTTCTGTTTCTCACCTTGCCCTGCCAGCGAGGAGGCTGGGAGTACACAAGAGTTTGGGAGGGGACACAGCCAGGACAGCTGACCCCAACTGACCAAAGGGATATCCCATACCGTTTGACATCATGTTCAGCAATAAAAGCTGAGGGAAGAAGGAGGAAGGGGGGATTTTTTGAGTTATGGTGTTTGTCTTCCCAAGTCAGTTACACGTGATGGAGTGCTGCTTTCCTGGAGATGACTGGACACCTGCCTGCCGATGGGAAGTGGTGAATGAATTCCTTGTTTTGCTTTGCTTGCACACACAACTGTCTTTATTATTAAACTGTCTTTATCTCAGCCCACAAGTTTTCTCACTTTTGCCCTCTCAATTTTCTCCCTCATCCCACTGGGGGGGAGTGAGTGAGCATCTGCATGGGGCTGAGCTGCCTGCCAGGGCTGACCCACAGCACCTTCTAATGTGCATGTTACAGTACATGTTTCCTCTCCGCTACTCATTGTGCATACACATCTATCATGTCATAGCTCAGATGGACTTAGGAATCATCAGCTTGGTATTTTGGAGCTTTTCCAGCTTCCGTCCTCAAGGATGACAGGTAGGTTACTGCTGTTTTTCAGAGTCTTAGATACACGCTGTAATAGAAAATGAGCGAGCCTCTGAAGGGCACATTTTTGCTACTGTGAACCAGGAATGGAAGCTGTGATATGAATTTACCAGAAGGAAAGCTCATACACATTCTGCTGAAGATGTACCTCAACCAATATCTGGTACACCAAATCAACAACCTACAGAAACTGGAAGCTAAACGGGACAGGTTTTATGCTTGTACTGTATACCTATCCAGTTAATAGTCATTGTTAGAAAGAGACAAATGCATAGGCACGAAGAATTTGTACAGCTTGTTTGCAACATTTGGTCAGCACAAAAGCTTGATGGATCCTCGGCAGAAATTAAGTTGGTAGAGCTTTGATCCAATGAGCAAAAATCAAATACCAAATTCTGGATATTGAAATATTTGATGAATGACCAGAGAGCTCTGCCACTGTTTAGCTAAAAAATGACTCATTGTATGCCAATCTAAGCTTTTCATTTTCTGATTTTGTGATGATTTTGCATGGAGTGAATTATTACTCATTGCTGCTCAGTTCCCTCTCCCAGAACACCCCCAGCAGCAAAACCAGATGTTACAAGCCAGAAGATGGCCACTTACAAAGTTAAGCTCAACTGCAATTTGCTGCTGTTGAAGTCTGTAAAGATAAACCCATGCTCACCAGCTAAATGATCCAGTCTCTTACATTCTTGAAGAGACTACTCATGTACACATTGATTGGGTTAATTCTTTTGAAAAAAAAAGAGTTTTCTTTAACCTTTTCAACTGTGGCAATCCCATCCACTCCTTTTGGCTCATCTGTCTTGATGTGACTCCATGAGTAAGCTGCAGCTCATTTCCTCCGGGGCAGAGAAGCAAGGACTTGCTCCAATTACTACATGAAGGCATAAACTCTTTGGACATTGCAGATACTACAATGTACATGGGTTCAAGGGGAAATAGAAATTCATAGAAGAGAAACCCACTGATTGCTAAATTCAACTGTATGTAGCTCAGAAAGCCCCTGAGCTGCAAGTGGTTGGCAGCAGGGAGGGTATTTGAGTAAAGTACTATGTACACTTGCTTTCTTTGTATGCTCCTTGGCTCATGCTGAAGGCAGGATACAGTGCTAAGAAGAACATTGGTCTGACCCAGAATAGCCACTTGTATATGTTGTATTAATTAAATGTTCACATCTTCCATGCAGACAAACCATCTGCAATTAGAGTCAATTTGTAGTTTCCTGGCTAATCTAAAAACTGCAGCAAGTAGTTACAGTCTCCTCTCTCCCCCACCCTGAATGATCTGACACTACATGCTTCCAACTGGTGGCTACGTTGCTTAAACTGGTGTCCACAGCATGTGTATGCTCTTCTGCAGAGCTGCTTGTTCTTACCCTGTGCCGCAGCCTGCATGAAGCCAACAGACACTTTCGTATTTTGGGTCTGCATGGGGAACTGTGCTTGGAAACAGATCTGGCTGTGAAAGAGTGCATGTCTGCTTGGCAGAGCGTTTCATCAGCCAGGTCGATCCCTTGATCTGTTTCACGATGGTGTGGCTCCACAGACGCATACTGGAGCCACCCAGAGGCTGGTGTGCAGGAGAGGACCCCACAGCTGGGAGGAAGGACAAGATGACTGTTCGCACCAGTGCTGCAGTCAAAGCAAAACTGGTGGAACTGCAGCTGGGGCTGCTAGTGATTAACACCACTTCTCCTGCAGCTTCCAACCCACTCTTTGATGCTTTCCACAGCCCTCAAGGGGACCATGACCTTCACTTTGAAAAACACTGCTGCAGCACAACCAAGCTGAGAGGGGAAGTCCACTGACAATACGCAGCTGTAAATCTGGGTTAAATAACAAGTTATGCTGGATTAATGGCTCCTTCCTGTTCTTGGTGCGCAGAGGCTAATATGACCCATTAACAGCAGATGTATATTTCTTTAAATTAGCCTGCTAGAGTAAAACCTAAATGTAAGTGAAACCAAAAGCAAGGCCTTGGGCTTCAAAAGGATGTGAAAGAAAAGGAGTGTATACGCAGAAACTCTCCTGCAGGAAACCATTTTTTCCTTAGCAGAAACAAGCACAAAGATTAATAACCAATGCTAGAAATCAAGATGATAATTTTTGCTTATACTAAATTTACTGTGATGGGGGTTTTGGGTTTTTGTTTTGTTTTGTTTTTTTTTTAAGTAATGGCCACAGTCCTTTCTCCTGACTTTTTTGTCTTGGGTAAAACAGAGCGTAGTCCTTAGGGATATCAGCTCCTGAAATGGTAGTGATCACTAATAATGACTGTGCAGCTACTACACTGTAGGCTACCTGATGCTCCTTGTAATTTTTTTTTGTTATACAACACAAAACACAATAAAAAATATACTGTCCCTCTGCCATCAAAATTAGGTCAGGTTGAAAATTACACTAAAATATTTCACAGAAAATGCAGCTTTCCAGTTGAGGGTGGAAAAACCAACACTGACTGATATACAGTACATATAGTTGAGACAAGGGGAGTCAAAAGAATCTCAGTAGACATAATAAAGGGGGGTGAAAGATGATGTTTAGTGCTTTTGTGAGAACATGTCCAACTGTAAAAAAATAATAATCATAGTATAAATAAATCAGCAGATAATTAACATGTCTTGGCTGGAAGATGGGTTGAAATTTATTGTGACATGTCTGGCTAGGTCAGTAGCACATCAGCCTAGTGAAAACTAGCCCATTTTTTTGAAAGTTCTCTCCATTGATAAATACTCCTTAGAGCATCATTGTCTGTCCTCCCAACATCCTGGATGCTAGACCATGCAGGATTCAGAGGGTCTGAGCCATTTACCAGGGAGTTTCTGAAGACACATCTGCCATGCCTGCTGCCCAACTATCAAGCAATCTGGTTTTACCTCGTTCAATAAATGCGCATACTTGGAAAAGCAAATCTTGGCAAGTGGGAAAATATGATGCATTCCACTGTTTCATGTTAAAGAGACAGTATGAAATTAAATTAAGCCTTTTGGGGAAAAGTATATTGGAGGACAAATTAAGCCCAAACCTAGAGAAATATTCTCAGGGAATTAAATATAACTACATTCCTTTCTTTGGAATATGCTTTTCTACTCTTTTGTCAGAATGTTCTGTATTTGGCATACCACAAAGCTTCAGCTTTCATAAAGACTTTCAGACAGGCAATGTTGCCTAAAGGACTGTACCCTGTGTGGACTGGGACTTATTACTTTCTATTTCAACAGAAGAAAATATAATTTTTTTTTATTGTTGTATGTTCTAACTCATTACTGCTGAAAATGCTGAAAGTTGCACCAGTGTCTATTCTGAGGTCCAGCTGGATTTACAGCTGCTTGCACAGTCTTGGGTTACTGCTTTTTTTTGTCTATTAAAATAAATCTCTAGGATCTGGGGAAAAACCTATAGTATAGGATAAGGGAGCAAATTTGGCTGACAGAACAGAATGGTTGGAAGGGACCAGCCTAAGCTGATACTCCCCTAAAGACATAAATAGCTCTTCCAAGAATAGGTGAGAAATAAGGTGTACAGCTGTCCCAGGTTATTTTATTCTACCCAAGAACTGTCTAATGAGAAGGCCAAAGTGTCTCATTTGTATGGATGCACATCCATATGAATCATCTGCACTGCAGATAGATAACAAGAGGGACCAAGAATCTGTGTAAAGATTCTCCTGTGTAAAGAATCTCCTGAATCCTAGACAAGAGCAGGTCCCAAGAAACAGGGAAATTCAATGCTTTTGGTAGGTTCTGGACTGGCAACCCCAAGGACTGATGACCTTTCATAAGCCACAGTGTAGGTATAGTATAGACCATGACAGTAAACGGTTACCCCATCTTTGTTGCTAACACACTTTGCTCCTCAGAAGGAAAGACTACCTGTAAGCTGCTAGACAAAGAACTTCAGCTGGACCCTGTTCATCTTTGTGAATTACTAGTTATTTTTTGCTCTGATGCAAAACTCCTTTTGGAGAGAAAAGAAAGGGAATCTGTTCTTCATGTTTCAGCAAGAGAAAAGAGGATGCATCCACTGTGGGTGAAATACATGGGAAAACCAGTGCAAGAGAGGGTTTCAGAAAGCTTCATCTGTGCCATGGCCCAGATGTACGCTGGTAGTGTCGTCCATATCTAAAAAAACATATATTACAATGCATTGGAAAGGTTGATTTACAGGTAGGTTTGTTTCCTGTAATGGAGAGTTTTCTTTGCCATGTATGGGAGGAATGGGATCTTATACCACTGCAATGGGAGTGGCTGCCACAAAGTTAACTGCCATACATTAGCCTGGTTTACAAAAATATCAGACTGGAATGACAAAGTCAAAAGATCACCCAAGATATTATTCCTTAATCTGGATGTTTGAAAGCATTCCTCACTTTATCATCACTTTGCAACATTCCAGTGTATTTTATATTTTTCTTACTGTAGGAAAGGTGAGGTTAAAGGTTATTAAATCTTCCACTAACATTTCTTATGATTAGAGAAGAATATATTAAGAAAAGCAGACTGAAGTGCTTTCTAAACTTTTCTACAACTCCTATATCTTGTGTGTGCTGCCTATTACTACCCACCATTCATTTATTTCCATTTTTTCCTCCTATGATGTTATTCATTCCCTAATCAACCCTCCACAGAAATACTGGATTTGCTTCACCATTATTCTATTGTTCTTAAGAGACTTTTTGACATTTCATGTTATAAGATGCTGTTACGACTTAGCTAAACTTTTACAAGTTCAGTTGAAATTTTCCATGCCTGGTGTTTGCTCCAGGCTGTTGTTATTCATGTGTTTTTAAATTTCAAGAGTCATGGTTCAGTTGTTTCTGAGAAGAAAGTTAGGGAAAAGTAAGTTTTGCCCACATATAAAAAATTGAGACCATTTCTTGTACGCAATTCGTTTAATGTTTTAAAGCATGTATATAAAATTTGGCAGGGGAAGGGGCACTCCTGCCAGGAGTCCTTTCTGCTGTCTTTGTGAAAGCTTTTTTAAAAAATGCATTTCACACATGCTTAGTAAAACCCTTGATTTTCTACTAGCTATGATCTCTGAGGGCTCTTGCCCCACAGAGCATGGTCAGACTGCTCCCAGCTCCTACTGATACTAGCTGGGCTGTGCTGCCAAGCCAGGCTAGGGTTACCAGGGTCAGGACAGTAATGGCAACTCAAAATTATTCTAGACTGCGTATAGGAACTTGAAGCAGGGAGCCTCTTTCTCTCTCTGTTAATAACATGACTGCCAGTAACAAACAGCATGGAAGAGGAAACCCTCCGAAGCAAATTCAGAAGGGATATGTGCTTGGACAGTATGGGATAAAAAGGAAGAGTTGAGAGTAATGAATCTAATGACAGAATGAAACTAGTACTGGGTGCCTGCAAGATACTGGACAAACTGAGAGCCAACTCACTGAAGGGAGGGTCAGTGGGATCAGGCAAGAAACAAAAAGGTTGCAACCTTCAAGTTTTTTTTCATGGTTTTACTGTTAAAAATGAAACACGTTATGTCTAGAAATTGATGCCTGATCTATATATTTCGCCAGTGTAACAATTTTGCTGATTTTAAGTGGAGTCACTCTTGCCTTTCGGTGGCAGTGTGAAGAGAAGAATCAGATCCTTCAGTTTCACTGGAAAACTTTCTGCTTTCCAAATACACTGGTAATGGCTTTGCATATGACTGTTATGAGTGTGCTCGGTTCTGGAACGCATCAAGTTGTTCTACAAACCTACAACAGTTCTCAAATGTCATGCATATGCAGCAAACTAGGGATTTTTTAGCAAGAACAGTCAAGCAGGGCAGAAATGCGTGACCCTTCAGAAACTTTAAATCACGTTCCAAGTGAATCATGACATATTTGGTTTGCTACATTTTTCTTTATATTGAAGATGCCCTCATAGCAGATGAAGAAAAGAAGCAAACCTGTTGCTTATTGTACAGGTTAAGCCATACAGAAATGTTTAAATTAGAAATGTCATGAAAACCCTGACTTAGAAGCTTTGTTTCATTATGGATGGCATTAGTCTATTTAATCTACTTCGATGAGTGTTTGTATTCAGAGCTACATGAATAGGGTATGTATACCTAAGAAAAACAAATAAAACAGCCACATCTGGCTATACTCTCAAGAGTATATACAAAGCACTTGATGTGGTGCAAAGTTCACTCTGGGGTGGAGTGCTAGAGTAGGAGCTGAGAGGGGCATAAGGCCTCCAAGCCCTGCCTCACAAAGACCCCCACATTCTGCTCCCTAAATGTGGCTGGCTATCGAGCAGGTCTTGCCCACAAAACTGGAAGCTGAATGGATTATTGAGCTCAGGGAGGCTCCGTCAGTCAGGTTTCTGTTAGCATGGCCTTCTTCACTCGACCACCCATAGGCGAAAATGTTATGACTTCCCACAAAAGGAAGACCATAAGGCCTGGGACTTGCATCCATTTTTAGAGAAAGAGATTTTAAAAAGAAAAAAAACAAACCCCTGAACAAAACCATGTTAAGACACATACAGTAAAATTTGCAAACACATGCTGGGCCAACTTCTGATCTCAGCTGAAGTCAGAAACTCAGCTAAAACAGAGGGAGCTGGAAGAGAAAGAGGAAGAGAACAGATGGGAGAAGCAGATGAAACAAAGAACAAATGTAGACAGGGTGATTAATTTCTTTCAGAACGGACAGAACCACTTATCCATAACTGCCTGTAATGGAACACTCACATTTTTCCATGTATACAATGTTTTGAGTTGGTACAGAGACATTATGTGATTGTGAATGGGAGGGCAAGAGGGAATGAGACAGTTTCTCTGGCCCTGGTTCAGAAAAGGATGTGCTTTGTCTTCTGTGGGACTTATGAACATGCTGTAACATTTTCCTGAACTGGAGTTTCTATCAAGAGATGCTTCATACTATGAAAATGTTTAGAAGTCTCTAGGTAGTTTTCAGTGGTACTTTGCACTAATAACCAAATTATATTTTGAAACTTACTCTGAGTGCTGGTTTATCACCCACTAGCATCAAAACAATGATTTGTTTATACAGTCTACACCTGTTGCTGCAGTTTTATGTTGTTATAGTTCACTTGAGTGGATTTGAACTGGAAAACATGGTGCAGTATGTATGTAGAACTTTTGTTTAAAGAAAATATCCAGAAACAACACTATTAGGACAACAAAATCAAGCACTAAAGTGTGAGGGAATGTCAGAATCAAGTGCTGCTTGATCAACATGAACATGGGCCTCCTGCATGCATGCATTCTGCTGCAACCTTTAATCATAGGTCATCTATTATATTTTCCACATAGAAACTCTGTCTCCTTCCAATGGACAGAAAGGATGGTGCCAACTTTATTAAAACAAAATACTGAATTGCTGTCTTCATTGTCTGATGTGCAACTGCCTCACTCCTAGAATACCTCCGTTTCTCAGAGCAAATGACATTGATCTCTCAGCAATGGACCACAAGGCCTGCTAATTAAAGCGCTATACACAAGCTAGGTATTGCTAATACTTTAAGACAAAGCTAGAGGACAAAGAGAGAAAACAATCAGAAAGATTATACAGAGAACCCATTAATGACTGATACAAGCAGCTAAAGCTAGTGCAGGAAAATACAGAATTTTAGCCATATTCTGGAATTCATGTGGAACAGCAGCAAACCACAAGTTTGCCCATAACCCCCTTGCTTAGCTGATAATAGTTTTAATAGTTCTATAAGATGTCACTATCGTGCTGTTTGACACGTCACTTGAAAGTCACATGAAAAATCCTGGCTGTATTAAAAGAACTTAGGAAAAAAAGAGGGGCCTATGCAGATGACAGGGGCTCCTCTGGAAACAGCATTGCTGTTTGCCTCCCTTTCAGTGAAGCTGGATTTCAAGGATAGTGATTTTTGATAGCTGGCCCTTATAGCATCAGCTATAGGCAGATGTGGCTTTTTTGACCAATGGATTTTAACACACCTTCTTAGTAGCAGCAATAGAAACAGTAGTTCCAGTGGTGTTAGCTATAATTTTAACATCATGTAAGTACACATTCTCATACTCAGAAGACACTCATTCTTGTACTCTTGCAAAAGTGACAACTTAAGTGGCAATTAAACTGCAAGATGAAAACTTTCTGTGGAGGGCTTTCAGAGACCAATTGAGAACTGCTGTGCTTGAAAGTAGCAAGAAGAAAATAATTGCCAAGAGAGGATTCTTTCTTCCAGAATTGATTCAAGTAAGACATCAACTTCATCATCACTTTCAGATCTTGTAACAAGCTCTCTTACTCTTAGTACAGATACTGTCCTAATATGTTTGGAGCAGTGATTGCCTGACTACCTTCTCTCTACTGAGTTTTCAAGTGCCCAGTTGTCAGCAAGGTAATAGTCAGAAGCCACCTACTAAAAATGCGTAAGAGGATGTAAAATACGGGAGGTACAGTGTTGGCACAGGGACTGTGAGATCTGGATTTTACTCTTAGTTTTGGCATGGCCTTTCAGGATGCCTTTGTCAAGATTTTCTCCAGATGAAAATCTTTGAAGGACTAGGGCTTACATCTCTCTGTAAAATAACCTTCCTCTTTTCCTTCTCTGGCATATGTATTTTTATTGTGGCAGAGATGGTTTCATAGTTTTTTGGGAGACCTATTACAAGTAGGGTACTGAAGTGGCCCTTTCAGCAGCACAAATGGTTAAAAAAAGTGATTTAATTTGTATTCTCTTTATGGATATTCTTCTTGAAGTCCTCTTATCAGTTACAATGTAAAAGTCATACCAATGTGAACCAGGTATCACATCATGACTGATCCTTTTATTATTTTCTATCCAGATTTGTTGTATTTTTTCCCTGTGGCATATTGTCAACCACCTGTGAGACACAAAAATGGATCTAACAGATGGTGTGATCAGGTAGAATACAGCTGTGGAAATTATTTCTGAGATGAGTTTCTACTGAATGAGATCAAAAGCATTTTGCCTGATCATGAAGTCACATGGCATGGGTTAAGATTTCACACAGAGTGTCATTAAGTTGGGAGTAATACCAACAGTAAACTTGTGTACCATAACAAAGTAAGGGAGACCAGAGTCACTCCACATTCAAGGGGCTCTGACAAAATAAGCCTTTCTGATTTAAATCTGGGAGCATTAAAAAGGAATCCTACCTGCAGAGGGAGGGGGGTTCAGACTTCTGTTGAATCAACTGATTTTCCTTGTCTATTATGCCTTGTCCTCAACGAGTACCACCCATTTCTTGAGCTGTCCCTGCTCTTTCCATGTCTTGGGATCGATTCTACAAATTGATGGATACAGCACAGTTCAGTGTTGCCAGCTGCTGCACCAAAAAGTTTTTGTGGATGTGTATGTTGTGGCTGTTAGAGTACAGCTTCCCAGAGCTGTCACCCTTTCTCTTTCAAGGCTGAAAGAAATAAAAACTCTGGACTGTGGAAGATCCTAGAAATTCAGCGCAGCATCTCATGGAGAATAAAATTTGCAAAGATGGATAATTCATAGTACCAATCTAAAACATTAAGTCAATGAGCACTGGGGAGCCTGTACTGGAGAAAATGCTGCAAAACCATTAACCTGAAATATTTCTGGAGAACCTTCTGTTCAGCACAATGTCTGCACTGATCTATATTTTGTATTGAAGGAATGAGTGGAATTATTTGCTTTCTCTGCCTCTCAAGCCTTTTGTGGTGCACTAGAAAAGACTGCTTGCTTTTTATATTTTGATCAATAAATGCACGAATTCCTCATTTCCTTAGGTATCCATTCGTGACCCTGCTTCGTGCAGGCAAAGGTCATCTCTAGCCACCTGGAAATTAATTGTACCAATGGGAAAATACATTCCACTTTTTCACATTTTTTCTGAAAAGTGTTTTTAAAATGCTGACATTGTTAGTCAACTAAATATTGCATTTTATCAGGAAGGCTGTTGGGAAAATTTCCAGTGCTGGTAAGAGCCATGTTTTCATGGATTTAGTAGGAAAGAAACATTGAAGTATTGGCTGTATTGTTTCGTTGTTATTGAAGTTTTGAGAAATAGTTAAAGCCATGGTGCTAGACTTAGTGCAGCACCCAATACCCCTGGATACAGAAGATGCAGAAAGGGAAGCAGAATGGAAGCACATCAAGCTAACAGTTACAGTGTCCAGAAACAAGAATCACTTCAGTGTTAAGCCCAGCAAGGATTAGTCATCTCCTTCTCGACTGGGAACAGTATCCAGGAGGCCTTCTACATGGCAGAGGCCATGAGGATGCAGTATCTTTTTATCTATGCTCATTGTATCAGCACCTTCCCTTACTACCTGCCTGAGGGAGATCTGAAGTTGATGGGGTGACGCCAGAGCTAGATCAACTGTGGGAGGTTCAGCTACTGGAGTCCAGTTGGGCCCTTTATGAAATGGCTTAAGAGAAAGTTAGTGGCTAAATCCATCAGTGATATTTGGCACGGCTCTAAGACAGACCAGGCATAAAGACCAAAAGTAACCTGGAATTACAACAGAGTTTTAACTAGTTGTCTAATAAGAGAAAAACGTGATACCAGGAGGCTGGAGACACCTAGAAAGGTTTCGGTCAGAGAGACTAGAAGAAGAAAGGTGATCGAACAGAAGAGAAGACTATTTCAGGGGCATACCAAGGGGAAACTGCTCCAAGACACCTAGGAAACTAAGGTAGAAATAATGTAATTTCACCTTCTCTTGTCTTGTGGGGAAGTTCAACTTAACACCAAAATGCTCTGTTAAGAACATGAGGTGGGCACCTTTTATGTCTGGCGTACTATGGTATATGGGGAATTGTGTTAATCATATATTTAATACTATAGTGGATACAATATAATGGTAGAATATTCTGCATGCATAACCAAAACGTAAGATAGTCTGACACATCCTCTTTATTCACTGCATTTTTGCAAAAGGATTATTAAAGTACAACTAAATTTTTTTAAGAGGTGGAAGTGTGTAAGTACTATATTAATATATTTTCATCATCTGACACCTATTACCCAAACTAATAAGTTTTTAAAAATATTTCCATGGCTGATGTATTTTTATTATTGCATGTGGATAACACCCTTCATCTTTCCACATTCATCATGCAAAGCTTGTGAGTCTGCTGTGGAGTAAAGGCCCAATTTGGTGATGCTCCTACTGCTTGAAGTTTCACTCATGTCTCAACAGAGCAAATGGATCCTGAGCCCAAAATGCTACAAAATTAGAGGAATGCTATAAAACCCCTTTATCTTCTGCAGTGGTACAAATAAGCCAAGGTTTAGCAGGTTTGGTGCTGCTGTTGGCAGCATTTATGAAGGTCTTTCTCTGCCTTGGTTTCTCTGCGGACAGCTGCCAGCTTAGCTCTTATGCTATTTCTGCTCAGGCAGTGGGCAGCTTTCTCAGTGCCTGCAGGAAACCAGATCCGGCACACCTGCAGACCTCACCCATCACCACCATCACAGCACTTGCCCACCCACAGGTCCTAGATCCTGAGCCCATCATTTGCACAATCCACAGTACTGACTCCCACCTTGAAGTCATACCCTTAAGAATAAAAAACTTACTGAGTGGTGGGTTTAATTAGCACACTTTTCACCATGGGCCTTCATGCTGTGCTTCCTTGACTGCTCTGCTGAAATTATGCTTACTCCCCCTCCTTCCCAGGGGAGAATAACTCCACCAGTTTAACTGTAGTTCCTCCAGATTAACATAGAGGCAGCAGACAAGAGAATGTTGCTCAGCAGTGTAGCTCTAAGCAACTTCTGCTTTAGAAAAATAAAAGAAAGGCATATTTTCAAACTCCTCTCTTCCCTCCCCCAAAAGCAGAATTAAGGTCAATGTGATTTAGGCCTTTTCCTGGCCTCGTCTGCCCACCTTGCAGAAATTTAGTTCCAGGTTGATTTCTTGAAGCCTTGCAAACTTTATTCTTTGTGCAGCTCTTCTCACCTTTTAATGTATAACACGCATCTTTTGAGTATAACCCATTAGACATAAACACAACAGGTGAAACGTATCAGGAGAGGGGTGTCAGTAGCTAACAGGAATGGATAATGCCCTTTCATCTTACTTTCTTTTCTGTCACATTGATATGCAAATTTTTTCAACCTTGATTTCCTCATATCCCCTTTCTAGGAGTAAGGAGATTGTACCAGCATTCCTCAGCATCTCACAGTTTGGCTCTGATACAGGGCATGGACAGATGAAATATGTGTAATGGCTGCCTTTCTGGGTTACTAATGAGTAAAAGGAGAAATGAAATGCCATCTATAACACCAAATCAATAGATAACAAATGGAGGCATCACCTGTAATAGGCTGTAAATCAGTTTTGAGAATAACGTCTTACCAACTGAGATGTTTAAGAGTATTACTTATAAGAAAAAAACCCAAATGTCCAACAGCTCAGGAGTATGCACAGAGGATATAAGAAGTGACCTAGCTTTCCTTGGCAAATGATCACATTTTGTCTAACAGAAAAATATCCAAGGGAATGTCACTGATTCCATGGGAATATCAGCAATCAACTTGATCAATCTAGTTAGCAAAGGAGGTAACATTGTATCTCCTTCTAGAAGGGCTCCCTCCCAGGGGTTCTGATCCTAAAACTGCCCTTGACCTGGAGCAATTTTATCAAGAAAATATCACCTTTTGCTCTTTCAAGACTTGGATAGCCACTAAGATAAGCATGCATTCCAGATGGACCAAGATTGCTAATGCCAGATATATCAGTCACTAGAGTCAATACCCATGACTCCAAATGCTATCACAAGACTATTTTTTTAAAGTGGTAAGCATAATCATCTCTCTAAAAGAAGACTTGTAGCCAATATATTTGGAGGGTTTTTTTGCAGGCTTCTCGCATTATACAGCCCTTTTCACTGACTTTCATGTTGAGGAGAGGTGGAAGGAGGGAGAGGAACTCAGACAGGGGAGGAGTTGTAACATATCCTAGCAAGGGCTGTCTTTCCCCAATTGCTGCAGCATAAATGCTGTGAAGAAATATGCTAAATTTTGTGGGACAAAGCAAGTTTTAGAAACACGCGATCTCTTCATACCAATTTGTCCTTCTACCAATGTTCTAATTTAACTTAAACAACTCTTCACATTCCATAATGTTCTGTTTGTGAAAAGAATCATATTCTACTCTCAAAATTAATCTCACTAAGCCAAACTAACTCAACTCTTCTAATCTTCCCTCCTAAAACAGGTTCTTTACTTCCCATTCTATTTACCAACTTTCCTCTACGTGTCTTCCAGTGTGAATTCATCTTCCTGGAGCACAGATCGACTTGAATTCTTCACTAATGCCTTGTACAACGGCATGCAAGGAGACATGCTGTGTTGATTGGAAATGCTTGTCCTAGCTCCATCCACACAGTGCTTTTTTAATGACTCACTGTGACAACTGACAGTCATCTTTAGACTAGCATGTCTGCCCTCCTTAGATGTTCTGAACTAATGGGCATCCTGCTTATAGCAGGAATTACTGTCAGGCCCTGGGGATGGAATTATAGCACTTGAATTTTAAACTACCCAACAATTAGTTATCTAATCCAATTTAGTCATCTAGATTGTGCGAGTGATGAACTGGGGTCAATTTATCCTTTCCAACAGAAAGGTATCTGAGATAACTGGCTAGAATTGCCCTTAGCAGGAGCCTCTGACTCTCTCAAATGATCTCTGAGAGTATCTAGGGAAGCATTTTAGACTATGCATCTGCCTTTCAAATAGCAACAATTAGATGTTAGGACTCACACTCACAGGATCTGTTCTACAGGGGAATGCAGTTGCTGCCATGATTTTTAGGCACCAAGTTTTCAGGACAGGAATTCACAGCCCCAAGTGAGTTCTTCACTCAGGGAATGGTGAAAAGTTAAGTGCACAGGAAGACAAGCAAGAAGAAACAGTGGGCTGAGCAAGAGCTGCTTAAGCCAGGTGAACAGAAATGATCAAAAGAGAAGAGCAGCTACAGTCCCACCACTTACACAATTATGTGAGAACAGCAGAAATTTCGTGGGTTTAGCTACATGATTGGTCCCTTTTGGTAATTGGGGTTACTGCTATTGTTTTCTTTAGGAAAAAAAAAAGAAGATGGACAAAGGCGAGATCAGTGCTTTATTTCCTATTGTACGCAGCACAAGGAGTGGAACACAGGCTCAGAAAGGAGAAGCCCCACAGGTCCAGGGGGTTTGAGCCCACTTCTGTCCTCTCCCTAGGTAGCACCCCCACCCCCAAGGATCTAGCTGTGACATGGAAACTGCAACGCTGAGGAAAGCCATGCAAGACTGGCAAGGCCAGAAAGTGAGCAAATAGAGAGGACCTGCTTCTTATTTTAATTTCTTGATTGCTTGTTTTTGTCCTGCTCCTGAACGCAGGCACCCAGATTCCTGCTGTGTTTCAGACTAGGGGCCTCAGTTTTTTTCTGGATGTCAGCCCTCAGTTACTTACTCAGCAAAGTTTTGAGGGACGCTCTCAGGCTTCCCTGGATTGCCGGGACTGCAACTCCATTCCTAAAGATCTAAAGAGGCTGCCAGATTTTTAGAGGAAATGAACAAATTTACAGCCTCTGGGGAGTTGAGTGGAAAACCCCAGTTGTTCCACACCTCTTAAAAATCAGACCCCTGTTTATTTTGATGCCTAAGCACGGATTTAAATGTTTAACTTCAGGCTGTGCGCTTGAAAGCTCTGGCTTTAAAACCCCCTTTTAAGTGCTTTGCTTGATGGTTTAGGGTCACCGACTCTCATCCGGCCTTCCCATAACGGGTAATTTCCCCCTCGATGGCTAACGAGCAGCAGACTACCAGCCGGCCAAAGCGCAGCCAGCCCGGCAGGTGGCCGGCAGAGGGCGGCCGGCGAAGGGGCCCGGGGCCGGCCGTCCCCAGCGCTCTGCCGGCACTCACCCGAATTGGGTTGAATAATCCCCATTACTTCTACTTATGAACACCCTCTAGCGCTTACTGGCAGCTGCAAACCTGCCGATGGGCACTCTGTAATGATCCCCCATGTAATTTGTTTTCTTATCGGGCAGCAGTCCAGGGAGGAGAAGGAAGCTCGGTACCAGAGGATGGCCAGGACAGGAGCATCGCAAGACCCTCCCCTGCTGCGTAGGCACCGATAGCTGTGCAAAGAGGGGTACAGGCTGTCAGCTTGGAGTAGCAGGGCCAAAGAATCAGTCTGAATGAGCACCAGTTCACTGGCTGGAAAAGAGTTAGGCCACCTGGAACCAGATAAAAAAACTGCCCGTAGTTTACTTTCCTACTTTTTGCATCCATTGACCTTGCATAAATTCATGATGGCAGAAGCAAGAGAGATGGACACGGGGTATCCATTTTGCTTTTGCCCTGAACACAGAACATGTTAATGTTCTCTAGATCATGTTTTGGCAATAACTGCTTTTAACTTTTTAAAGTAACATCTTATTTTTTCTCAGTGAAACCTGCTGAGCTGGTAGTCTCTAGGACTGAAGCCCTTTATTGAACACAGAGTACTTGCTGGGATGACACAGCCAGAAGTGACGCTGTCCCCTCCCATTCTATACTGCACAAAATGAAGAGGCTGCTGTACTAATGTAGACTGCATCCTATTACAAATAAAAATACTATGTTGCCATCACTAAAGCTGCTCCTAGAACCCCTCAGGGTTCCCTTATTTTTATGACCTGTCTGTAAGCAGTTACTTTAACCCTCTGATGATATTGATAAACTGATATACAGTACTATAAAAGATAGCCTTCCTTTACAATTCTGGATAGTTGCCCATGGACTTGCAGTCCCTCCCTCAGTAGCCATCATAGCATTCCTCTTCAAGTACAATACTCACTATATAAAGCTTACTATTCAGAGCGTGTTTGGATATCATTCACTGGAAATCACCCATACACTCCCTATCAATTCCTGCCTGGGCTTCTTGGTGGGGTGGCTACATTACACTGAGCAAGGACTGAGAAAAAGTTTTCAGGCTTTGAGAAGAACTGGGTTGTTGCAAGAGCTCAGGAATGTCAGAGGCAGCCGGGTTACTACCATACACAAACCCAGAGAGTGCACTCCTGACCTGATACACCTTTTGGCTCTATGGGTATTCCATCTTCTTGTGCCATTTCCTGCAAATTGTGGCTGGTCTGCCTATAGCAGGGATTTTGCTAGAAGATTCAGCTCCTGAAACTCTCACTGACTATAGTTACACGGGATTTGCAGCACCTTCAAAGTCAAAGCATGAATTTGGACAAAATCTCTCAGCCGAAGTCTGAACTTAGGGAACTTCTGGGCTTTCATTACATTGTGGTATTCTTCTAAATAGCTATCCCTTCCTCCCCAGTTCTACAAATCTGAACTCATTCCTAAAACAGTCCCTCCTTGGGCTTCAGCTCTAAATATCCTGTAATTCTGAGCAATCATACCTAGAGTACTGGACCTTGCCTAGCTCTAATCTTACCAGTTTCCCAGAGTGCTTCTAGCAACATCAGCTGGATCTTTATCCTTCAGAGTCAGATTACCATAGCATCATATATCCCGTGGGATTCACTACTACAGCCACAGCTCTCTTCCATTTTCCATATTCCTTCCATCCAAAAGATTTTCTGGAAGGGAAAGAGGTGGCCTGAACACGTAGCCCCAGCTTGGAATAAGCAAGGACAAACTGCTTAGGAAGCATGGACTGGGGTGGTGGATCAGCATTTGTCTTGAATGAATTGGGGGGGGCTGAGGGGGGTGGGCGAGGATGATAAACGAGGAGTTTAAGCCTTTTACTTGACCCAGAGGAGATCTTTTCAATATGAGGACCAGACACCTTATTTGGCACATAGGTAACATCATCCCTTTCCAGAGGACAAGAGATGCTCAAGCCACAGGCTACAGCTTTAGTGAACAATGAACCAACTTGCAGGACCATTACATTGCCAAACTCCCAAATACTCCCTTGCAGAGCCCAGTTCACGTAACAGGTCATTCAGCTTCATTTTAATGAAGTTCTGCCTAGACTTCTGGCCTAGTGCAATAACATTGCTTAAGCTCTCACAGCACTGGTTAGAAGGAAAAAACACAGACTGGACTATGTTATCATCTGTAATAGTATAACACACATTTTTCTTTTGTGGCAGTTTCAACAGCATTTGAAATCTTGCTGTGAAGTCCAAGCAAATCAGAATATGAGACCTTTGTTGAGAACTTTTCGTCTGACATATATGTTTCACAAAAAAACTGCTGACTTCGAGCTCAGAGAATTGAGAAAATTGAAAATTACAGTGTAAAGACACCAAGAATTGCTTTTTTGCTTTGGAGACCTGGGCAGGTTCAGGGAAATGTCAGCATAATAATGCAATGACTTTGCCAATGAGGGCCTACTGGTAATTGTTGATCTGTACTTCATCAGTGGTTTAAGAGCACTGATCCCCCCAGGCCTAACTTCTGAGTTGGAAATAACATAACTTTTTTGTTGTTGTTGGGTTTTTTTGTAAGCAATTTTGTCTCATAGAGGCCAGGCATCATCATCTGCATCTTTGTTGTTATTTTGTTCCAGTGAGTTAAGTTTGGACATTGAGCAATCAAATCGCCAGTGCTCATGAGCTGTAATTTTCAGTTTTCTAAGGAAGATACATGAAATGGAAATTGGCAAACTTGTGATTCCACTTCAGGGTGTCTGGTGAAAATATTTTGGATCAGTAACATATCTGAGAGAAGACTGGAGAATTGGCCAGACGTCCTGTATGTAACATGCCAGAAAAGCCAGAGCAGCATCCACTCACAATTCAAATGCTTTTTAAGGTTTTAGAAAAGTTTAATTAGAAGAGTATTCACTCTTTATGAAGTATGGCTTATGGACCAGGGTTATATAGGAAAGCTGAAATTATCCATTAATTGACAGCTCTATCCTGGGGATTTTTCCCCCCTTCAACATAAACATTTGCCTTGAGCATTTTTTTAAAATTACAGTAGACTAGAAGGTTGCCAAATATTTAGTGGTTTTGTGAAGTTGTTTGGTATTCATGTCTACTACAGTTCTACAGAAAACAGTTCTAAGAGCCTTTTCTTTCACAATATGGCAATCTAGAGAGTGGTGCAGGATAACAAACTTTAAAGATGTGATAAAGAAAAATGTGATTTGAGCTGCTTTTATAATTATCTAAAAAAAAAGAAGCCTTTGCAGAGGCTGGATTCATGTCCTGCCAATATTTATTACAGTGTTTATCATTAGGACAGTGATTTTGCACATGTTAAGTCAATTCCAAAAGACAATGCTGTAATGTTTTCGGCTCTCAGGCTTCCCGCCTTCCTGAGAGTAGGTTGGCAACTGACGGAAGCTCTCCCCTTCCCCACCCTTGTTTACATCCCCACTGGCCCATGGACAGGGACAGCAGAACGCCAGAGCTCCAGCTCTTTGGTTCCCCTCCAGACACATCCCACACAGAGCAAAGGTTGGGCCATGTCTGGCCTTTGAGGGGCATGGGCAAGGGGAGAGGGCGCAAAAGAGGCCTGTCCTGCATTTTGCCCTTGGTGTAATCAGGTGTAAACATAGATAAACACGAGTTGCTCGCTTCTCATTCAGGCAATGTAGAGGTTAGTCACTTTGTAGCGCAGTCTCCAACCCAGAGCTGCACTGACCCACCTTCTCTTTTAACCAAACAGGTGACTTGATCCACCTTATTCAGACCCCTAACTCACTGCTTTTGCTCTGTAACTTCCAAGCTGGTCAGAACTGTAGTCTTAGTGCGGGTCACAGCTACTGGCCAGCTACCATTACATTTAAAACAGCAGCCTAGATCCAATGCCAAGGACATGTTCCTCATCAGCTGGCATCTGTTGCTGGCTGGGCAGGACAGGGTGTGCTCTGCTTTTGCACCTGCACACTGTGGAGCTCTGAGAAACAGTTTCCTGCTGTTCTGTGATGGCTCTTTACTACCTTCTTATTTTATTTTCTTTAAGTGCCAGAAAGGCGCATGACAACAGGCTCACCTGGTAGGCTCTGGTACAATAATTTATACCACTTGAGTGTAAAAGTTAAAATTGGAAGCACTGAGGACAGCACTGAATTTATTTTAAACTGTAGCTGGGATCCCAAATTAGCTATTCTGTAATCCCAGTTGAGTTTCAGGAATGCCTGCCTGGGAAATCCTGCAGACCATCTGAGGACAGCTTTCAGCAACCACATATTGTGTGGAAGAGAGTTTGCCTGGAAAACCTGGAGAAAAGACCCCAGAGATAATGATAGAAGAGTCAGCCCATAGGAAGCGATACAATTCATTACTGTCAGCGCAGTTTTGAATTCCCCGAGGGCCTCAAAGGAAGGCTTCTGTTACGCTACTGCGAATCATCTCACTGGACACTCTTTATGAAATGTCTTAGAGATTTATGGTCACAAATAAGCAAACTTGTTTATTGCTACCTGCATTTCAAAAATCAGGTGCTAAGTTTTTATGTACATACGCTATAAACTCTGTCTTATAGAAAACACCCATAAGCCTTTTGTGGCAGAAATGAAGTGAGAACAGGCTTTGTTTATTTTTATCAAGTAGTGATGATATGCAAAAGCAGCTTTTCTATTTACAGGCCTGGCCTTTTGTTCTCACAGACTGTTTGGAAGGAATATGAAGAGAGGCCAGATTGCAGGACAGACAGCAACAATTCCTCCACTGTCTCTACTGTGAAGAGGTGAAGTATCAGCTACTTACCAAAGAATCACTACTAACTAAAGAATCACTAGTTCACTTTCAGGTCTTAAGCATTTATCCTTAATTAGTATTTACTTGCACATTCAGGAACATGGGAGTGGCCATAGATAACCCTTACATTCACAGTGTTTGACATTTGGTGTTCATGCTAGCAGGCAAAAAAAAAAAAAACAAAAAACAAACCCAAACCCAAAAACCAACACTGACTTCTCTCTGTGCCAGATAGCTACTTGCTCTACTCCCTCTGTGTCTGACTTTGGCTTTTGATACACCATCATTCAGTTCTGCTGTGTCTTTCCTCCTGCTCTGCCCTCCCACCTCATTGCAAGAGCTGACATAAAATGGGACTTCCAGCTTGGCTTGCAGAATTTAAGTGGTCAGTTAAGACCATCCGAGACCTCTGTGTCCAGTTCCCATGCTCTACCAAAGAGCTACCACACTACCACATCTCTCTGATGCAAACTAAACAATGTAATTTTCCACTTGTTAGGTAGTTAGGTTATGTATCTATTTCTGACACCAGCATAAGATTGCTGGGCTTTTTGTCCAGCTAACTCTTTACCACACTGTGGTTTCAACCATGAGTAACTGCCTTTCTGAAAATCCATTTCTGCTTTGGGATCTCAGCAACTTGGTTCTACAGTAAAGAGAAAGTATAGAACTACTGGTGGATTAACTGCATCCTAGCTCAGCCACAATCAAAGAGTTTTTGTTAACACCTAAACATGTTTTGTCATTAGCTGACTAATGTGCATGTTTTGTGCTACTCCCTTCCAGGCTCCTAAAGCCTGGTGCAACTCTTTATACCTAGTGCATAATTCATACTTTGTGACAGATGATTTTTGAAGACACACAGCCAAACCTGATTCAGAAATCCTAACACCCTCTTGAGCTTTACTTCTGTCCACAAACAAAAGAAATATTTGCTGTCAGATGCCCTTATTTGAGAGAAGTTGCATCAGTATTTACATTGGTACAATTCCACATCCTTTACTAGGAATAAGATCAGATATGCAGCAAGCTTCCCCACTGGAGATTTTCCAGTATCTGGAGCAATATGCCTTAACTACTATAAACATCAGCAATGATACTAACTGTATCACATACACAGGGTAAAAAGAGTAGAAAGGGTAAAATTCAGTAATTTTAGGTCTCAATACCTGCTAACACAGGCTATTAAATTAAAATGTAGGAGAATTAAAAGGAATAACTGGCACCATCACGAACACGTGTAAGGCCAAGAGAATAACCTAATACGGATACAATCAGATTATCATAAGATATATGTAATTCAGGGCTTGATGACAGGCATATTCCTAAGAGTTTTTACCTAAGGAACAATGAAACCTCATTTTGAATTCATAAGGACTTGCAAGATTTTGGAATGCAAGCCCCTTTGATATATCTCAAGATTTCTCTTTTTTTATACAGTAAGTCAGGTCTCTCTTACTTCCTACCTGGTGCCGAGTATTTTCTTCTCTTACTGAAGACAGTGGCAATTCAGGACATTCTTCAAGTCCAAGGGGCTTTCAGCACCTCTCAAGGGCAGTACCTCTGTCAACACAAACACAATCTTAGGTTATACTTTAGAAAACACATATTCTGGCAAATGTTTGATCAGAAAACTTCTATGTGTGCCTAAAGTCAGAACACTAATTGCCTATGAATTTTGATCCTTTATGTCAATTAACATCTTAATACTTAAGCATGTCCCTAGTCTTGCCACAGTCTGACACAAATCAGAAAGAAATGCATTTTTTTCCTCCCCATAAACTCTATTCCAGGGTTCATCTTAAAATTTTATGTTCCTCTCCCCTTGGATTCAACAAGTGAAGAGGATCAGCATAAATTAGAGCATTCTGTCTACTGTTGCACTTATTTCAGGATCTGCCACTTCCACGTTATAGATGAAGTTTTAAGCAACAACCTTCTTCTGTTAGCGCTCTTTAAAATATCTGCAGACGTAGGCTATTTCCCAGAAAAAAATGACATTTACAAACGAGTCCTTGTATGTGCATTTGCAGTGGTGCCAATAAAACTCAAATCCTCGCAGCTCTGAAAATGTTTCATGTATTACTGAGACTGCAGTAATGACTGCATAGAGATGTACATCAGATTTTTCATTCTTTCTAAACATAGGCAGCATTTTCCCTTTTCATGTACTTTCTCCCTTACATACTTTTAATATAATTTCCTTCCCCTTCTGTATAACAGTGGTGATGGTAAATCAGTTTCCTAGGCCATGTGGAACAGAGAGAGAATCACTTTCATTCTGAATTCTTTCAACATTATTTCATGTTTTCAGATAACCAGAATTACAAGAAATACAGTTGGATGATTTGTGACAACTGAATAGTATGCTGACAAAAGGGTGATAGAAGTATCTTCAGTCATCACCGTTATAGCATTGGACAACTGGATGAATTTCAGAACCTGAATTCTCAGAGATTTTTTTGTTAACGGTTCTAAATTACATATACATTATGAGGGGAGCTAGATCTCGATTTAGCTAGCTGATTCTAGATTTATCAGAACTGAATTTTGGCAGCTGTGCTCTGTTCTTAAAAATCTCAGCTGTTATATTTTGCTTTTGCTATGTCAAAATTAAAAAGCCAGTCACGGGACTTTTATCCTATACAAAAGGAAAACATTATGCTCTTTCCAAGTTTTTCCTCCAATAAAACATTAATTATTGTCTTAGAAGTATGGAAAAATTATTTTTAAAAGGCAATGTCAGACATTAAATATGCATGCTACATGTACCTCACTAATATAAGTAAGCGTGGGTGCTCACACCTAAAAACAACCCCAAATGCCACCAATCTAAATATAGGTGTGAGTGATTAATAAACCCTCTTATTGCTCAAATACACAGAAAATAAGCCACTATTCATCAAAATTGCAATTGCAAGTTTTCTGAAAACTGTCTCCTAAGTTTAACTTGGGCTACATGTTATTCCTGTACTGTATTATTTACTATTCAAATTCCACCATTTGTTTCATCTTCTCATCCAGCCTGAATGCTTCCTCACCCCAGATTCTGTATTTTCAGAAGTATAATATCTACTATAAAGAGAACCTGAAGTGACACATCTGCCAGTATAGCTATTTCTGTATAAATATCCTAAGGACTCCTTAATTACTGAGGTTTTTGTTATCAGCATAACATTCACTCTGCTAGGAATTACAAGACAGTTTCTCTTAGATAAATCTACAAGTTTTCTCTTACTTGCTTGCACGTGGAAACTTTGCTGTTCTGGGACAGTATCAGGCTCTGGGTAACAGACACTCAAATGCAGCAGATTGAGTTATCATTACAGTCTGTTCCCATGGTTATATAGAGCTATCAGTATATTTTTTCAAGTAACAAAATAAACAAAACATTTACCAGAAAGGGAAAAAATAACAAAAATTACATCCTATCATTTCAGATAGCTGTAACTGCAACTTCCAATTCATTTGTAACAAGATTCATCCAATCATACAGAGGTGCAGAATGCCCTTGCTGGTCCAACAGGAGGAAGGGAGGGCAGGCTGCCTGCAGCTTCAGCTGGACTCCCCATGCTGGGGGCTCCTGTGTGCCTTTATAGCAAAGGAGCTGCAGGTGTGTGCTGGCTCCCAGTCAGGAGGTATGAACAGAAGGGAGCTCACCTGTGAGATGTGCTCAGCAGTCCTGGCTGAGTTCTTCTCAAATACTCCATATTCCTTTTTAAAACAATTTTTGTAAGGGAGAGACAGGGGATTTTCATATATATTTTTTCCCTGTGTCACAAGGCATTGCTGTATGCACGTAGGTTGGAAGTTACGAGGCAAGTCTTGGCAAGGATGTTGTATAAGGGCTCCATGCACTTCATGTTTCACGCTAACTCTCACATGCAACTGTCAGCCCTATGTTTAGCTAGTCCAGCACTGAGGAAAAACAATTGCAACACTGGCAGTACTGCCAGGCTTGCTATTTCCATGTACTGCAAAGAGTTCCCTCTTACATCCACTCTGTCAGGGAATGGGAACAGTTCTTTGCTTTCTGTCCTTATAATCTTGTACAAGAGGTGATGGCTGCGCTGAGCTTGTCTACACCCTACCACAAGAGGGCTGTTAAAGTGCCTGAGATTGGAGATGCTGAGTGTGCTGCTGCACCTGCCTTCTGCACAGTTTTGAAGAGGGAGTCCTTACAGTTTTCACTTCTGTCTATAGGACAGAAGAATTTGTAGCACGTTGGCTATGAGAAAGGATGAAAAGCCAAGGGGTTTCATAATATTAGTATGGAGTTTTTTGGCTAAATGTTTCAAGTTTGTGTACTTAAATCTACATAAATAAGGGAAGTTACTGAGTGTGTTCAGGTACACTTGTTTCAGTATACATTTAAAGATGAATTTTGCTGAATTAGCAAAAATTTAAATGTTTTGGCCCTTCTGAGGGCAAGATTAGGGACACAAAGCTGTCCATTTTGGTAGGTTAAAATAAAAATCTGCTTGCACCACAGCTTCAAAATCTCCACAGTAGCAAGATAGTTTCCATCCAAAACTTAATGAAATTAGAAGGTAAGCGTCCATGTGGACACCAGGGAAATAACAGTTATTTGGCAACAGCTTTCTTGGCTATCAGTCCTCTAGATCAACCTTTAGTTTCCATTCGTTTTCTTTTACCCACCTTAATCAATCACTGACTAAATATCTGAGATGACCATCTCAAACTAATTTTTTGATCATTACAAAAAAATCATACTTGAGATGAGATTTGTTCCTTCTGTTTCAGGCATTGAAAACTGGGCTTGAAAATTTGGTATATAATTGACCTCAGCAAGGAACAAGTCAGGTCCTGCACTGATGGGAACAATCCTGGTCTCCTGGGAAAGGAATGTATGAGACAGAAGTGCCCTTTTATTTTGTGACTATATTTTCTTTAGACAGAGTAGAAAATACTAAATGAGAGACGTTAGGGCATAAATACAAATTCCACAAGACAGAAACAGACAACAAGGTTGATAAGAAAAAACAAATGAATGGAAGTGATGAAAAGTGACTACAGACCAGAAAGAAAGAGAATGGAAAGAAAGAACAGATGAAACCAATAACTTGAAAAGGATCTAAATGTTATGGAAAACAAATCAGTGAAATATCAAGAAGAAAAATAAGTAAAAAATGAGATGCCCCTGAGAACTGCAGGCTGGGGAAAGGAAAGCTATGAACAGGGAGCTATTCAGGAGTAAGTAACAAAGATCAGAAAATGAAGCATGTATTTAAATTGGCACCAACAAGAGAAAATGACTACAAATATGGTGAAAATATTTAATGCCCTGTAAAATACCAGCTTTATGCGTATAACAGGCTGGTTGGTATTAAAATGTTTTTCTAGCTCCAGGCTTCACTTGACATTAAGAATTCTTGGAAAGGTAGGCTAGAGCTCTTCTTTTTCTACTCCAGGCCTTTTCTGAACATGCTAGGAAGTACACGCTGCTTTTTCTGAGCAATCTCATGTGAGTGCCTCACTTTGACCAGCCCGTTAAGCATGCTTCTTCCATACCAACCTAGACTACAGAAGAGGTACGTAATCCTAGAAGAGTGGTCTGACCAAACACAGAACATACCAGCCCGGTACAATTGCTCCAGTAAATTACAGCATTTGTGAATACATGATGATGAGTTTTCCATATGTACCACAATCAAAGTAAGAACCATGACCTAATGAATAGTCTCCTAGTGGGAACTCTTAGTTATTTCTATGCAGTATTTTAAGACCACTTCGTGATTCAATTTCCTATTAAATATGCAATACTTAGCACATATATTTTATCCTTAAAAACCCCTGAGTGTTAGAGTGACCCCCTTGAAAGTATGCTTCACATTTAACAGATAAGAAACCGGGTGAAGAAACCAGTATGCAATTGAAGTTAGTGAGAGGACTCAGTGTCGGGGTCAAGGGCAAATATCAAAGTTCACTTCAGCCTTGACCAAAATATACTGACTTGGGGTTTTTTATATGTGTTCCAGTTCTCTCTGTTGGAAAACAGTCCTCCTGAAAAATGTCCTTAGAATACTGGGATAGAAGTCAGCGAGTTTGGGTGGTTGTTTTTTGGTTGGTTAGGTTAGGGTTTTTTGGTGGTTACGCGGTTTTGAATACAATGCCTGCACTCTGACAGCCATTTGCTTGCTATATTGGTACAGTCAGATTCCAGGGTATGGCATGGTTACGCGAGCTCCTTGGTAAACAGAACATAAAGCACACAGGAAAGGGGAGCTTTCCAAAACTTCACAGAAGCATGTTATATTTTATGTTTTCCTGATGGGTAAACCATTATCCATTTTCGCCCTGAGTTACGTAAAGGCAGGCCTGAAAGATGAGGGCACTAACCTGCAGATGTGCTCTCACTCTCTGTACCCAGGGTGAATCGCTCTGAGAAATAGCTTGGGTTTGGTTTGGTTTTGGGTTTGTTTGGGTTTTGGTTTTTTTTTATAAGCACTGTATAAATCATGGAAAAAAGACCCTGTGATTCTCAGAACTGACATGCATGTAGTTAGCCATGATTTTGTAAAGACAGGTTTTCACCTGTAACACTGGAAGTTGTCCTAAATTTACAAGAGAATTTGCTGATAAAACGCCAGCTAAAATGACCAAAGTACAAAAAATCTTATTGTGGTGTTGTCAGCACACATACAAGGGGCTGCAAAGCAAGGGTCCTTTCTCACCTTTGCTACTACACCAAAACCTGTGGGACAGCGTTTGCAGAAGTGATCAGAAACTGACAGTTTTTACTATGTTGTAGGCACCAAACTTCCAACAGGCACAGCACTTAAGCTAGAAACTGAAGTCAGACGGTGTTAATACTCTTGGAATACAACTTGAAATAGTGCATACACCCAGAAAATTAGCTCCCTGGTTTCTAACCCCCTCCTCCTCCTTAGTGTTATCATAATACTCATAAGGGTATGGCACCCAAAAATCATGAGTATCTGGATAATCTGAGCCACAGTGTATTCTTTTTTGCCACCTATAAATGCTCCATATAAAATTGATTTTTTTGTTGTTTTCTGGACACCCCGTGGTCCAGATAATTCTGTCTGCATGTGGAAACACAAGAAGAAGAAACAGCAGCTCCCTGACAGCCTTACTGATGTATACTGCTGACCAACAATATGTAAAGCAAGTCTCTGATCATTTGCCAGAGTCACATCTGGGTGCAGAGAAAGCAGCAAGATCACAGAAAGAGATTTTTTCTTGTTCCTATTACCTGAATGGATTATGACATGTGTTTTACATTGGATAGGCAAATTGATTCAGATAAAATAAAAGCTTAAATGTAGTCTATTTCTTAAGCCATGCTTTCCTAAGGTTTGTTCAGATTCAGAGAGGTATATCTTACTTTCCTTTTCAAGCCTTCCTGCTTGCTGCCTGGGCTTATCAAAATATTTTCCTAGGGGGTTGACTAGAGGAGAGTTTCACTATTTTTAGCTGTTTCTGCCTCTCTCTAAGTATCATGGGATATCATTATGAGAAAGAAGCTCATGAGTTCTGTGACCTTACAGGTGAGAAGAAGCAGCAATGAGAAAAGATTGTTTAAATATTAAAAATAGATTAAACCCAATTAGGAAAGGTTCATACCTTTTGTTACTTGCTCAGCATTATTTTAAAAGTATGTAAGGAGATACAGAGTCTTCCTATAGGTAAATATTGCACTTGAACTTGGGAGCACTACTTCTATTTGTAGGTTACTGGCCCCAAATCTATTGAATTTGCTTGGCATACTACCAGATGGCTTAATGTGGACTCAGTAGCCTCAGACCAATTCCCTGCCACAAAGCATTCCCATGGCAAAAGCCATTAATGTATTGGGAATGCCGACAGTTCCTCTGGCAACCTCAGCAGTGGAGCCAGAAAGTCACTTAACATTCCATGCCTTCGATTTCTGTGTTTGCAAGTCAGGCTTTGGGCACATGGAGTGCTTTCTAATGCAGATTTGCCTGTGCAAACATAAACTGCTGCTATAATACAAGCCACACAAGAAATAAGAAGATATCCTGTAGTTATATCTTTGCGACTAACACTTATGTGTCAAGAAGGGGTAGCCTGCACCAATGGAGTAAGGAGGGCTCCATACGCACCCAGGCATCCTTGCATAGACCCACAACAAGGCTTACAAAACTGTTCTTTGTGCTCATACTTAAGTTTTGTTTTCTTTTTGGAGCTTAACTCATTTTTATTAAGTTGCTCAATAAAATTTAATGGGATTGGAGTTTCATGCTGTGCTGAAGAGTTTACAATGTACAAAATACTGGCACTGAGAGAAAAAATTACAAACTCATTAAAATATTTAGACATTGTACTGATGCAGCCGCTTTCATTCAAGAATTTCAAAACCACATTCTGATCATTAATCACCACTCCCAGATGCCATGTATAAAAAGTATCACTGAACCAAATACAGATGAGATATAGCAAAGATGCTAATTGACTTGGCTGAGCTCATTTGCGACCTAATCCAAGTATTCTGTTCAAATACATGGGTATTGCTATTGCTGATGCCTTACAATGGATCCAGAGGATTGACTACAGCTCTGGAAAAGAATCGAGGAATTGACACCTCCATCCAGCCTGCTCTGGTCACCATACCTGACCTAATCCCAGAATGAACAAGGGGAACGTGTATTGTAGGTCTATGCTGAAAAAATGGCTTAAAAGTTGTCACTGTATGATTTTATGGTTTTGACGGATCTTCCATTTCTAAGCAGATTTGCCATGTGCACACGCACATTTTTCTGTGGTTTCTTTCTTTTTCATATATCATTCTGGTAGTAATTCCCCAAGCCAGGTACCCTGAACCTGTCTGCAACCTGATAAAGGAAAAAAGAGTTGGCACATATCTGTGAGGGCACAGTTCAGCCTGGAGCCCCACTAATGTTGCAGACTGAAACAAAGAGATTCCTCTGGCTATAAGCCTGAGCTAAGTCTGCATCTCTAGTACTTAGGGACAGCAATCTTTCTGTATGAAGTCTGATACAGCACCACTGACAGGAAGTAAAATCCTTTCCTAAAAAAAGGAAGTAAGCCATTTTGACCACCATCCTCTAGAGAGCTGTACCGGGGTGGAACAGTGAGTCAGTTGTGATAGGATGCCATTTGCTCCAAGCAGGAAGAAGGTGAAGGCAGGTTTTTTGGTAGTATAGGTGACACCACACTTTCTGGGTAGCATGATGCTGAGGTTCCTGTAGTCATCATGTGTTGCTCCCTATTGCTGACAGGGATACAACAAGGTAGTAACTGACAGGTTAGATCCAGGAATATGGCTGCAGTGCTTCAGATGCATGTGGACCTCCCTGCATGGACCCACAACAAACCTTGTTGGGAGACCATCCTTAATGCTCACATTTCTGGAATTTGTTTACTGTTCTGTATGCAAAGCATTTTTTTTTTAAGCATGGGGCACCTGTACATCTAAATGGCTTACTTTATTCTCAGACTTGTTTGTGGTAAAGATGTTACAGTCCAAGACAGAGTCCAAGGAGCACTGCAACAGCAGCTAAATGCCCTCTGGGGAAGCACACACTGCAGGGTGAACCCACAGGTACCATGTCACACACTGCTGCAGGTTCTTTCTGTGCCAAACCTTCCCGGGACAAGCACACATTCTTCACAAAGATGCTGTGTATTTCAATTTCCATCCTACATAAATTTTCAATATGAAGTCAAGAAATCATGTGCATGCATTACCCAAATTCTTACAGACCATTTCACTTCTTGGAAAAAACCCAACACAGTCTGAAATGGGGATTTTTTTTTATTTTTTTTTTTAAACTTTGCTCCCCTTTCTCAGTGACTTCTGCTGGAATGAGGAAAACAGCTAGTCTTAGGAGGTCAAGATTTTATGCTAATCTGTCATACAAGGTGTAAAGCATGTAAATGTTGTTCCAGAGGACTCCTTCAGAAGCTGTTAATTCTGATAATGTCACTGTCTAAGATCTGGTCAAAACTTACAGATTGCCCACTGTGAAAACCCATGGGAAACTCATACCAGAAGAATGGCTGCTGGTGCAGCAATGCTCCTTTCAAAACAGAAGTGAGAGCCAATAGGTTGATGGCATCTGTTCTTGACTTAAGACAAGTTTATTATTTTAAACTGCTTTTGAGAATTGCCCTGCATTTTAGTTGGTAAAAATAGCAAGCTCTGCAAAGACACGACATAAGAATTACAATAAATAACCCATTTTAAAATCATTGGTCTTATTGTTCCTTCACAAGTCTAAAACCCAAGGAGAAATTTGCTTAGGGCCATGGTATCATTCACACTAGTATCCAAAGCATTAACAAAATAACTATGTTTGTGTATTTGTAAGTAATTTAGCCTTAGTCTGAGAAAGCAACTCCTAAATGCAAGAGGTTCAGGAAAAGGCGGTTAAGAAGTTACTGCCAAAGACTCACATGTAACAAATGCCCCTCTGTGTTAAAAGTGTATTAAGTAACAGCAAGACCTTTCTGTTTTTGGAAACTGTAATTTTCATCTAGCTATCAGTTCCTCAGAGATTATTACAGATGATCTTTGGCCCGCTCAATGGGACTCATGGTATGTGCTTGTGCCATCAGAAACAGGCCTCTATGATAAATGCTGTACCTTGAACTGAACTTCACAAGCAAACTGGGGTCTCTTCAAAGTGCAAGGAAAGCACCGCTGTAGTTTTCACAGTCCCTCACACTGAACCTCACAGAAAATATCGCTGCATCCAGAAGGATCATGTAAGAGAGAGGTTCACAGATCTCATTTCTACTGTGTATTATCAATTGCTGTGTATGCTAAAGGTGTTAGGTGATGAGGATCCTGCAATGAGATACTCTGCTGTTAGCTTATTTTGCCAACCAGATAATGTCTTCCCAGCTCCTATACCAGAACACACAAGTCCTCCTCAAACTTTGTCAAGGCTTTTATGCAGCAGAAGGATTAGGAGTCAAGGACAGAAAAGGAAGTTACAATTTGAAAAAAAAAAAAAAATGCTCAGGAGAAAACATAGCTGATGTGCCTCTTTGTTGTTGTGAATCCAGTTGTATAACATCTTCTGAATGCAATTGCCATGCCATTTCTGCATGCCAAGAAAGAACTGCAGTATGGACACAGGTGGGCAAAGGAAGGACTAATAGATCTACTGCCGTGCAGGTTACACATGCAAGAGCAAGGGATGTTGTTCTTGCCTTTTAGCAGGAGGAACAAGTGCAGCTCCCACTTCTGCTTCACTGACAGCAGTTAATGGGTGTTACTCTCTGTAGATTGTTTTGGTGTCTAGACAAGACACCGATGCAGAGCTCCAGGGAGATTTTTTTCTTTTATATTTCTTCATCTTCTTAGATATTGCATAACTTTGTGGCTGATGTAATGGAACAACCACAGGACAGGCAAACACTGACAGCTCCACCACACCATAAGGCACGAAGAGTCCAGGTCTACAGGTAGAGTCAAGTATTGTGGCCCATGATCAGTCGGAAGCCAAGAACAAGGGAATTGGAGATAAGTAGGGTTTAGCATAAGGCAAACCCCTTATACTTTGTCCTCCCCAGTGAGGACAGTTATCATACTGCAGTGCTGGGATTATCATATGAGGTAGGAAGGCCTGACTCAGACCATGCTAGCTGAGCAGGACCTGTAGCACAGAGGTAAGAAAGAAGAAAAAGAGGACCAGGGAGAAACTGGCCAGACTCAGGGTTCATTGCTTCACCTTACTGAGTGTCTTCTGTATTTGTAACTACAAAATGGTGCCAACTAGACACCAGGGTCAGAACTGGAAGGGATGTGGCTGACTACAGCCAGCTGCAGACCCACATGTAAATGCAAGTTCTCATACTCTGCTACCAAAAGCATCCTGGTATATCTTTAGTCTACACAGCTGCACCATCTTTCTCCTTCAGACAGAGAAAGCAGACAAGTTACTTGATTCCTAAGAGCTACAAGGCATGTGAGAATCCAGTCCCAAATCTTTTGATGATGCTCAGGCAATATGAAGAAGCCTTGAAGTGAATTTAACTTACACTGATTCTCTGTGGCCCTTCACTCTACCAAAGGAGAATAAAGTCTCCCTAGATAAATTAGGAATTAGGCCTATAATGGCTCTGAATTTCTTCTGGAGTATTGGTTTTTGAAATCTTCTTAGGAGGGCAACGAAGGTCCGTGATCACTACTGGCAGGACTATAGGATAAAACAGACTGAACAACCTACTGCCCAGCAAGATGGTGGATGAAGCTAGTTTTGCTCCTACATCATAAATCCAAGGCAAAAGGCAAACTCTGAATGTATCAGCTGAAAGAAGGATGAGTTTTAGGTCTCTTTTATAAACAGTAAAAAAATTCACAAAATATGTAGAGGAAAGTTATGATTACACATGATTATATGCATCACAAAAAACTTCAGATAAGTGTACTTCTTATTCAGAGGTGGAGCATAAGTAGCAAGCAACAGGAGGCAGTCAATATTCGTATTGAGACTTCAAATATTAATTGACAAATTTATACTTGGGGAGCTTTCTTACCTCCTTCCCACCTCTCAAAACAGAAATACATTCTCAACCTAATGTCAATGTTACTTACAACGAGGAACTTGAATCAAGTAAAAAATAAGTATTTTTATGCCAACATCAGTGAAAAATAGGTACTTTTCAGTAAAAAATAGGAGCTTTGAACTCTGTAAAGACTTGTTTTATCAGTTGTTGCCTGGGAGGACTATACTATGATGGAGTTAATTTTATCACAGCTTGAATGAAACAAATATAGGTCCAGTAGTTCCATGGCAGGTGTCAGCTTTGCCAATATACTACAAATGTGATGCACTGAAGCATTGCCAGAGCTATAGCCTTTTGTATCAACTATTCATGTTAAAAGGTCCTGGAAACAAACCTGCCTTTTGCCATTGTATCCCTGACACTATTAAAGCCAGGCAGAGAAAAAGTGAGGGTGAGGTTATTCCCAGGCTAAGTGAGCTGGATGATTAGCTCCTTTGACTGCTGAAATCCCAAAACAACTCTTTGACTGAAAGGCAACAAATATTTGGAAGGGATCCTGGCTTGGAAACTGATTTTCCTCCTGGAATTACATGATACTGAAGAGATATTAAAAGGGGTAAAATTCTTTATATTATGTGGGAAATCAATCCAAACATTTAGAAAATCTAAAATACTTTTCAGTCTGAGCTTCAGAAAGAAATTGATAGGCAAACCCTTTTACAATTGCCCAGAATACCAGTGGTTGATTAGACACTACTTGATCGGCCTGTGATTTAAAGGAAATCACAAACCTCTCTATAATTAATCAACTGGGAGAGGCCACTTATACTCAGGCAGAAGTAGAGAAGGTTCAGTGCCCTTGTATTAAGCTAGAAAACAAAAGAAACCATCAGGATTCGGAGATGGATTTGGCCCTAGGTGTGTACTGTAAACAGCAAGGAGAAAAACAGAAAGAAGGAGACAAACAGCATGGCAAAGCACCAGCTTTTTAGATTGCAGCTTGCCAGAAAGACAGGCATGGAGCTACAGGCCAAGTAACTGCTTTTGTTCAAATATGGTTAGATGAACACAATCTGTGTACATCCTTTATGCATAAGAAGGACTACCTCAAATGTGTACCCTACCATCATCAGGTTGTTTTTTTTCCAAATGGAAATAACATGTAGGAACTTTTTATTGCCTAATTGCTGGCATTTAAAAAGGGATATCAACTTTCCTTGCAAAAGGAAATAACTTTGTTAATTCTCATTTTCCCCACAAGAAACTAATTGTAAGATGATATGGTTAGCTATTTGGTTAAATGCCTACATTAAAACAGGGGTATGAATTCAGACAGCTAACAGTCTAATATATTACATTCTGTATTGAACATAACGAAAATGACAAACCTCCTCAAAAACCTTCAGATTATAATCAGAGCAAGGCTGTTGAGCTCTGCTCCCAAAACAGTTTGCAAACAATAGCGATATCCACAGACCTAATAAAAGCTGTTAGCAAATATACCGCACATCACCTATCAATGCAGCAGAAGGAAATAAAGTGAGAACATAATAAACCAAAATCAGCCAGTAGATTTGACTGGAATACAAGTGAAAGGCATCACACCACACAACTAACAACTCACAGTAAGGGTTAAGTGTCATGCAAGCATTTGGAACTGAGTATGGGGAACACAGAAAAAAAATGTATTCAGTAACTGGTCAGTTGGGGGGTTGACCTGGAAATTAATGAGACACAATAAAGGACCCTTGGTGTCATTTTTGCTGTCCCTTTTTGGAGCAGGAACTGGGAATTGCTAGCCAAGAGAAAGCCTGCCCCTTCAGATAACCATTGGGTTGCTCAGAATATAGTGTAATTATTTATAGGGCAGCTTTCTTAGATGTTCGCAAAGTTCAGTATAGACCATTAAGAAACAGACAATACTTTAATTGCTACAGTGGTAGCTCTAGTATAAAAGGGGCCAACCACTCACCACTAACACAGTGCCAAAGGGTAAGGATAAAGGAAAGGTGGTTGTGGCCAATCTTTGTGAAACAGAGTAATTATTAATGTGGAAGTGAAATGATGGAAATGGCTTTCCCTGCTACTTTTCTTTTTTCACAGTGCCTTGAGATGCCTTCTTAGTTTCCTATATTGTGCCATGGAGATGGTTTTGTTTGGGTTTTTTTGTTTATCCTGTTTCCATGTTCCCCAGGGAGAACAGACAGGTAGGCCTTCTTACCCAGTATCAACGGATTCCCCTCTACCATAGCATTTTAAACAGGTGTAATTTCTTTCGGATGTTGACTCTTCCTCATTTTTTCAGTCAACAAAAGGCATATCCTGTTGACTATGTTCTACTGATTCTATGCATTTGAACTTTCCCTAAACCTTCCTTTCTAGGGAAATTTCTAAAAGTGTGTGTGGCAGGTTCTTTAATTCATTTTTAGCTGTAGCACAATATTGTATTTGGCTGCCCGATTAAGACTAACATTTACATGACATTTAGGGCGCACTATTTTCTAGACTATCTGTCATGAGTTGATGGACGGCAAAAAAGCCTGGATGTGAAGTCTTATATATTCATCTGGAAGAAGGGAGTGGGGCTGCTTGGACTGGAGGGGGGGAGGAATCTGGGACTTAGACAACCCTATTCTCCTGCGTGCGAATGTGTGGGGGAAAAACATCTGAACAGAACTCATGTTACTGTCCTACGCCCAGATCCTTTATCACTTTAGATGAATACATCTTTCTTAAAAATTTTGGAGTATCTTTTAACATTTATAGACTAAACCAACATATTTGAGAACTGTGGCTGGGAATTTCAAATTGAGTTTAAGGTATTCAGATCTTACCAAAATAGGTATTTGGCACCCATTTCCCTTTACAAATTCCACTCACTAACAGTACCTGCACACTATGGCAAATCAAATAAAAATTATTCCCTATAAACAAATTATTTCAGTCTTAAATTCTTCACATTGTTTTAACAACTTACTATATTTGATAGATGCTAATGTTAAGACAAAAAGATAAGAATTTATTTAAACACTCGACTCTATGTGGACTGTTGTTCATTTGCAATCTGATTTTCCCATGAGAACTTGAGAACTGCTTCTGAAACAACCCACAGGAAGCTCTACCCGTTTGTCAAAGGATACTGTCTGGTATTCATTTTAGCAAATTTCAAAGAGAAAAAAGAGACAGAAGGAAAAGGGAGGAGGGAATGGGCTTGCATTTTATCTTGATCCTTGTAACAGACATATAGCATTCTGTGCCGAATAGATAAATTTGATTTAAAAGCAAAAACTGCCCTATGATTTTGAACTCTGTGATGAGCTAAATTCCTAGCCCATCTAGCTAGCTAGTTAAATCAATAAAAAACAGGCAAGAGAACTGATCTGGAGATAAGCAGGAACACTCCTTACCTCTCTGCCTTTTCTCAGTTGCTCAATGAGAGCAACAGCACAGCAACAGCAGGTTACACAAGGCAGCTTTACAGCATGTATCTGTGTCTTACTTAGTATTTTGAGACTTGAAACTAACCATGCTCCATGCCAGATGGACAAGACAGAAGTAGCAAACAGGGTGGCCCTAATAGCTTGCCTTCTCCTCTACTTCCGAAATATCCCCATTATCCTTTTTACCCAGGTACATCTTCTTTCAGATGGCGAGTTATGCCTAACCCTTGTGCTCAGAAACCTTTCCTGCTCGCCACACTAGAAGTTTTTTTTAACATATCTTCAGCCTATTTTTGCTTTTTGCAGAGCACAGGGAAGAACATGTAGATGTACAAAAAAAGATATGTTCCTGCTGAAATCACAACAAATCACATTATCTTCCACCTCTGCCACTTTATGTCCATTCAAATCTTCCATTTGAAAATGCATATTACAGATGACTTGCATGTACAAGCATGTCAACCCAAAGCAACATACACCCTGCCACACACTCTATTGAAAGTTTGATTCATTCTATACATGTGCATATAGTTTATTTTCAAACTATAAATTTAAAACTATAAACAAAATTACAAAAAACAATAATTTTTTTTTTAAAAGCTTTTAAAACAAATAATAGAGTCAAACACTCAAAAACTGGGAAATGTCAAAGGCAAGGTTAAGTTAGTCTAGTTCTGCATGTGCATGATGACAGCATGCTTAGTTATGTGATCCTATCTTTTTTTCTTGGGACCATTACAGTCTTTGCCATATCTCCTCAATCTTCCTGCCTTCTGCCTCATCTTTCCTAGTAAGGCTTCTTCCCAGGCTTTTCTCTTTCCTTCTTTTGGGCTTTTCAGGCTTGTCCTCTTCGTTGTTTCTAGATAGTCTATCCTCAGGCTGAGCAACTCTGAGAACGGCTGGTCTACCGCCACTGTGGGACACAACTGGTTTGGGTAACAGTGTGAGGCTGTTAGGGCGCAGGTCCCATTTCTGTACCTGACTTAGTAAATTGTGTTCAATGGATGTGAACTCTGGCCTCTGTATGTTCCTGAACCTTTTCCCGACTCAGAGGTCTTCCTCGCAGGAAATATAAGTTTTACTGATCTTTGGCTATGTTTTGTGGCAATGCAAATCTGTGAAATATGCTGGACTACATGAAGGGTAAATGTTTTCTAAGCACCCATTTTCTTCCCTGCAGTCATATGGGACTATGTGAGCCAAGGATGCAGAAAGTGTTAGCAGAGGTGTATAACAACAATAAAGTTACTGGCCTCTAAAAAAAGAAAAAAAAAAGTACCCTGAGTTGTCTTTGTATTATTGATCTGTTTAGGTCTGTCAAATAATTTTCTTTGACAAATTTCTTTTCCATTACATTATTTGTCCTAAAAATTGAACTATAGAACAGGGTTTCCCCCCCATATGTAGCATCTTATTTTTTTCCTGGCTAATGCTCTGCCATTTATTTTGGAAGGAGACTCTAATTAGTGAAGGGTGCAAGACTGAACCATGCATGTCACTCAGAGTTGCCAGGGAAAAATACACAGCTCTGCAGGCACAATGGTATTCTATTGAGTAGAATATATGATATGTTGCAAGATACAGTCTCTGCCTCCAAAGGAATAATAAGTCTTTATGTGTTCTGTAAAGACTGAAAACTCAACGTGAGAAAATGTCCCCTATAAAAATAATACACACTGCAGTTTGTTATCTTGGCATAAGTCAGCATAAGTCAAAGCTTAAAAAAAACTAGATTTTTTTTTATCAGAGATGGATGCAGGAATTAGAAAGCTTTATTTACACATGACATTACAATCTCTTATGCTGGTAAGAGCTATCTGAAAACAAGTCCCCATATGAGCCCTACTCTCAGTCTTCCATTTCCTTAGACAGAGTCTATAGCTATGTAATAGCTTTATATTAAAAAAATCTTATATACCTCCTTTGTTTAGCTTTGTATTGCCCTTGTCACCTTCTGCACTATTGTTCTTCCTATGTTGCATCAGCCTTTGCACTAAAATATGAGCTCTCTATGGAACTGGATTTCCTTCTTCAGCTTTGCATTAACTGCATGTCAAATACCCTCAGGATATAAACTACATGCATACCCATACAAAAGAAAAAAAGGTTAAAATCATGTTAGTTATAATCCAAAGCATTAAAAAAAACCTAGGAAATGCCAAAATGAAGACTGCCCAAGTGACATCAGCATGCCCCTAAAAGAGGGTAATAATCATTTTCCAAAATGTCTCAAAACTAACTGCTGAGAGCAAAGGAAAAGAAACACTTGGGACTCACGGGTTCAAAACAACATTCAGGAGAGCATTGTTTAGATAGACTGATCCCTTAGGGCTTGTTTCCATCTCATTTCTTCTTGCACCTCCTCCTCATGGCTTTCCTCTTACCCTAATGCTTCAAATCTTCGCTTCAGAGAATGAAAGACTCTAGAGATTCCTGATGGACTTATGAAAAAAATCAACAATGGAGAAAAACAATGCAGTTTTCCCTAATCTTGTTCTTGGAAACATCTGTACCATTTAATCTGAAACATTAAAACAAAAAATTCAGGCTAAGACAGACATGGAAAATATCAGTATAAACAGTTCAAATTTGGCAAAGTTAATTCAAATGAAAATAGAGCCTTATAAAGGGATCTCTTCGTAAACCTTGAATTTAAGGCGGGGGGGACATTTAACAGCTTTGCATGTAATAAAAGGCTATATAAAACCCAGTATAATGACTCTACATAACAAGCATCACAGAAATGCTTTATGCATTTTTGGTGGATGGTATGGCCTTTCTAAGCTCAATTTACATGCAAGTAAGAAATAAAAGATTGTCCAGACTTAGAAAAAAAACAGATTAGTAATGACAAAGTAAAGACAAATCTGATGAAAACCTTAGAAATCCCAAGCCAACTATTACTTTAAAAAGCAAAGGAATTCAAGGAGTGAGTCAGTTTTTAATTGCTGGCAGTAATCAGCATGAGTGAAAATTTCAGTCTAGAAGAAAATAATGCCACAAATTGGCAATGCACCAGCTGTGTTTGTCGGCTTAGAAGCGCTTTTTTTTGTCATTGAAAACCTACAAGTAGGACTCTCCAGCTCAAATGTTATTTCTATCTTAACAGATAAACATGTAACCTCGAAATCTATCAGGTACACAGACAACTAAAAATCTTCACAGGCAAATCACTTAGAAATGCATTAGGTATTAAGTGGATTGCATTTGTAACAAATTCCGGTATCTGTCAGAGCCAAATGTTTCCTTATCTTTTTGTTTATGCACAAAGAAAGATAAAAATATTTAGAACAGACAGAAGTATGAGCCCAGAATATGTGCCATGGGAAACCTAAACCTGAACACAACTGAAGGATCATCCAAAAGGGACCAACCAAAAGAATCCCTCCATCACACAGCAGTTGAAGAGGAAAAACAGATGGGACTTACTGACATAAAAGAAGCCTACTGAGTGTCCTGGGAGACACAGAGACACTTCAAGAAAACTTCTGTGTTACAGGAGTATTCCAGAAAAAAAATCTATTTTATTTCTAACACAGCCTCTGTTCTGGTATCCAGCACATAGCCTACGCAGTGGGACATGTAGTCAAGTAACTAGTACTGGGGAATTAAGCCACCTGCAGATGCTTTTCATTCTTAGGACTGTAACACCCCCTGCATATTGGGCGTGATGAGTGGGTCATTTCAGAAACTTGATTCCTCCCTCTGTAGTTGCATGCAGGAAGCTATTAAGGAACTTCACTGTTACAGAGGGAGTCAGCAACAACAAAAATGAAGCAGTCCCTGCCTACTGTCTGGCTACCCTGGAATGGCAAAACTTCACTGACCCACTCAAGAAAACAGTGAATCCCTAAATCCCACCCCTGCAAATTATTAGTGTGGTTAGCTCGTGGGACAGCCATTTTAGTCAAGGCACTATGATTTCTCTCACTACAGCTAAAGCAGATATATAAAAATGAGATCAGTCTCACCTGAAGCTGGTAAGAAACTACTGGCCCCAGTTTAAGTAGTTCAGAGGAATAAGTCTTACATGGGTTACATGAGCAGCATTTGGCCAACATCAAGTGCCAGTCAGCTGCATCTAGTGTGGAGAGAGGTCCCTGAAAAACCATAGCACTGACCTGCTAAGTGATACCAGAGTATGAGATACATCTTGTGATGAGTCAATCTTGTGGTAAAGAATGAAGCTCAATCAAACTCCCTCTCTCCCCTAAAATTTGAAGGGCTGTCACCTTAGGTCAGAAAAGGAAAGGAAAGAAAAGTTTGCATTTTAGGGCAATGAAATTACAGTCCCTTCTTACTCCATATGCCTAATAATACGGTATGTGTCTGCTTCCTGGCTGGATGAACAAAACTTAGAATCTGAATCAGGGGAAATGCATCTGCCAATATAAGCCCCACAACAAACAGGTAAGTATAGACCCCTAAACTGGCTAACCAGCTTTCCCCACTATTCTTCAGTATTGATTAAATTTTGCTGTTTCCATATGCTATTTGGCCAGGAAATTAATTTAAAACAAGGAGGATAAATTCATCTTCCTGTGTAAACTGTGCTCATTTGTTAATTTGTGCTGGCATCCAGGTGTTTGTCCAGCTCTCACAGGTAAGCGCTGAATCTCCCAGAATGGATCTATAAGTAGATTCCCCGTTGGACCTGGAAAGAGTCAACACTCCCATTTATTCAACAAGTGCTGGTCTCTCTGTCAGAGCATGGAAGTCCTACAGATCCAGTGGAATATACTTCCTTCAAATGGGTTCCTGAAAGTCTGTTTTTGTTATAAGTATCTGGCAGTGCAACTTGGAAAATCCAAATCAAATTTCCTCCTACTTAATTCATTACAAAAGCAAAAATCAAAGCCATTGTAAAGTCCAATAGAAAGTCGTCTTAATTCTAGTCAAGTGACAGGCTTTCCCCTCACCTTATCAAGTGTGTGAAGCTTCTTTTTTATGAGATTCTTTTTCATCTTCACAGACCAAAAAAATGTCTTGCAGTTATTCATTTAATCACAGTACTTGATTTGCAATAAGGTCATATATAGTGTCTTTCTTACAATTCCTGGAGAACCACATGGCTTTGAAGTGGAGACTGAACCAGTATTAGTGTCTGTTTTCACTTATCCCATTCTAAAGTTCCTTTTTACTTAAGCTGTGGCTGGCTTGCTTGGCATAAAACTTCCTACTCACAGTGCTCATCAGTGTTTTCAGCCAAATACTGAAGGTGGGGTACAGTTAGCAAGCCTGGCATCTGAGTAAGTATTCTAGGCGAAAAAAGCAAAATTTAGCTACTAATTTGGGGTCCATCTTTTTTTCTTTCCTCTCACATAAGACCAGACATTAGTCACTTTGTATGAAAAACTATTCATGTGCTTAAAGCTAAGCATCATTACAAGGAACTTGCTGTTTGGCATATATAATTTTTTTGTAATATGACTTTATAAGACCCATTCACACTATATCACCTCTAGTTTTCCCTCAGCAACTCCTCCTCTCAGACCTCACAGAACAAAATGCATGTGGAAGTTACCCAGGCAACAAAAACAATGAATCCAACTTCATATGCTTTATACCTGAACCAAAGAACGTGTATGGGCAGTTGGATAATGTGTTTGCATGGATCTCCACTGGAAATGTATTGGATGCATACTTCTAAAATCCTTACAGAAGAGGGAGGTTCAGATAAAAAACAGGGTACATAAGACTACAGTCTAGGTCATTATACCATTGTGCTAGTTGTAGTACTTGCATTACTATCTCATAAGAGTGTCTTCAAGGAGACTATGTAATTTTTTGTGTCAATGCTGGGCATGCTAAATTGAGTACTGTAATGAGTATTACTCTTAATATTTGTTTATTTTCAGACTGTGAACTTAGGGCCACTGAATTGCTTCTCTAGAGTCTGTGAAAGGTGAAAAGGAAACTTACAGACAGTGTAAACTAGACTGCAATCTTGATATGAAAGGGTAAAAAAATCAGTGTTGAAAACAATTGCTCAAAATGAATAAATGGTTGCAGATCACAAAAGATAGACATCCACCCTTACAATGGTGTTTTGCAAGAAGGCTCTTCACACAAGGCAAAATTAACAGGTTACTTTCCTATTGAGATATAAGCACTCTAACATTTTATTTTTAAAATAAAACCACACCTTTCTATCCTAAAATTAATTTCACTGTTTTAAAAAGTACAAACCAGATTAGATGAAATATAATTTGTGTTTAGTTTTGTGAACAATTAGATCTTACCAAAATTAACTAATTTCTAACATGCCAAGCTGCTCTCTCCTGGATACACTGCTGTCAGTTTCCATTTTTCTTGGAGCAGTTTGGGGAGAATATTAATTTTTGCAAATATTAAACACAATTACAAAAAAGAAATTTTTTATGGTTTGCAGGAAACACAAACCAAAGAAACTGAAAAAACCCACCCCCCAAGACCTGAAGCGTTGTCAGCTCTGTTTACAAGATTTTATTTAAAAAAATAATTAAATTATATTTCCATATACATTGTCACTTTGAGTTAAAAGAATATTAAACTTTTTATTTCAAATTTCAAATTTGTTCTCTTATTCTACCACAGATGACAATCTGATTAATCTGGATGGCCTTAATTAGCATTTTTTGGCAATAATAATATATTTTTTAAAAGCGATATTCTGAAAATTTTTGTAATCCACCTCGAGTTGTGTGTGTGAAACTGCATGTGCATAAAGACATGTTCTGCACAGCTGGTGTGAAGAGAACTGTATGAAAGCTATGCTGTTTATAGCACAGTTCCTCAGATGTAGATATACAGAAGACGACATTAACAAGAGAGCAGTTGCCAGTGATCCTCACACTAGCATAGCCCTCTGTACCATTTGCAGGACACTTGGTGCAGCATCAGAATTCAAAGGCACTTAAATTTGCTTATGGAAACAAATGAAAGCTCTGGATTGTGACTTATTTCTGCTTCACTCCAGCTTATATTGCTGAAACTTTTACAGAAAGCAAGAGAACTAAACTGAGAGAAGCCTGAAATCATCCATACAATCTGACCAAACCAGGATTAGGGTGCTAATTTTGGTCTTCTTGAAGAAGTGAACACAGTTCTGGTCTGATGACATGTGCTGTGTATCTGTGCAGCCACTTCTGTGGCAGCTGAACAGAGTATGAGCTAGGACATCACCAAGAGCAGCAGGATGTGGCCTTTACTCTCTTCGCACTTCTCCCTGACCAGCTTGTATACCTGCAAACCAGTAAGTTTACTAGACTTACTCCTCAGCCAGCCATTGCGGCTCGTAAGTAGTATGGTAAACTTGTAGGCAAAATCACAAAAGCTCTCTTATCTTCCATGGAGCAAACAGCTTTCAAGAAGGAGGTAAGTTTGTAAAGAACAAAGAACATTTCTCACGTTCAGTGTTGCCTTAACTGTGTGGCCTCATTGTGCATCTAAACCTAGACAGCTAAGAGACTTCATAGCAAAAGCATTTCCCATATTCTTTGGTGTAAGATAGGACTTTTCCAACACTGCAATAAGTATTGCAAGCCAGTGCTCTTTAACAAGCTGCATACACAGTATGAAATCTGTATATCCCCATTTGCAGTTCACACACAGTGCTAATATCAGATTTAACCAGGGCAAATTGGAAAACCCATTAAGCAATATAAAACAGTGACTACAATTTGAAATAGAGCTTCATAAGTCCCTAAAAAAGCACATACAATTATCAGGTTGTAAAAGAGACTGAAATGCAATTGGTGTTGATATTTCTTCTGAGACGGTAGGTTTATAGAAGTGCTTAAGTATGTGTGTGCTGGAAGGATCCCAAAAGGAGATAGCGGTGGAACAGAAGTCCCCCTTCCTTCCAATTTTTTTCCTATGCTCATCTACCCAATAGTGGTTGATCCCTAGCTTGTAGATGAGATGCATACCTTTTCATTGTAAATATTAAAAATTTGTTAAGAAGAAAATGCAAGTTCTTTACCATACACAAACTGATTTTCCATTATAAAACTGACAAATATATTAGCCAAGCTTCTTGGCAGATAAATATAATGGGATGATATACAGAGAGGTCTTCAATGATCCACCAGTTTAATGAAAGGCATGAGGCCATTCAGAGATATTAGACTGTCACTTAATCTAGCTCATCTGGTACATAAATCTCCACTGTATCCCTCTCTATGAATGCTGAAAACGGATATAAAAGGTGAATTAGGAGTTTCTGCTGTTAGCACGTAGATTTGTGGCCTTATATAGTATTTCTGTAAAGAGTATAAAGTTTGTATCCAGTGCTGTGACCTCTCCTGTTGCAAGTGGTAATATATATTGCTTTTTCAAGTAGTTTAATCTGAGAAGGATAATGCAGCACCAGTGCCTGTTCTGTCTTTCGATTATCTTCTCTTGAATTCTTGCCAGTGGACATACATAATGTGAAATCAATCAAACATATGGAAAGAAATAAGGGAAAACATCAGAAAAGCAGAGTGCTTAGGTTTCAGATCTTGGTCTTGCCATCTGAACCCTGGTTGAAACCGTAAAGGATGCAAGCTATGATACTTGAGTGCACCCTCAGTAAGTTTGCAGATGACACCAAGTTGGGAGGGAGGGTTGATCTGCTCGAGGGCAGGAAGGCTCTACAGAGGGATCTGGACAGGCTGGATTGGTGGGCCGAGACCAATTGTATGAAGTTCAACAAGGCCGAGTGCTGGGTCCTGCACTTCGGTCACAGCAACCCCACACAGCGCTACAGGCTTGGGGAAGAGTGGCTGGAAAGCTGCCTGGCAGAGAAAGACCTGGGGGTGCTGGTTGACAGCCGGCTGAATATGAGCCAGCAGTGTGCCCAGGTGGCCAAGGGGGCCAACAGCATCCTGGCCTGTATCAGAAATAGTGTGGCCAGCAGGAGCAGGGAGGTGGTTGCTCCCCTGTACTCGGCACTGGTGAGGCCGCACCTTGAGTGCTGTGTTCGGTTTTGGGCCCCTCACTACAGGAAAGACATGGAGGTGTTGGAGCGTGTCCAGAGAAGGGCAACCAAGTCGGTGAAGGGCCTGGAGCACAAGTCTTATGAGGAGCGGCTGAGGGAGCTGGGGCTGTTTAGTCTGGAGAAGAGGAGGCTGAGGGGAGAACTTATCACTCTCTACAACTACCTGAAAGGGGGTTGTAGTGAGGTGGGTGCTGGTCTCTTTTGTCAGGTGGCTGGAGATAGGATGAGAGGAAATGGCCTCAAGTTGTGGCAAGGGAGGTTTAGGTTGGATATTAGGAAAAAATTCTTCACCGAAAGGGTTGTCAGACATTGGAATAGGCTGCCCAGGGAAGTGGTTGAGTCACCATCCCTGGAGGTATTCAAAAAGCGCGTAGACAGGGTACTCTATAACATGGTTTAGTGGGCATGGGTGATGTTTGGACTCGAGGATCTTGAAGGTCTTTTCCAACCTAAATGATTCTATGATTCTATGATTCTATACTGGCCTCCACACTATAATTCACTGCATGTCTGAAGATGTTTGAAGCCAATAGCCCAGTGTGGATGAGGTGTTGGGTTTGGCTTTGGTTTTTTTTTTTTAAGGGGATTGACTGTTAAAACCATGGTTTCAGACCCACCTCAAACCAAAGCATATTACCTTGTATCCACTTTTCTCAGGATTCCCAAACCAGAAATACAAAGGCTGCAGAAACAACAGGTATTTTTATGTTTTCTACAAAATGAGATGTAAGGGTAGGATAGTGTGTCCAAGCATTCAGAGAAGAGAATGGCAGAGCTGGACTTTGAATCTGTCAGTTTGCCTGGCTGCCAATATAATGCTCCTACACTATACAAGTACCTCTGTCTTTCTGCTTTCTCAAAGGCTGCCACTGTTATACTCAGCACCTTCAGGTCTGTCTTGGTTTCAGCTGGTATAGAGTTAATTGTCTTCCTAGTAGCTGGTACAGTGCTATGTTTTTGAGTTTGATATGAGAAGAATGTTGCTAAGTAATGTTTATTCTAAAGTCAAGGATTTTTCAGCTTCTCATGCCCAGCCAGCAAGAAGGCTTGAGGGGCACAAGAAGTTGGGAGGGGACATAGCCAGGACAGCTGACCCAAAGTGGCCAATGGGGTATTGCATTCCATGTGATGTCATGCCCAGTAAATAAACTGGGGGGAGTGGGGGTGGGGGGATCGCCGCTTCAGGACTAACGGAGCATTGGTCAGTGGGTGGTGAGCAATTGCATTGTGCATCACTTGCATATTCCAATCCTTTTATTATTACTATTGTCATTTTATTAGTGTTACCTTTATCATTATTAGTTTCTTCTTTTCTATTCTATTAAATTGTTCTTATCTCAACCCATGAGTTTTACTTTTTTTTTTCGATTCCCTCCCCCATCCCACTGCAGGGGGGGGGGAGCGGCTGCGTGGTTCTTAGCTGCTGGCTGGGATTAAACTACGACAAGGTCTCTTTCCATATGCCTAATGTTGGTACTCCAGGAGTCAGTATCTCTGTGTATGTGTTGTCCTACACACCTATAGCCTTGCCTGTCATGATGGCATTGGGTAGATTCAAGTATGTTGATGCCTGTACTTGTAGTCAATTGCCTGTTTTTATGAAGGTAAGAAGACAACAGCAGTTAAGATACACAAACTGCACGAATACAGTCTATTCATGATTTCTCCTACAGGATCTAAAGTGAATTTAGTGGGGGTTTTTTGATGGTGACAGCAGTGCTGCAAAGACCACACTTGCTCTGATCTCCCTGTCTTCGTCTATAGTACCTTGACTACTATATGGAGACTAGTGAAACTATAGTTAGTCTGTGTATCCAGCAGGCATCTTCCTGATGTCTTTATGGATCACAGACAAGAAAAATTTAATGTGGCCTTGATAAATTCCTGAGCTATATATCCTTTTCGGCAATTCCCATTTGCAAGTGGAAAAAACCATATCCTAAATAGATATGCCACCATTCTTGATGTTCTCAGCAGGCCACCCAATGGAAATCAATGAAGATGGTTGAATAGTCAAGCTCATTATTTCATTTTGTTCCTAGTTTATGTGTGAACTGTTCTTACATGCCCCCTTCCCTGACTGTGCCCCTTCCTCAGGATAACTACAGCATCGATTTCCACTGAGCAGAGAGGATGATGAGATACCAACTTTCAAAATGCTTGCAACAGCTCTTGCACGTGGTCCTGGGAATGACAACAAGGAAACTGATAGAGTGATTAGTCAATACTGAGACAGAAGATAAGGCTACACAGAGTACTGATGTGCAGTTCTCTTGGAAGGATTTAATAAGAGACCAAGGAGACAATGTCACCTGACTTAAGTCTACAAGGATTGAAAGTTAGTCTTCCGAAAACAAGGATATATGAACAAAAGTGCTTTTCCTGTCTTGAAGGCACCTATCTTCCTACACCCTCACTTCAGGTCTGGCTCCTTCGGGCTGACAGCTATGATCATCAATTGGCCATCCAAATCCATTTTCACTAGTTTGGTGCATCTGTCTGATACCAACAATTTGTGAAACACCACACTTAAAAACTCAATCCTAGACTTCGTTACTGAAGTTTTTTCTGACACAGTGGGCCCTTCCAGTCACTAGTCAATAGAAAGATCAGACATACCACATCCCTCAAAAGCCTAGTCTTTCCTCTTATACAAGCCCTTTTCCCCCAAATTATTTGAATCCACTTTCTATCTCTTTTCTCTGAAACTCCTCCTCTCTGGGCCACCCACTGCCCTTTAGACAGTGACACTTATCCAATAACATGCTGAGAAAACTTTTCAAGTCCTGGCTTTTCCTCATCTACAGCCTCCCAGATCCTGTTCTTCCACCTACTAAAGCCATTGGCAAAACTCCATATACTTCAATGGAAGCAAAATCGCGTTGCTGATGGATAACTGCACTTCTTCCACCAAATCTCAACAACAGATACAGAGTTGGTAACTGGGTGGGCCAGTTATTTTTCTCTATTGTATTATAAGAATACTGCAAAAGTATCATTACTGTATAATGCTGTACGTGTCTTTAACACTATTTTTTGAATCTTACATGAAGTACTTGGCTTCTTCCATTTTATTTCTTTCGATTTCAGGTTCATATGCCAACAACCACTTGCAGAAGAAAAAAGGACTGACTCTCCTGGCCAAATGAAAAAGTACATTCCTGATATGACATCCAGCTGAGAACTTGAATAGGAAGCAATATACTCAACAGGCATCCTGTGTCTTCCTCCAACCCATCATCCCACCAATTTTCTGTTCTCTCAACACTCTCAGAGAGCAAGCATCAGCAGTTCCTTTACAGGATGAGCTTAGTCCGAGATATTTTATTACTTTAACCATTTGTTTGTACCGGTTGTTGCTGAATGCAACCCTACAAAGACATGGATGAAGAGAGAGGAAAAGGTTTGAATACAACAAGCTGGCCTGAATGTCAGCCTAGAATGTGTGCTGAGCTGTTTTTTGAATTACACATTTATTAAGTGTCTCTGCATCCTTTTCTCTTAGTGCACTGCTTGGTTGCTTTTGTTCACCTAGTTCTGCATGCTTAATGTCAGGTGCTGGTCTGTCCACCAGAACCTCCCTGCTGTTGGCCTCTCAAGTAACAGCCCTTTTCTGCAATTCCTCTCCCTTGTCCTGCTGCAACAGCAGACATTCCTGATGAGACCAAATGCAGCACTCCTTGCAGGTGTGTCCATGATACACCTACAACCTCTGGGAAGACTTACAGGCCTTTCTGAATAGTCAGACATTTATTTTGCTATGATTGGCAAACTTTGCTGAAAAGGGGAATAAAACCAGTCATATAGGCTCAATATTGGTTATAATCAAAATGACCACCAAAGTAAACTCTGGAAGTGAGCATAAGCCATGACAGTTAAGACCTGTGCTGTGAGCCTTCACCAGAACACAGAGACCCTGGATGTGGGAGTTCTCCTCACTCTGTTATGGAGCTGGCCAGTTAGACAGGGGAAGTTTGACTGCTCCCATCAGAGATTTTGGTATGCCTTTAATCATCTCAAAGTGCATTAATTATGGAGACAAAAATCAAGTTTACTTGCCAAAATGTCATTATGGAAAATCTAAAATATGATGAAAGGTAGACTGACATTCCTGGAGGCTTGTTTAATCACATGTAAGTGTTTTATTTACCAATGAATTCCAATGAATGTGTTATGATGTCAGGAGCTCATTTTAATGGGAACTAATGTTATCCAACCAATATTTGTGAATTTGCAATGTTGAGTAATTCTCACTGTTGGTTTTCATTAGTAACATCCTGTTGCAGAAGAGGCAACAGATCAGTCTGTACTCTACCCATTTTCATCTTGGGCCAAAACTGTTTTCATTTATTCCATGTCCAAATGAAGTGAACTGTTTAGTCAGACAGACAAGATACCATTATCACTCCCTGCACATCTGCCACATTTAAGTATAGTTACATAAAGATGAATGTGCTTTTTTTATATATTGTCATTAGTCAAAGAGAATTAAAAGTACTTGGGCTTTATTATTTTAATTATAATTTTATTTTATTATAATTATTATTTTACATGGCTTTTATCTTGCAAAATAATCACTGTAGGGCGTAGTTTGGATTTTGGAAATAAGAGCTACAAACCCTATCTGGAGTTCTAATAAAGCCCAGAACTAAACAAACCCCAAATTAAAACAAACAAACAAACAAACAAAAAAGGTCTTCAAGATTTTAAGAAAATTTCAATTGTGACAGACATTTTGTGTCTGGGGTCCATTTTGGTACAATACTCCATGGGAGCCCTAGCAGACCTAGAGTCAGGGACCGTAGATTTTACAGACAAGAGCTCAGTAGTGCCTCACAAAGAATTCAAGAAAACCCACACCCTTCTGTTTCAGGTCAGCTTCACAGACAGGCAACTTGCCATCTCTAATAACTAAGCTTACCAAAACGTCTGCAGGGATATAACAGATATGGCAGGTCACAGCCGACCAGAGATGCAGTACTATGTCACAAGAGTAGCAAAATGTTACACTTGTCTTTGTCAAACTCACAGTCTCTGTGAGATGCTGTGCAGGTATCAGACCTCAGCTTCTTTTCTTCAGAAGCCTTGATAAATCAAGCACAAACCTCAGGATGACCACATACCTATTTTGGCCTCCTCAACATTAACAGAGCAAGACATTTTAAAAAAAATCTTACCACAATTCTTTGCTTTTTCCATTGCACTATCCCAGTCCCAGAGGAGACTCAGAAAGAATCTTACCCTACAGTCATAACAGGAACAAAAATAATTACACTTTACCAGGACTTCTCCCTATGGGGAAAAATCCTCTTTCATGCATTCTTTGTCATCTAAGCAAAACTAGTTGCTTCAAGCAGACCGGGACCTCACTCTTGTTTTTGTAGAGAACACTGGTGTTACTGAGAGGGTACAACGACAGCTCAAACAACAAATACAAAAGAGAGAGTGAGAGAGAAAGAATAGTTTGACCACTGAGAAAACATGTGATACAGCATCTGAACCCAGAACTATTTTCCCTCATGACAGAAGGGCACCAGCCACACTGTGGCACTCAAGCAATATCAATAGCAATGCCAAAGGATATGTGATAATGAGGAACAGGAATATGTGCTTTTCTGTGCTTCACAATGGGGCAAGAGTTTCCAAAACAAATGTTTCAAAGGCAGAAATGCCCATGCAAACTGATGTATAACTCAACATGCTGAGTGATAAATAACCATCTGGGAATTTGCTCTGCAGTGTTTATTTCTCTACAGACTTTTTAATATTATAATAAAAAACTAAATTCAGATGCTTAAAATTTCCTTTAGAACTAGATAACTATCTTTATACAGCTGATTCCACAACAGTGCACTGGGAGTGCCTTAGGAACTGAGATGGCAACATCAGCCGAGCATCCTCACAGACTCCAAGTGAATCAGGACTGGAAAAGTAATTTTGACTTTAGTCCTTTGAGTCCCTCTGCATGCTGCCTTTCTCTCCTTAACCCCCAGAAAGCCAGAAGAAATGGCATAGATCGCTATTAATGCAGAAAGGCAAAGATCCTGAACAGTGCAGTAATTTGTGTAGTGAAATCCCACTGTAATATTTGCATATTTCTAAAGCATTTTACAGCAGGGCTGCTACCCATGAACTACAACATGGTGATTTTACACAGCCATGGCTACGTAAAGAATTTTTTGCTCATACAAATGTCACTCCATTACATCACAAAGGGAAAATTAACAGGGTATGCGAATGGCAGGGTAAGGGAAAGAAACAGCTGGACATCATATGGTGAGATGCAAAACGGCTGGACCACACTACTGAAGGCATGAAGTTGTTTCAACAGGACTATGTCCTATCAACCTCTAAACCTCTGCCAGACACCACAAAGAAAATTAATAACATTATAAACCAAAAAAGTGAAAAACACAAACCACACTCCTTGCAGCATTTTGATACTCAATAAGTTAATGACAGACTATTTCATGTAAAATGGGGTCCCCATTAGTGATGTTAATGTGACTTAAATGACTCTCATAAAGTATGATGATGGGCTGCAAGTAAAACTAAAAAATAGACATTAGCACTCAGGAAAACATGAGAGAAGTATAAATACTAGTAGTCCTGGAATGCTAAGAAATTGGCTACTTAGTTTCAGTAGTTCACAAAGTAACTGTGACACCTCATTAGAGAGGTGTGTGAGAGAGGAAAATCAGAACTACACAAAGGACCTAAGTTCATAAACTGTGAATAAGCAGCAATGGTTTCCAGCATGATTTTATCAGCCTGCACAGATGAGGCCAACATTGGTCTTCATTCAGATGTATTAACTATTCACAGTGGACTACAAATTCAACTAAGTTAGCACTTTTTGTCTGTTCACAGGTTGTAGAGACCTTCAATGTCATGAAATAGGTTAGGCAAACCAATGCTGACCTGTAACCTGGTCACAGCGTATTTGAAGTAACTAATGCTTTACATTTTCATTCTTCTTACTGTGATGGTTGCCCAAGTCACATGGTTTCACCTTACTACTTGAAGAGCTAACCCTTCCAAACAAACATGTGAAAGTGGGATCTGAATACTTCTGGTGAGAATTTTGATACGCATGTATGTTCACAATTCATGATGTTGTTCAGCAGTTTCCCCCCTAAATATCTTGGTTTGTACAAATAGTGGTGGAACACTAATATCATGACTTCTGTGTAAAATTTTGTATTTTGTTTAAACAGATATTAAAAATATTTTTTGCACACAATCTGCCTACTTCTAATGAAATTTCGTTCCAATGGAATTAGTAGGAATCACCAAATTAGAATTCCACTTACCAAACTATTTTAATACTCTAATCTGTCTTTTCCAAATTCTTCTTTGCTGTGCTTTCATCCTTCAGGAAATTATAAACCTACACAAACATGTCCCTAAAACAGATTTATAAGCACAGTTGCTACGTGAAAGAAACTGCTCACCTTTTTACTTAGTTAACAGAATGACCCTACACAAGCAAAATACGGTATTTTTCAACAACATATGAAATAACTTCGCTTTTTTTTTAACATAGCCTGCTTAATTTCAATATGACTTCTTAATATTAAAGTATTTGGAAAGAAGAAGAAACATTCTTATAAAATATATCACCACATTCTATAATCATGATATAAAGCATTAATAGGAATGATGCCACATAATTATATACCATAGTGTAACTTTTTTTTCAGAGAAAAAAAGAAATAATAAATTAGTAGGATATGGGGCATTTTATAGGAATGATGGGCTTCTTCAAATCAACCCAAAATCAAGTATTAGCTCTCTGTACATAGTTGGGAAATTACTACTGACTGCTGTTGCTTGGTAGATCTTCTTACTTCCACTCAAATTATAAAAGCTAGTCAGTAGGAATAAGCAAATAATTGCTTTTCATTTGACAGGAATTTTTTTAAATATTAGACTAAACCAACTTTTTGGTTTGCTTGCTTTCTTTACTTCAGAGGAAAAACTGGGAAAAATAAGTATTTTCCTGCACACAGAGCATTTCATTTGAGCATTAGCAGAATGCTGCATTCTGCAACAGTTGTACGAAAAGCAAAGAAAAAGCCAAAGGGAAAATACTCCTTTTTATCTCAGAGCCCCAAAGCCTCCTCATTGTTTTTGTCCACATTCCTTGAGTCTAGTCATTCATCTCCACTTATCTGTTCTTTTTAAATGCCCAAATGCCAATTTGATCTACAAAAACCCCATCATTTATTCACACTGCGCAGGAATAGAAAACTCAATTTAGATCTGACTTTTAAAATATTCAGCTATTGAACCAAAAATCAGTTATTAGCACAATTGTCAGTGGAGGAAATCTGGGCTGAAATTAGTATTTTCATTTGACAGAAGACCTAACTTTTTGAGGGAATTACATTGGGAATATATATGTACTACAAATGCATACACACTATATTTGGAGAAGAGTGGAAAGACCACCTATCTCTATTGTTATAAGAATAACAAAATATTTCCATTTTCAACTATGACGTTATACACTTGAATCTTAATCTAAGAGAAATGTTTCCCATTTAGACAAGAAAATCCTTTTTGAATGATAAGGACAAAAGTTAGTTTCCTGAGTGACCAAAGCTGAACTCACAGCTGGACTGTTCAAAAGTTTATGTTTTCTTAAATTGTAATTTTATAATCTCACAGGTTATAAATCATCATTAATTTGACAGTCTGGCTTTATGTAGGTTTAGTTTAACATGCTGGCATGCCATATTTGACTCAGGAGTTAAAATAAATTATAACAAAGCTCCAAATTCAAACCAGTTTTCTTCATATTATCAAATCTTAGCATGTTTTTTAAAAATCTGCTTACCAGACTTAAAAGGTCATCTGACTTGACTTCCCTTATTACTGTCTCCTCTGGAGTTCACACTTTGTTCACACTCCTGGCATGAGTATTAGTAGAATACGATTTAAAGGTTTCACTTCTATGAACTTACAAAGTCTTTGGAAAGGGCAAATAACTCTCATATCTTAAGACTGGAGACTAGCTTGAAGAGAGAAAATGAAATGCTGATTTATGCTATAGCAATAGATGTAAAGCTAAACCTGAACTTGGCAGTTTGGTGTTTGACACTCTTGTTACACCAATGTGTTCTGCACCCTGTAATGCCACTTTTTACCAAAGTTCCGTTATCAAAGCTCCCTCTAGATTTTTGTCAGCATAGAAGTATTTTCTAGGATCTGGATACTATTCTCCCTGTGTCCCCAAATGAACTTCAAATTTCTGCTACCATCCAGATAGCTGCAGTACCTACTGTATGTAAACAACAACCCATGTCCCATTCTTCCCTCAGTTGAGAAGTAAGAAGATGCCTGACCCTATTCCCCTCTAAGCTATTTGGCTTTCTGTCTAGAGCTCCTTTTCTCCAGACAAGACTTTCTTCTGGCACTGCTTCCCTTTCTCCAGCTTCAAGCCAATACTGAGCTGAATACTGAGTTCAACTCCCTGTCACCACTGTCAGAGAAGTCCAGGAGAGAGCTCCTGCCCATGCTCAGACTATTTCCTCCCCTGACAATACCCCTCTGCCTTGGGGCACTTGTCTCCCAAGCACAGGCATTCTTATGACTCCAGGCAGTCTTATCTCGTAGTCAGCCAGTACTCAGGGCTTTTTCACTGCAGTGACCCTCTCACTGTCTAACATTTGATATGATAACCAACTGAGGGAATAAAAAAGAAAGAGGAGGATCTTACCAAAGGAAAGGAGGGATCTTATCAATATGTATAAATACCTGACGGAGGGAGTAAAAAAGAAGGAGTCAGACTATTCTCAGAGGTATGCACTGACAGAACAAGAGGCAATGGGCACAAACTGAAATACAGTGTTACATTTAAATGTAAGAAAAAATCTTTTTTTACTCTGAGGGTGGTCAGACATTGGAAAAGGTGCCCAGAGAGGTTGCGGAGTCTCCATCCTTGGGTATATTCAAAACCCAACTGGAAACGTCCCTAAGCAGCCTCTTCTAGCTGACTCTGCTTTGAACATGCAGACTGGGCTAGAGACCTCCAGAGAGGTTCAACCTCAGCTACCTGGTGCAACTCTGTGATTCGGTGACAAAGATGGGTAGGAGTGGATGCAGGTGCACAGGAGGAGAGATGAGATCCAGAATGAGAATGAAAATAAACATTTAAATGATGCAGGATGAAGGATAAAAATACACTTTAGGAAGCTGGAGAAAGAGAAAGAGAGGCAATATAGAGCAAAAAAGTGGAGAGAAGCATGGTAGGAGATTCTACCAGGCAAATCTAGAACCTCAAGGTACTAATACTTATTTAAATGTCTAAGACTGCATTCTCACTGAACTGGCATCTCAACCTGGTGGGACTGTAAAGTTTTGTTTCAGCACTTCTCAAGCTACCAATCAGTGGGTGATAACCCAAATATCAGCTAGGTAGATGCTAAGGAACACACTGAACTAATTTATTAGTGTGAAATGTCTAGAAACATGGAAGAAATGCCAAATCCTAGAAAGTAGAGATCTGCACGAGGTCTGAAAAAGACTGCACATATTCTGCCTCTTGCTTCCACCTACTCTAACCCATATATCCCCATCCCTTACTCCTCTCCCTACCAACTCTTACAAGTAGGTAACACTGCCACCACGGTGCTGTCCCATAGGGACAACAGTCCATCCAGAGGGACAGGAATGTTCTGATCCTACACAGCTGCTCTCTGCCTGGTACTGAGATGCTGACCCTGCCCTCCCAAGTCTCTTCCCTGAGTATGCATTAATTACCTTGTTGTGTTACTGAAGAGTCATCTAAGTTTTGACGCTCTAACACAGAGCTCCCCTTAGCCATCACCAAAGAAGCCTTCACCAACTTCTCTTCCTTCCCTAGCAGTGTCTGAAATCCCCAGTTTGTGAAAGCTCAGCCCAATCCAGGCAAAAGGTGGCACGTAAACAGATGAGGAACATGTGTTTCTGAGCGGGAAAAGGGGTAATGCAGACAGTGAAATTAGCACAGCTAGGCCTGAGATGGCAGCTGGGGTAACAGAGGAGTGGGAGGGTTGCCATTAGAGGGAGCTGACAAGGGAGCAGGAGGTAAAACTCAAGACACTAGACAATGAGTTTATTTCCCAGACCCAGGCAGGCCTGGATTTTGATTGTATTTCTCTTTGATGCAGCTAATGTGGATTTTACTGTCTTCTTGTTTAACTCAAAAAGCAGTTGTATAGGAATGATTTCCACTCTGTTCACAACCAGCAGGACCAGAATGGCAGGTGGTTGCAGGGATGGGCTGAGAAGCATGGGAAGAATCAAAGGCAGCACCTGCCTGGGTGAAATATTGTTTCTACTTTTCCATTTCCATCCATATTGAAACTATATTTTAAGGGCATGCTCATGGTATACATGCTTTAGTCATTTAAAAAATCATCCTAAACCATAATTAATGTTTCTGAGGGGCTCATATCAGTACATCACTCTAAACCTCCCTTAGAAACAAACATATTTTTTTCCCCTCTGAGCACGTGCACGTGTAAGAGAACCACGGAATATACTATTTTCAGATACATATAACCTTTTAGCGATACAGCTGGTCCTAAAGGAGTGCTTACACAGTGACTGTTTAACAGCTGACTACAGCATACAACTTTACAGACTGGTTTCTACTTAGACAATGGCCAGATAAATTATGAACCATGTAAGAGAGCAAGACCTAGCACTTGCTTCACAGCATTTTTCCTCTCTTGATATCAGAGAGCTCTTGGAGGGAGAGTAATGTCACAACCCCATTTTACAGCGAGGAAAAATGAGGCAGAGATAAGCTGAGTTATTGATGCACCTAAAATCAAAGAGCAAGCCAGGGGTAGGGTAAGCAGTAGGACCCAGATCTCCCGACTCCCAGGCTGCACCCTCCCACACTTCCTTTGGCAGCTTAAATCTGCTAACTTCCCTACATATGTTGCCGAGCACCACTCAGGCTTTGTAAGCTTTTGATGGGTTAATTAGCACCAAAGCATTTTTTCTTCTGTGGTCTAGACATAGAAATATCCAGATTTTGTTTCCCTTGAAAGGCAGCCCATCCTGGAAACTGTAGTCAATCACCCATTTCCATGTTTTTCTAGGGCCAGATGGGGCTAAACATGATTTGAAGATTTTTTTTCCTTTCCTTTCTTTAATGTTTCTTTTCCTTTCTTTCACTGACTAGCAGCTTGTTTGTTTTCTTTTGAGGATGACGCCAACTATAAAATAAAAAATGCAATTTCCAAGGTGGGGAAATTAGAGAATGATGGATTTGCTGTTGCCAAGAAGAAATAATAATTCCTGGACCTAACAAATAAGTCTGAAAATAAAGAAGGGATTATTAAATGTTATATAATTTCAATAGTATAAAAGCAGGGAGAACTTTCAAGACACTGCCCTCATTTTTTTTTTAACACTCTGGAGACCATGGACCATATTGTTCACTTAGTCATGCAACTGTAAATACGTGGTTCTTCCTACTCCACTTGAATTACCCCAGATATCTCTGGTGTAACAAAACAGGGTCTCCCTTTCACCCTTCTCTCCTATATGTACATGCTTGCAGGCAAATACTGTATTATAGGCCTGGGCCTCAGCCAGACACTATGTAATTAGATTTGAATTTTCCCAGGGGGTAAGGGCTTCATGTTTGGCTTTTTTTGCCTCTAAATTGAGTGGTTCAAATCCACATACTTCAAAATCTGGTTAAGTACCAATTCCAATCTAATTCTGAATTTTAATGTCACTGCTATTCTATTTATTTGTAAATTTTTTAAAAATTGCAAATACAATTTTTTAAACACATTCCTGAAGTAGTTTTGCTAGTATACATACAATAAATACATAACAGTAAGTTTGAAAAAAGGTGTCACTGGCACTCATTTGGGATTAGCTGTGCAATTTTTTCCTGGTGTTCTCATTAGATAAAATGTTCCACATCTGTACTTATAAACTGTGTATGTCACACCACACAAGTTCATATTTTCTTCTTCCTACATTACAAGTCACCACCTGGTATAAAGTGCTGTACTCCACTTGTTTAATTTCTTCTAGTTACAAGCACACTGTCAAATACACCCTACCCGCCTAAGCAGTCATTTTGCCAGTACTCAGAAAAGCACTGGCCCTCCGAACATCAAAGCTGGTTGATCAAGACAATAGCATATAACAGAGGTGTGGTTTTTCTTTTAAATCAGCTATGCACTTGTTGACACAAACTGAGCTCTGGATTTATTAATAAGATTTTATCTTTTTATGTCAAACCTGGGTTACTGCATAAAATAATCACCTAACATACTGCCAGAAACAAATGACTTTCATGCACTACAATATGAATGTACAATATTAGGATTCACTCCAGACACTAATGCCTTGGGCACTCCACTCATATTTATTGGATGTAAACACTGTATTGTGTTTCTACCAAAATCAAGTTTATGAATGCTGACATACAGTAGTGACATTTACATTCTTGATCAGGACTTGAAAAACCTGCTTCGATGGTAAAGCGAGTGTCAACGTGATCAATTTTTATGAAATTTTAGCCACGTTCAGAACACACCTTCCTGATCTGCCAAGGCTTAATTCCAGTTCTTTGCTAGTGCTACTGCCACAACTGCAGTGGTGTAAAACTATAGTAATGAAGTGTCAAATCAAGCCAAAGGGCTTACCCAGCAATGAAAAGCATGTAATTTTACAGTTCTGCACCCTGATCTCATTTGTAAAGACATCCCCCAGCCCCTTCCCTTCTGATTCCTCTCAAGACAGACTCCCAGTCTGTCCCATCAAAAAATAACCTACTAACAATGTAAAAGTCAAAGACCAAGACCACCTGGAAATGGTGGATATTTCAGATGATGACATTTTTCATGTCTTTGACTGTTGTCAGTGTGATCCATATGGAAGCCAGAAAACCTGGATTATAATTTGGTTTTTCAGCTGGCTTGATGTTGATGATTTCACATGTCTTTGCACCTCCCAGTCATCTTTTTCCCTCCTATCTTTTGTTTTATTTACTGAGATTGCATTTCCGTTGGCAAGAACACACAGCACTTAGCATACTGGGCTCCAAACTCATGTGTGAGCTTTAGCTGCTGGATTGGTACAAACCATATTAAGGCTTTACTTACAGGTTCACTTTCCTACCCTATTTAAGCTGTTGAGTTTTTTGTATTTCTAGTTCAGAGGTCTTGTTCTATAGATACCTGAACAACAACTTTCCTACTGTGCCTAACTAACATGCAACAAAAAAATAACAACTTAGATTAGTATACATCTGTAGAGTGTTATAAACACTAATTCTCCACAGGAAAAGAAGTATTTGCATTTCTGCTAGGATTTCCATTTAATGGTAAAAAAAAAAATCAGAAAAGTTGGTGCATTTCACAAGTAGTTGCTGACAATAGAGAAATATTGAGACTTCAGTATTAGTACCACACCTCAGGCTCTCAAAAGAGCCTATGTCTAGGCACAGCCTCTGCCTGTCTTCCCTGAATGTGTTTACTTAAGTCCTATTTCCTCTAACATCCTCCATGATGTCCAGAGGCATCTGAAGATTTCTCAAAACTGTCAAGGAGTAACAAGAGTGGTACTGCTTCATAAAGGCAGGGCAGCCAGGAGCTGGAGTGATAGAAAGGCGAGCAGGCATAGTGCCCTCACTAAGAAAGGGTGCAGTCCTATAGCATCCAAACAGGAGCAGAACAGGTCTGGTGATGGTAGCCAGGTTCTGTCAAGAGCCCAGACTGCCAGACAAGTCCATAGTGATGAGGCAGGTCTGAGGTCAAGCCAGGATGTCAAGTCTGCAGGTGTGAATGGGCAAGGGACGTGGTCAGGAATGGGCACAGCTGCAACGCAGCTCAGACAAGAACCAAGGGCAAAACCCTCAGCTTAAAAGCAGTTCCTCAGGAAAGCAGGCAAGACCTCATCAAGGCTTCTCTTTGCTTCAAGGCCAGCTGTGGACACTGCACTAGCAAAGTGCAGTGTTCACAGATCCTGAGCCCAGGCAGCCAAACCCACAGAAAAGAGGAAGACATGCTTAGACTGCTGTCCTGGTTTCAGCTGGGATAGAGTTAATTGTCTTCCTAGTAGCTGGTACAGTGCTATGTTTTTGAGTTCAGTATGAGAAGAATGTTGATAACACACTGATGTTTTCAGTTGTTGCTAAGTAATGTTTAGTCTAAAGTCAAGAATTTTTCAGCTTCTCATGCCCAGCAAGCGAGAAAGCTGGAGAGGCACAAGAAGCTGGCACAGGACACAGTCAGGACAGCTGACCCAAAGTGGCCAAAGGGGTATTCCATACCATGTGACGTCACATCTAGTACATAAACTGGGGGGACTGGGGGCGGGGGATCGCTGCTCAGGGACTAACTGGGCACTGATCGGTGGGTGGTGAGCAATTGCACTGTGCATCATTTGTATATTCCAATCCTTTTATTATTACTGCTGTCATTTTAATAGTGTTATCATTATCATTGTTAGCTGCTTCTTTTCTGTTCTATTAAACCATTCTTATCTCAACCCACAAGTTCTACTTCTTTTACCGATTTTCTCCCCCATCCTCCTGTGGGGGAGAGGAGTGAATGAGCGGCTGCATGGTGCTTAGTTGCTGGCTGGGGTTAAACCATGACAGGCCCTGACAAAATCTGCCTGTTGCCACCCTAGGGATAATGCTGGTGCTTGTGCAGGGCTGGCCTGGGAAGAAAAGGTGTGACCCATGACAAATTGCCAAAGTGAGTCCTGAAGAGTAGGAAATTCTGCTCCTGCAGAAACTGGGAGATTAGAGATTTAGGAGAAGCACATGCTGCCTTGCATATCCCATCGCCTCTTTCATCATCCTCAGAAGCCTGTCAACCTTTCAGGGCCTTGGCATAGGCAAACTAAGCAGCAAGTAAATGGACTTTGCTCTCCTAAGTATTTTGCTTATGTCTAGGGCCAGGTCTGCAGAGTTCCTCTTCCTTCACTAGTCCATTCCCCGAAACCATTCAGGACTCCAAACCTAGCACCAATCTTCTGGTTCAGGAACTCATAGTTTTGTTCCTTTAGATCTTCTTCCCTTACTCCTGTCTCCTTGACTAGCCACAGAATATTCCTTCATCCCAGCTCTATATCTGAATATCATTCACATTTTTCTCCTTGTTCAGTTCCTCATCTACTCCCATCTCCTGCCATGGGCCCAACTTTTACTGTCCCTTTTCCCCTTCATCTCCATTAGCCTTATTCAGTCTCTTTTTCCCAGCAATCCCAGTTCATATCTCAAAGAACATATCTGCTACTAGATCTGCCTCCTCATTCCCAGCAGTTCTCTGTGCCAGTCTCCTTCTCAACCAGTGTTAATTTCTCCCTTGGTATTTCACACAACCATTAGATATTGGGTCTCTGTCCACTTCCCTGTTTCGGCCTTTGTCTGAGTCATGAGCTCAACCAGTTCTCTTCTCTCTGCCCTAATTTTCTTCCCCTCTTTGAATCTTTTTCTCTTGTCCCCATACAGGTTCAACTCTTTGTTTTCTTTGCCCTTACCTAGATCAGACATAGCACACGTCTGCAGTTGCAAAGAAAGTCTTGCCAAACCCCAAGGTGCAAAATGGCCTGTACAAAGATATATTTGGGGAATATTAAACTATATTCAAGTAGGTCTCTTCAGAGCCCATGCAAAATATCCTTAGAGGCTTATAACTTGACCATATGTGCTCAGCATTGAGTGGAACAACAGAAGTTATATTACTGACATGAAGCTTTTCCTCTCTGCTTTCAGCCTCATCACCCCAGAAACTGCTACATCTGTGCCTTAAGGCACTGGAGTTCTAGAGCTTTTCAAGGAAAAGTTTGCCACAGCTTTTTAGACATGGTCAGAACCAACATATTTTCCTCTAGTCTTATTTTTGGAAATGGCTGAACTGAGTTTTCCAAAATAATCAGCTTTGGGCAGACACCTGACATGGAAATTGTCAGCCCAAACTGTGTAAGTTTGAAAAAGTTATAAAGCAAGGAAAAGCAAGGTCTTATTATGGGAAGAGTGGGGGCAGACACACAGTGCTACCAACCACACCTGTGACACTGACATGTTATAGCTGACATCATTAACACCTACCTTAGCAGAGGCTATCAAGTAATTTCCACGATAATCCCTTAGCTTCGCAAAATATTAGTCTTTTTGGCCAAAGTTTTCCATGCTTGGTATTTGACCAAAGGAAATTTTGTGGAGAACATTTGAAAAAAAAAAAAAACAACCCACCCCAAAACAAAAAATCTACTGAGACACTTCTGAGTTATGTGTGTGAGAAAGAAACGTACTGAACATTTTGCCCATTGTTAGAAAATTTTTCCAGGACAACTATTCAAGGATGGCTAAACAACGAAACATGAAACTTGGCATTTGAACAGCCTGTAAGGAGCACTACTTGTCTGGATAAACTGGGAGGGGGGGGGGGAGGAGAGAGGGGGAAGATCACCACATGGGTTGTCCCCCCAAAACCTGAAGACTAAGGTAAGGGAATTTTCTGCAGTTTCAGAACTTCTCACTATGTGTGAATCCACATTTGCCTCCCCTCTGCCACTAAGTGAGAATGAATTCACACCCTGGGTTGCTCTTCTGAGGTCCAACTGAAATCTCCACTGTTTAGCAAACTCCTGGATCCTGTATTTATAAATGGGTGATGACTATAAATGAGTTACTGTAGGTTGCTGTCCCTGAGGTGATGATTATATCTGAAGGAGAGACTCACCAGATACCCCTCCAATCAGCCACTGAGAAGAGCATTTTCTGTACACAAACAAACCAGTACCTCACTCTCTGTTTGGCATGCTGTGATCACTGTGGGATGTTAGCCATTTCTTCAAACTGCTGTCTTTGTCTTACTTTCTAACTACTTGTGGGTTTCTTAGGCCAATGTTACTGTTCTTCCTTTATCTTTAAATCTCAGCCCTGAGCCTTCTTTGGAAGTGCCCATTTTACATAAATTAAAACAGAGTCTTATCAATTCTCTACTGTTTTGCCCCCTTTGGGCTGGCACCTCTTGGTACCCCAACATTATTTCAAACATGCCATTTTCTCTGCTCTCCAAGTTTTCTGTGCTGCATATGTACATATACCTACAGTACCAGGTGGATTTATCATAGATAACTGTAGTCACTTAAATCACTTAGATGTCTAGACTTGGCTGATTGTATAGGCTTCCTCTGTAGTCAATGAAGGGAGACAGACACCTCAGGGAAATTCACCAGATCCCAGCATAGATGTCAAAGGTAAGTAGAATAATTGCCTTCTGGAACTGTAGATCTTCTGCTGACCACACAAAAAGCCTATATAAGGAGCTAGACTAATTGTCTATATGGCAAGACAGCTCATATTAGCAGAAATAAATACTCCCCAGCATGTTGGCATCTACATACAGACAGTATAGAAACCTTCTTGATCTATTTTCACTTAAAATCTGTATCCCTGATGGTCAGAATATATCCAGCTTTCTAATACCTTCTGAAAGATGACCATCAGCCAACAATTTCTTTTTCCAGGAACATCTTTACTGTAGCTTAGAGTGGAATCAGACTAACACTGAGCAGTAAGTGGTAGAAATATTTATTTTGGCTCCTAAATATGAAATTTAGCTCATTCAGCATTCAGAGATGTTGGCAGGAGAAATGGTATAGTGAAAGCTTTGATTTTTAAAGAGCATCTGCCCCACCTGACACAATGGAAAATATTAAGGATTTTCCTTGTACCTATGAGCTTTGAGCAAGAATGCTGCAAAGTTCAGAAATTATTTAACAGCATCTGAGCTGTGAATGTATGTAGTATCTTTAAAATGACTGAGGTTGATAAAGAACACTATAGAGTAAGTACAACCAATTGCTTTTGCATCAAAAAATATATTGTCAATGACAGGATAGTACCTATGTGTCTGCCAGCATAGTTCTCAAATTCACTGAGGCTTTCGTTGAAGATATGGTTTCACTAAGTATTTCTTTCTTACATCTTACCTAGCAAATACCAAAATAATATGAACACTCCCTATGGCACAAGCTCCCAGATTATAGTTGAATAATTCAGACAGAAGGAGAAGATTCTGCCATGGTCACACCGCCAGCAGTAAAAGTCAGGTGCTCTCAACTTCATGGCTGTGCATCTTGCAGAGAGCCCTCTCCCCTTCTCTGCAGCATTCCTATCAATGCCATTCATACGCTTGGTTCAAAATCTCATGGTATTTTTGTCTCTGCTACAATCACCCCTCACTACCCGCTCTACATGGCCCCCTCTAGCCTCAGCACCTTCACTTTGTCTTTTGGACCTTTCCCTGAGCTTCACTGCAACTTTGTTCTCCCTTCCTTACACAGAGCTGCGTGTGGCAGCTTTGTCCCTTCACTGGGCTGAGCAGGTGGTGTGCTCCCTTCCTGAGACTGCTTCCAGATTACTGTGGAGGGCTCAAGGTTTATTACTGTGCTCAGCCTCACCTGCAGAAGGCCTCCAGTTCTTTGCCATCCTGAATACCACCAGTCACACACCTCTGTCCTCTCAAACTGTGAAGGTCTTGGAGATTTCTTTTGCCTTTGATGAGTTTCTTCCTATCTTCTAAGATATATAAACCACCTTGCTACAATGACATAAAGGTATTCTTTCAAATGTTTGCCTTTGAAAAGCATCAAGTTTCTGCTGGTTAGCAGACCACATTTTCAAAAGCAGGATACTGCTCTCAGAACCATTTTGCACAACAGTATACATAGTACACATTTTAATATTATGTCATACTGTTTCAGGAATAGAGACTACACCATTTTTGGAAAATCCCAATATAATAGGTAATTGCTTAGTGGAAGAACAAAAAACATTTTCCAATACCTTACCTACTCTTGCCTCCTAAGGCGGATCACACAAAACTGGATCAAGCTCCAGATATACAAGGTATATTACTGAAGCAGCTGAGGATCAAATAAACTGGACTCTGGGACAGCTGAATGGCTTAAAGAGCATCTTAAAAGTCCTAAGCTGATAACAGACAACTTATTTTTTTGCCAGATGTTTTCATTAAATAGGAGCTGCACTTCAAGTTCTGCTGAGCAGTGAGGAGGCAGGAAACATAGCTTGTGTAACAAGGAGCAAGAGCAGCACATGTTTTGTGTTCAGCCCTTTGCCTGACTCAACAGCAGTGTTGAATGGCCCTGCTGGGAGCCACATACAGAACTTTTTTGGCCAGGAAGAATAGTTAGCAGAGTGCCAAGGTCTGCAAAGGTAAAATCAGAGGGAACAGGGCGGGCTCCCGGAGACCCAAGAGTTTGCAGAGAAATATCCTGTGAAGGGAGAGGGTGAATTACCCCTTTCCAAAAAACTGTACCAAGTGTTCAGGCTGAGGAAGGCCCGGAGAAGTAATGTAAACAGAACAGTGGAACTCTTTTGCAGATGGAAAATTAAGCTAATATCTCTCACTTTGGATCAAACCACATCCTATTTTCAGGATGATTGAGCCTAGCCACATTAGACATGCATCTGGCCTACTGTGCTTTTCTAAGCCCGGCAGTACCATAGCAGACATACAGTTTAGCTCACAGAAGCTGTTACGTTCCAGTTTTCTGCCATTAGGGACTGCAAAAATTAGCATGACAGGATAGCCCAAAGTGTCCAGAGAGGATTTAAATGCACAAAATCCCTTTAAATCTCAAACAGGCTTGATCTTTAATCACCAAGATACTTTAAATCCCACGCTCAGCCTGAAAGATACCAGGGAGGCAGATCACAGACTAAGCAATTGCAAACTGTTTCTACATAAGTATTTACACCTTTCCCACTTCGATTTATTTTTGAGAGTGAATGGCAGTAATACCTCATTTTGCTTTCTTCATTTACTTCTTTTGACTCAAAGCGAAGAACAAGCCTCTCCCCTGTAATAGATTCAGAGCTGCCCATGATAATTCTGAATCCTATGTACTAACTTACTGTGTTGTTCACTGTATACAGATACTGAACTAATATAACAGTAGGACAGTCAGGCTGGAAAATGAAGGTGGAGCTGGATTAACACTCTTCACCATACACCCAAGACATAATGCAAGAGCCTTTTTTCTTCTTCTTTTTTTTTTTTTTTTGTAACAGAACATGTAATAGAAAAACTGGAATTTTTTTCCCAAGAGATAAGCAGTGCTTGCAGGGAGAACAGGAATCCAGGGATTCAAGAATTTTTCAAGAAGTACACTTGAGAGAAAGTAAAAGAGATGGGAAGTGGAAAGTCAGGCCCTTGGAAAGGTGAACTATGTACAGACCTGGTGTAATTTTAATACCCTTTTTCTCTCATGTTTTGCTTTGTCCCTGCTGTTAGAATTAAATAGCAGTTTAGCTTAAACAGACTGGCTTCTTTATTCCCACTCAGTCATAAATTTGCTAGTCCAAGAGAAGAACAACAGTTACCAGAAACATGTGAGAGCCTGCTGGGTAAGTCCAACTGATTGACAGGCTGCTGTACTTCGAGAGAACTCCAAAAAAGATGAAGGCATGAGGCCTTTTACATGCCTAGGGGAATACTCACAGAGATCCAGAAGGGGACAGCTATGTCCCATCTCCTTGAACTTACTGAGCTTTTCATACTCTGCAAGAGAAAACTGTTGGCAAGCTAGGTAGGAAGCACAGGAAAGCTGATCGTTCATCAGCAAGCCTTTTGTTACATGGTCAAAGTACTACTTTCAAGAAGTAAGAAGAAATAATGGGGAAATGTCTACTTAAACACTCAGATACTTAAATCCCTCCACCTGTTACCCTATAAACCAACTTCACTGTTGCTTGCATGAGTGAATCATGCTTGTGCTACTGAACTGCCAACTTTTCCTGTCTTATATCAGACAAGGCCCTCCAAAATCTAGGACTGTAGCTTTTTGTCTGATTGTTATTGTCCTAACATAAAACCTGTGTGCAAATATATAATTACAAATGTGTACACCTGCAAACAGCAGTTAGTCACTGCAGCTAGTTTTGCAAAATGGACCCTCCATGAAGCTCTCTGCTTACTGCATTCAGTGACTCACAATTAAACATAATCATCCACAGAGCATGCAAACACAGCCCATACTATGCAAATTATGTGAAGTATTTACTTTTTCACATATTGGTGACAGTACCAGAGAGACTGTGCACACAAACCAATACTCCTAGTGTGAGTCGGTGATACTTGCTAATCTCTAGCAGTGGGTTTGCTCCTGTATTGTAAATGCTAAAAACTTAGTAAACAGCTTTGATGCTGTATGTGACACAACATAACTTGAGTCCTTCTTTCAGAGCAGTGTTAGCTCTAAACGACAACAGAAGCAAAAGACAGTAAAAGGTTATTTTTTTCCACTATGCCTTTGATAAACACAAGCTAAAGCTCTATTGAATAAAATGGAGCTAATGTTTTTGTGTTTCAAAGCTGAATCACAATTGAAAAGGTTTCTACGGAAATGAAGGAAAGAGGCCAGAAGAAAATTGTGTTTTCTTTTTTCCTTCAAATGGACAAGTTTTGAAGTGGTTATATAATATTTAAGTTACTGAATACAGAACGTTACTCTGTTCAAGAATAAATGATTCACATATGCAGAATGATTCAGCCAAATTTACATTCTGTGAATAAATGTTTATTTATGAAATTACACATGCAGCACAACCAAAATGAAGCAGGGACAGGCTATGACAAATCTCCTAGGATACGTACGATACCAAATCTTTCATGGAGCTACTAAACTGGCATATACATATTCAATAAGTAGCTAAATTCACGAGAAGCAGCCTGACAGACCAGAAACAAGTTTCTCACTACAGTGTTCCTGCTTCATCTTTTGCAGGCCATAGACAAACTAGGTGGACCTGCAGAGACAGTATACTAAAAAGATTTTTTGAGACACTGAAGAGACAGCAAAAGAAAAATAAGAGAGTCAAGAGAGTTCAAGAGAGTCATCTTCTACCTCAGCAGTCAGTAATCTGCGGGGTCTGAGAGGGCAGCGTTCTAATTCAGACCAGAAGGAAAAGCAATGATTAACAACTTTAATAATGTCAATACAAGTGGAACCTACATAAAAGCTTTCAAAAGCACGGCTTTCTAAGCTGCTGGAAAGGTTGAATAAGTTTCTCAGTGTGAAAGTTCCAAAAAAAATTTCTTCAAATTTGGCTTGCATGTGTATTTCTTTGAAACTTGAGGACAGAGCCACATATGAAAAATACATGGACTGTACTGAAACTTCTTGCACTTGAACTTTGCATTATATAATGCATTAACTTACAATTTACCACGGTGTCTTCCTTAGGCATCTTCATATAGTCAACAACTAAAAGGGCTAATAAGCAAAGGAAGAATTTTATGTTAAACAATTGAGTGTTATTACCTTTTGATCACTTCTTTTTTTCTTTCCATTTTCAGGTAAGAAAGCAGAGACTGATGAAGTAATTTGCCTGGAGGTAAAGAAACAGCTGACATCTGGGGGTTACAACTTTGCTTATGGTGGAGCCATCCTGTTTCAGATGCCGATTCCTTCCTCACCCATATCCCTGTGAACCCATATCCTTTCCTGAACTTGAGTTCTCCCACCTGTGAAATGGTTGTAATAACTAGCTCAAAGGAATGCCTATTTATTTGTGTTACAGAAATATCTGTATGGCCAGATGATAACCAAGTGGGAAACAGAACTTGAGACTTCATCCTAAGACTTGTTCTTGTTCTTCTAAGCCTCCTAACTGAGTACATCAGCAACAGCACCAAAACTCACAGCTTTCCTAAAGTGTTTGTGAAAACATGCCAGAGTTTTAAAGAACCTGTAACCTTTAAATTGCACAAAAGCATTTCTCTGCACTCTAAAGATCAGAGCTAAATATTACAGAAGGAAGACCAACCTCAAAACACATGAAAGATGGGGAATATATTTTAGAAGAGCTATATTTATTCCTTCCCTTTTGCAATTTGCTAACCATGCCCAGGTAGAGTAAGTACAGAGGCGCTGCTAAAGCACAGTATTTCCTGTGTCCTTGACACTACTTGCAAATAAGGTACTGAAAAATCTAGGCAAGTGATCATAACTTTAAAACCTATTCTTCTAAGTTTTGGAACTCAGTGAGAGCCACAAAAAAAGGGGAAGTTATAGCATATGCAGCTAAATTACTGTTAACATAGGCACGTGCACATTTATATTTTGGTAGGAGCAGTAGAAGTGCTCTTCATTGTGGTTGGGTTTCTAATACTTGGTATCAGTGTGACTTAAAAAGGGCAGATATGTTTTGTTGAAAGTTTCCTGATAAATTTTTCAGTTGTCTATAAGAAAGAATGTAATAATTCTGCCTGAAAGCTGTGAGAGTTATGAGTATCTGAAAGTTATGAGTAGCTGAAAGAAGCACCTTGGTAAGTTACAAAAGTAACTCTACTTTTAATCAGAAACCACCATCACCACCCTTATTCTCATTATAAAAATCCTGTGGAAACAATAAGAGTCTATTTAATCTACTGTTACAGAAATTGCTGTTAGCCAAATAATTTGATCATGATCATGTATGTTCTTACATGATATTTTGATTAGAGGATGTTCATAGTGTTTAAGATGAATACTTCAATGGTAAAAATTAATGTGTATAGATAAAGTTAATCTTTCTTTTTGGAGTAGTGAGAGGAAGGAAATCATTTTTATAAATGCCATACGGTAATAATTTAATGCATGATAAACATTTTTATGCACGGATACAAAAATTTCAGTGTTGCCAGTGGAAGGAAAATAAGAATTTTCCAAAGTGCTTTTGGAATCTTGCACATATTTAGTGAGCTTGGCCCATCTGACACTTTACAAGCTTGGATAGCCTTTGTGTAGATTTCTGTACATGTGAAATACTTCGATTCTATTCCAAAAGGCTTCAGAGAAACAGGATCAGTCACCACAAAAGGGTGGGGTTTTCATTCTATTTCTCTAGACAGCATAAGGCCAATTCATCTATTCCTAAAGGTCTGAATTTACAATCACATTTTTCACCTACAAGTCTTGACCTCTCTCATAGATAAGTATGATTCCCATTTTACAGCTGAGACCACTATAAAGGCACAGAGAAAGAACTTCGTCACAGTCCTATAGGGACTCATTGTGATGGGTCCCCAGGAATTTGCTCAAGCCTCTAGTCTTGGAAGAAGTTAACAACAACATGTATTAATAGTGCAAAGTACTAACAAGCCTCCTACCTATGAATGGTTACAGGAAAGATAACCCCAGCAATGAAGAGCATTTTGCAAAAACATACCAGAGGAATCAACTAAACTAAAGAGAGCCTATATTAGACATTGCATTACACATTTGCATCTGTGTTTGCCATCAAGTTCAAAATCATCAAAAGTCTGCAAAACTGAGTTATTCTGCCACTGTAATACCTCAGACATTTCTGGGAAGTTCAGATTTTTCTAAGAAATACAATAGCGTGCTTATCAGTCACTGTAAAATCAGCGCAAACTGAGACAAGAGCCTGCAACTTTCAGCAATGCTTGTATCTCTCAGGGCCTTAGACCCAAATAGTAAGGTGAAACTTACATGTTTTATACATATGTTACAATATTTGTTAAAAATTCTGAAAAGTGTATCCCATCTGCATGTAATCAATTGTCAAGCAATCAAGCTCTACTTACTTCAGCTTTTATGATAACTAGCAACTAATAAAACAGATATAGAACATCCACAAATATAGCAGCCTGATAAGAAACCAGAGCCCTCTCACGATTAGAAAAAAATGCCATCAATTGCCATGTGAGCTGACAGAAGGACAATGATACCATTTCATGGCAGTCCTCTAGATTACCAAAATAAAATTTGCTTCAGCTATAATTAAAACCAAGCGATGTTTAATAAAAACAGAAGTTATCAAAATGTCTTACTGAAACTTTGATAGGATTTAAAATGTTATTGTATTTCTTTAAATTTGGCATTTCAGTTTTGTGCTCCCACTCTGATTCTGAGCAGAGACTTAATTCAGACACAACAAGGATCTGAACCTGGGCCCCCATCCTCAGGTCGTTATATAAAGTCACTCTTCTCCCACCTTCAAAGCTTTCCCAGGAAAAAGCTTTGTTGAAATATTCATATTTCTGCGGTGCACCTCTTCCTGAATGACAGGGCCACATTTTGTTTAGCTGAAAATTTTCTTTCTCCAGCTCTAGTCACCAGCTTCTATGGCACTGCTGGAGCAGAAGACAGGCAGCCCCATCCTTCTGTCGCTCTGCAAGCCCCTCCGGCTGTCCCACGGGACTTCAAATCAGCAAGGGTGCTAGGAAATCAGACGTAATCGCGGTGAATAACTACTTCAGTGATTTTCTCCATCTCCCCCCATATTATGAATTTGTCTAGACACGGAACAATTTTCCCCAGGGCAGATCATCCTCCTCGGCCCTTCCTCCCCCAGGGCCGGACTCACCGGCCGGGGGAAGGCGACGCGGGAGGCAGGTCCCGGGGCTCCCCAGCCACCCGCCGGCCGCCTCTACCCCAGGGCATGCCCCCGGCACGTCGCGGAGGCTGTTGGAAGGGCTGGTACCGGCGCCCCGGCACACGAACCCGCGGCGAGCCCGACCTGCCGCGGCTCCGGCCGGCCGGCCGGGACAAGGAGGCGGCCGGCCGGGACAAGGAGGCGGCCGGCCGGGACAAGGAGGCGGCCGGCGGCCGCCGCCGAGACCCCGCCGCCGAGACCCCGCCGCCGCCGCCCGTCTCCCCCCGCCCCGGCGCGCCGCGCCGCCTGCGGGAAGCGGAGGGCGCCACCTGGCGGGACGGCGCTGCCGCCTGGCGCGTGAGCGCGGGGCGCCGCGGGAGGCCGCACGTGCGATACGGCGGCCGCACGTGCGCGGGGCGGCCGCGGGGGCCGCACCTGGCGCGGCGCGCGGTGCCCGGGGCGGGCGGCATCACGCGCCGCAGCCGGGCCGAGCGGCCAGCGCCGCCTCCGGCACGTCCCCGTACGTCCGTGTCCGTGTCCGTGTCCGTGTCCGTCCCCCGCCCCGACCGGTGGCGCTTTCAGAATGTCACCCCGCATTCTTTGGCCCCCTTTCACCGCCTTTTGCATGAGAAGGTACTTCCGCCCTTCGCCTTTCTGCGGCCGGTTTCGGACCGGCCTGCTTCAGTAGCAGGCGGGGCTGTCCACGTACCGGCCTCCCACGTATACGAAAGGCAACTTTTCCCGTGTGACCAAGTACTTGTGTAAGAACAGGGGAAGGAACAAATTAAAGCTGCCTCGTTTACATAGCCCCACGCTATCCCCCCCACGTCTGTGCAGTTCTAAGGGATTCGCATGCAACTGCCTGCGTGAAAGTCTCCCTGAACCCCACTGGTGACCCAGCCTGTGCCGGGTGGCACCAGAGATTTGTGAGCCGCTGACGTGCCAACAACTTCTAGACCAGCCAGGCCTTCCTCTGTGACTCCTCTGCTCCCAAATGTTATTTTGTTGCAGCGCTAACAGATGTTGTGCTACTGCATCTGCAGAAATGAAAGGTTTCTATTCGAGGCAACAGCTAACTCCACAGCATTGTGCATCGGTACTCCACAGCCTCCTTTTTACAGCCCTTTGCGGCCAAGTGCTGTTAATAAGCTGGCAAGCCTGCCTGCAGTTGATGTTCAGTGAAAATTAAGTCAGTGTGCTTTGACTCCCCTAAAAGCAGTTGCAAACTTTTCACAATGAGCTGCTAAGCTCCACCGAAACCGGAAAATTTTGAGGCTATTAAAGCATCAGAGTTCTTTATGCACTCAGGTGCAGACAAGTGTAAATTCGCTCTGCCTGTGTTTCCAGCTGCCTGCATGTGCGCGGCTCTAGAAGCTGCTCAGACACGCTAGGGTGGGATTGGTGCCCGAGCTACCAGACCACAGCCATGCATCAAAATGGCTGCCGGTCTGAGCTGTCACCAGCCCCTGTCCCTCTGGCTTGGACTTTGGGTGGAGCTACCATCACTATGCAGATACACCCCCAAAACATTGTCATTCAGTTGTGGCTTTTAAAATATTAGGCAAAAAATGCACATTTGGGTTAAAAACCAGAACATTTTTCTTCTGGTCACTGAAACAGCTACTAGCACTTGGGTGGAAGGGGGATGAGGAACAGCACTTGACCAAGTGACTGCACTTGTTTACACCACAAGAACTCTACAGACTTCATTGGATCTATTCAGTTTGCACTCAGAACAAGAGGATGGGTCCCCAACTTCTAATTTTACAGAAACCTGCAGGTATGTTTGCATGGATTACTGCTTTGTTTATCTCCTTTCTCCCCATGTTCAACTTTGACTGGAATGACTAATGTTTTAATCTTTTTAACATTACTTTTGTCTGTCATGAAGCAAAAATTGTTGCTTACCATGCAACATAGTTGTATTAAGAATACCTCAACTGTCAGTAGAGGCAACCTTCTTTAATGAACTCATTTATCAGGACCAGTTAAGGAAAGCCTTTCAGCTTACTTCAGTGGGTCTGGGAATCAGGCCCTAAACCATTAATCCATCCAGAAATGAATAAATTTTAAGGCTAATTCTTGCCCTGGTCAGGCCTTTGAGGGGTGGCTAAGGAAAGGTTAGAAATGGTCAATGCGAATTAGACCCCCTCAACACCTCCCTGAAGTTTTGGGTTGATTTCTCCCCCCTTTTTAAAAGCTCTTACGAGAGCACAGTTCTAAGGGAAAGGAAGACTAGAAAAAGAAGCACTTGGCTTATGCAATCCTGCTAATGGCATAAGTCCATGTGTGAAGGATGAGTGTAGAGGTTTTCTATTCTCACAGTTCAGGCTTTGCTGCTCTTTCTAAGGACAATGCATCCTCTTTGTTTTAGACAACAGCTTATACATGTGCAGGCTAAAGGAGCTGTATGTGCCAGAAGACAGCATTCTTTGGGAAACATGGTGCGCAGGACAGCATGGGAACTAGGCTTTGCTTTCTCTGAGGATTCAGGACAGCTCTAGTTTTGTTGCTGATGGAAGAATGAAACAATTTCTCTCTTTTTAATGCATACAGAGTAATCTTTGCTTCATTCCAAGTGGCATTGGTAAACTGTAATTAGACAATAATCTCTTTTATTGTCTAAGTGGGACAATCACTTTACAATTAAAACAATTGAAGTAATTTTAAAATGTAAAGTAGCCCCTAGGTCTACAAAACATAAGGCCATCTGGATTGTAAGATTTCAAAGAATACAGTTCAGAAAGCGTATCTTAAAAAGCATAGGGTATAAGAATTAAGGAGAAATTAATTAAGAAGAGCAGGATATTCAGTATTTGTTTGCAACTGTACATTTACTTCAAAGTTATGGCTTCAGTCAATTCACTATCTAGTAAGTATCAAATTTTCCCACTGTAGTGTCAGCTTTGGAGAGAGGAGCTTTCTGCCTGTCTGCCTGCCTTGCCATTTCCAGTGACACAGCAGCTTGTAACATTTCAGGAACTTCTCACTTGCTCTCTATCTTTTTATTTTTTTGGTCTCCCCAGTCTGAATGTGCTTACCAGATGCAGTGATAGTTAAACAAAAATACCACCAAAAGAAAAAAAGACCAAAGAAAGGTCTAGCTAGATGCAGTATTTCCCAGTGGCTTATTTTCTAGTGGGTTATCCTTGCTAAAATGAGTAGGTAACAAACCCTGCTAACCAGTGGAAATTCCAGAGATAAATTCATACCAGAGATGCTCAGCTCCATGCAGTTCTGGGCAACTGTTGTGCAACAGTCGATCTAAACAATCACTTCAGTAAAGAACTACTAAACTTAGTGGCTTTTTTTGTGTGTCTCATTTTGCTTGTAATTCATGAAAGTTTGTAGGAACAAACGTGTGTGCAAGAGAACGTTTGCGATGGCAAGGTTTTGTAGATGTTTGTGAGAAGGCCTATCTGCAATGGAAACATCCGCTTACCCACGCTGAAAATTCATTTTAAGCTTGAGAGTTATAAAGTCAAGACCAAGAACCTATACTGTCTGCCAATGAACCTTATAGCAGACTCAAGAAACAAACATTCACAGCTCTCTGAGGAAATGATTTGGAAGCAACTCATAGGCTGGAAGGTACGTACCCATCTGAACCATTCACCGAATGCTTCATGATGACCAATTCATCCTAAACTGTATTTCTGTTTTGCTAACCTTGAGTGACGCTGGGTTGAGTTGTGAAGGGTATCTGCCTGGAGGACTTCTAGCGTCAGGTAACGTATGTGAAGGGAGGATGCAGCTGAAGAATGCCTCCAACCTCCCAACTCATTGAAAAATCTGAGTAGGGGCAGTATCACCATCAATGCCCCCCTAAAGGAAGGCCCTGAAGGTGTGGTTGAATCAGTTACATGATTGGAGAAACAGACTGGAGACCACAACAGAAACAAAAGCTGGACTACAAAAGTAGAACAGATTGGAACTGTCATGTAACTACTTTTCTGTGAGGTCTGTCACTCATCCAAGGCTGAGAAGTATCTCTGTCGCACTCCCATGTGATGTATTTAACACCAGCTCTGCAGAATTGCCAAATCATATGATGAAACTATGGAAAACACGAGCTAAGGGAATAAATCTCACATCACTCCAAGCTGCATTTCAGGCTGTTTCCCTGCTCCCCTCCCCTTCTAGCATGGTTCTTTTTGTTGTTTCACACTCTAAACCCCTAGGTTCTTGATATACTGGGCAGGAACTGATACATTGTGCATCTGTAAGATGCATGCCTTGTAGCCCCTTATTCAAAGGGTGGTGTTTCATTAGCAATGGCTTAAAAAATCAATTTAAACATTATGTTCATTGCACACAAACACTTCTCACAAAGCCTTCTGTTCCCATTGAGGCTAAAAAATTCCATTGTATGCGTAATCTTTTATGAGTGCATTCTTTGAATACTTTATTTCTTAGAACTGTAACAGTTCTGTTTATAAAAAGGAATGATACTGATAGCAATGTTAGGAACTTTCAGAAGGGACCACTTAGATCTTTAAATTTCCATATTAGTCCTGTTTCAAGAAAAATACAAAACAAAACAAAGAGCCTCAATTACATAGTTTAAATTCTTTAAGAAACAGCTTCACATGCCAAGCTAAGAGGATAGAAAAACCAATCTTTACCCCCTTGATCAGATCTTGCAGCCCTCTGAGGACAGCTCACATTGGAGATTTTAATTTGGCACAGTTGCAAACTGGTTTATAACTACCAAATCAGATGTCCCAGGTTATCATGCTGGACTGGGATATTTAGAGAAGAGCAAGCTGAGGGGTGAGAGGCCTGAGGAAGCACAGGGCTGACTGCTTTCTGAGTTGCACAGACAGTGGGGGAAAAAAATCCAGGAATCCTCTGTATGTCAGCCAGGATCTGTGTCCAAGGCGACACAGATGAATGGTGTGCCCACTGTCCTCTTCTTAATATCCAGACATCTTTTAACATGAGTTGCTGCTACTGAAACAATTGCAGTACAGTACTTCAAGACAGGACCTTGGAGACTATTCTGACCACCTGAGTGATGCTTAAAAACTCTTCCCACTGAATCCCCTCACTTCAGCCAGCAGCTGTAGAAGTCTAGCAGGCGAGCAGTTGGTCTGATTTACAATTTCTTTTAATTTAGAAGAAACATTCTTCTTTTTAATGAACATCTTGTTTCTCAGTTTAATGAAGAACAATGTTAAATGCATATTGGTTTAACAGTTATAGTTACCAACTAATCAATCTCAAGTAAATATTCTCTCAGGGAATTATTCACACTGCCACAATGCCATGTATTGGAAACAGGGCAGTGAGCAGTGCCGTGGGTGACCCATTTTAGTGGCCTTCACTGTACTGGTAACAGCTTTAATCTTCCACAAATCTGCTGAGAAATGAGGACACACAGGAGCACAGAGATAATGTTCTGCTCTGCTCTTTCTGCAGAGGTAATTATCCAGTGACTGAAAAGTATCATATCACTGGATACGTAGACAACTAATTTCAGAATTCAGTAACTCAATAACCAGGGTGAAGAAACAGATTCGTCTGACACCCTTCTTTACAAAATTCTCTTCAATGCCTCAGCACAACTTGTCAGAATTAAGTGCAGATTTAAGAGTTCACTTCCCATAGAGGCATTGCACTAGATTAGAAGTAAGGGCATTAAAAGTTTTCAGTGCTCAAAGCCTCAGTTGTTACAGATCAGCACTCTGTGGCCATATTAAGAGATTTCTCTGCTCTACCTGAGCTCCTTCTGTACCTTTTCTTTTTTAATATTTTCTTCATATTTGCTGAGACACTGTTTTGAAGGAAAGCAGCAAAATATGCTGCCACAGTAAACCCTTGGAAAGAGTGTGCTGGACAAAAGTACCCACAGTGACCCTGTAGCATAACATTTGAAGAGCTTTGCTAAAGTTGCAGCACGGATAGTACAGAGGCCCCTTTTCAGCTAAAATGCAAACGTATAAGTCATGGCAAAGTGCATATACCTGCCATAACAGAAAAGAAAAATAAATCCTTTTGACCACTTGGCTCCCTTGATCTTCTTCAGCTCCCTCTTTAATCCTCACTTTACTTTCTGCTTCTTTCCACATCAAGCCAGCCAAAGCAAGTTTATTAATCATCGCACAGTTAAACAGTGATACTTTAGAGAGATTGCCTCCAGTTAGCCTGATCTGAATACAAGCAGTCACAATACAGTCACCCTCTAGATACAGATGGGGACTGCATGCCCTTATTACCTCCTAATCCAAGTTAGAAACACCCCGTCTGAATTAACAGTTGTATGATGCATATGGGTCTCATGTTAGAATAAACAACTGAATTGTAGCTCTACCAGCAAGGCACAACCTTTTTAATCTAAAGCTGCTTGATCTTTCTGTTGCCCTTAGCTGAGATAATCTCACTTTTACTTTGCTGCTCTTTCTCTTGTTATTTTCTGGGTTCTTCTCTTACGTTGCTTCTGTGGGAGGAAATCACTCCTAATTCCTAGCTCCTGTTAAGCTCAGTAGCAGCCCAGGTCTAGCCCATTTCCTCCCTTTCACAAGTCTTAGTCTGAATTTGAATGAATAAGTTGATTTATTTGCAAAAGCACTCACTTCTCTTTCTTCACATTGAAACTAGTGCAAATAAAAACGATACCAGAATATATGAAGTACTTAGAATACATGAAGTAGCCCTTCAGCTTCTAGGTGAGGTACAGGTAAAACTTCAAGTGCAGTGCATGAATGAGATATGAACTTGCTGGAAACAGTCTGGAAGACAGGAACAAGAACAAGTGGACATCTACACAGCAAGACCTATGAGGAAAAACTGAGTAAGCTGAACCTGTTTTCTCCAGTGAAGAGGAAACAAAAGGGAGAAGGAACAGGAATATTTCAATATGAAAAGGACTGTTGCAGAGTAGAGAGGATTCCACTGATTTTTCTGTTCATTGGAAATAGCACAGGTAGAGGGACAGGCTATTTGTTGAGGTAAGGGAAAGGAACCATCTGTTTAGCTGGTTTTCTGTGATTCCATGAGAACTTCATTCAACCTTGGCATGTTCTGTCCTTTTCGCTACAGACTCTCTCTCACTTGATTTAGTGCACGTTCTTTTATTCTACTAGCAGTCGTCACTATTTTGAAACATCTGTGTTGCTATACTCAGAACAGTGAGCCAGCTGACCTTATATTCTGGGTTAACTTTAATTTTAACTATAGTTAAACTTCTCCTTCACTTTCAGACTTCTCCACTCACTCCTTCCTTCCTTCCCAATACACTGGCTAGGAGTACTCTTCTGCAAGTTGGAAACCCAATTAAAAGGTTCAGTGAGGGTGACTATTTCAAATCCCTTGCAATCCTCACCCAGGAACCTTTGTATTTAATACCTACACTGTATATTCTGGCTGGCTGCAAGCCCGCTGTGCCAGCACTGCTAGAGATAGCCAGGTTACTGTGCACCATGAATGACTATGTTAGGACAGCGCTACATCTTGGAAAATGAGGCATATTAACTTGGACTCATCTCTATGGCAATACAACCACCTAACTTTGAACCGGCTTTGAACTGGAAGAGTAAGCTCATTACTGCCCACAACATATCACAGAGAGTTTAATCAGAGTTTCAGCACCTTTGCTTCCATTCTCATGCCACTTCCCTGAATAACTGTTTTAAGAACTTGCTAGTTTAGCAATAAAAAGTAACATTGAGCACTTGCAGTGGCATGGCACCTGCTAGCTGATGGTTACAACTGTAAGGCATGCCTTATAGCATGTCTATGTGCATACAGAGAGCAAATGGTGACACTTAAGTGGTTCCACTAAGGCCACATACTGATTCTTTAACAGAGTGAGGACTAAAACCTACAACTCTCACCTTTACAGAACAGCTTGCACAAAACTACACAAAACCTCAATTCCTTAAGATTTCTGAAGAGTCACAAATCATATTTGTAACTGCTGGTTTTATGGGAGAACTTAAATTTTACTTTTATTTAGCATGTCTTTTTTTTTCCCCCAGCTATCAGCAATGTCTGAAATATATTTTAGAAAATAGAGAGAATGTGGTATCAGCAAACAGCTCTTTGCCCTTACAGGGGGTGGAAAAATCCAACCAAAAAAACAGACATCCTGCTGCCCTTTTAGTGATAAAGGCTGACCATATGGTGACCAGGGTGAAGAGATCTTTCAAGAAGGTATCCTTTAACTCAGAGGTAATGAGAGGCATGAAGGGTCAGTGAACTGACAAATACCAGCAGGTCAGGGAACACAGTAAGAAAAAATAAAAAGCTTATTTTTCACCCAAGAATGATACATTCAAAAGTAAATTTGATATAGAAAATAAGAAGAAATGGCGGGTGGGGGGAAGCTGTATTTTATATTAAATTTATAGAGTTATTTGGAGAACAATATCGAAGCAAAATTGCTGCACTTTCCCAGAGCACTGTGGAAGCTACAACTCTTTGCACAGGAGAATCGGCTAACACTAGCAACCCTGTTTGTCAATGAGAGCAGAGCTGCTTGTAACTACTGCATTTTTACCCTTGTAAATTTTTTGCCACCCTTGCACAAGGCATTTCTAGCAACTGAATTTAATCAGCTGAGCTGTAACTATTCTGGTACAGCTATTTCTGCATAACTCCCTCCTGTGGACACTCTATTCCGGAACAATTAGTAAGAGTAATTATTTCAAAATGAAGTCAGTTTTATTCCAGAGCACAACGTCCACATGGGGGAGTTGCACTGAAGTAAAGCTATTCTGCTTTAGCAATGCTGGTCAATTTCCCCATGTAAACAAGTCCTATGACTCTGATATTAAATTACTTTAATACAGATGTCTCTTGAGATTAAGGTTCTGGAGTCCAAGAGAATCAATCTTCAAAACATAAGAGTATGGCTTCAAAAAACTGACCCTAGAAGGACCCAGAAAGACATTAATTCACTGGTTTAATGCATCGTAACTCAAATTCTAACTTGTGTGAAATGTAATAGAAATAACTCTGGTATTGAGCAGCCTGCCCATTTTGGAGTCTCTTTGCTATCCTGGGTTCCTACAAAGCTCAGAGCAGCATCACCATATATGTTCCTCTGGAAGATTTAATGTCTCTCTCAATGGGTGACAGGAGGGAAGGCCAACAGAGGATAGGTAAATGCTACATGAAGATGTATTAAAGGTTCAATAGCTAGTACACTGTGCTATAGAGGTGCAGAGGCAAAAATTTAATGCCATAACATGTTGTAGTCATTCATGATTGTCATAAAATCCTACGAAGAATCTCAGAAGGAAGTATTAATCCTTGCTTCTATATTCCTAATCATTCTGTAGGATGAGGATAGGGAGGAAGTATGAAGAACCGCCTCTCCTAGGGCTCAGCTAAAGGGTAAAAAGTATTTTTCTCTCCAAACCCAGGAGAGTACAACAGCAGTTTCCTAATTCTTTTCATGGAAGCTTGCCTTACCATGAAAAGGGCAGAGAGTTCTTGGACTGTGTGTTAAGTCCCATGTGCAACAATGGGGTAAAGAAGAGTGGTGCTCTCCTCATGTGTTAGGCTCATCCTGAAGGCATCATGAGTCCAGAAAGAGAACAGCCTCTGTTTTTCCCTCAAAGGCAGGTTAGCTTTCCACTCTTCACATCCCTGAATCATGCCAAAGCAACAGCATTTACCTTATGAGGAAAATAACCTATTCAAGAATATTCTTCTTTAGCCACCACCCCACCCACAGAAAAAAAATAAATAATTTGGAGCTGGTTTTTTTCTAAGCACATTCAAATGTACAAAGCCCTTTCTGGCAACTTTCCCACCAGACTTCAACATTCTACCCACACCCACCTCAGCAGTACAGCTGTTCAAAAAGACTGCAAACTTCTTTAATAATGGAAAATTTCTTTTTCTTTCATTCTCAAAAGTGATTTTGTTACTTGAGCTGTTACTTGAGCTGAACCTTAACAAATGCATTCATAGCTAAGCAGAGAAGAGAAAAAGTTTTCCTTCTCCACCTAGCCACAAACAGCAGAAGTTTGGGAAAATCTAAGGCTCATTGAGATAACACTACAGCAGAGGTGTTTTAGCCAAGATACATACAGCTGTCTGCAGTTTCCACCTATAAAAGAATTTTAAATGACAGCTGCAACAAACTCACACATGCGGAAAAACGGCATTCAGTTTAAAATCAAATATAGTAAAACATCTCATGTAGTGATATATCACATGCAGATTTTCTTGGTACAAATTCATTTAATCAAATTCTTGCAGTGTTTCTCTGGTTTGGAGAAAAGATGCAGCCTTATCCTTACCGGGAGTGTGATGGTATAAAGGATATTTCATTTGCAGAAGCTGCAGTAGTGCTGCTGGTTAAGTCTTATTGCTGTTCTCTAATACTGAAGAGATAGATACACTATGTCTACAGACACTGATTGAAGCTTTCACTGGAGCCAAATGGATTCGTAAGAGATCATCATAAACAGGTTGTGAAATCAAAGAGATTTATATGAAAACATTTGAAAAGTGTTCAAGGACTGTATATAGGAAGTCAATCCTGGTTTATTCAACAAAACTGTCAAAATTATTTATGCAATGGAAGCTGCATACAAGAATATTTGCCAAGACTTTCATTGTTATATAACACAAATGTATACACACTTAAAAACACCACACAGAACATGTCTACCCCAGTGGGTGCAGGCTGACCCAACCTCATTCTGCTTGTGCTCTGAACAGGCTGGACAGAAGCCAGTCCCAGTCTGAAACCCATACAGCCTTCAAAAATTGTGCTGTGTCTACCATAATGTGGTGGTGGTTTTTTTTCCCTGTCAAAAAAAACCCCCACAACCCAGAAGAGTATAAAGCAAGTAATCTAAAAAGAGAATATTCTTTCTCCCATCATTTCCTACAGAAGCCTACCACCCCAAACCTACATTTCTTGCTTATGACTGCATCCACAGAAATACTAAGTAAGCCAACGTTTTATCAGTAATTCTTACAAATCTCTGTGCAGCTCTCTGACTTCTTCTGGTATTACTATTTGATAGACCATTTCCTACCTTGCCTCCCAGTAGGGATGGCATAATGGCTGCAAAGTAAAATAGATCAACAGCTGAAAGTCTATTCTTATGTGGGACCTTTGTTTTCTTTTTATTTGACTCTAAGCACAGAATTCTGCTTTTGGTCAGCATCATTATTTGTTTTGATGTATCTAACCTAAAGAATATTGCCGGCACATTTTGGATCATACAGAGAAAGCAGATCAGACAACATATTTCTGACATGCTTTAAACACATACTATCAGCCTCAGATACTTACAAAAGCCTTTGCTGACAGAGATTCTGTTTGGCTTCATGTGAGGAAAGGAATTACGGCAATCACAATATAAGGAGAGACAGTTTCCTGATTTGCTACCCTAATTCTAACCATAATAACAGTGAACCCCGATGCAAGTCATTTAAAGTCTTTCCTTTTGCCAAAATGTGTTAATTCATTTGGGGGGTCTCACTTTGAAACATCTTAGTCCCTGTGTTTAGTACCACCAAGAGAAGGAGCGTGTATCCTGAAAGGGCAGGTACTCAGCCCTTTGGATTACAAGGCGATGTAAAATGGCTTGCTTTGAGACCCAAACATAGGGATGGCCAGAATGTAAATAATTCTGAAATTTTGGGACTGGTAAGCATAAGGTGTTCATTACTGTTAATACTAACTTTAACTGGAGATGTTACTCTTCAGTGCTTCTGAATATCAGTTTGAAAAGTTTGGAATTGAACAGACTGAATGGGTAGGGGTACAGTGTCTTTGGTGTGGTTTTCCATACCAGTAAAATAGGGGTAACAATCTTTACCTAATAAGCTTACCCGCTTAAACTGGAATTAATATTTTGTGACATTCTCAAAAGATTATGCTACCTGTACAAATTACAGGAAATAATTTTAAATTTCCCACCCTTTATTTTGTACTGTTCATAAGGTGGTTCATAAAATCAAAGTTTATGTTAATCAGCAAATAAATTTGGCCTCAGCTCAAGAGAAGCAGTACCAATCAAAGATCTTCAGGAACTATTAATATGTTTGCAAGCTGCTTGAACAACTCACAGATTAAATGAATAGGCTTTTTTCCCCCCAAAATAAATAGTACAGGCAGAGAACATCCCTGATTGTCTCCCCTTTACCTTCAATTTGAGACTTAAGATGGTTCTACATGGATATTCAGTCTGTTCTAACCTCTATAAGGTTAAGTCCCTGTGTAAGAATGTAAGGATGCTGCGGTAAAGTTGACTTCTTTCTTACTGTGGACTTCGTAATCAAAGTTACTAACCTCTTCAAAGTGTTTTAAATACGTTGAACATCCTACAAGCAATGCAGTGAAAACCCAGATGGCATAAAGAAAGAAAAAGGAAGCGTAGCAATTTCATTCCTTAGGGATGTCAACCTAAGACTGCTTAGGGTGCCAACCTAAGAGATGAAAGTGCAGCTAAGGATTTTAACTGCCATTTCATATTGTCCAAATCCAAATCAAAGTATCTCAGAATCACCCAATTCCATCAAAAAATAAAGCTTTCTGACCTTTGTGAGAAGTAAACTCTAAGGCCAAAAGAAGTAAACTCAAAGTGCCTTCCAAGATAACAGATTTTCTTTCTTTGACAAATGATTATGCTTTATATGTTTCCATTATGGCTTTGCATGTGTTTCCTTATATGGACAGATTTGAATACCTCCAAAACTTCATTTCAATGAATATATCCTGCAAGTCAAAAGGAAGAGGAAAAAAAGCCAGCAAATTTTGGAATCTAGGACTCCCACAGACACAAAACACTTGCTACCTTCAATGTGAAGAAACAAAGCAGAAAATTGTTCAGTGAAATTCAAAATTACTTGCACTGGCAAGGGGACCAAGGCAGAGCTAGTATATATCTGTAAAGACAAAATGAAAGAAAATCACATTGCCCAAAATATCCACTGAAATATCCTCTGCACCGAATGACAGTATTTAATGCATATACTGTATTTTCCATCTCCCTATGCTGTTAAAAAAGATTAACTACTTAAATCTCCTGACAGTCCCATGAAGATAAAGAAACTGCAGTATGGATTATATAGAGCATTTTTAAATGGCAAATAAGAGCATAAACAAAATAAAGCAAGGAGGCTTTCCTGACACCTCTCACAGGTAGACAGTCTTGCCTTTGCCCATGTTCTCTGCATAAACAAAAGTGATCTGATACTTAATGAGTTCAGTTCTTCTACTTACTAGAAAATGAAGACAGTTTGCATTTCTAAAGCATTTAACCACCTAAATTTAAAGTCACTTGCAATTGCTGCTGCTTGTAATGTACTGAGAAATTGCAGGTTGTCATCTGTACAGACAATATTGAGAAAAAGGTCAAGAAGAAGGGCAGCATGTCAGGTGCCTCATGATAACGAAAGAAATTTCAGCTTCCACTTTACAGCTACAAGGCAGCAGGAGTTCTATGCTTTGGATAACATTTGTCTCTTTTCCATTCACAGGCTGAGTAGAGAGGTGTTTACAGGGGTTTGCAAACCTGTGGCCAAAGAAACCTCTTGGCCTGTGTTTGATGAGAGCTGCAGCTTTTTTCTTGCAAGCTTGTTCTTGGTCTGTGCTTGTCACAGATTAGTGGTTGTGCCTTAGATCCCCAGAGACAAGATACCCACCTACCTTCTGCAATGCAGAGTGGAATAGTGGCATTATGGATTTTTCATTGGTTTAATAATCAGGATTTAATTTAACAACCTTTTAACAATGGCACAAACCCGGTCAAAGGCAGAGGTTTGCTTCAATAACATTTTTAAAAATATAATAAAATTCTAAGATTATTTATTACAGTGTCTAGAATATGAAGAAATACACTATTTTCAGTACAAAGTCAAAGATAAAACCTGCTAAAGAAAAATGCCAGAACCCAATCCTTTCCTCTCAGGATGGGGAGAGAAGAAAATTTCAGTCATCTTCATTCAGCATCTGATGCTGGCTTGTGTTCCTTTCAGACCCTGGTACCATACTTCCCTCTTGGCAGAGAGTGCCTAGCAGTTAAACCTGGTATGGCTGCTGGTATGAGCAAACGGTCCTGGGATTGATTCAGAAGTTTTGGACATCGCGGCTTTCATAAAGCAAGCTAGTGAACAGTAAGAACTGCTGGGGTTCTTGTCATTGGTGAACTTCCCTGGGAAAACAGCATGTTAGAGAATCACCAAACAATTGAAAGCAGTAACTCAAGTTGTCGGGCTTTGTTACCAGCCATTCCAAATTAGTGGGAATCATGCCATTCCCATGTGTCATCATAGCAAGTAAGAACTTCCAATGCAATCTTTAATTTCTAGGAAAAATCTTTATCATAATAATTTACAAGTAGGACTTTCTATCAGAGACTCCAGACATCCCTTGCAAAACTGTTCAGTCCTCAGCGCACTGCACTAATTTATAGGTGAGGCAACAGAGGCAGAAATGGCCAGATTATCCTATGTAAAGGAAAGACTTTAGCAAGTATTTTGAATTGATCATGAGTGGTAAGGTAAGGATCCAGTCTCAAAAATTACTGCATTATGGAGCACCATAAAGGGCATGAAAAATCTGTGTGATTGTCTATGATGCTACCAGATCAAGAACTTTGTTTTCAGAGGCTCCTGCTACAATTTTTTTCCCCCCAGATACTGGAAGCTTAGGCTACCTTAACATTTACCCACTGATCCTATGAGAAGTATGTGTCTGCAGTTTCATGGCACAAGATCTGACCTGCGGTAATGAAAGGTGTAATGTTGGTTCAAGGGACAGGATAAACCACTGAGTGCTCCACTTGCACTGACTTCAGTGACAAGGGGGCTCAGGCCTTGGCAACAGGTATTCTGCATGTAAAAGTATTTCCAGCCATATGGATTTTAATTATAAATGTGTGATTTATTAGCATTTAAATAATTCTTCAAGAAGAAAAGTTATCTTCAAAAGGAAAATGAAACAATGAAGAGAAGGGAATTTTGGGAGTTGAAACAGAAGCTGCATGCAAAACCAGGATGGAAAACAGAAGCCAAATACCGAATTTTCTTCTGGGATCATGAACCCTCCCTGGAATTTGATCCAAGAATCCATATCACCTACATGTCAGTGGGGATCTGCAGATTTGCAGGGATTTCAGTGGGAAGTTACATAAATAAAAGGATCCTCTTGCAGGAACAGGCTGGAGGCTAGAAGAGCTCCCATGATACTCATATATCTAATTAAGAACAGCAGATTGGAAGGGACTCTTGGGTCATTGAGTTCAGTCCCTTGTTTTTGCAGGCAATGATGCCATATAATCTTTTTCATATGCCGCTTAGGCTCTGCTTATAATCAATTAGAGTTTTTTGGTTTGGGGGTTGGGGTTTTTTTGGTGTTTTTTGCTCTTGGTACTCTTAGTGGAAAGTTGTCATAGATTCTCATTTCTTTTAGAATTAGAAACGTTCGAAAATCCAGAATAACTGTACACAGTTAGATTATACCCATCTGTTCTAGTGTCAGCATTTCCCTTAGCTTAAATAGCACTTCTTTTCCTAATATATTTATAGACTACAATCACATCCCTCTCCTTGTTTTGCCTGACCATGCTGGCTAATCTTTCTTACTCTCCCTTATAGAATCCTTCCAAACTCAGACAATCTGAGCACTTTTTTTACACCTGTTTCTTTTTTAATTAAGCTTTCTTAAGTAACAGGTAATCTGGCTGTACCCAGTATTCCTGATGAAAACCATCAGCAACAATATTTCCCCAACAATGTTTTTGGAAATATCTTGAGTGAAGCAGCATGATGCATTTAAGCCCATTTCTGTCAGACACACTAAATGGAAATTTCGGAAAGAGTCCCACTGACTTCAGTGGGTGAGCCCTGTCTGCTTTCTGTTTTCCAATATCCAGACGTCATTTTCCAGTAAAAATATCATTTTCCCAACTATTAAAAACTTGGATAATAACAAAAGCTAGCAATATGTATTTGCAAATAATTATGAAATGAAAAGCAGTAGTACTTGTAACCAGTATTGGTAAGAGAGTTTTCTGAGAATGCATTTTAATTTGGTTGAATTAAAAAGCAACAACAGTATTTTCAAGTTATTTGAGGAATAAATTATTTGACCAGCTTTGGTAACAGTATATACAGAAGATTTATCACAAATAAGAATAAAAAAAAACAATCCACTGTAGCTCACATGAAAGAATTCAGATTTATCTCACTGCTGGATGCTATATTTGGCATGAATTCCAAATTTGCAACAGGGTGGAGGATTTGATCAAAAGATCCAGAAAATTTATGTGGGTAGCCAAAGCCAATCTATTTGGCAAAACATACAGATGATGTTCCTCTCACATCACTTTGGTATTTTGGAAAACTTGCAATATCAAAGAAAAAGCTTGTATTCTATACACTGGAAGCAGCAAGTCATAAAAAGGTATTTTCTGTAGGAATAAGTAAGCATTGAAGATGTAGGATTTGAGGCTGCAAAGAATCTATTTTCATACACTCATAGTACAAATTCTGGAATTTAAAAATTGTGCCTCCATCTGCTACACTGCCCAGGCTTTCAAAAATGACAGCTGATACTTTGTATCAACTTGATACACCCTAAATTGATATGGTACCTTCCTGATTCTTCTGAAAATTATGCTCTTTGGAGTATGTCCTGAACTGAGGCATCTCAAAGCACTAATAACACCTGCAAAAGTTGGTAAGCTTGCTTAATACCTTCACATAGAAGCAAATACCTTCATATGTTAATCAAACATAATTTCCTAGTCAAGAACAATGAAAATATAATCCAGCTACAGAACATTGGTAACGATGAATTCTCATTTATGAGAATTTTTCCTTTTTAACCAGCAGCAACCTACAGCGCTGGAACATGGACTTAACTGATTTGTAACATTTTTATGGCCAATTCATGCTTCCAGAGTAATGCCACTAATCATACTGTAAATCAGAACTTGTCCTGTATTTACTAGATATGCTCGCAAAAAGCTTTGAACACTTTTTAAAGACAAATTCTAAAGCTGGAAGTCTTCCTACATTTCCTTCTTGGACAGTCACTCTACCTAATCAATAGGCAGGATTAAAAGCTTCACACTTTCATCTAAAATCAAGCTGGTGTTTGTTACTGGTGCAATTGCCAATGCTAACTAACATTTCTGTCAGCTGGGGGAAGTCTCCGTTTAACTGGAGTGATGCTCTTTTAATCCTGGAAAAGTGCTGAGCTAAATTAAGATAAAATAGACATGCTTTCAACAAAGAGAGGTTGACAGTTTCTGATCTTATAATATGCTTTCACGGCAATTACCAATATTGCAAGACATCAGTTTTGTGTTTTGTTTTCCAACATGAAAAAGGTAGGGTAAGTAGACATATGACTACTGTCAAATATCAGACAATTAAAAAAACAATACAAACAAACTCATTTTAATGTAATTACTGAAGGTCATACAGAATTCCCAGTATCATCTGCAACTAAGTCTATTCCTTCTCTAAAGACTTTCTCTGAAGTGTGGCTGAACTGGGAGGATTGGGAAAGAGGCAGTCTTTGTCCTGGCTGTCGGTGTTTCTCAGCACAGCTTTGATTTAAAGCAAGCCAGCTCTAACCCCAGCTTTCAGGCACTGGGCAGTAAAGTAGAACAAATAGTTTCAGCTACAGCTTATCCAGGAACTCAAGAGGAATGAGTTATGCTGTCAGTGAAAACTGTTCAAGCCAAACAAATTTAATTTTTCATCTGTATGTGAATGCAGACATGCACAAACTTGGCACACACAAGGCACAGGAAGTGTGTGTTATTTCGTGAATTTATTGTCAGCAGTAGTAGCAAGATACCCCTAAATGTAATTTGTGGGTACATGAATACACTCGAGTGCTTGAATCAGAACTGGACTGAAAGATAGGATGATATAAAAGCAATCAGTAGTAGCCTAAGTCTTCTCCCCCTCCTTGAAGTCTGATTTCAGTGGGATCAGAGTTAAGCCAGTGCATGGCATATTTGAAATCTGTCCTAAGATTCAGATCTGTCTGGACTACTGCTGCATTAGTCACAGATCTCTGTGGCTTGCTTCTTTCCTCCTCTTCTATGCCCACCCTATCAGAGCTTGTGCTACTGTTCCAAAGGTGCTCCTGCTTTTAAAAATGTCCTCTGAAGTCTGCTTGCTTTTTCACAGGCATGGTTCTTACTGTAATCAAATCCTCCAAATCCAGTAGAACTGAACGGAATCTCTGGGAATCCAAAGAATACTCCTTAATTTCCATGGTACCCTGAAGCAAGCACCAGAGCCCAGCAAAGAAACAATGCTCTTCCCAAAAGAACTGGCCAAGGAAGGGAGACCTAAGTACCACAACATGTGAGAAGAATCAAGAGTCTGTAGTAATTGCACTATGGGAAGGAAGAGAGGAAAGAGGAACAAACTACTTCCTAGCATGACAGGATGATTAGAGGTATGCACTAGGGAGAAGTGAGGGCTTGATGCTCAGATAAGTGAATAAGCTTTGATTAAAAAACTTGGATGTACCGTCAAATTAAGTCTCTGAGTGGGTCTATCCATTTGTATATACATGTCTGCATTAAAGTAGCATTAGTTGAGCATAGCTATTCAGTGGAAACTACGCTGCACCGTAATAATAAACAAATAAAGCCACTTAGCTTTATAGTCACTTAGGCCAACTGTGCCAGTTCCTACTCAGAAATAAATAGGCTGATGTTGCATGGGGGTGTGTGCATGAATTTGGCATATTAACAGGTCATGTCTCACACTTCAGATGGTTGTAAAATAATGTTATTAATTTCTTCCCTTTAGGGTGCTATGCTATTTGATTAAAGAAAAAAATAATTTTAATTCTATTTACATAATTTTTGTTTGCTGGTAGACTGAGTAGCGTTAAACAAAGAACCAAATTATTCTCAGACCAAAAATAATGAACTAGGGCTTTCTTTTTGATGAAAATGATCTCTTGTTGCCAAATGCTTCACATCTGAATTAATGGCTTAAATCTTGGCTGCACTTACTAGATAAGTCTTTTCTCATAACCTCTTCACAAAGTATTTTCAATCAGTCCATCCACCCTATTAAAACTTTACATCTAATTGTGAGCCCTGATATTTTCTGTTGGGTTATGGACAAACTGGAGCATAATCAGAGCTACAAAATTCCACGTCTGGTTCTGGACTCTCTTAAAACTCATTGTGTGGGTCCATTTGAATTCAGGGGTTTGGTTTGGCACCCCCTTTCTTTTTTTTTTCTCCCTTTTTTTTTTTTAAATCAGTTGCCTTGCCTGTTTAATTTTTAAAGCCACTTTGCTCCTTTTAGTTTTGTAGGCACAGGGTAAAGCAAAAAGGAAATTAAATATTATCAGAAATAATGAAGGATGCAATCAAACACTGTCATGAGAAAAAAATGAAGAAACTAGGTTTCAACAGGAGAAAGCCAGACTTTCTCTTTCCTTTCACATTTAAACTGAAAATATTTGTTGGTTGGATAATTTTGTTAAGGTCAGTTACCAGAAACAGCGGAGTACTGCATGCAATAAAATAATTAATGTAGGGTAAAGCTGACTTCCATGCAAAACAACCAGCAAACCCCATATTCCACTTAAGCTCTTGAAACAGGACTTACATAAAATTCAAAGGGTACATGGATTTGTGGGAATCCTTCAGTAGTTAATTCCTTTAAAAAAAACGGGGGGGGGAATCCTGTTTTATTTCGTTTCCCATTTATAATCTAACCACCATATTAGCTTCAACTTCAGAGACAGATGAACAGTGAAGCTAGAGTCAGCAACTGTAAGTAGCATCATTGCAGTAAAAAACCCCATAGTCTATCATAGAGGTATTAACCTGAAAGAGGTATCATTGTATCAGTGAGGTCTCATACTGATCTAAGAACTGGTCTTAAAGGCTGTACAGATACCTTTTGCAATTGCTGACAATTGCAAAATTTACAGTATGACAATCTAAAACAATGTATGTCTTCAGTTTTTAGCAAATCAAAAGGGAAGATGTATTTAATTTTACTTTTCTTTTGGCCTAATGAGAGGGGGTTTTTGAATGACAATGGTTTTGAAAACGTACTTGCAAATGGTTGGGTTTTTTTCTATCTGAAATGCTTTGTTTCAAAGTGTTTCATTTACAAAACTTCAGAAATAAGAGGCTACCATTTTTATGTCCCTTTTCCTTAGGGATTTATTTTGACCAGAAAACTTTACCTACACTAGCATATATCTATCAAATGTTTTCTTTCACAGTTTTTGTGAGCAAAATTCTGACCAAGACATTTATCTATTTCTGTCTCAATTTCACTTACTCCTTTCTGTAGATGCGCAGCATCAAAGTGTCAACATTTAGATCCAAAAGCCATTCAAGAGTGCTGAGATGAAACGATTTCACTCCATAACTTGGCAAGTCACTTGCCTGTCCCAACTTGTATTTAACTGGGCAAATATTTGCTCTCTTGCATCACACCCAGGGTTTGAATAGCCACTTTGGGTCTGCAGCACCAGACTGAGAAGTGGAAAGCTGTCAGAGAAGTTAGATGCCTTTGGAAGTTTTTAAAGTCTCTGCTACCAGAGAAAGCATACATGGTGGTGGCATACACTGAAGGAGAAATTTTGAAAGACAGCAAGAATTAGGTTCCTATGTGTCATTTATATGTTTAAAGAACTACTACATTCACAGCATGCCCAGCTGCATTTCTAGTACTGGGATTAAACAGTTAATTGCATGGTATTTTGTAACTGTAACCATCTCACAGCAAAAATGAAATGTAGTTATACTCATTGTTACCACATGCCTTTTACTTTCTTGGACAAAACTGTTTTGTCTAACAAAAAAGACTCATGTGTACTACTTTTTTTTGTTTCAATTAGCTGCTGCTTCTCTCCATGGCTACCAGCATTTAGCTCAATATACACCACTGCTTTATCTTCAGCTTCATTCATTTGACAGACACTGAAGTAAAAAATACCAATTACTTTTGCTTTAACTGACATGACCCCTACTTCAGGCTAGATCTCTAAAAACATTTTGTCCTCCCCGTGCGTGAAGAGACAATTTATGTGCAGGGTCTGAAAATGTTACCCAGTAAAACCGAGGTGATAATTTGTTTTCATTAGGTAAGGTTTTTAAAAGAAATAAACCGTTTTTGGAGCACAAACTCCACTGACTTTCACTGGGATTTAGACAAAAAGGCATTTTGTGGGAATTTCACCTACAATGATTTTTCTGCTATGCTATAGAGTAATTATGAATCGGGGGGGAGGGGGGGAAGAGATTGTAGTCATTCAAGAAAACAAACAAATGAACAAAAAAAAAAGCCCCAGGAGATTTTTAAAGAAAGCAAGCTGCATTTGGAATAGCTATTCTAAACAATTATTTATTTAAAGTTTTTGAATAACACATTCAAAATATATCATTTAAATGTGTCTCCTTCCACTTCTAAGAGAACAAATGCCTGCATCACAACAGCCACCAAAATTAGCCCACCAGAGATGGCAGGGATTGCACGAGCTGCAGACATTTTCCCTTCCTGGAGAGGCTGTTGCACAATTGGGGGAATGCGTACAGAGAGCACTTCTTCCAGTGTCTGCCTCTTTGCTGGCAGAAAACCCCCAATGCCCTTCTGCTGCTTTCAGCTGAGGCTGGTTTTCCTGTAGCACAATGCCACAGTGGTGCCTTACAACTGCTGAAAGCTCCCCAGGGAAGATACCCAGATCTCTGAAATATGTCATCATGCCTGCTTCAGTCTGTAAACAGTTTTCAGGTAAGTGGCACGCCCTGATCCTCTTCATTACCTCTTAAAAAACCAAACAAAAACAAAGCAACAAACAAAACACAAAAAACAACAACAAACTTAGAAATTAATCCCACTAGCATCACTCACCATCCATGTTTTGTGAGGTTTTGATGCATCTTGCAAGTTACTAACTTCATATGGCTGGCCTAGGCAGAGCAAAAAAAAAAAACCAAAAAAACCCCCACCTCTGGCTTGTTTAACATTTTAATTTGTTTGTTAAAAAGGGAAAATAATATTTATGCTCAGATTAGGACACTGCTGAATCTAAAGGTAACATCTGTGAAAAATTTAAGCAGGAAGTAGCATGTGTCTATCAGGAAATGAATGATTTGTAATAAATTTTGTTGGCAGGAGCTCAGACACACATTATACATATTAATAGAACACTTATTTAAACATGGAATTAATTACTCTAAGCCACAATGTATGTACACTCCTTCTTAGGTAATGGAATCTCCTTTGTAATCATCAGGTTTAAGTCCTCTCTACCCCATTTGCACTATCATTTTCATTAATCGAGTCTACTGATTGCTTATATATGTGAGAAAACTATTGTAAGTATGAGGGCCACATTACTCATTTCTATGTTTTACACTTTACACATGCAGCAGTCTGACACTGTAATGTTGCTGCTGAATATTTACTTGTGCATTTTCTCAAAATAGCATGCTCTGACAGACAGCAGGGCTTGTCTATCTTTCCCTCCACAAGTGGGAAAGGACTACAGATGCCATTCCTGCTAAGCTACAGGTCATAGGAAATCTAACCCTAAAAGGCAAAGAGAATCCAAGCAAACAAACTTTGCGTTCACTGCTTGCCCTTGGATCTTTCAAAAACAAAGCTTCCATGTGAGATTCAGCAACTGACCCAAAGGGTAGTTTTATTCCTGTTTTTAAGGTTAACATTACTGATATGCAGGGACTACACATAGTCCAGTGATAGGCAACTTCATCACCATCCAGTATTTTGTTAAGAGAAATCTCTAAATGCTCTTTTTACTTCAATCAGTAGCTAGCAGTAAGTTCCTTTTTCTGTCTCATGAGATCCTTCCCTTCACCCTTCCCCAACTGCAAGAAAATAGTGACTGGGAGGTGGGTGTTTTATTTCATTCTGTAGCAAATCTCTAAAGGAGAAGAGTGAATTGCTGTGCTCTTAGATATTTAGATTACTAAATCTGTCAAGATTTTGAACTTCCCAGGGGATGGCTTGTTTCATATTACTTTTTTTGTACAAGGCAAAAAGGCAAAGAATGAAGAGGACTTGATGTAGCTTAAGGAATCTAGACATTACTGTAAAATAAAAAAACAAAACATATATCTCACCTTTGCCACTGGCACATGTCCATTCTGAGGATGCAGCTAGCTTCTGGAACAAGCAACTGCTGCAACCTAAGTCCACTAGGGGCTTTGAATTTGATGTTTTTGACAGACAGCCGAAGTAGTGATCAAAACACTGGAATGAAAGGGTTACACCACCCAATGCTGTTTACTAGACCAGCTGCTGTTCCCATGTGCATAAACAGTAAAAAGGCCAGCAAGCCCTGAACTGTGCCACTTACTTCCACCAGAGACCTTGGGATGGAGTCCTGCAAATGGTGAGGGGACAGAGCCCTGCCGGAATTTGGTTGGGAAGAAGTCTGACATACCACTGAGGTCCTTCTATCTGATACTCCCTACATACTATATGTATACAGACAACTAGACAGAAGAAAATCTACAGTAGCCATGCAAAAATCAGAATTTGGTTTTAACATATAATTAATTATTAGCTTTAAGTGCTAAATAAACATTATTATATATCATTCCATTTTCATCATGATAAGCCTGAAAAACTTTTCCCTCTCGCAACAGATACCCTTTCAGTCTGTTTTTTTAAAGAAACATTTTTTGCCTTAAGTTCTCATGTTTGGTCTGTAGCCAGAGGAAATTATTTTGGGAAAGTGTGAGGCCACATGGACAAGACATCCCTGGGAAACCAGCCTAAAAAAAAAAAGGTGTTGTCACTTGTCACTTCAGAAAAAAGATTGCTTTCCCTCCCCCTTTTCTTGCCCACTAGCATATCTTCAAAATCTGGGTTTGAAGACAAACTCTAATAATTACCTTTTTTATTACATAAGAATGCACAGGATTTTTCTCTCATAAGACAAAGCACCTTTGGAGGTAATTACCAAACAATCCAGACTACAATTTATCCATCATGGCGAGCTTAGCACCTACCATGTCACTCCTGTATATATAATTTGGTATTAACTTCACAGATGTTTTCACTCACAGAGGGTTTACTATGCATGGGAACAACCTGCATTAATATCCAGCTATCAAGATGACAGAAACTGCCCTGAGAAAGAAGTCTTCCACATCTATCACTATATTGCAATTCTATCACAAAAGAGAAAGAAGTTCCACAATCTGTTCAACCCATTTTAAAAAAAGGGGGTGAGAGGAATCACGTGTCCCTGAAAAGTATTTGCAATTCCCCAGACTAAACACACAGGCCTTATATCACATCTTTGCCCCTAGCACATGTAGCATAGAGTTTCAGCTACAGTCACATACAGTGTAATTCAAATTTACCTTGGCTGTGCAAGATATCAGCTTTCAAGAACCATCTAAAGATTTAAGTGCTACTCAATCCTCTCCAGGGTTTTATAAACACTGTGCCTGGAAAATCTTCCTTTGTAGGCTATTTTAGACCAACAAGGAAGAAAAGTGCAGAATATTTGCATTTCTTACCTAAAAGACACAGAGTGGCTAGTAAGTCTTTCTGCAAGAAGGATCATCTTGACACCTCTTGGCGGCACCTCTGGCATTTAGACACAAGGGAAAAGTCATCTTTTCCCTCTAGCCATTTACAGCAATTTGTTGTACAGGGGCTAGGAAACTGCAGTTCAGCATAGATGAGGGAATCAGGATTTCAGAGATTAAATAGACAGGAAGAGCATGTCCAACATCATAATCTCTGACATGAAAGGGATTTACAGTGCAGGCAAGGAAAGCTGAAGGTACAAGATAGGCACTGGCATACAAGCATCTTACTCTTTCTACCTTTTTTCCTACACATGGCAAAAGGATAAAACAAAGACCATTTCTAAGTCCCCTGAGGTGGTGCCCTAGTTACAGGCTTACATCCTCCCACAGTGAAGTGGCTCACAGGTGCCAAACTGAACAAGCCAATACAGCTGGGAAACAAGAAGGGAAAGGCTGCCCTGTTACCCCCAGTCCCCCAGCAACTGGGACACATGGTTCTGTCAGAGTAAGGCTCAGTGAGAAGTCAGGGTACACTCAGAGAAGTATAAAGCACTGTTTATTTTGCAACTGTGCCAACAATATTACATCATCCCCCTTAGTAACAATATTATTTTGCCCCTAAATATCATTCCCTTACATGCTCAATTTTGTGGTTCAGACTCAACAGTGAGCATCCATGTCTAGGTGTAACTGCACTACAGCTGTGATAGAAGCTCTGCAAACGCCCCAAATGGACAGAAGCCCAAGTAATTTTCTCTCTCATAAATGCTCATTGGTTCAACTATATTTTCAGTGACATTTTCATTACTGTAACAATTCCAAAACCACATTTTTAAGATTATCGCTAGGGCTTTTCTTACACTGTTTGCATGTGGGTATTTTTGTGTATGTTCGTTTTTAAAATAAACTTTCCAGTGTACTGTTCTTTCTGACTGCCTGATGGTCAGGAATGACTGTCCTGCACAGAGTTTTTTCCCCTAAGAGCCTTTTCAGTAACATACAACATTATATCTGGATTAATTGATTTACTGCTTGTTTTGTCAGCTAGTACCCTACCTTAATCAGGCCTCTATACACGTCACCGTGTACAAACGTAAACTTCAGGTTGAAATCAGAATACATGGTGCAGGCCATTTCACAAGCCTGCAATTATGGATGCAATCAGGTGCCCTGCACTTTGGTTCACAGACCAGGGTATTTCACCCAGACAGAAGAGGGTATTGAGTGAGGCCCACAGATTTTGTCTAGAAAAAAGACAGCCGAGAGAGTGTATGGTAGCAGTCCATAAAATCTTGACTGTTACAGGGGAAATTATGACTGCTCTTCATTGTCTCTTCCACACAAGAACTGGGAGGCATAGCTGTTGTTCAAATTCAAATTCTTTGGGTGGCTCTGACAGAAATCAAGAAAAGTCAAAAGCATTTGGGAAAACCAAAATCTGTTTCAGAAATACATGCATAATGTGCTAGAAGCTATCTGGAAAAAACTGTTAAAGTTCTGCCAGTCATAACAATAGAAATGCTTCCTCACCGTTTTTTTTTTTTACTTAGGGAGACAAGTGGGACTCTAAGCAACAGGTGGCATTACAGAATTAGACTCAAGTCTCTAAGAGGTGCAAACAATACTTGACTTTTGAGAAAGAGTTTAAAAATGGCTCATCAGGTAGGAAGACTGTGCACAGCATGGAAAAACATATGAGAAAGTTATGAGTGCAAGCTTCAGGAAGATAGCCATACTGCAATCACCATACTTGGGATCAGTTAAGAACAAGCATGGCAAAAAACCATCTTACTGTCCAATCTAGGTCTTGAAAATAATTGGACAAAAATCACCAGATTCTGATAAGCAAGCACTGAGTCCACATAAAAAAAGCCAGCAAGCCCCTTGATCCCAGATGTTCTGCTCATTGACAGACTGAGCAGGTAGTCCAATAAGGTATTTGGGAGGTCTCCACAGCAGCTAAAGCCCCTTTGTACACTGGGGCATGTACGAGCAGATCTGGCCTACATCTCCACAGTGCTTTTTGAAGAGATTCCCCCCCCCCCCGCTTTTCCCCCATTTAACCACTATTTCAGACATTTTAGGAAGTTAGTTCAGATTGTACTCCACTGTTGTTGAAAACTAATTCAAACACAATGCAAAAAAACAACAAGAACTTTTGAACATGCACTGCAGTCACTAGCAAGGGATCATTCTTAGAATATTTGAAAGTAAGTTGTCTTGTAATGGCAAATGCAACATTTTGTTTGTGTTCTCAGGTAGCACAAGGTATCTTTGTGATGTGTGTGAGAGAGAAAATGACAGCAACAACAATGGGGGGGGAAAGAGAGAGAAGGACAGAGGAAGATGGAGAAAAAAAAATAGATGGACAGACCATTGGAATTACCAGCCTTTTTCCTAACATTTATTCAGTTCTCTCTTAACTACACATTCTAGACTTAGCGTTGCTTCTGTTTCTCTATGTTTGTTTATGCCCCATCTTCCTCTCCCTGTATTTTGTATCAAAAATTCTTCCACTCTGGGAGGAATTGTTGAAGAAATAAGTGCCCTTCTAGCCTTTTAAACTATCTAGAACTGTGACTTTCAGTTATGGTCTCCATCATATGGTCAGTAATAAGCTAGATTTGTACTTTGCCCATTGGTGGTCCTGAAAAGCCTACAGCATGCAATGTTCTCCCCTTTGCCTACCTTTATTCCCTTTGCAGAGGCACCTTCTGGGTGTGATGGAACAGGTTCAATCTCACAGAACCTGACGTGCAGCCCCCTCTGTATGGCCTGCATGTCTCCCTTAGCCCATGGTGATTCTTCTGAGCCCCTGCTGCATAGAACAACACTTTCCCCACCACCATAGAGAGAAAACAGAAAAACACGTGCAGCCCAAATCTCTCAATGATTCTTCATTGCTTATTTAACTGTAGTTACACTAATTTCATTTGCTAGCTGTTTTCTTGTATGTACCACCTTTCCCTAATAAAATGGCAAAGAATCAGTTATAAGTCAATAGAAGATTGAATTGCAGATACAATTGAAACTTCAAATATACTTTCAAATGCTTTAAGTTTGAACATGGATTGAGATGCATACTCCAGAGTGATGTCTAAGTGTATGACATAAATAAAGGTGCAACAAATTTTACTTTTTCAAAAATGTTTCCCTTGTGATTACCTTGCTACTGGGCAAGCAACAGAAAACCACCTGATAGATCAACTAAACAAAAAAACTGGCTAACTTACATTGTTCTACTAAGAGATCTCTACAAGCAGTCACACACATGCACACAGTAACTCTGAGCTGCGACTTTATTCTACAAAAGGAGAGAGTATCAGACGTTTTAGAAACAAATGCAGTGATTTTTTTTCTTTAATTGTTTACTACCTTCTGATACTGATCCTGAATTCACATTTTACACATGGATTCCTCAAAATTCAGGGATTAACGTCATACATGAAATCCCTAGTTTTGCAGTATCTGATTCTACTGGAAGTCTTCACATTAGTTAAGACACAGGACTCATACATCAAGCCTGCTTTCTTCTCTTATTAAAAGTAGCAATGTGCCATCATTAGCATCAAACTTATTATCTAGAAGTCTAGTATTTTTCTCTCATAATTTCTATTCTATTAATTTACCAGGGATATTAATCAGATCTGGGGGAGGGGGTGAAATTGTTTCAGGAAGAGGAAGGAAACTGAAAGGTAGGGGAGAGCCATTTAGAAATTGAAACAATATTCTTTTGGCTTCCCAGTTTTCTGGGATTTAGCTGATTTCTGTGACACTGAAAGATAATTTTAAGTGGACCAATGTTTCTGAAATATCTTAAGATATAATTTGGAAAAGATCTTCAGCATATATTTTCTTTTTCCAAGCAACACATAACTATTAACAGCTCTATCAACAAGGAATGAGAACTATATAGACACGGCAGACTGGAAACATCAGCAGAAAATAACCTTTTTAACAGCAGAAAATATACTTTTTAACAAAATTAATGCAAGCTAGTACTAGGGGAGGAAATAATCTGAAACATAAGGATTGAATACACAGGAAAACCTGGAAACAGTAATCCTGAATGATTCAGAAGTGAAAATAAATACTGAGAGTGGCTGGACAGTTCGTGGGAATAACTTAGCCTCTTATAGTTCAGAATCAACCACTGAACAGACTTTCAGCATTCAAAATTATTTAAGTAACTTTTTATGTGAGCATATTCCACTTTATGGACAGCACACAAATTTTTCATAGTCACAATGGCCTTAAATACTTGCTGTTCAAAGCACGTGATCAGTCATTTAAAGTGTTTGATACTGATTCTCACACTGTCTGGATAACTCCCAGTGCAGCACATAAGTTTTTAAAGCTGGCTGTACGAATGTTATAATGTAAACAAACAGACTAGCTGACATCCTTTTGCAAATAAAAAAATTATATGATAGCAAACTCTGTTGGTCCGAATTTTGACTTGTTTTCCTCTTCCTCTTTTCTTTCTCTGAATACCCATAATCTATGCTTTTATTTTATTCAACCTGTATTGTTAAGCACCAACTGAATGACAATTAATGAATAATTGATCAAAAGGAATGCACTGAACCCATTTCACTACTGTGCACATATCAGTCAATGCCAGTTTCATTGGAAGTTGTTGAGCAAAAATTCAAATGCTCCACCTAAAGAATAGCAGGGTGTTTAATACTTTGGGAGGTAAATTATGAGCTAGGAGCCACCCCTCTAATGACTCACTATTAAGCCATTCTGCATCAACCCAGTATAGGACAGCTACACATGTATATGCATACATAAAAATACACACACACAGCCCCCGATGCTAAATCAAATAATTACATGGAAACAACACTCAAAACCTCATATTTGGTCTTATAAAAGTCACGGATTCTTTCCTCATACACATTATAATTTATTCTCAATTGTCTTTAGGAATGTGGAAAATATTATGCCACGAAATGTTATTTGGGAGCACTGAGGAAGTTAAAGGTTTATGTTTAGTAAACGCCCTTGATCGTCCTTCTCTAGCCAGTGTTAGCAGTGCATATATTTTAAAATGACACGTTTAAATATAACTGCATTTCCATTTTACTTACTAACCAATCTACAGATTGTGACTGGTTCCCAACTCTCCTTTTTAAGTAAATAAATATGTATGCTGGAAGTACCTCCACTAGTCAGTTACACTTGGGATACACTGTTCGCTTTCCTAAAGTTCCAAAGTTCAGTCAAACAACGGGAAAAAAAAAATCTCTTGAGGACCCTCCTATTTCCTGCTTCTCACAAGCCTGGAAAAAAATACACTGAAGTAACATGAGCTCAGATTTGCACATGAGGACTTCTGTTTTGACTGACAAGAAACATTATATAGATATATTGATGTCAGGGTTTTTTGACAGAATTACTACAGAATCCAAATATTATATAGCAATTCTGACTGGATCAGTTTTACTTGCAGAGAATACATTGGTACTGTACACTGCCACTCCAAGATTTGCCCTTTTACTAGTTTGCTGGGTTTTTTTAATGTGAGAGGGCCATGAATTGGTTAGCAAAGTTTACAAAACATTTAGCAACTTCAGCATCCGGGCTAAGGCCCATTGCAGAGACCTTATTTACCAAAAAAAAGGTACTCTCTAAAAAGAATAAAATTGATAAAAGTCAGCCATCTCTGAAGTACAGCCATATTTGAATTCTCAAGTTGTCATCTTGGAAAGCTGTGAATTTTTAAAAAAGTTACGAGAAAAATAATAGGATTAGCCAATTTCTGGAGTGCAATCTGACATTGGCTCTGTCTTGTCTCTCTCTAGATTATTCCATAGTCAGAAGCTTTGATCAAGGCCACTTCTTTAGCTCTTGTGAACTTCACCCTGAAATTTGCTGTTCCAGAATCATAAAGTTGGCCTACAGAGACATGGTTGGAAAGGCTTGATGGAAACTGGTCCTTATCACAATGAGGCCTTGAACTGAACACCATGAAAAAACAAAATAAAATCACTTTTTGCTAACTGTTACCACACAGTGGTGATTGCTGTTACTGTACTACTTCACCACCTGTAGTATAGAGGGATAAAAAATTAAAATGTTTCTGCTGGGCAGAGGAAATGAGTTTGAGGGCAAGAACCGGAATAGAAAGTGTAATAACACAAAAACAGTGGAACAAATTTTAAAACAACCTTAAGCGAATTGTGCAAAATCTAAACTCTCTTTTTTTTAGAAAAAAGTGCATTACCTAGCCTTCAAGTTTCCTGCAACTTCGTCCCAGTTTCATTTCTTTCTTTGTTTACCATAATTACAGAAACACTAAAGAATTTCATTTCCTTCAGACAACCTGACTGTAATTTGAAAATATATCCTAATTCTCCAGCATGGAAACACAATGACAATGTCTGTATAGTCTTCCAGCAGTACCGCTTGCCTTCTGAGATGCAAGTATCAGAACAGCTCAGCATATGACTACTCTGTCACGATTTTCTCACTTCCATAAGACTAAGCAAAGAATTTAATATGAAAATGTTCTTCAGCAAAACTTATGGACAAAACCAGCTGATGGTTCCAAATCATTAACTAAGTACATGTGACAATGTCCTCCTCATCCAAAACCACACATCATAAAAGCCTGAGAAAAGCTGCAGTCATGGCATTTCCTCTGCCACCAGAAAAGTACAGAGAATCCTGTGAGAAAGCTATTCCTATTTTTCCTGAATCAGATGGTACAAATAAGTATCTCTGACTTCAGCTGACTATCCAAACCAAAAACTGAACAAGGACTTACCCCCAGAATTTCTCTGGAATGGTTAGATAAGATTTATCTGGCAAAATTATGATAAACAATGGCACAGACACACAAATGCAGGATAACAAGTTTGTCAGCTTTTTACACCAAATTCCTCTTCCCTGAATGGTTCTCTATTCAGAGTTACCTCACATTTGCTGCATGGTAAGAACATGCAGATAGGAGTTGCCAAACCGCAGTTGACTTGCCGAACAATCTACTTCCTTCCATAGTCAACTGTGTACGTCCGATAGTTCATTTCTAAAGACTTCTGGGAAAAATTGCTCTAGAATTGCTGCTAAGCCTCATGGAGGTACAGAGAGCTGATTCCATTCATTTAGAAAAACTAAACAAAACACAACACACAAAAACCCAACCAAAACTGAACAAATAAAAAGCTTCTTTAATTCACATAAACTTTGTCTGAGGTCTGTGGGACAAAATTATTTTGGCTTAGCACTTATTCAAATGCTAACAGTAACATACAAACATTGAACTGTATGAGAAAATGTAACACTTGGACACTCCATCCAGTCCAACATGAATAGAAATAAATACTTTAAGATATGAAGTGCCTTTGCATTTGGATGCAGCAGAAAGGCTTTCACACAACATGCTATGCTGAGAGCTGAAGCTTCAGTAGTTCAGCCTGCCGTTTTTTGTTGCAACTGCGTGAATGACACATCCTAGCTAGAGTTCTTGTGCTTTTCTAAAATCAACAACCCTAAACTGAGCACTCACAGAAATAAAACAATGACAAGTTCTCTGTAATTTTAAAAATTAGTCACAATGGGTTCTGACATGGAAATGGGACTATAAGCAGTTGGATAAACAGTCTAAAAGTATTCTAGTGCAAGAAAGCCACATTGTTAGATTAGTGACTTACAGCATAAGTCTACGCAACTCCCATAGGAGAATATAGGGTCTGTACTAGATGCACTACTCTCCCTCTCCGGCAGTGCAAGCGCACTGCTATTACAAAGGTAGGACAGTTCATAGAATCATAGAATCATTTAGGTTGGAAAAGACCTTCAAGATCCTCGAGTCCAACCATCATCCATGCCCACTAAACCATGTTCTGAAGTGCCTTGTCTACGTGCTTTTTGAATACCTCCAGGGATGGTGACTCAACCACTTCCCTGAGCAGCCTATTCCAATGTCTGACAACCCTCTCAGTAAAGAAATTTTTCCTAATATCCAACTAAACCTCCCTTGCTGCAACTTGAGGCCATTTCCTCTCATCCTATCTCCAGCCACCTGACAGAAGAGACCAGCACCCACCTCACTACAACCCCCTCTCAGGTAGTTGTAGAGAGCGATAAGGTCTCCCCTCAGCCTCCTCTTCTCTAAACTGAATGGTCCCAGCTCCCTCAGCCGCTCCTCATAAGACTTGTGCTCCAGGCCCCTCACCAACTTGGTTGCCCTTCTCTGGACACGCTCCAACACCTCAATGTCTTTCCTGTAGTGAGGGGCCCAAAACTGAACACAGTACTTGAGGTGCGAGTTCCCAGTAACACTTCATCACACTGACACTAATATAACTGGTCTGCACTAGGAGAACAATTCTCTGATTAATCAGATGTAATATTATTTTCTTTTACAAAAGCTCTTTTTAATATCTAGTCCAAAAGGGGATCAGAGATGAGGAAAACAGCAAAATCTTTTCTGCAGGTTGGTTGGTAGGTTGCCACTGAAGTCTCTCCAAAAGACAAACACAAGTGAAAAACAAGCTTACCGTTATCTTAAATGCAAAAGGTCTTGGCTAAGTAAGTGGTGAACTTACTCTCTTGTCATTGGTTTCTCTAGCATTACTGAATGCATTACAGTGCATTAATGAAGGCTACCTAAAGCTCTGGATTGAATTAAAAAAAAATTGATCTAACTCCTCCGGTTTTAACATGAACAGGGGGACACCCTGAGAATGTATCCATTATGCAAAATGAGACAAGTTAATAAAATCAAAGAAATCATTATAAACTTCAAAGAGTTGTCTTAACTGAATTTCTACAGTTAAGAAAAGGCCTTTGTCCAGAATATAATACATAGAAATGATCATTTTCTATACATTCTTTCAAGGTAATGTTTTGAATGTTCACAAGAAGAGAGCTTTTTGTGGATGAAACCCCACTGAAAAAAAAAAGATCAAAGTATCAATTTGGGAATGCATGCAGAAATGCTAATGTGTCATGAAGCACTCAGTTTGTATTCCTTTCCTCCTCCTGGTGAACATGGGTGGCAAGCAAATTTCTTACTCGATAATAAACCAATACTTTGAAAAAGCTTAACACTGCTAAAATTTACTTGAGCGCTTTATCTGTTCACCAGCAATGTCAGAAAAACTTTTCATCCATACCAGAACTTCTTTTGTTCTAGCTGCTGCCTGGTAGTAATGATTTCAGTGGTTTTCTATGAAAGATCAGAGACACAAGCTGGACAGAGCACTCAAATGTCATCTTAATCATCATGCTCATGCAAACTCAGAGGACTTGTTTCCAGAGTTGACTGCTCTTTTAGAAGCTCAATAAGGTACTTTGAAAAAAAAAAAAAAAAGAAAAAAGAAAAAAAAAAAAGGAAAGAAAACCAAAGAAGTCTATGAAATAACTGTGGTAGTTCTTAACTTACTTGAACTTAGCCTATGGTTCTTGGGAACAAGTTAGCATGGTTTAACGTCTACACTAGAAGACGGTAACGGAAACATTGAACTGTGAATGAAAATCAATAAAAGTAAGACCAATTACAACTTAATAAATATTGATAAAAATAATGGAATCGATGAAACACTTGCAAATGGCATTGAGGTGATAGGCTGTCTTTGCTAAAGACTCCATAGGCCATGCTCTGATCTATTACAGCAAAGTAAGAAGACTGAAAAAGACGCAAGGATTGAAATGCAGCTCCACTGAAATTTGTGTGAGCATTGCCAATCACGTCTGTGCTCACTCCTGTTTTGCCATGGTACAACTGAGAGCAGAAGCTGGCCTGCTTCCTTTACCCCGTATTCTCAGGAGTTAGGATAAATAATACTGTGTCTCCCCCAACACTAAAATTTGATGCAATTTGAAGAAAATGTGGGTTGTTACTACAAGATGTGTTTCAGGTGTTCCCTGCAAAGTTTCCACATGTCTATTTCCAGAACATTTTATGCCCATTTTGACTTTCAAAAAAAATCTCAGTCATTAGACTTTAAAAATAATTTTGCCAATGACCAAATATGCAATAAAACTACTTTTTTCCCAGTCTTGAAAAAAAAAGTTTATGATGTTTGGGATCAAATTCTTATGGTTTTCTCACGAATTACAAGTTACTTTCTCATAATACTAGGCAGTTTGAACATTAATGAAGAGAAACAATCTAATTTTCTGTCTCTATATGACTTCTTTGTGCAGAAGGGGAAAGAATTTATTAATTATGTAACTAAGGTGGCAAAAAATGTGTACTATTTCAAAACTGATTAATTGTGTAGTTGCAAAGTGAGCAATATCTGTGAAATAAGGCACAAGACCTGTGTGGTAGAGATGGATTAGAAAACATGAACATTTTAATTCAAATTCTGTTTCACTCCCTTTTCAACTTTAGTGTCACTGGGCCGAATATTTCCTTTGTTCAGAAATATATTTTCCCAAAGATGCTAAATTTCATTTGAAACAGAGCACAAAATATCTTTCTAAAATAAAAAACCACAATATAATCTTTTGGCAGAGAGATTTAAAAGAAAATATATTACAGCTGATATGTGTGCCACTTGGCTTCATTAAATAAACTTTCAGGAAACTTACTTAGAAGAAAAATACTCAAAACACACACAGAGAATACATAATACTGCCACCAAGCATGTTCTGGTGGAACTGAAGACAAGTCTTAGTTAATCCTCAATCATACATCAAAAGTTAAGACTTCCATGTGTTATCTTGGTTATTTTTCAAAAATGCACAAACACTAGATTTGAATACAGGACAGTGTACCAACATTGCTCATCCCCTGGGCCAATGCCCCAATCTCCTAAATGCAGATAAACTGAAACCCAGCTCATCTGAACTCTTACACAATATCACCTGAGAGAAAACTTACTCAATATTTTTGTACAATAACATAGGACCACTGGATAATTAGGGACCTCATAAGATCTCTAATCAAAACAATTCCCTGCATGAATGAGGATCAGCCATGAGGTCAGAACAGGCTGCTCAGGGCTTTATCCACTTGGTTCCTGAAAGCGTCCAAGGATGGAGCCTGCACAGCCTCACCAGACAACCAGCTCCACTGCCTGATTGCTCTTGCAGGGAAAAAGTTTTTCCTTCTATCCAGACACAACCTCCCTTCTTTAAACTTAGGTCTGCTGTCCTACCACCACTGTGAAGAGTCCGGCTCCACCTCCTCATAGGTACAGGAAGCTGCTGTTTGTTAGGTCCCCCCCAAACCAACTGTTGTCCAGGCTGAACAAGCCTGGTTCCTGCAGCCTCCCCTCAAAGTGCAAATGCTGCAGTCCTGAAGGTGATCCCGGTGGCCCTCCACTGAACTCACTCCAGTTCATTGATACCTTTCTTGCACTGGGAAGCTCAACATTGGACATAGTCTTCTAAATATGGCCTAGTAAGTGCTGAGTAGAGGGGGATAATCATTTTCCCCAAGCTACTGGCTGTGCTGCTCTTATTACAGTCCAAGATACTGTTGTCCTTCTTTGCTGCCATAGCCTACTACTGGCTCACGTTCAGTTTGCTGACTAGCAAGACTCTCCCATTGTTTTTAGCAGAACTGCTTCCCCAGCCAGTGAGTTCCCAGCCTTTGTATGTTCAATTTGGCTTACGCTACATCATATACCTTCTAGAGAAACAGCCAGCCTTTAAGTTAGCACTGCCAAGAGTCGCTCTGTTAAAGTATGTATCTTTTTTCTGGTTTGATATGGTAAGCATCAACATCAGCTAGTGAATCCCAGTGGAAGTTCCAGAGCCGACACACAGATACAGTAATTCAGTAAATATAGGAGATAAATGATGCAATCGTAGGCTGGACTGATTGATCTAATACTAGCAGCTTTGGACTGCATTCCCCTTTCATTGGTGGACACAACAATAAACAGAATCAGCGCAGCCAAGACACACACAAAATGGCATTAGTTATGGCTACAGTATGTTCTGTATCAATTCTTTTCAGGTTTTTTTTTTTCAATTCTGCCTCTATCAGGTTATGTGCTAAAGAATGAACCTTGCCATACAGGAGGAAACATTGCTTGAGGTAGGCATGTATCTTTTAAATGTGCTCCCTCCACAACCACATTCAAGCCTTGGTGTATACTTATCTGGAATGCAAGATCTGCACTTTCAAAATGTATCCTGATTTTGTATCCTGCATTGGATTGGTATACAGTGGTTTTGCAGCTGGACTGTCTGACTGGACCTAATCTATGGACGCAAATCAGACAGATTCTCAGTATCATGCAGAGAAAACACATTTAATTGAGCTGGTACTTTGAAAACTGTTCACTCTTTCCCCTTACTCTCCTCTCTAGGTTTGTGAGTCTTTACTGTAAAAAAACCCAAAAATGCTCTATAAAAACTGCAACACTGTCACATTTAATTCTTTAAAAGGCAAATTTGCTGGAAAGACTTTGGATAAAATTTCCAACGATGGGAAACATGACAGAAGACAGAATGTTGCCTGAAACCATAGGTTAATAAAATATACTACTGGTCAAATGGAGAAATTGTTCTTGTCTTTGGTCCTACAGTAAGATAAGGTGAAAAGAAGAACATATTTGCATGAGGGTTGTGTAGCTTAACAGAAATTTACCTGCAGGCTGTTCAGAATATTTTTTTATCAACAAATGTCACAACAAAACTCTGAAATATCTTCCTCTTTCTTCAATTATGGCATTTTTTAAATTATAGCTGAAATTTGGAAGAGTTAACTTTTACCTTATAAGGTTACTATTACCTGTATTATCCCACTTTACATTAGGAGGTCTCCCTCTAATTCTGTCTGGTTTGTGTTTAAAAAAATGTTGACATCTCAATCTTGATAGCTAATCTTCTGCCATCACCATGCTATCTAACTGTTTGGGGACCCTCCTCCTTTGATAATACCACCAAACAGCAAGTAGCCACCTACCTGAGCTGTTGCTGTGATGCTACATAAATTGTGATTTATTTGCAAAGGTTCAACCTCCCAATCTATTCAGGGTGATTTGTTCTGCATCCACCCCCAATACATTCAGCCACATTATTTTAGCTCAGTTACATTCAGAGCGAACTGAGAGTAATCACTTAATTCCTTTATGGAACAAATGCAGGAATCTTGGCATATCTCCTTTTAAAAGACCTAGAGTGAAATGTCTGTCATTTGCATGGCTATAGTTTTAACCTGTGTTTTAAGGATGATGCCACCTCTGTTAATAATTGTTCTTTGCTATAAACTTTGTATGCTGGAACAAATTTAATTTAATAGAAAACTCACTGAATAGCAAATGTGCATGGTTCCCAAAAGTGTGCTAAAATGATCTATCCAAGTCTAAGGTACTTTCATGAAGTTGATTCCCTTACTAACAGTTCTATTCTGCACTACAGGTGTAGCCCTACCATCAAGTAAAGCAAATACCTGATATAGATTTTGGAAAGCACAGGCTGCCTCAAACAGTTCTTGGAGCCCACTGCAAACCAATCTGGACATTTGGGGGCAAGAATAGAGCAAGAGGGCTAGAGCACTTAAGTGTCTCTTGAAAGAATAACTTCATTTGTAAAAGGCAGATGGAAACTGAAAGGTTGGACATCACTCCTAGTCATGGGAACACAACAACCCTTTCTGCCATGTGTCCACATTGAATTTACTGTCCAGCCTGGCAGTGTGGCCTGAAATCCAGTCAATCTTGTGATGACCTAAATCAAATTTCCCTTAGACTTTTCTGTAAATTTTTCACCTACTAAAAATCACATTAGGGAAGGTAAGCAATGTAGTAACTAGAAAATCCCAGGTCTGTGCCTAATGTTGTAGTCTCATCAGGTAATCTTCCATATATTGCATCATGGTGGTGCTTTGATATAGGTCTAATACTTTTTATCTATTTTTGTGTTGGTAGGTTTATTTAACACTTATAAAGTACTTTAAGATTTCGAGAAGGAAAGAACTAAAGAAAAACATCTTTAATTCTTCTCTTCTAGAAGTGTAAAAAGGTAAGGCTACCTTTGAGTCTGCAGTACAGTAGCACACAAGATTAGTGCACACAACCAACAGAGTATGGAGGAGTTTCACTGAGCTGGCTTGAGTGCTGACTCACTTCTGAGAAGTGAAGTGGCGCTTAGCACTTGAAGTTTAGGGTTAAGAGCTTAAAAAAAAAAAGCTAGCTAGTCCTCTACATTTAAACTTTTGTTCCCAAGGAAAAAAGAGCCTGATCTTTAGAAGGTACTGAGTTTATAGAAGTCTCCACTGATTTTAAAAAGGGACCTACAGAAAGCTCAGCAATTTTGAGACAATAAGAACAGTTTAACCATCAGATAAGGACATGGGTACCTATTTACCCTCTAATTTCTGAAATACTTGACCTAGATTTCTCCAAGTACAAAACCATCTTGTTAGATGTTAATTCTGAGTAGAATTCCAGTTTATGTACATCATTTAATCAATTGAACCATTAGAAGGTGCCATAACTGAACTAATTACATAAACTTATTGCAGTAACTTGTAACTTTGCTTTCCCTATTCCCATGTTACCATTACTTCATATAGCCTTCCTAAAAGCACACTGTAATCTCTTCAGAGCAGAAACTTATTTCTTAATGAGAACTGTAAAAATATACTGAGTGCTACAGAAATGACAAAATAATGAAATAACATGACTTTTTTTCACAATTAGTTGCAATAATGTAAAAATTGCCCTATCCAACAGCAACCTGATACCTGTAAGATATATTAGCAATTTAACCAGTCCTTTTCAGCTTGACAGTTCTAAATCTCACAGAGGCACCAGGGTTATGCAGCTACTTCTGCCATATAACACTGACATCCAAGTTGATGGGTGCTTGATTTGTAAGCCTTTTTCTAAAAAGACAGAAACAAAGTTGCATGCAACTAAGTATGTTCTGATCAACTCACTCAGTACTACTTTTTTTTTTTTTTTCCCCAAATGATCATTATAGTCAAGAGGAAAGGATAAGAAAGATAAGGAAGTGAATGTTACTCTGAGTCCATCATAAGACTTAATAAGCACTCCCAATATAATCATCTTAGGACTTGAGACCTATTTACACTGATCATAGCATACATATATTCAGATCTCAAAATACAGACACAAAAGTCTAACACTGAGAGCAAATTCAGGATATTGACGGAAGTTCCCAGGTTCTATAAGCATCTCATACCTCCTTATCCAGTGACCAGTTTGGCCCTTTAGTGCAAGAAGCAGTATATATCATATCTCATCAGCATCACCTTCACTACAAACTTCCTTATCTCAACTCTGTGAACTCAGGTTCTTATTCATTTTTCTGCCAAGTCCTCCCCGGATTTTAAATCAGGATGCACCTCCTCTAGCCTCTCCCTTGATTTCACACCACTGTCCTCCCCTTTCTGTTCTCTCTTTCTGGCTTTTTCCACTCACTAATGTTCCAATATGACACAGGTTTTACTCATGTATTATGGTAAATAATACAGGCCCAGATGCCTCATGCAGGGACATGTGCAAATACGGAATTAGTGTATTCCAGATGGGTACAACTGCCTGTTTCACCGGCAGGAGCCAGTGTCTGGACACTGTGCCATCCGCTCTTCTGTGCCCTGAAAGCAATGAATGAGTTAAAATGAACAATGAAATTTTACACAGAAACCACCAGGAATGCGTATTCCTACTGGTTTGTCTTTTTGGCTACATTTGCCTTTTGAGAATACCAGTTGGGAAAATTGTTTAGAACTCAGACACAGGGAACAATAAAACTGCTCAGTTTGTTTGTAGATGGAACATGTTACAGCTGCATCAAGGAAAAGCTGGGTAGTTCAGCACAACAGAAACTTAGGAGGATTCCGGAGCTGAGATCTAGTAGATATTTGGAATATAAAGGAAGTTCAATCCCTGAGTAAACAGACAACTTCAAGGATCAAGGGGCTGCTGCTTCATAGCTATCACTTCTTAGAAAGAGAAACACCAGCCTTTATGATAACTACTTTGCATTATTACCTCACTGCTGAAAAACTCCTTCCAAAAGACAAAGTGAGACCTAGTAGCATTATAACTGTAACTGGAATAATTCAAAGATTCAGAGAAACAGAGTAGAAAATCTTTACTTAATTAAATATTTAAAGAAAAAACAACAACAAATATATCCAACACTATTCCTCCTGTAAATGCCACCCAGCTTGCTTTTTCTGCCTCTCTCTGTCCCCAAAGAGCAAAGACCTACCCTACAATGCCTTCTGAAGGCTGTCTGTCTGCTATCCTCTCTGCCCACCTACCATAGGGAGCAGCTCCTCCCACCTGCACATAAAAGCCAAGTGCATGCTACCAGCAGCAGATCAGAGCACTTTCTCAGTCCTCCACTGTTCTGAGCCAGTGATCTTCTCTCCTTGGATCTTGTATACTCAAGGTAAGCTTACTGCTACTTCAGGTTTCTGTTCTAACCAGCTATTGTGAGGAAGTCTTAATGTGAACTCTAGCACTGCCTTGCTGGGTGGTGCTGGCTCCCCCCCCCCCCCTTTTTTTTTTCAGATGTAGTGTCATCTGACATTTAAGTTAGTAAGTCTGTTGTTCTAGCAATGAAATAACAACAGATATTGCTGGGAAACACTGTGTGGCTGGGAAAAGTTCTTCTCTCCCTTTCTGATTTATTTTGAAGAGGTTAGTGTATACCCAGACCAATTCTAACAATTTATTATCCCTCTTAGTAGTCTCCCTCTCAGTCCAAAGTTATCAAAAAAACTACACTCTAAAGCTTCCTTAAATTCTGGTTGAGGAAAAAAAAAACAAACAGCTTAGCGGTAATTTAAGGAAGGAATTGTTTTTTATTACTGTTATTATTATTGACTAGCCAGATTGAGCCGATCTTGGGACTGAAGTGCATCTTCACAGGATTCACTGCCTTTAAAAAAAGTGTGATGGAACTTAAGCCCTCACAGAAGCACAGTAATAATGCTGGTGGAATTCACTATCTGGTACCAAATATGCTTAAAATACACATTTCACAAGCAAAGTTCTGTTTCTTGGAACAACAGACATTGTGTGTCTATGAAATTTCTAGATCAGCTTGTATTATATTTTATCTACAGTTTGCCTACATAGGCATTTCTAATACTAGAGGAAGGAATAGTTAAGTGCTTCAGAGACAGCTACTGAACAGTTGAAACATGAAAAAGTGGTTTGAAAACTATATCTGCACTCCCTCATCTATCCATCCTCACAGAGGTGAATCTATTAGTGACTAGTACCAGTTTCTCATGTTGTGCAAGTCAGTGCACTTCCAACACAAAGTCACCTGTTTAAAGAAATTCCATCATAGAAATCCTAATCCTAGAATGCCTCTCTCCAGTGCTCAGAGAGGAGGGAAAGCATGAACTACCAAAAGCAAGCAGTGAATGCTGTCTGTAAATTTTTTGCTTCTACTCTATGTAATACATCCTGCAGTTAGAGAGTGATATTTTCTTCTTGATAGCTAAACAGTTCTCCAAATTGACTCTTTTTTGTTCTTTCCCCAAATAAAAAGTTTTTTCTAAAAAAGAATTATGTCCACATATAGCTGTACTCACATTAGTTGAAACATTTTAAGCTATAGTACTGTATAACAACTGCAGAACTCTGCTCAAAGTGCCCTTTCCTGCATACTGTATCTAAGTTTTTTTCTGTATTTTATATGTTATCTATTGTAACTAATGGGGAAAAGAAAACACTGCCTTCAGCTATTTGCCTGGAAGATTACATAAGTATCTTTAAAAAAAAACCAAACCCAAACAAAAACCCCAAAACCAAACAAAAACCCAAAAACCAAACAAATGGAAGTATTCAAAAACAAAGTACAGTGCTTTCTATAGCAGGCTTAGAGTAAAACTATTTTTGCATCCAGGTAATCCATATAAATTGCCCATAGAAGACAGGAATAGAGCCCAATGGTTTTCATCATAACTGGCATTCTCTCTCTGAGCTACAAAATTTTATTCCTTAGTTAACATCAGATTTTTATAGCAAACCTCCCTTCCCTCTCCAAAAACACCCCTCTTGTAAAACACAGATACGTGATTTTAAGTGTAATGCATACAGAATTTAGGTCTACAATCTGGCAGTAAAGCCTCACTGTTCACACAGAATTTTACTCTATCAGATAAATCAAAATTTCTAACAGAACAATTTTCAAGAAAAAAAAAAATTTTAAGTGCATTTGCCACAGGAAATTTGTACACGGTAAAATACCTTTTATTAAAGCCTGCTGTGAAATGCAATGTTTTGGCATCTGAAAAATGGATTGCAGGACATATTAAGAAAACTCTATTCAAAGGAATGCGTCTAATTTAGATCAGAATCTCCTCTGAGCAATTTCTCTCTTAGGCTGAGTAGGTAATTCAGCTTAGCATCACTTTGCAGCAGGGGATGAAGGGAAACTGCACCCAGCAGGTCTCCAAGAGAACTTAGATGTCTAGGAATGCATTTATTGACTTCTGTGCTGATCTGAAACTCCTTTTTATAAGATCAAAGCATACTAATATTAAGATAAAAATACTGTCATTTTAAAATAGCACTACAACCACAATTAAAAAAAGTAAATCAGTGGGAGAACGATGAATTCAGATTTTTTGAGTAATGACCATAACATTTTAAAATAACAGAATAAAGGTGAAGAGACTATAGTAATTTTTCAGCCACAGACTAGTTAAGTGTTAAGCAGGCATGCTCAGCTATTTCTCCTGGTGGTTGTGCTAAGGTTTTTTAGGTGTTCATTTAGGGCACTAATGCCCACTTAAGCCACTAGTGTAATTCCCACTGCTGTCAAAAGTGTTACACTAGATACAGATACACTAGAAACACAGGATAAACATATCACTGTCTGCTTATTTATGCATAGGCCTGCAGCTATGACTGCTTGTGAGACATTCTGATCTTCATGAATTTATTTTCACCCACTTCTCTGAGAGGCAGAGATATGTTTTCCTCTGGCCATGCTGATACTAAATACATGGACTGTTTTGTTTATAGTCCCAGTGAAAATTCATGGTAGAGTCAGATTTAGCTCTCCTGGGTTCCAGTACAGCACTTTAATCCCATTCTTCATTTTGTACTCAGCCTTATGAATTCCACCCCTTTGCAGCTGATCTGTCTTTGCATGACTCTTTTGGGCTGAACAGCAGGGAGAATTCCAGTGACAAACCTTGAGAGAGGTAATTTACTCCTAACACTTTTGAACTTTCTGTGAAACCCTTTACAAATCCCTTTACAGGATTTGCAAATCATTCTTGGAGGGGGTAAATAAATAAATAAATAACCAAAAGACCACCTCTTTCTTACCCTCTGTGGTTAGAGACCAACCCACTCTTGGCAGGATGAGCAAGCCGAGATCCACTGCCATGGACCACAAATGATGGCCAACATCTAACTATAAGAATTCAGTCTTGGTAACTCAGTAGCAGTAAAGAGCTCAAAGAGAAGCACATGGTACTTAAGCAAAATTATTCAACTGGATCTTGTATGGCATGTAGAATATATTCTTCCTTTCTTTTCTACATTTGCTATCATGTGCCACCTCTATAAACATATAGGATATAATTTCATACCCATTAAAACAAACAAATGACACACACACCCCCAAACCCACCAGCTTTGCCCTATCCCTTTAGTTTTTAACCCTAGAGCTAATTTACGAGGGTACAGACTCCTAATTGCTCCCGTGGCCTTGCAAATACTGCATTTAAAAAAAAAAGAAAAATTAGCACATTCCAACACTTGATTTCTAGAGTAATTGCCCTAGCAATGGAGGCCTTGTCTCTTATTCTTTTAAATTGAAAATTACCACTAAGCATGCATTGCTCATAGATAAAATAGTGAATGTGTGAGAGGTAACTGGAGGAGTAGCAGGAGTGATAAGGACTAGAAAAAGAACCATTAATGGTCATGTCACCACCTGCCGTAGAAGGTAGGACAATTTTCATACATCCATAGGCACATTTACAAGGCAGAATTTTCTGCCCACTTACTCTGTCTTGCTATATATCTCAGGGGAGGAAAGATTAAGTTTTATCCCTGAAGCTTAAATATATCCCTATATTTTCCATTACTTTTTTGGCCTTCCAATTATTCTAAGCCCTGGGTTCTTTCCTTCTACAGGGAGATAATTTTCACTAATGTCATATTTCTAAAAGAGCAATGGTTCAATGGAGTTATTGTAGTGAGGCACAAGAAAAGACAAAAACATTAAATGTGGCTTGTTCTGTCTGATTAAAACCAACAAATATCTGTATTTAACTGTATAAAAGTTTCTTACTTTTGCCACTTACACCTTCTAGAGTTTTGTTTAAGTGATGTTGCCTTTTTTGTGGCTTTCCCTACAGAAAGTGAGATCTATTCTTTTGTGCTAACGTAATTCTCCTTCAGCAAAAGTTGTGGAGTTATGTGTGTTTAAAAAGATAATGAAGAGTCCTGGTTCTGAAGCCTTTTGTGGGTCTTGTGCAATAACTGTGCCTATTCTCTGTACACATCAGTAAACAATTGTGCTTGGTCTCCCTGTACTCCTGAAATGTTGGATGTGTTTCTGTAATTGTCTTGATGTGTAATGAATTTAATGTCTCATAATTGCACTGCAGGGGATTAATACCACTATGCAGTCTAGGGACATCTTTTGATGATTAAAAGTTCTTCATGCAAGTCCATATTTTATAGCAAAAGCAAGATGAATGTAAGTCTGTTGCTTCTTGAATGGCAGGTGAAACTGTTGAGGGGTTTTCAAAAGGGAGTGAGAATCAGTGCCCTCTCTTGGTTAGAAAAAATATATAAAGCAGCCCTATGAGAGCGTTTATCAGTTCCCTCTGCTGGCTACAAAGCCCACAGCCAGATGAGCAGCTGTGTTTGCGGAGGCGAAGGTCTTAAGTTCTATTCCCAGTGCTGCGTGCATGCGGTAAACTGATGACTGTGGTGTCTGTGCACGTATGTGGACATCATTCTTTATAGGGTCTCATCAACAACTACACTGAGTTCAACATGAGGGCACTCAAAAATAATATGGAGTTCCTGGGAGGTAAAAAACTTTCCACTTAAGATTTGAGAAGCATGCTAGCAGCTATGCCTTTCATAATACTACGCAGCTAGAGCATCCTTCTGTCATGCATCATATGCACACCTTGCTTGTTCCACCTCTTCACGAAAAGTGTGTGTGTATGTGTGTGTGTGTGTGTTCATTACACTCAGTTTAGAGACATCTGGCCAGTTATCACAAATATTCTTGGCAATCCCAAATTGTAACACTTCAGAATGTCAGCTTCTGAGAACTCCACATTTGCAAAAAAAAGAAATAAATGGTACCAACAAGAACGCTCCAACCTAAAAAATCCCCCACAAATCAAAACAAAACTGAATAAGAACCTAACTAGTTCTTTTCCATTCTTGTAGTGAAAGGCCTGTATAATCTTGTTATGCAACTGGAGAAACAGGTCATACAATTTATGCAGTCACTCTGAAATAAAGTTGAGATGAGAAAAATATACTGCACACTTAAGAAACAGTTTCTACTTTAAATAAATATTCATAGCACTAAAAATCACAAACTCCTGGGTCAGGTATGCCAGTTCACTTCAGCTCCCAGGAATCTATCACAGCAACATACAGGATACATATAACCTATCCTATTAAAGGGAGAATGAGTCAAAACTAACAGCTTGACATACTAGATATCAAAGGTATCTTAAAAGCCAGATTTTTGAAACATCTGCAGCATATGTTTCTTGCTAACTAAAAAATCAGCCACTCTTTCCAGACCAACATACTGCTGCATTCTTCTCTCTGAAAGTAAGAAGTGGACAGTAGCACACTGTAGACTTGCATAGGGAACTTGAAGCAAAGCATTTGTCCATTTTTGCAATTGAAAATTCCAGAGAGCAAAACAAGTTTCTAACAAAACCCAGTGTCATGATGTGAAGCAACAACACATATATATATACTACACTACAGTCTCTGAAATGGAGATGCTTACATTGCCTCTCATTTACTCAATGTAATTTTCAAAGGGACAGAATGGATGATGGCACAGCCCCAGGGACACTTATACCAAATACAATCAACTTACCACTGAAGAAATCTAGTATTCAAGTCTGCTTACGCCAGCACATGACTTACCTCTAGTCTGCCCTTCCATTCTTCCCACCATGTGTGGAGCTCCAGTGAATGCAGAGTATCAGAACAAGGGTCTTTTATGTGGCTCAGAGAACAGAATTTCTCTTTCAGCTTGCCTTAAAAAAAAAAAAAAAAAAGAAAGAAAGAAAAAGGAAAAGAAGGTGTTCAGATATTTCCCAGTATTTCGTTGTAAATTAATTAGATTATATTAGTCCAACTCTCAGTTGATGGACATTAATATAAAACACACAACTGGGACCCTTGCTGGCAAATCTCAGCAAAAAGTCAAGATGTAGTTACTTTAGGTCAAAGTCGAGCAATAAAAGCAGGCTTGTGAGAAAAGTTTATGTTGCCAGCATTGATACGTGTCACCTGTACTATAGGTAAAAAGGAAATAAGTGAAGAGTAGTTAAGCAAGTGCATCCCACAAGCACTAGCATTCACACAAAACGTATTTTAGAAAATGAAGGAAAAAAGACAACACTCAGTACTTATTTCCTTTCAGTCAGTGGCTTGAATTGAATTTACCATAGTAGCACATCACATTGTTCGCTGCAGAAAAATGCAAAGCTTGGGCCTTTAGGAGTATGTCTCTTGTGCTTTACTGGTTCCAAAAATGTCAGTGCTTGTCAAAGTGTTTTTGAAATAAAACCAAAACCATGTTAATAAAATGAACTTTCCAAGACAATGCTGGCCAAAACTGATTCTTAGATTTATTTTCAGTAATAAACTGCCTCTGTGGTTGCTGAGTTGATAGGGAAAAGGATTTAAAGGGCCAAAGCCAAGTTCTGGTTAACTTAAAGAGGGTAAAAAAAAGAGCTGTCAAACAGGGCACAAGCCCTCCAATGAATGGAAAGACTTTTGCTGAGGGTGGACAGAGCTTAGTAGAATCCAGCTGTGCTCTCAAAAATGGCTGTAACCATTACTAGGCTCCACTTGAATGTATTTTGAGACTGGAATACTTGTTGTGGGTACTATTTCTGATATGCTGCTGTAGATTACTGGACAAGACTCGGTACTTTAATGTAGAATTCACAGGCTGAATGTCAGTTCACAGGAGCTACCCTGCCTATTCATTAAACAGTAATTCCCTACATGAATTAAAAAGGCAACAACTGCAAGGATTCTGTCCCATCCTATCCCAGCCTTCCAGATGAATAGCTCCAAAAATATGCTCCAGTGAAGGATGAAGGTGTTCATGATGAACTGAGTTCCTACTGTGCACACAAGTTGCATGCAAGTCTGGGCAGCGAGATCTCTGAACTGTTTTGCTGTATGTGCATACAGGTGCAGACGCAGCAGCAGTTTCTGTCTTCCACAGAAGGAAGTGGTGCAGTAGTTGGATGTTCTGTGCCTGTTGCAGGAATTCCTGCTCTCCTCCAGTTCCAACCAGCATAGCTCAGTTTAGGAAGTCTATGCAGTACAGTCCAAGCTGCCATTGCAAGGGTGTTTTCTTAGTTCTTATGCTTAGAACTCCTACAGGCTATTACTATCTTTTGGAGATCTGGGCATAATTTATTACATCAGGAAACATGGAAAAACATCTTAGGATTGCTCCCTAAGCTTGTGTAACTAGCCTCAGCTAAAAACATTGCTCATACTATCCTGGAAATAAAGAAAACTTTATTTTTTAGATGTGTTTAACATCCAAGCCTGATACTCGATTAAAGATTCATCTGCAGCAGTAAATTTTTTATTTTTGTACTGCTATAAAATTATCAGATGGCTTTTAAGTTGCAGTTTAAAGGAAATCCACTCATCTCAGCTGTCTTTTGTTATGTTACCTTCATTGCATCTCATTTTTAAGTTGCTTTTAAGCAGCTAGTTGCAAATACTTAGTACCTAAAATCCAAGCTACCAGTTAGTTTTGGCATGTGATTCTTATGGTGTATCTCTGTTCCACAGTCAAGGCAAGAGAGCTCTTAGATTCAAATTTCAAGGACAAAAACTACCTTTCACTGAGTTCAGAATTCACTTGCAATGAATATTTTATATTATTCTTTTGAAACACCCTATTTTCAACATCACATCTGTCACTCGTATGCTGAACGCTCTCAAGAACTCAGGACTATGAAACACAAGCAAAACAAATTAAATTTGTGACTGCTCAGAGACATGTTCTCTGCTACATGTGCTTTCAACTTTCTACTCTTTACCTCATGAAAACAAGTATTTAAAAAATAAGTGAACAGAAATCTATTGTATTTTCAATGCTGCATTCATCAAGCATATTTTGGGAGCTGGAATTTTAGCTTGGTGGACACTCATAACATACAGCCTTATCCTTCAAAATAACGACCACATCCATGAGACTGAGAGCGGCTCCCTCAACTCTCACCAAAGCTGAAGCTAACTGAAGAAGTAAATTGGCGCTTTCTGGGGGCACTCAGCACCACAGACTTCAGCTCAGGGCGCAGCAACCATTCCTTCCCAGCTTCTTCCCCCCTTGCTACCCAAGATGATGAGGAGAAACATTTCTGCTTGCTCAACTGCTTATAAGTCTTTTGAGAATACAGGGAAACATGAAATGTTGTACCTGGTGGCCAAAAGCTGTCGAGATAGCGGGGTTTGTGTCAGCGGGTTCAATTTAGTGACCCTTTAGTTGTTAAAAAAACCAAAACCCGAACCGACGGAACCCCCATTTTGGTTTAAAACACCGTAACACAAGTGGCCGTTAAGCACCTGCGTCCCACAGAGCCTGCACCGAGCTGAATCGCTGAAGAGGCCGCGCCGCACCGCCTCAGCCGCGAGGCACCCCCGGGGCTCCGCCCCGCCCGCTCGGCCGCCGTTACCCGCCAGTAACGGTCACGGCGCGAGCCCGCCCCCGGCCGGGCCGCGCTGTTGCCGCCACAGCCCTGAAGGAAGGCGCCATCGCCCGGCGGGGCGGTGACAGCTCGCCCTCGGCGGGCCGCGGGGCAGCCGCGATGAGGGACCCCTCGTCAGTCAGGCCGGGCCCGTCACGTCGGTCTACCACCTCCCGCCTCCCGTTGTGGCTCTGTGCTTCCGCCCGGCTCCAACGTTAACGCCGTTTCTGCACATTGGCAGTCAGAAAAGGGACTCAAAGCCTGCACCTCCCATTCCCAAAGGAGAGGCAAGGGTTGAGGAGACCAGAAACTCCCCACAGCCCAGTCAGCTGAGGAGCATTTATGGAAACACAATGCATTTGAGGTTTCTTGGGTTTTGGAGATACAGCCCGGGGGCTTCACTTCTGCGTGCCAGCCCTCCGTGCCCCTTTGAGAAGGATCTGGGTAGCATTAGCTCGCGCAGATGCGGACAGTGCTGGAAGGCCAAAAATGAGGGGGGCAGAGGGGGGGCTCCACTCTCTGCTGGAAAGAAAATGTCGCATCCTGTGAGGGGAAGCTGCTCGGAAAGAGAAGGAAGGCTGCTCCAGCATGCACCACAGGAGGTTCAGGACCTTTCAGATTTCCCCATCTGGAGGCAAAATTGAGGCCACTGTAAGTTAAAAGAAAAAAAAAGAAAAAAATGTCCATTTTGAAGTTAAGGTTCTTTGGTCTTAAAACCAAAAAAAGCCCGTCTGCAAAAAATACTACTGTATATGGGTATCTAGTATAAGGAGAGTAACCGGTCTTGTAAAGTTGAAATTCTAAAACTCCAAAACTCCCCCCAAAATACCAAATGCTTTGGCGGGATATGAGGAAAGAAATATCACGTGAGGAAGGAAAATGATAAAACTACTGTACTCAACAGGCAGGGAGTTCAGAAGGCTGAATGGAACAGCTTTATCATTTCTTTCCAATGTATTCTCCCCACCCCACTTTGTTTAGCACAAAGGTTTTTCAGGGTGAGTCTTTTTGATCTATGAGTTACATCCCCCAGCATGGCGGAGCCCTGATTTACGATCAAGTGTTTAAGGCAAACAGAGAGCAGCAGCTCCTGAACCTGAAGGCTTGTAAATTGTACACAGAGCAAAACTGACTCCTGGGCTCCTGCTCCAGTCCCTTTAACACACTCTTGCTTACACAAATGATCGGTATGTCTGGAAAGATATTATACTACAAAACGCTCCACCTCCCTCTCCTGGCTGCAGAAGCATCCAAGAACATCACATACAGTAGATTAATGAATGTATCCTTACAAGCACCCTGGCAACATCACTCTCATTTTAGAGGAAATTGAGGCACAGAGAAAGTTGCTGGTGTAGCATTTCAAGAGATTGCTCCTGGCGAAATTCACAAGTGTCTTCCTGTCAAGATGGGGGCTAGTTGGAGAGCTTGGTTCCCATCCGGGCACCTCAACGAGAACCAGATTTTCGTGAGTGCTCAGCACCCAGTAGCTCTCGCAATGACACTCACAGCCAAATTTTCTGAAAAGTTCCTTTGATCATCTGGCTGCTGCCTCAGTAGAAGTGGAGAGCTTTTGAAAAATCTGATCCTGTTTGTGGGTGCTGAGCACTTTTCAAAATTCTTGCTTAAGTGACCTGGCCAAGGATACAGACTAAAATCTGAGCAGAACCCACTTTGCCTAATCCGTAGGCCAGTGATTTAACCACAGGCATATCCTTCCATCTTCAGCAAAGAAAGAATAGACACTAGTTGGGGCAGGAATCAAAATGCCAAATAATTGCCAGTACCCATGCCTGCCAAGAAAAATGCCCGGATACTTGTGGGCAAACCAGACAGCCACATTTTGGTACTTTCCTGAGAAAGGATTATTTCTAGTAGCAGTGCCAGAGTCTGGCAACCTGGATTATGCTCTTTCCAGATGTACCTATTTCTTTCTGGGCTAAAACTCTTGTGAACATGCCCTCACACAGGCACACCCTCCCCGCTCTTCAGAAAAAAGCAGCAGCTATCCAAACACTGTGCTGTCTCCATTATCCTTAGAGAGCCAGGCACGCTTGGGCAGACAACACTATTTTGTGTAATGATTAAGAAGCAGTGGTCGCGTCAGTGAAGATTCTTGTTTTCATTGAATATTTCATTCATTTCTGAACATAAGCAACCACTTAGCTGCAGTTGTGCTAGATGCAGAGGAGGAAACGCATGCTATTCTTGGCTGGACTTTACCTCTGGGAAGCAGCAGCCTCCTTACAGCAGCCTCTGTAAGCTGCATGATTTAGCTACATTAGAGATTGTCCTGAACCTCAAGGAAGGACCTGCCTCCAGATTCTGAGTACCCCAAAGTGTGAATGTATGCAAAACCCCCAAAACCCAGCCTGGATCCTGTATTTTGTGGTCTGTTTGTGTGAGGCCCATTTGCAAATTACAGTTTCCAAAGCCATGAGCTCAAGGCTAGCTTAGAAATTCCTCTCCAAACTGACCATATCTATTCAACTACCACTCAAGGTGCTGCTGTGTCACTCAGCATCAACTTGTTGGACTGTCTATCACAGGACTCCACCTCAGAGTCCAGCTTTCATTAAGCTCCATCTCACTTCTGTCACCAGCTTTCAGACCATGTCCTGAGGCAGTATCTGACCAGTCTGGTAATAGAAAGATAAGGCACCCAGTCACTGGGGTGTTTTAAGGGAGCACAGATATCACATGATAACTATTGAATGAAAATGTTTACAGAAAAATAGTTTTGTAAAACAGCTCAGACTAAGCTGTGGCTGAGGGTTGAGCTCAAGCTATATAAGCCAAAAAATGCAGCTGTATCTTTTCTAGCTACAGCTAGAAACAGCTAAGTGCACTGGAAAAACCTTGGGGGGGGTGGGGGTGGTGGTGCAGAGACATACTCTCTTAACAGAGGATTACACCTAAAAGCAAGCGTGAGCATGTTTTCTGCTCCGTTGTGTCTATACCTGTAATAACACAAGGAAAGTGATAGCTGTGGTTTGTGCTTTAATTGTTGAATGACAGTGCTTTCACTTGATTCTGACATCTGCTGCAGTAATTATCGTAATAACAACTCTAGTCAGAACCTGGACTTTGGAGCGATACCCCAGTCAAATATTACAGCCTCAGCCTTACAAACAGAAAAACTGAGGCAGAAAGGGGTGAGGTCATGCAGCTTGTTTATGCAGACAGTTAATTGCACATGCTTTAATGTACCTTGTGACCTAAAAAGTTATAGGGAATATCACTGGAGAAACTTGGATTATGATCAGTAATTTTGTGGGCCTTCATGTTTTTGTCGGCAAATTTGTAACTACAACTTTTCCCTTTTTCCACATCTTGCAGATTTTTGTTTATTTATTTTTAATTCTCTTGTCCTGTCCTTGGAAGAAGCCAAGGCATTTCTGTGGAAAAGCTGGGGTCTACTGAGGGCCCAGGTCAAGAAGTCTGTCTTGGGTGTCATCTCCTCTGAACTCAGAAACAAGCAACAGTTCAAAAGAGGTCTTAGTTTGGAGAGTAGCAAGGTCATCGGGACACAGCCTGCTGGTAAAGGACTGCGAGATGTGAGGCTGGAGCAGAGGTATCAGAAAGGGCCCATGGAAAAGGCTGGCAGGTTTGACAGTCCAGCCTGATGTGCCTTTGAAGCAGAGCAAACAGGCATTCCAGTGCTAGCAGAAAAGGGTGCCAACATTGATAAAGGTTGATGTGCAGAAGATTGACCGTTCTGCGCAATTACCTTACTCTGGAACCAAGGTCTTCTACTGTAAGGCTGTTGCATTTTCCTTCTAGGCTTAAATACCCTAGCACTAACTTTTCCACCTGGTCTTAAGTGTAGTTTGGGGCTTGTGTCTTTGGTATTAACAAGGTAACACAGAGACTTAAAGGTGGCATACTCAACTCCTAGGTAATCAGTCTCATTATGAGATATTGTTACTCTGGGAAGGTTATGTTTCTGTCTTAATTTTGTCTAGAAATGCACTCCAAGAAGTGAGAGATGTTTCCTTTTACAACCAATGCTTGTGTTTCCACCAAAGAGCTGTGCTTATGAATTGACATATTCTGAGAAAAAGTTTTGCTTAGAAGTTCCTGCTTATTTCTTTGAGAAATAATTGGAATCACTTACTAAGTATAATCACTTAAAAGTGGAAAAAAGTTCCACTTTCAGGGGAGGACAGTCAGCATTTCCCAAATCATTCTTCTCTTTGTGCCCATGAAAACGGTCACTTGAAATCACTGCCTTGAATCTCTTGAAATCACTGACATAGGTCTTACAAGAACTTGGGTCTCATTCTTAACCCAGACAAGCGTTAGAGAAAACTTTACTTCTACAAACTACACAATTCAGCCTACCTAAACAGAGAAGTTTTCCAGCCTTTACAGATTCACCCATGACAAAGCAAAACACCTTCCAAGCCTGGCTGAATTTACACAACTAAATAAATCACTTTTTAAGTGTTTAAATGTCATTGTGAGAGTGAAAAGATGAAATGTGCTGTATATCATCTCTACAAAACCAGAAGTATATTATATTATAAATAAACAGAGTTTGCTTGGTATTAGGGACATAGGAAATTCCATTCAAGAACAGACAAATGGCACATCTTGTCTGGTATCCTGCATCTGGCACAGGCCTATAACAGATGCTTAAAATACTTGGCTCTGTTGGTCCCACAGCCTCCCCTGTTCCACCTACCACCAATGTTATAAATCACTCAGTTTTCCTAACCTCTGGTGAGAGTCTCTTTCCTGCTCACTTGTATAATATGGGAGGTGGAAGCACAGGCCAGGGGAATACTTATCCACAGTGGCTGGTACCGAATATGTCTGAACTGTGGTTCTGACTGTTTCAGAACATATATGGTATTACTGCCTGTATTGCCTATGTAGCCAAACAAAGCAACACTTAGGTGAGGACTATGCTTAGCTCCAGAGAAAGGGGGAAGCAAACCCCTTCTCACCCTCATTTGCACATAGCCAGCAAGTGTAACTACCACTAGCCTATTATTAATCAGCTGCCCTCTTTCTATCAAAGCACTGCCACCTAATGCTCCCTACTACTCAATGACATATATATCCTGGTGTGGCTTTCTTAGTAACTTTTATAGTTTAATGCATGATGACTGAAAATTAAATGAGTTTATTGTCTATCAAGCAGAGTTCACTTTTGTCCTTATTCCAGAGGTTATCAAAACACGCTTCATCTACCCAAGCAGGACACATAATGCAGGTTCTCCTCTTTAGTTGCCTGGTGCTTATAGCCATTTTTGCTAGTGTGATATGCCTGCACCCAACAAAACTGACTGTGGCGCTCTCCCTTACTAGAAATGTACTTCCCACAGACCATATCCCTTTATTTTCTACAATCTCATTCATAACCAACATGAAATTCAATTCAATGGCACAATCTGTTAAGGGCCTCTAAAACATACAAATGAAAAATCCAAACCTTTCCATTCGAAAAGTTAAAGTTTTAAAACCCCTTTATATTAATTACATTACAACCTCCTTGTATTCCCCTATGAAATACAACAGGATTTTTAAAAGGCTAAAGAGAACTTATGACTATAGGCAACTACCACATCAGGTCCTTTCACGTCATCTTACAGAAACAACAGAAAGAGAAGGGTAGCTACAGAAATTATGACATGTCATGTCTAAGCTATATTGTTAAAAAATTTAATTTGAAGGAAAAAAAGTTAGTGTCCCTCAGTTTGAGCATATTATCTCTACAGTAGCTGAATGCTCTTAGGGAATGACCTAATAAATCTTTACATATTAGTAAGGGGAAGCTGAATCCTGATGGTGTGCCTCGGCTGTCAGATATAGTTTCAGATGTCAGCTTTCTCCATGCTCAAGGATTTTTCTGATTTTGGTTCCATCCTACTGGATATAACATTGTGTCAAAGGTCCAAATCTAGAGAAGACCTTTGATCTAGCTACCCCAAATTTGTATCCACAAAGAACAAGGCTTTGCAGTATCAATCTGCTTGAAAGAATGGACACATTAAAGCTACTACAGTACCTCATAGAAGTTTGCATCCTTTGACATATTCCAAATCAACCATACATTGAGGGATGGCCAGGCTCAATATTAGCAGGAGCTCTATGACTTTCTGCACTTCTCTCCTGTTGTACAAGAGGAATGACTTTCAGAATATCCATCTTATTTCAGTCAGGAACAGAAGTAGAGGTTTTTCAAGGCAGACAAATGAGTCAGCCACTTGTTCCAAATAAATAGAAATGGTGTTCCAAGTTTCCTAGACAGCCTTAAAAACTACATAGAGCAATTCAGCAGCTTAATATATTGTGTTTTACACCTCACATTTAAGAGGACGCAAAATCACATTCTTTTTATTCCAGATAACAGTTGATTTACCCACAGCAGTCCAAAGCCATCTCATTTTGTCTCTGTCCTTGACATACATGCTACTCATCTTGCTTGTGCCATTCCCAAAACCAAAAGTAGCACTTTTCAGAGTAAAGAGCAGCAGCTGAGGTTCCCAGACTGCCACAGGTATCCTAAATAATACTGAACTAAGTGTCTTAATGTCCGTGATTACATTTGCCCATTTGTATAACGAGGGTGTTAATATTTTGCTTTCTGAGGAGGAATATTGTAAACCTTAATTAATATATCAGTGACAAAAAAGGCATGAGTTACAACTTTAACTGTACTGTAAAATAAAACATCTATGTGGATAATTATAAGGAGTTATATAAAACTATAAAAATAATTTCTTTACTGCAAACCTTGCCTTAACAAGAAACATAACTCCTTCCTCCCTCAAGAAAGCTAAATACACTGACTCATGTCTTTGTTTAAGTGTCATGGTAAATTTGTTCTTTTATAATGTGTAGTAGTTTAGCTTTGAACTTTAGATTTTTGGAAAAGGCAGAGCGGAAAAATGTTTTCATGGGAGAGGAGTGCACATTCCAGAGCTGTCAACTGTTACTCGTTTATGAGGGGAGAATAAAAAAAAAAACCAAAAACAACCTACTTAGGTTTTAGGCTTTGGTTGATGCAATTTGTTGTTGTCTGGTATTTTGTGATAAACCAAAGATTTACACTTTTCCATTTACATATTTCCATTTTCTCTCTCATTTTTCCAGCTTTTGCTTGTTCAAAACTCTGAACAAGCTTGAAACTGACTGCCATTGAGGAGAGAAAAGTTAGCTTTGTACAAATAGAAATAGTGATCCTCTGTAATATACAAAGTAGTCCAAAAAGAAAATAACTCACAGTTTACTGTGAATTATAACACTACACACAAGCATGATGTGGGAATGCAGACAATATTACTCATAAAAAACGTGATCCCTTCATGGTGTCTTTGTAACCCGAGCAACATTTTTCAACACAATTTTCCTGTGCTGTTTCATGTTTATTTAATGTATTAACATTTGATTACATAAAAAATTATTAAAATAGGAAAATAAAATAAACTTTATGCAGCTTATTTATTCAGTAAAGTAAAAATATTTCTCTGCTGTCCTGCATAATTTGAAGAATTTTAATGTACATGCTTTCTTTCCTTCTCTTTCTAGAAAGAGAAGAAAATGCAGATTGTCAGAATCCTTCAAATTTGATACTCAGCACTGTTATGATCTCTTCATTACTGGATGTTGAGTCTGGATATCAGAACTGGTTCAGTGAAGTACTCTCCTATTAAGTTGAGGTAATTTTCTTCCTAACAATTCACTTGTTTAAAGCATTACAAAAGGTGTCCTCCCACCCCCTTATTCCCTGCTAATAAAAACATTTCTGGGCAGGACATTATGCTGTGCAATATAGCATCAGCTGACATGAAAGACATGAGAACTGATGCTTTTGCTAACAGGCAGGGAGATCCAGGCCCCAATTATTAATAAATAATGTGTTCTTGCTAAATTTATAAGATGACCACACTGAATTGGGTTTGGAAAGCAATTGCAAGTGTCAGCTCCTTTCCCTTTATAGAGGGAATAGTGACATGATAGATGCAACATCCTGGATTCATGGCCTGTTAAAAGACTACTGTACAACCATTATGGATATGTCAGAGACTGCATTCTTTGCTGCACTGGCATTAAGAGCTAAAGTCATTGAGGATAGAGAGCATAATTAATGAAAAAGTCTAATGCTGAAACAATGCAATTAACAAGTCTTTCAAAGTTTCATTTCCTGGGGAAAATTATTGCCATTGAAAAGGATCTATCTTGTAAAAAATCTTAACAAAGGCTAGAAACTACATGAAAATACCAGCCCCAAGCCAGAGATGAGGAGAGAACTTCTTAATTCACAAAGCCAGAAGATGTCAGGGTATTATTCTGAGAGAGGGAGGCTTTGCCAAGGTCATCAACTGCTTTTCAGACACACATTGAGATATGTTTCTACTTAGTGCGATGGGCATCCATACAGTAGGTTATTTCATAAATATTGTTCACTCAGCATGAAAAACTGCATTTATGAAGGCCTACCAGTCACTGGTTAATAGTGTTATGATTTCCCTCAAGAACAGAACTGCACAAATTGCAGGCCTGATGTAGTCACGGTATGTTATAGGAACGTGTAATTTAGTATGCAGATGGGAAGGCAGTCAGTTGCAGCATTGTATTCCAAAAAAAAAAAAAAAAAGCAGGTGGCCCTGAGGCTGGCCACTGCTCCATAAGGATGTGGAGATGCAATTAATTTCAAAACTAAGGTACACAGAAAACATTTTCAGAAAGTTTTCTGCCCTCACACAGCTTTAATATATCCCCTCATTTCTTGGTATATCATTAATCAAGCTATTGTCAGTTTTCTCTCTGTTGCCCTAATAGAATTGCACACCTTTCACAGTATGTTAACCTGAATCTTAAAGAAGCTGCAGTTTTATTTTGTAGCTTCCTCTTCTCCCCAGTTACAAAAAAAAAAGCTTCTAGAAATACACACCAATACTGAATCAGAAAAACATGGTTAGTGTAATAAATCTTATCTAAAGCAATTAATTCAAGTGGGTTATTGTATAATCATGATGGCAGGCAAGAGGAAAAGAAAAAAATAAATACAGAGATAGGTGCACAGGAAGATCAGTTAGGGGATAGATATATTCTTATTATTATATCTAACAAAGCTACCTTAGGCTCCACATTTGCTTTCGAAGTAATGGAATTCTGTTACAAGACAGTAACCAACGTGGCACATAATTCTTTGTCATTTAAAGCCTGCCTGTTAAACAAACATTACTCTGATTCCTCCCCACCGCCCTTTCCCCCCCCAAGGATTCATAATATTTCCTGTATACTTTCAGCAATTTTTGTCCTATCTGTCTCCTAAACTATCATTCTGAACCACTGAGAAATTGTTTGCCTAAAACCAGAACTCTGTTTTCAATACCTTTCTGTTATTAATATTCCTTAAGTTACACTTCAGCTTCCAATCAAGGTTTGCTGCAACAGTTTCTCTTTTGAGGCAAGTCCACTGTAGGGTACCTTGGATGTCAGCTAGAATGCACAGTATGTCATGTGAACAGTAAAAAACAATATAGCTCAACTTTCCCAAAGTAGGTTGAATCAGGAGTTTTAAGGATAATCAAAACCATATTTTTACTAGCAAGCAGAGCCAATAAGTCATTGAAGCTATATAATTATATTCATACCCACATTGCACTTCATTATAAAAAGAATCTCACACCCAGCAACACAAAAATTCTTTCTGTGAAATACTGAATTGTGGAACAAATAATAAATGGAAGAATACACTGATCTTTGCATGAGAATTGCATCATAAAAAGGATCCCAGTAAAACAAGCTGAATCTTCAGACTTTTATAAGCTTTTTATGACTTTTTTAGCAGACATTGGAAAACTTGAAGGACTGTGTACAGAGCAGTATTATTTACAGGAGAAGTATTTATTGCTTACATTCTTTAAGTGAAATTTATGTATGATTTCATACACAAATACATGCAAGCATGCAAGTGTATGTATGTTTTTAGCAAAGTCTGTTACTAAATATTTTGGACCAGCTTACAGTCTTCAGTAATGCCAATAGATCGGTCCTAGTCAGTTTAATATTTTATGTCAGCAAGTTATTCTACATGTGAGAATACATCTGTGTAAATGCAATGGTATATTTCTTATAGATGTTATTTATGTGTATGTGTCTTTACATGACTTGTGTCTAGACCCAATCTGGATTTAGCCTGCTGTCACTGACAACAGAATATAAATCTTTGCATGTTTCCTCTCGTTGAACTATTTTTTTTTCCTTTTTTTTTTTTTAATATTGGCTTTCTTTGCACTGCTAACTACAAAGGCTGATTTATCAATATAAGTGGAAGTTATCTGAACAGCAGCCAACATAGAACACAGAGTCAATAGCAATGATTCATGGCATTTTTTAGTTTGTTGTGGGTTTTTTTAATGCTTAGAGCCCATATAGGCAAGAAACTATTTCCCATACTGTGAGATGGAAATATTGCTCACCCCTTTGTAGAATATAAAGCTGAGAAGTGAAATTGAAGCGATTTAGTCAAAACTAAACACTTTCCTCATCTCAGAAAGGTAGCACTGCGCAGTTCAGCCGAATTGTGGCTACCTGAAAAAGGGAAGAATTTGAGCACCTATGCCTGAAATCACACATTTTTAAGTTGTTCTAACCACAGCATAGGCACAGCTAAACTGAATGATTTCACCATCCTGAGTTATTTCCCACGTTCCTTTGTTACTCCAGTAATGTCAAAAAATGCAGGAACTGGGAAGTCATATGATCTGCAGGAAAGAGAATATTATGGTTTCTAAGAAAAATATTTATTACCAAGCAAGCTATTTTGATTTATTAAATGATAGCTTCCCATCATAGTGTTTTTTGATATGGTGCTTGAAACCACAATCGTTGTATAAAGCCAGGACTTTATTTGTTTAAAGGCATCCACTAGTGTTTTTCTTAATAGAAATATCAGTTCACGACAATGCCAGGTTCATAGAAGCTCATCCAGGAATAAACTCTTGAAAAAAATTTTTTTTCCTAGAGTGTCCATTAAGCCAGTGCAGGCACCATGTCTCACTGCTAGTCTTCTAACATTAGATTTATAGGATGTTATAATTAACAACAGGTGATGGGCAGCACTACATGCACAGCAAGCTAAGTAAAAAGACTGGCAGCTCAAGAGCCACTTATGAATCATCAAAACTTTTCCCTGGATAAACTCAGTAGTAAGCCTGGTAGGTTTTCTGGCATTTGTTTGGGTTGGGGGTTTTTTGGTTTGTTTGTTGGGTTTTGGGGTTTTGTTGTTGTTGTTTTAAATTCCACCACCCACCCCCTCTTTCTCTTTTTCATGTCAAAGATTAGGGACCATCTGTCTGTTTTTACAGTTATGTAGCTTTTCTGCTTCTATGTTTATCTATCTATAAAGTGAGACAATTTATTCTTCCCTACTCAGAAAGGACTTCTTGGAGGATTACAGACAAGTCCACAGACAACACTTTTAAATTATGCAGATTTTTAAGAGACACTTGTGTCTTTGTTATTCCAGCTCTCTCAAATTCTCATTCTGTACAAATAACACAAAAGAAAAGGTTCAAAACATATACAGCCTCCACATCAATTTTAAGAAAAGCAGTTCTTTAGCTTAGGACTGAAAAGGAGGGAGGAAGACACTGAAAAACATGTATCAGCAAAACAAAAATATGTCCCCAAATGAGTTTTCATTTGCATAGTTAAACAAATACCTTTTTTTTTTCTTCTGCTGTTGTGAGAATACAAATGGTTTTCTTTAACCAAGTGAAGGACTTGTATCCCAAATCTACCAGTAGATCCAACTACCGTGAATCATTTCCAATGTACTAACCTGATGTGATCATGATATTCACGAGTTAATTTCATGTCATAACATAATGATTATAACAAATGAGTATTTTTTTAAATAAAAAAACACTTCTGTTTTGGATAATTGGCTACATATCCTCATTGACATTAGTAAATACTTTAAGTGTATTAACTGGTAGGAAGATGTAAATAGGAATGCTCAAAGGAAAAAAAAACAATTAAAAAAAATCAGTATTTGTACTATAGAAAGGACTGGAGATTTTTTATGGATACATCCCATACTCTTGCCCATATAGTTCCCTGAGTTCTTCTACCAATTACCCTGATACATTAAATTAATTTCTATTAAAGCCTTTTCAGAGTGTTTCCTCCCTCCTTTTATCCACCCCAAAATACACTTGAATCAGTAACCTTAAAGTTCTTAGCATTACTATATTAGAGAGCAATGACTACTATTCTAGCTTTATGTTACCAGGCTACCAACAGGAACACATGGTGCTAAAAGCTTGAGTTCTTACAGTGTAGTGAGCTAACATTCTCTGAGAACTCTCTTCACAACTCTCTTCACTCTCTTCTGACTGTGGAAAAACATGTTCATTTTTTCCTGAGCTTATGGGATTACTGTAGGCCTGGACTGGATATTAGTACGTGAGAGAACCTGGGCTGTGATGACACTATATAGCTTTGCATATACTAACACATATACATGCACTTCCATAACAGAAAGTGATCAGTTTTAATGCCTGTCCTTTGCTTGTGATTGTATAATTGGATCACTTGTCTCAAATCCACCAGTGAACATTAAATTGTACGTTTAGTCAGCACAACCCAAACCAGTACTAACTTTTTAGGTAACATTGTGTTAACTTCATTGTGAACCAGAGTCTCAACTGATTTTCTTAAACTACTTTATTGTAGAGCGGTAACTATAAAGTGAGATGGTTGCAATGGTGAATTTATCCTGCTTGTTGCAGACTTTGCACTTCATTAAAATTCACATAGCAGTGCTTATCTATAGCAGAGACACAAAGTTGCCCAGGGGAACACTTGTTACTCTGGGTAATTAATCAGAGGTGATGGGAAATTTTTCTTAGTGTTCTTGATAATCTCTAGGGCATCATCCAACTGTGAAATTTTGGCCTCACTGAAGTGGAAAGCTAGTTTCATCAGTAAATAGAATAGGCCAAGACATTTCTCACAAAGCACTTAACGACCTGGTGTCATCTGGCAAAGCTTCTCTGTGTAGCCTTTTTTCAGAGCTGGAGAAATAGTTCATTTCTATCAAATATTTCATATGCATACATAACAAGCCCCTTGTTTTGGTAATCATAGGCACCTTTTAAGGAAGGTTCTACACATTCTTTAGGGTAAATACATTTTTAAAGGGCTTGAATCTATACTCAAAAAAAGTCTCTCAGCTCAGCAAACTTGAAATCACATCCTCAATAGGAAATTTGTGGGTTTGCATGGGCAGGGAGAGAGTACATAAGACTGTCAAAATGCTTGAAGATTCAAGCACATAGCTTGAAACAGCCTGAAGGCTTCCACTTTCTAGAGCGAGCCTCGCCTCAAAGAAAATTTTTTTATAAAAAAGAGAAATGCTTCCTCCATCAGATGCCCAAATTTAGGGATGTGTTCCTCAAAAGAATAATCACTTTTAAAAAAACCCTTCATCCAATAACATTTTATTTTTATGGCAGCTAGGCATAGATTTAAAATTTGTATATGTAGAGACCAAATGGAGGTGTGCTTTTCTTATTGAAGTGCTTCAGGATAGTTAACCTTTTGCTGCACAAAAGTAGTACAGTACGAATTTTAAAAAGACTAAAAATATTTCTAATTCAAAAGAAGAACCCTCCCCAACCCAAAGAACTATTCAAATATCCAAGCACAAAATAGAGCCAGTTTTCTTAGAAAAAGTTCAGTGATTTAGACAAATGTTAAACCAAGTTGAAACCAACTCAGCAATTTTATTTCCTCTATTCAGCTTTTTCAGGTGTGACTTTATTAATACTGAGTCCAAAAGATGAATTAGCACTTATTTCACATTTTAATCAACTATTCATTAGTCTAGCTATCCTTGACCTAGAAGCAATATTTTTCCCAGGTACATCTATTTAAAGCAACATTATTTTAAGGGATACAAAATATACAAAATAAATGAATCATGAAAAGTTATGGCATATGGGACAGAAGTTTACAGGCTAAATTAAGATTTGACTGATGTTTCATTTAAATGTTGCTACAACATACAAAACTGCTGAACTCAGATATCGATGGACAGGTTTACCCAAGGTCACAAAGGGAACTGCAAGCTTCTTGTTCCTTTTTTTGATTGACCCCTGGCTCACAGTAAATTCATCTTGATTAAGAACATACTGTGTTACTGCTGAACGCTCTTGTTTTGAGTGCATCGTACTAGTTTCACTGTAGCAGGAGCTAACTGAATGCTTCTTTTCTCAAATTACTTAGCATCATGAATTCTAGTATGGACATTTCAAAAGATTTATTTCTCATTGTGATGATTAACTCAAGTTCTCCATAATAGATTCACAAAGGGATTAGCAATTTTATGAGTTTATCAAAAGTAACTGTCTCTCAGCATTAATTGTAGCCTTGAAAGTCTATCATAAGTCATTGTAATATCTCAGATCTGAAAGAGAACCCTTCTTTACAAGTAGATACTTAGATGGCTGTACCTTCTTAATACTGTTTCTTCTAAATGAAAGTTAATGCTGGTATTTTGCTTTTAGCCTGAGCTATCTTACTTATTGAGTAATTTATAAAACAAGACATTTCTGGGGTCAAGTTACCATGTGTGCCAAGAAGGTCTACATTTCAGTGCAGGACTTGTACCCGCATTATTCAGGCACGTAACTGCCAGTGAATAGTTCCACTGAATAGGAGTCAGGCCACCCACTGCTTGTGTAAGTCTGAGTACAAGTTTTATGTGTGTGCCTCAATTCCTGTTTGTGAAAACACGCTGATGATACACTCCTTAGCATAGGAGTTAGGATGATAAACTGATTACTGTTTGTGAAGTAATGACATGCTGAAGGCTGCTTAGCAATACTCATTGAACTCAAGGATAGAGCTATACAAATACTGTCTTAAAGAACTTACAATCTTGGTACTTAAGAGATGTTCACATTGCTTACCTGATCTGTTTAAATGTCCTGTGATGCTGATTCAAAGCAGCTTACAGCTACCTCAGTCAGTGGACTGACAGTAGTTAAAGTGAATCTTTTATGTAATAACTTTCACACTGGGGACAGATTTAAGTATCTGCTTATATATAAAAGAAAGACGCAATAAAACATTTCAAGTAAAATCAAAAGTCATATAGAAAAAATACGAACTATGCTGTATTTGGGCTATAGGAATAAGAGATGGGAAAAATGAGGGCTCTTTGCACAAGTAAATTATCTTAAAACTTGTAGGTGAATGGCACAACACAAAACCCAGGCCTTTAACAAACTCTGCTCGCGCTAACTCACATCCGCAGACATATTAAAACACTTGCTGTCACTATATCAGGAAAAATCTGTGGTAGCGAGGGAATGAGGGAATTTACATCATCAAGGCTTGTCAAAGATTGTTATCCAAAATTTACAGGTTTACTTGCAGAGAATTACTAATACCACCAGGAACTTAAATATGACCCAAAACTCCGCATACATACACTGTAGAAACCAGCTGTAACTATTCATGTTTGCCTGAGCTTAGCTCTACACCTAGCGTGTCACAATTCTGGAAAGTAGAACAGGTTACAGGAAAGGTCAGAATTTGTTGAGCCTTAGGACTGATGGATTAGAAGTAAGAAAAAGAGCAGCTAGAGAGTCTGGATTATTCCTAGACTTAGACAAGTTAAAGATGGAAAATAATTTGATCATCCAGCCCATTTTCCTGCCAACGCAGTATTGTTCCCTGCAGTACATTTTCTAGTGCTTGGTTCTTAAAGTCCCTTGAGAAGGGAGATTCCAGCATTTCCTTTGGACACATCCCAGCACACTCTGTCAGGGAAGTTTTTCCTCCCTCTGTTCAGCCAAGCATTTCCTGTCTCTTCTTATTTCCTCTTCCACTCAAGAGTTGTTCCTCCTCCTTGGTGCCAGGGCTTTTCAGGAATCCAGAGGGGACACTCTGCCGACAGGAACAGATATTCCCAGAATAAAATATCGCACAGTATGGAAATCTATAGCAGACAATTTTAGGAGAACATTCTAGTAGCCTCCTTTTGTTCACTGCTCTTTGTGTGCCAGATGGGAAGAATGCATTTGAAAGGCACTTAGCCACCTTTGAACATTTTTAATATGATAATTCTTCAGTATGAACTTCAGGGAGAGTATCTGTTAAAACCAAAGCTTGACTGCCTCAGATCAGGTTAGAAGGACTGCTGAAAGAACATCCTGCAGTGAACAGTAAGTTCACCATACACCATGTCACTAGTGATTTGTCCCTTTAAATAAGTGGACATAAGAAAGAGGCCTGAAGAAAGAGCAGAAAAATATGGAGATGTTCTTGACCCAGTGGTGACTGAATACAAAACTAACTATCTGTGCTGTATGAATGTACTCAGGACAGTATCACGTATAGGTACAATATTCACACGCAACAATTACAGTCATGCTATAGATGCGGTAGCCCACATCAACTCATTCCAAGCAGTTCTGTTATTGACAGAGCGGTTGTGGGAAAAGATTCATTACCATTCAGCAGGCTATGTGCAAACTCAGCATCATGAAACCCTTATGTGTGTTTGCGAAGAGATCCCTCTGCAGTTCCTGCAAAAGCTGTGGTTCATAAGGAACCACAGGCCAAGTATGTCTTTAGACATCTAAAGAGTCGGGTGAAGACAGGAATTTAAGTGTGGTTTGTTAAGTAGAAGCATTAACCTTGTCAGATTGAGTTATATAGCCTCCTAACATAAGCAGTCCAAGTTTGCTACCTTGATGAAAACATTGTACCATAGGTCATGATAAATATCATTCTTGAACTAGAAGTTTAGCTTTGCCTTGTAGGGGCCTAGCCAGAACACTTAGGAATATTTTCTTTGAATAACAACAAATGTTAAATACCTTTTTGTTCTTTAAATTTGAGCAGGTGGACTTCTTAGTCTTTTGTCTTGCAAAACAGCTTGCAGCAGGGATGGATTAAGTTTCCATTACCTAATCCAAAAGACTGGCCAAATATAAAACAAAAATTATGAAAGAATTTGGTTTTAATTCTGTCTGTCTCTTTGAAGGGATAGAAATATTCTTGGATGTGTCCTTTTTTGACAAATTTATACTGATTACAAACCTAAGGGCAAAGTTGGAGTATTATATCCTCCAAACTGCCTCAGCCCCAATTTGCTCTAGTACTGTCTCTGACAGGATCCCTTTGACAGCAAGGAACTTCTTCTTTTAATGTAATTGTTCTTGAAGGTGTTTAAAGCATCTGGAATAGAAAAACAAATAGTTCTACAACCAATTTGTTTAAATCTGGAAAGTATCTTTAACTTATAACTTACACAAGGCAATGTAATTTTAATAAATCTTCTGCTTCTCCTTTAGAAAAAAGTACAGCAAGAAGAGGTGCATCAGTACCTTATTTCAATTAAAATTCAGAGAGCTAAATCAGTGTCTTCCTTTTCCTTCATATTTTACTGTAACTATCTTGGGTGCTGCTTACTTCAGCAGCATTAATTTGAGGAGTGAAAGCTAGTAAGTGAGAGGAAAGACAAGTAAACCTGGAGTGAAAAAACACGCTAAAGATTAGATCTTTATATACTTTAACTAAAGAACTTTAAGGATATTCAAAAATGAGAAAAGCAGAACAAAAGTCCTGTGAAATGCAAGATGTTTGTCCTGAACTACAGAAAACTGGATGATCATCAGTTGACAGCCAATTTATATTTTTAAAGCTATGTGAGCCTTAAAAAAAAAAAGAGGGGGAGGGGTAATTATGACACAAGTAGAAAAATATATACTTGTTGCTTTTAAGAGAGGGAAAAATCATGCAGAATATTTGGCAGTGCCGAACATAGGAGCATTCACAAATTAGCAACACAACTCAGCAACACAAATCATTCATCGCACCAGCACACAATGCTTCCTGCTTTCAGCAATGCACTCTCTGAGAAGGGGCAGTAAAGGCCCATTGGGCACATCCATGCTGCTTCACTTGGTGGTAAATTTAGGCTTCCCATGAATTCTTTCCCACTAAACTGTGGAAAGGCAATGCCTGGGAAGGCACTGGAAAACTTCTCCCATTTGAGTGGGGCAAGCTTCATCCATGCCATGGAGTCTTTCTGACAGCAAACAATAAGGTATCCTAAACCAAGTTTTAATCTACACCCTGACAGGCAGTCAAGTAAAGAACAACTATACACTTCCATTGAGGGATTGCAATTTGGGCAAGCCTCCTGTTAGAGCTTGAGGTAGCTTCAGGGTGAAGACAGGACAATAATACTGCAAGGTCTTTAAGATCTACTCAATATTCTCTATCAGCAATGCTTTGTCATAAGGTTAAAAGAAAAAATACTTTCCATTGAATCAACAGTCACAGCAACTGGGAAAAATAAAAAAAATAATAAAAAAGGAATATCCTCTTCCTTAAGAGCTATGCATGTAAGTTACCTTCTGTAATATTTCTATCTATTCAGTCAAATGCACAGTCAATCAGAAAACTTACCAAGAGAGAAGCACAATTCCCCTGAAAAGTCAGAGGGGAGAAAAGTCAGATTTGAGGACTTTCTCCTCTGTAAGCACCAAAACAGTCAGATATTTGTCTAAGCTTGTGCGAGGTGCATAAAATTGGAAGAGAGAAGAATTTTAGGCACTTATACCACTTCCACTCCCATACACAAAAAGAGAAATCTTCTTTTTTCCTAGTTCTAGTCTCTTCTGCTCACAGAAATCAAATAACTTGTGTATCTGCTGATTTAGGAGTTAATCATCAGAAAAAAAAGGAAAAAAAAAAGGCAAAATAACAGACACCACACAACCCCAAAGACGCCATAATCAGAGTTTGGCAAGTATAAAATAGATATATGGGTGAGCAATATAACACTGCTTAAAGCTAGCTGATTTGCACCCTAGCATATTCAAAATAGATGAAGCCTGTTTAATGAGCCAACCTATCACCTCTTAGAACACAGGAGGAACATTTTCTTGAGGTACATTTCCTGTTTTCCTGTCATTATCCTTTAGACTGGAAAGGGATGACGCTTCCTCCTCTAGTTGGGACTGATAATTCCACAGCCTAAGCTACTACTTTGATAAAAGCAGAGGAAAGAAGCTTCCCAAGTCCAAATTCCCATGAATAAGCACATCAGGCATCTTAACATACACTTTGCAACAACTTCCAAGCTCATTGAGCGCATCACCTTGAAACAGTCCAGTGAAGAGGATGAAATCAAGTAAATATAACAAACTGTAATTTGTTTTTAATATTTATCACATCTAAAATAACTTCTTTATAATGCAATTATGTTGTTTCTGGAAAGGCTCACTGCAGAGCCACATTATGAGCTGGTTCATTCCCTTTCCAGCCAGCAAAAGAATCTGTATTCACAAGCCAGAACACCTGCAAGGCAAGTGCCCTCTAATTCAGTTCTGAGCAACTTCAGGAACTTCATGACTCCGTATTCACACATGTGCAAAACGCTTTCTTTAATAAGCCTTGGGGATTTTACATTGAACAGAACAATTGAAAACCTCTGTGGCTCCGCAGTTGTTAGTACGTGCCTGCCAACAGAAGCCAGCCTGACATAAACCATTTACATTTAAGCTTCAGATGATATTCCATGCCATATATTTCATAGCTGCTGCCTCATTCCAGCTCCTTTAGCTGCTCTACATCATGGAAACCAACTCACTAGAAGTGCAATTTGTGGCAAGCAGGAGAGACTATGAAAGCTGATGAAAACTTCACTGTTTTTTGTGCTGTCCATTGCAGCACCAGCTCAGCCCAAAGAGCTTTGTCAGGTCTTTTAGTAATGCTACTAAGGCCATAGCTCTCCCACCTCTACATACAGCAACACAAACCACCATCACTCTTTGGGTGCAAAATGATCGATGACAGCACCTAACTGTGAGGAGCAGAGGGCAAGTTCTGATTGTGGAGGTCATAGCCAAGTCCTCTAACAAAAAATTCCAGTGACCTTTTAACTCCCCCACAAGGCAAACATAGTATTACTTGATAATAACACCTGGTCTCCCTTCCCTGTCAGATCTGACACTTAAGCTCTGCCAGCCACCTAACAGTTGCTAAAATAAACATACAGTGCAACTGGTAAGTACTGCTTCCACTTCTGCTCCACCCCCCATTCTTGCTGTCAAGACAGAGTTACTCCAAAAGAAAGAGGAAAATAAACCCTGTAGCTTTTTTGACAGAGAAGGAAGACGTCAATTTTGTATCTACTTTCAGTAATTTACCAAAGCTTACACAGCATGGAGTAATATTGTCCAATGATTTTGACATGAGTGATAGTATTTAGTTTAACACGATCAGTCTCTGCTGAGTAATTTCCCCAGATACCAGTGTGTTTGATTGCATGATGTTCAGACTCCCTCTTTGTGTTGTCCGAGATGAACATTCCACTTGACTGTTCATCAGGAGGACATATTCATCAGATACACTGCTTTCTCTTCATTAAGAATATTTTGAGATGTGAATTCTTTTAAAAGCATGAAGAAAGAAAAGCATACAGACCTGAACTCCAAACCTGTTCTCACACAACTAGGGTGTCATCTTTCTTTCCTTCCTTCTTAAACTATCTTGGATTTATCCTATGATTTCATGTCAAAGTTTTATAGTTGTCATCTATTTTGGAGATAGGATGTATGGTTTCTTAAAGCAGGTTCCCACCTCCATGGTAAGGTCTATTGAACATTTAAAATGAAGTGTTTCTCTTAAACTATGTGTCAATTCGTATGTGATAGTCCACATTTGTTTTATTGGTTTGGTAGGGGAACTCAGATTCTGCTTTTCTTACGAGCATCTAATAGAAGATTCCAATGCAGAAACACAGCTAAAGCAGCAACGAGAAAGCTTTATTATTTTGTAATTTATTTCCTGCAGTTAATTCCTTAGCTGATTTATCTGATTTCTGACTGATTGCACAGGTCACTGGACTTGCCAACACATTTTTTTCTTTAAGTCACTTCCTTGCCAGATAAAAACCCCCCAAAAAGTAGTCTTCAAAAAGGAAACAAGCTTGTCTTTCTACCTCCACTGCTGAATAAAAGACAGGGCAGGAAATAATTATACGGTGCAACAGAAGGAATATATGTACTTTTTGTGCATATGCACACATGTACTATATTCCATGAAGGAGATAATTTAATGCATGAAATTCTAGGAAATATTTCAAAACTAATAAAACTTGATTCTTCAGTCATGGATCAATACTTCTTTATGGCACTTTAAATGTATAATAAGTAAGCAGCCTCTGAGCTGAATGGCTTTATATTCTAAACTAGATCTTCTAGTCCTCCATCAGATGCCAATGTGATTCACAAACCTGTCGATGTTACAACCCACCCTTGAAAGTGAGGACAAGCCTTTTTTGCATTTAAAACAAAACACCCTGTTACCAGATACTCAGATAATTTCCTATTATTAATGTAGCCTTTATAAGACAGCACAAATCCCACTGTGAGAAGTGCTCCCTGAGAGAAGGCAAACATCATCTTCATAACATGATAGGTACAGATTAGGCAATGGTTTTCACATCATTCGTTGGGACACCATTCACAGTTTTCTATGAATATGAACCTTTGAAAATGTAAGCATTTATTTATTTCTACCCAGACTTCATTTTGCTCTGCTCATGAAACAGACCGGTTTATTGGCATCTGTAAGATCTTAAATTTATTAAAGGATAAATCTATGGTGAGTTTAAATGCTAACTCAATTAGGTTGTTTACAAGGGGTATTTGCACAATGTTTATGAGATGAAGTTTGAAGTGAAACCCAGACACATTCTGTTTCTGTTTTCTACCACAAAGATTGTAGTGCAGCTAGGAAACATACTTCAGTGAGTCACATCTTGGAAAAAAAAAGATAAATGGCTAAAAATGCAATAGTAGTAGGATATCGGGAAATAAACACTAACTGATCTAGCAGACTTGTTTGTAGTCCTGCTCATAATCATTTCTAGTCCATGTTTGGGATGTTTCTTCAGCTACCCAATTAAAAAAAAAAAAAAAAAAAAAGACAATCACTTCTCTTGATGACATTACATCCATAACAAAGGCAAACAGCAACAGAATTAATTTGTGTTGCTGTCCTGTATTCAGCTGAGTAAGCCTACAGAGGTTTAGACTCCAGAAAGACAGGCATTTACTATTTCAGCCTTTAGCTGATCAATAACCCTTATTATTTACTTTATTTCAGATCTCAGAGTTCCTTGCAAACATAACAAACACCTACCAGTGCTTTAGTCTTGCAAGACAGGTAGCATTACACCAGCTTCCCCTGGTATGAAACTGGAATTGAAAGGGTCTAATTCCCTACAGCGTGCTCATGCTTATGTACTTAGAGTAGCAGAAACAGAGAGGATAAGCACCAACAATTCTACTGGTATCATTATACATCTACAGTGGTTTTATTTGCCCAGATGTAATCACTACACATTCATACATAAACACCAAAGGAAAAAGGAGAAAAGGTTACAATAAGTCATGAAATACAACTCATTTGTCAAAATTAAGGCCCTTGATAGGTTTGAGATCTTTCCCTTGTGATTTTAACTTTTATCCTGGCCAAAAAGTAGGCATGAATTGAAGAATGGTGTAGGAACTCACAGTCCAGTGCCTCTGTAAAGCAGAGGAGTGGGCTAGGTCCTACAAATAACTTACCAGCAGTGTTTGGCTCTGAATGTCTCTTATTCCCCTACATTCCCACTGCTGGAAGATTTCAAGTTAGGACTTCATCTTGTGTCACAAGAAACACTGCCTTTATTTATCTCCTCCACCTCAAGGCAGGGGTTTCCTACCTTGTAGAGGCTAAATCAGAAACAGGACCAAAATAATCCTTACCTGAAGAAACCTTTTAAAAAGTATATATTAGAGCAGCTATTTGCTGCATCCATTGCATTTGCAAGCCTATACTATCACATTTTCAAAGTCACTAAGAATTTATTTTGAAGCAGAAGCAAAGGGAAAGATATCCAACAAGTCATCTGATTTATTGCAGTAACCCTCTTATATGTGCCGTGTTAAAGTGATCATATGGTTGGCTGTAGAAATGCTAAGTATTTCAATTCAGTGGAAAGGTTTAAAGGAATAAGTGATACACATATGCTTTTGTAATTACATCAATATGTTAAAAAAAATTTTTTTAAAAATTGCTAAATCACTGTATAGTATATGCAAACTTAACTAAGAGCTTACTTTAGCAAGAAAAGTGAAAAGTTATATCCTCTAGGCTAGATAGCAAAAGTTTTGGCACCTCTGAAGATCTGGAATGCTTCTACATGTAGGTGTGATTCAAAACAGTATACACACATTTCCAACAGCAAGATCTGTAATTCCTCACCATCCTACCAAAAATGCTAAAGGAGGCTGATAGTTCATATACTACCTTGGCTGAGCCTGTGTGTTCACCAGTGCCAGATACCATCCCTAATGTTTTCAGCCTTCTACATGGACTTCAAGACTTTGCATCCAAGAAGTCCCTAATGCTGTTATAGACAATGTTATTCTTGAGAAGTACTGCATGCAGGGCTTACTTTTCTTTTTATTGTTTTCTTATAGAAAGCAATGTTTATCTCAGTATGATGTTTCCTCGTCTATCCATCTATGCCTCCCCTTCCCCTGAATAACTTTTGAGCTTGCTAGGCAATTTGAAACTCATCTTGAAAGAAGCCTAGAGTCTAAAAGAAAATTTTATCCTTGCACAAGTTCCTGAAAATCAGTAGGCGAGCAGTGGGTAAAGACACAACTTGGCATCCTCACAGAGGGAAAGGCAGACAAAATTCATCTGTTAGTCATTCAGTTTGGCCTCAGGAAAGTAAAGAATGCAAATCCAGAAGAAATCAAAATTCATTGGTTTTGCTGCTCTCATAGCAACTTGGACAATCTAGTTGGGTGATACAGTAATGGAACCATTTGGGATCCAATCCTGCTCCCTCATTATTGATTGAGGTAGGAAGAGAACCTCAGTGGAAATATAGTGAGACAATACAGTTATATTCTCCTCTGACACCATGTCTACCAAACATCAGTTTGGGTTTTTTTTGTGTTGGTTGGGGTTTTTTTGTCTGTTTTGTTTTTTTTTTTTTTAAAGTGTTACAGGACGGTTACATGTTCCAGAATAATCGATTGTTCTTTAGGGACTATCTGCTTTATGAAGCTATCCCTCAAGGACCCAATTTAGAGTAATGATACTGAAGACCAATGGTAAACACATAATTCAGTTCTAGCAAGCATTCCATTCCAGGGTGATCTTCACATGAAAGAAAAAAAAAATTAACTACATTATGTTTCATTGCCCTAACTTGTCACATAAAATCATGCCAGGATTCTCTTGTTGGCTAACTCAGACTACAGCTGTTGGGGTGTCATCAAAAGGTAACTTCCATTAACAAAGCAGACATTTTTCTGGTTAGACTCTAGACTAAGCAAAGGAGAGGTGAGAAAGGGAATTAGGGATAGCCTGGTCTTAAGGGAAAAATACTCTAGGAATAGTCTAGTTTGAAAAAGCAGACAGGGATAGGAGTTCATATTCCATTTTGAAACTACCTTTTGCTAACATCAGTGGTTTACAAACTGGATTAAGTTTTTAGCTACATGGATGTTCCATTGATTTTGAGCATGATGGAAGAATTCACCAGCTTCAGTCCACTAGTTAACTTTGTTTTGACTCAGCTTTCATCTTTTCTTGAGTAAAAGGATACAATGACGTACAGCAACTTGTGTCCTATGGGGAAAGAAGTGTTCCAAGCTGCTTTAGTGATCTGAATGCTTCTTTCCAAAACTTCTTCTATGGGTCTATTACATTCTGTGTAAACACTATGACAAAATATGAATCCTGATCATAAAAAATCCTAGCCAGAAAAAGGTAGTAGATAGTTTTTTTCCCCTTCATTCATACTAGATTGTTATCTCCTACTGTTAACAGAGTGTTTGTAATCCAAGTGTGTAATCAGAATTTTAGTTAAGTAGGTTCAGTCTTCAGCATGTTCACTGTTAGTTGTTTCTGATATTTGGCGTTGAAAATACAAGTTGTCCTTATGGTGTATTTATTTCAAAGATATTTTCTTCTTAACTCAGTAAGGGAATGCTTAGCCTCTCATTTGAAGGGCCAGAAGTTGCCATTATAGGTTTAAAAGACTGCTTTTAGCTGGATTCAGTTGGAACTGGCTGCTACAAAGAATACATCTACCAAACACATTCATTGTTTAGAACTTGAGCAAAGCAGCCTAAAGACAGTCAAAGAATTCAGATGAACATTTCTGGAATGTTTGGGGGTTTTTCTAGTATTTGACTATTCTGTCAACTAGTCTAAGTCAGATATGGAGGAGAGAAAAAACCAACCAACCTGTTCAGAGAGACAGACTTACCAGGGTAGCTGAATGAAAAAATAGGTTGCCATGTTAAGAATACCACTGAACATGGCATATCCAACACATATACTACACTGTTGCTATTACGCTGAAATAGCCATGTTCCTGTCTAGCTTCCCTTCCTATGCACCGTCTGAATCCAGCATCCTGCCTCAGTGGCATATGTGCCCCGCTGAATTAGTTAGGGGGAATGGTAATTATTCAGAGCGTCTTAATTATTTGTTCTTCTGCAGTGCACATACTAGTACCTGGTCCTTCCACTGCTCCCTCATCTTCAGCAATGAGATTCAGCTAGTTTTCCATATGCAAAGTCCTTTTAATACTGTCCCCATCCTCACCATAGCAAATCAGGGACACATGTTGACTGGATACAAGTCCAACGTTAAGATAAAGACAGAATTTGCGGAAGGAGAACAGCCTGATATTTTACCTTTTCAAAAGCAGAATGAGTCCTTTCCACTGCTTATTTGGTTTTCCTCCTGCACAACCTTCCACTTAGTAACACATTCTAATCTGCAAGACAACTTAAAGCACTTTGGATTTGGAATGAAACATGACAGAAAAACAGAGCAACCATTATTGTGGGCTACATGCATCCCACTGAAAGGAAAATAGATGCCAGTATCATGCCATTGACCAGCAAGATGACTGTGTACTAAATTTACTTGAAAGAACAGGTGAAGGAATCGTCACTCTGTTGACAAAAAAAAAGACTTGCCAGAAAAGTGCTGTACAGGTAGTAGAAACCTGAAAGTTTATCATGTAATCTACTATATTTACTACTATTAAAATACCAAATTCTATGTGTTTGGTTTTGGGGTTTTTTTTATTCAGTTCTGCTCATACATCTTAGGGATTGTGCTGGTTTTGGCTGGGATATAGTTATTTTCTTCATAGTAGCTAGTACGGGGCTATGTTTTGGATTTGTGCTGAAAACAGTGTTGATAATGCAGAGATGTTTTCATTACTGCTGAGCAGCACTTACACAGAGTCAAGGCCTTTTCTGCTTTTCACGCCACCCCACCAGCAAGTGGGCTGGGGGTGCACAAGAAGTTGGGAGGGGACACAGCTGAGACAGCTGACCCCAATTGACCAAAGAGATATTCCAGACCATATGACATCATGCTCAGCATATAAAGCTGGGGGAAGAAGAAGAAAGGGGGGGACATTCAGAGTTATGGCATTTGTCTTCCCCAAGTAACCATTACACATGATGGAGCCCTGCTTTCCTGACGATGGCTGAACACCTGCCTGCTGATGGGAAGCAGTGAATGGATTGCTAGTTTTGCTTTGCTTGCGTGTGCAGCTTTTGCTTTACCTATCAAACTGTCTTTATCTCAGCCTGCGAGTTTTCTCACTTTTACCCCTCTGATTATCTTCCCCCATCCCCCTATAAGGGAGGTGAGTGAGCGGCTGTGTGGTGCTTAGTTGCCAGCTGGGGTTAAACCGTGACAGGGAGTAAGCAAACTGAGTTAGTAGCAGAATGCCTTATAAAATAGTAAAACATCCTTTAAATTGTTAGAAGTCCACAAATTTGGAAATAAACAAATAATTGCCGGAGAGTTTAGCCACACTGCAGGAAAAAGATGAAGTGGTCTTCAGACTGTCATAAGCAGTATTGCCTCTTACAGCAATACATACCTTTTAACACAATCTCAGAGTCCCTTCTGTCTTACCTTTGTGGCTTAGAATCTAAACTACATCCACTGCAGGCATAGTTCAAGATTCATAATTTTCAAACATTTGTATTAAGTCCTTATGCTTTTACTAACATATGAAACCCATCCACATAGGGCCCAGTTTACCACTTGGCCTTCAGATAATGGTCCTACTTACTTAAAAAAGGAACTTTGCTTACGACGAACAGAGTCAGGTACAGACACCTTTCACGATATCCACAAGTACTTTCCCACCTGAGGTTATTTTCAAGAACATGATCTCAGTCCATACAGCAATATTAAGAGGATGAAAAACAGAAACAGGGAACCATGCTCTTTAAACTAACTCTTTAAAAATAGAGGCATCATAACTATGAATGCTTTATTCCTCATCTCAGTATATCTTGTTATTAAATTCAATTGAGAAAGGGAAGGAGGCAGGTGGCATCAAAGCATTTCAAGAGTCTTTGGTGCAACATGGCTCTTCATGTTTTGTAAATCCACCTCTATAGCCTAGAAAAACACGGGAAACACCAGGTAGATTACCTTGCCCATAGGTTGGTAAAAGAGACCCCTCGGTGTAGGAACACAAGCTACTTTTCTTCCCAGTCCTGGGAAAGAGACAGACATAGCAAGTAAGCACAATAGGTTTAGCTCCCTGTGCTCCATCTTCTACAGTCACCTGCTGAGGTGGCACTGGTAATGTTTGTGAAGTTGACGTGCTACCAAAATTTATAGAGCTGTTGATTGCTTTCAAAGCTATTATTTGAACTTCTTCAAAAACTACTACATTTGGGTTACATTTACTATATATTTTTCAGGGCTATTTCAAGCCTTCCTGAAATACGATGTTCATAAGCAGATTTACTAAATAAGATGTAAAATTGTAATGTAATCCCCTGATTCCAAGAGATGGGGAGCTAAGCAATACCTTTGCAACATCTCTGCCTTCATTTTATTAACAGAGTGGGGAAAAAACGTATGCATGTATGGTATAGGGAACAGGAAAGTTGGCAAATGTATTCAGAAATGGTTAAATGCTCTCCCTGCCTCCCACACCCTCCACGAAAAAACCCAGAACTTTTTAGGGGTCTAAAGGTATAGAAAAAGCAGAGGGTTTTAACTATCAACACTTTTTAAAACAGAAAATAATTTCAGATAACTTTGAAGACATTTTTAAACTCAAGCAAATAAATTTGTTTTTTCATTCCCTTTTATTCATACACATCTAAGTCCCTAGGAAATAAAGAAGTTCATTTCATAGACACAGAGATACAGTATATACCTCAAGTATTAAAAGAAAATCATTCCTCAGTTAGTGGTTTTTTTCCAAGTTGTGGTATAGCAGAAAATGATATCAGCATGAATCTTTAAAACCATTTTTATAGATATATATGCACTTATCATTACTTTTCCCCCAGAAGAATTACACTTCAACAACAAATACAAACCCACTTCAAAAGCTTTAGCATTCCTTCAGGTTCAGAAACTCATACTTCCATTCTCACTGTCTCCTTAAGAGTGATGGGGGGGGGAGGGGGGAAGAGGTCTAAAAAAATATAGCAGGAATCAAGAGCACTTACCACTTGGAAGAATGAGGTATAGCAAGCTGCAGCCAGCTCCAAAATGGCCCCTCTAGGGCTGTAGCTTCTTGGCTCTACCAATAATGAAGAGAAAGCCACAAAAAAGCATAGCGGGGGAAAAAACTTTTTGTTGCAGTCTTGCCAATTTTCAGATATGGTATTTTTCATTAAGAGCTAGATGTCCTCAAGAGACTATATGATTTTTGCATTTAGAAACAGAAAAGAAACAAAAACAAACAAAAAGAACCAAAATATTTTAAAATAAACCATATTTACATAGAAATACAAGCACAAAGTATCAAACAATCCCACCACGTCAGGCTTCTGAATCACTTAAATGACAGGGAGATGGCAATAACCTACCATAGAAAATCAGCTGTGGGAAGGGCTAAGTGAGACCAGGTGTACCTCATTACAAAGGCTTAGGTTTGCACTGAAGGAGTTAGCAACTATCACCACAAGTTTCTTCCTGCATCTTTGTTTTTCATGGGCTGTTTTTGTTATTACATTCAGTATCAAGAAAAATTTGTTACTGTTTTTCAAATGCTATACAAGTTCCAAGTGATTCAATACTTTTAAAGCTAGTTAATAACTAGACAAGCTTCTATAAACTCCTGGAAAATAGCTGAAAATTATCTTTTAAGACAAAACTGAGTGGTTAGGCCTAATTCCATGCAGGTGTCAGGGCACTTACACTCAGAGAAATGACTGGCAGGTCAGTGCTTTGGCTAGTTTGTGGTATCTGCTTATACACAAACTGTAGTAAACGTAAGATGCTTTCTCTCTCAGAAAAAATAAGGAATAATTACCTTTGGTTTTATTTTTGAAAGATAGTAGTAGATAAATGTATTTGCACGGGCATTGTGAATAAAAGTCTCAGGTTATCTTACAAAAAGTTGTTCATTTGCATGTCGGAGAATAAAATGAGGCTTAGCTGCAACATGCACACTTTTGACTGAAACAGCAATCCTGAAAACCTCCACTGAGCTGCTACCTAAGCATGGGAGGACCTGAACTTCTAGTTCACTTCTAGAACTTTTGCTTGTGATGGGGCCACTTGACTGTAGAACATGAAAGACAAACAAATGTATTAGGAGACTAGTGATGCTTGAAGTTTGAAGTTGAATGAAAATAAGAACCTATGAAAATAAGAACCTATGTCTCAAGAAAGGTTGCTCCAAGGTGCTTATTCCTACTTTGTGACTTTTGAGAGGACGCTCCTTTTAGGTAATACAAGTAAGACAATTTAGCAGGAAAATATCAAAAAAGAAATCAAAACCTGTTGAAGAAGAGAAGCAAACTTTGAAATCTGAATGAAATAACATTTTGTAATGAACATTTTCCCATCCTTACACTCCTATGCTAAGAACATGCTTGAATATTGGAAGTTAGTTACACTTACATGAACTCTACATTTCTCACATTGAAAAATCCTGTCCTCTGATGGCTTCAGACATGAAATTTGAAGTCAGGCCCTCCCTTCCACTTAGCATCACTTCTTCCATAATGACTCAACAGCAAAGTTTGTTGTTTAATGCTGTTCCATAAAACAGTTAATCCAGACCTGACCTTATAAAAACTGACCCCTGTACATCCTACTTCTGGCACAGTTTGATTGGTGAAGAGCTGATCCCACACACATATGGGTATTAATTATTTGCTTTGGGTTTCCATGGAATCACTGCAGACAGGGATTTTTTTTTTTTTTTTCATTAGCCAGTCAAGGGAGAATAAGGTGAAAAAAATCTAGTAACTCTCATGCTGATTCCTGCATCAACTTTGTTCACACAACAGCTGTGGTCCTAAAACAAGAACTCTTCCAAGTCAGGAGGCCTAAGGCAGGGGCACTGCCAGTCACTCCTGCCACTACAAATGAACTCATGCATAGAGGACTCATGTCCTTATGCATGAAGTCATTCCTGACAGGTAATTAGTACCTACAGTTAGAAGGAAAAATATCTGCAAGACAAACTAGCCTTATCCACATATAATATGTCCGTAAAGTATTACCATTCTCATCATCATAATAGATCATTAATATATCCTGAACATTCACCTTACTTGTATGCATGTGATAGAAACTCTGTAGCTCGGTGTTGTAACATCTGGTCCCTAACCCTAACACATAAATACTGAGTGCCTAAACTAAGGTGCTTAAATCCATACTTAGCCACAAAACGCTGAGCAACAACAATTCTTTCTCCAAGTCTCTAGAAAGTTTTGATACTCAGCACCTCTGAAAAGATGCCAGGCTTTAGAAAATGACATTTGGAAAATGTTGGCCAAAGCTCCTTTGTTAAGCTCTAGGTATCTCGTTAAAGGATTTTGTAAACATGAAGCAAACAAGCAGTCATTGTGTGGGCTGAAGACCAGCACTGTTTGAGATACACACAAAAGGAGCATTTTGATTAAAAGAATGTGATACCAATTCAACATTAGTTTGAGGTTGCTGAGAGGAGTCCACCTGATGACTGATAAATGCAAAGGCACACATAGCTGATCTTTCTTGTTTCTGTGTGTTAATTTTTTAAGCATCACAAATTTTGTTTTTCCCACTCCATGGGTTAAATATCTGAAGTCCTTTATAACATTCCTCAGGGCTCAAATAATGCATTTCCCAACATGATAGGCAGCACTGTGAATAATAGAAGAATTTTTAGAAGAATTGTTAGAAAAGCAAAAACATTATTGGAAGAATTGTTAGAAAAGCAAAAGGCCCAGACACTCTAACTGTACCCTGTTTACTTGAGATTTGATCCTTTTCTTTCTCTTTTGCAGCAAATGGTTCTTTTCTTCTAAAATTTTTTAGGCATCATTCTGGCAAAAGCAGAGGTATCCCTTTACCCATCATAGCTTTCACTAGTTTTTTAACTCCAGACAGCATTTTTCTGTTGGCTAATCTCCATAATTCATGACCATTTGCCACAATCTTGGTAACAGCGATAATAAAACGGATTGCATTTGTTAAACACAGAATTATGTTTACAGAGTTCTTTAACAATCTTTTATTTAGGCTGGTTTCAGATCTCAAATTGTAACTTATTTTTCATTTGGACAATCAGTGATAATTTATAAAACTGATTTCCATTTTTGTTCTTGCAATCAGTCATTCACAGTTTGTGGGCACATATTTAGCTGCTTCAAATTCCACACATATCAGATGACTGGAATACACATTCAAAGGAGAGAGTGATTTTGGATATTTGGCTTTCTAAGTGCCCAAGTGGAGACAGTCCAGCAAGGCCAACCTTCACCAAGTGTTGACAACCCATTTCTGAGAACAAGATTGCCTTAAAGTGTCTTAAATTGAGTATTAGACACTTTTCAAAACTTAGTCACGTTGTCATTATTTGTATCAGGTATAATACTAGAGTTAGGGTTAAAAAAACAGTAAGGAAGGTGAGACATAAAAGTTCACTGCTTTTAAAAACCGGGTTGCAATTTTCTGTTTGTGACAGCATCATTGATTGCTCTGGAAGATACAGCACTAAAGTCACTAATAAAATAAAGGACTGAAATCTTAATCAGACAAAATCCTTTTTTTCCTTTTTTTTAAGCTGGAGAAAGAGGAATAGAAGAAATCTATAACATATGAGCAAAATTATCTCTAAATGGAGTGTTTAAAAATGTTTCCATCAGGCATCAGCAGATGGGCCTTTAAATGAAAGCCAAGTATTAAAATGGCATCTATTTTAAGTCTTGCATTCCAAGAGAGAAAATATGAGCCAGATAAGTTAGTCTGTGTTGACATGTAAAGTACATCACTCCCATTAGAAGGGCTGATGCAGATCTAAATGACCCAAAAGATGCTCTGTGGCTCAACTGAATACCAGAGAACGGAAGCGTAAATGAATTTGAACATTGGTAATTAAATTGTAGTCTTTGCACTTCTGAATCAGCCTGTGTGTAAACTTCCACTAGACAGAAAACACCTGGAAAAGCTCTGCTAAGAGGGCTTGATTCTTTGACAGCTTTGGATGACAGCCTAAGTAAACAGAGAGGCAAGAAAGAGAGACCATTGTCCTTTTTTTTTTTCACTACAGCATTGTTAAAGCCCAAATTTACAATTAGAGAGCCCTTTCTACAAGTACAGCATATAATTACATGCTTGGTGGTTCCAATATATGCTTGATATTTTCAGCACTCTTCACTCCAACTCATGCTGTTTTTCTTTCAGTGTTTATACCTCATTCTCTCCTGAAAGCTCCAAAATTAAAATTTTTGCACACACAAAAGCTTCACTCCTCAGCTATTAATCTCATGTATGATATCACTTCCTTTTGTTGTTTATAAGCAAGAAGATAATTCAGAAATTTCCTGGATTTGTGTAATCTAAGTGAATTTAAAAAAATAATTTAATCTTTATTTAGACAAAATAATTAGAAAATCAACATGATGTCAAACTGAGACTGATTTCAGTAGTAATGACAGTAACTGATTAATTTCAGTTTGTTTAACAATGCTGTTTACATTCTTCCTGCCTCTCCATAAAGTCGATCATTTCAAACCTCAAGGGATTTCTCATATGCACATCTGCAAATTCAATGTCAGTTCCAGATTCACATTTTGGTGGTGAATCAAGCTGGCCTCAGTTCACCCAATGAGAGGCCCGTTTTTACCAGACAAACAAATTGAGGTGACTTAATACTTGTGGGGTTTAACTGACGTATTTACTTGCTGTCACCATCCTTTTTTCACTTCTAATGAATCAAACATATTCCTGCACACTGTTGACAAATTGAAGATGATAGGAGAGAGCAGATGAGATAGACATTAACAACTTTAAACCAAGGACGCCCGGCTTAACTCCCTAGTGTCTGACACCACCAGCTCTTCAAAGGGCGGCTTTCATGTTTTGGAAAGGATTGGCAAAGAGAATTAAGGTTTAAGGATTTTCTTTTAATTTAAACTAAATTAATGGGAAACTAGGCATGGTGTAAATATTCCAAATTACTGCACCTTCAAAATTATATGTCTTGGTAGCATACTTATCATTACTTAATGATATAGGTTATCTATGTGTATTCTCTTTATAGAAATGTTGTTAATGAAAGACTGATCAGCATATCAACAAATAAGGAATTTCCTCAAATTCTTGGAAAATGAAAAAGCTGAGACCTTTTTCCATGTATACTAATCTGATACATATATGCAGTTGTTTACCCACACTTTATATTAAACATAAAGTTTGAATCAGTCAGCTTTTTAGTACAGAATTGAACAATACCAAAAAAAGGATAATTTATTACTTAGCATCTAGTTGTCATCTAAGCCAAGTTACAAAATTAAATATGAATTGACATGAATTGGACTTGTTCCACCAGTGGGAATGAGATTGGACTGCTAAAATCTCTGTGCAAATTGATACTTGCCTCTACACAGAGCTGAGCAAAAGTCATGAGACCTAAAGCTTGGCGCTGCCAGTGACTTGCTGGGAACCTTCAGGCAAATGATTCTTTCCATTTCCTTTGTTTTCCTAACTCTAAAATGGTAGTAACAAAATCTATTCATACTTACCCTAGAAAGTCTTGTGGCTGTAAGCTAATGGTTCTTCAGCTCTGAACAGCATTAATACAAAATTGGCTGTGATAGGCACTTCATTTTGTTGAGAACAGTGACATCATTTCATTTCTCCAGCTGTGGTACCTCAGCATGCTCCTAAGTGAAGTGATACCCACCTCCAACTGTTTTTAAACTCTGACTGGAAAACAGCAGTCTTACCTGCTAATCCTCCTTTCAGTGGGCTATTTCCACCTTTACATACATTTGTTATACTAACGGTTCACGGGCTTTTCCACTGGCTGAGCTGGAATGAGATTGGGCTACTAATATCTCTGAGCAAAGGAATACTTGTCTCCACACAGAGCTGAGCAATAACAACTCATGAGACCTAAAGACTGATCTTGTGCCTCTTGCTCACACTGGGTTGTACTGATCACTCCCCAAGTTCTTTCATGAGAGGCACTGAGATTAATTAATAACCAAAGCATTGCTCAGGCAGAGAGAAGCAACAGCATCCATGTGTAGAATACAGAAATGCAAAACATTAAGTAGATCACTTAGGCCAAATAGGGATAATCTCCCCATGTCTCTGTCTAACACTTTTTGCAGAAATGGCTCTCTTTACCTTCAGGCATGAGGCTTTCAATATTTTCCTTGGCAGATTCCAAATTTTGTCTTTTTGCCCCATCACTCTATCCCTTTCCTTTCTTTTTCTCTTAGGCTAGTGCAGACGTTTTTTGCGGCATTCTTCTCTACATTGCTTCTTAGCCAACTGTGTCCTTTAGCTTCTATGATAATCGTTTGGCTTGGTAAGTGTCCTTCTTGTTCATCTTTGCCTGTGGATCTACCTTCACTTCCACTGCACAGGCCACAGAATCCTATATATGTTCTTACCTTTATTACCTTTACAGAGACCATATTGCCTTTTTCCTTGGTGATCTGACACCTTGCTGTTGCAACATAACTAGATGCTGGAGATAGATGGGAGAACAGACCATGTCAAATTACCCTACAGGACAGATACCTTGTATGCTGTGAAATACACTGTGCACATCCTTTGAGTCTCCCGACCAAATGTCTTGAAGATGTGTTTTTGTAAAATTCCATTGTCACTGGTACCAAGAGAAAATGCCACAGCATGTCAATTCAAAGAAATATCTCAGATTAGCAGTCGATGCTGGGAGCTCTAATCCCAAGAATTATCATAGCATGGGAAAATCAATAGATTTTTTCAATAGCATCCTAAGAGATGGCTGAGATGAGATGGCTGGTTTGTCCCTTCTAAAAGCCCTGTTTAACCAAAGATTTTCCACTTAGTAGGCTGCAGTTCAGTGTAAGTCCCAACATCTGCCATAAAAATACAGTGTAAGCAATACTGATAGTTTTCTGCTGTAAAGAGAGACTTACTTAAAATATCGTAGAATGCTTTCTTGGTCATGTAGAGCACAGTTTTCTGCTGATACCATTTTAAGCAGTGAAAAAAGTCAGAGGACTAGTTCAAACTGAATCACAAGCATTTCTGCTGAGAAAGCAATAGCTGCCTCAGAGCCATTGAACAATGAGGTCTGCTTTGAAGAGCTAATGCAAGTTTATTTGCTCTGCAACAGAGCAAACCTTCAGTTCTGATTTTTTTTAAACATTCTTTCAATAGTTTAGCTTGGGTTTTGCACAACCTTTTCAGAATTAAGCACCCTACCAGACTGCTGCCAACAAAGGTTGCTTAATTCCTCAGTAAAGGGGGAGTCTTGTTATTTAAATAAAGTAGCTACTGTAGTAGATTTGCAGATACGTTAAGAGTATTACGGGATCTAGAGGTAGATTTAGGAAGAAAATACTACAAAGCAGGAAAAAAATTAAACAGTGTACTTCTTGAAGCTTAAGAGACATTATGACATGTGATGTGATTGCATCAGATAAGAGCAGGTGGAACTGTGTTACCTGTACATGCAATGTAATGCATGTTGCAAAGTGACACTTGATTATTGTTCACTTTCCTTCAAAACATGGTCATCTTTTAAAACCTGACTGTCCACCATGACCAATTACATTAGGGGGAGAAAACAGAAGCCACAGGGTTCTTCTGTCCCTTTTTATGGACTGCAAAACACCATACTATGTTTTCCTAAGCACCAGTAGATTACCCACAACCTTTTCTCTAAAACTGGACTCGTGAATTCATCTGCCATACATTCAGTGTCATGGGACAGCAGCTGCTGCATTTCCTGAGGAAACAGGAACACAGATTATCTAGTCTAGTGCCTTCATTGTGGTGATGGGATCACTTTACAACAGTCATTCTGGAAGAAATTTTCAGAGTCAACTCAGTTTCCATTCCTCATGTGAACATAAGCTTTCATTCTGCTTGAGTCACCAAAATGGAAGTACGCTGTAAGTGCTATGGTATTGCCTGGTCACTGTGAGTTCCTCCAAACCCAGGATTTTAGTAGAAGTAGAGCAGATACTGTAGTTTCTCCAGCATCTATCCATCTTCAACCAGAAAGAAAGAGAGAACCTAAAGGCCATAGTCATGCACAGAAGGCATTGACAGTTTTAACTGAGTCTTGAAGTGCCAGGAGGGGGAATCCTTACTGTTGACTTCTCAGCAGGGAGGTAGTTGTAAATCTCTTCCACCTGAAACTTTCAGGCTTGTACTTTCAAGGGTAGTCACTTATATTTTTCCAGGGTGTAGGTTACACCACCCCAAAGCGACCAGACACTCTTCTGCAAGGAGCTTAAGTAGGAACAGCTCAGTAGGGCTTTCTCGTCGGTTTTCTTGTCTGTGGTCCATAGTATGTTATAGTGGATTGGCTGCCTGTTGCTGAAGGTTAATGGCTGACTCTGCATGGTTTAAAACAAGGCGTCAGGCTCTTGTCCAGGTCTTGCATAAAAGCCTCACACATGTCTGTGTGTTGAGCTAGTGATATATACACTGGAAGCACACAACCAGTCTAAATTTTTTCAGCTTGTGAAAGTTCATCTGTCAGACCAGCCTCTTGAACAAGCACTCTGGGATTTTACTGGAAAGAATTACTTCAACAGAAACATTCTCTCAGCATATTCAAAAACCTGCATGCAAATTTGCTCCCTTTAGAGAATAAACAGGGGTGTTTTAGCAGACTCAGCTGCAGAGGTTTTATTGGCAGGTTATTAAAAGCTTCAAATGTTTTAATATAATTTCAAGAAAAAATGTAGACACTTAGAGGAGACTGATAATACTAAAATACAGAGGAAGAAAGAGACACTGGGCAAAATACACAAGCGAAAACCAGAGCTGGTTCTCAGACTTTGCTTTGGATAACTTATTTCTGACCTCCATCAAAGCCCATGGATTTGCATAAATTTAAAGAGGAGTCAGGCAATGTATTTACTGCATAAAGTGAATGCACAGGAAGTCTTTCTACCCCCCAGATTCTTGGACAATATCCTGTCACTAGAAGTTACAAACCATCTAACCATTGAAAAGTGCTTTTCACCAACCACCAATGCCACTGAATGGTCTGTTTTATGACTTTTGTGGGGGATGATATCAAACTCTGGAATCAATCAATTTTTACTGTGAGGTGTGATCTATCTATTTTTTTCTACTAGGTATTTATTATGCTAATAATATTCCTTTGGTATCTCAGCATCCCCATTATTTGACATTATGGACATCTGCCTGTGTGTAAGTTTCATGAACTACCCATAACCTTGTACATATACATATAAATCATTAATCATTCTAAGAGAAATTCTGGCATGTTTGAAGTCAATGGCAAAACTTCCCTCGACTTCAACAAGGATCGTATTTCGCCTCTCCCCCTGCAATGTGTCTAGCAGGTGCCATTGCCTTTAATGCCAACTGTCAGCAGGTGTCTTTGATAGTAGTTCCAAATAACAGCATTTGCCTTATTATCCAGCATATTAAAATGTATTTTCTGCTGGCTCACACTGAGTTTTCAGTCCAAGGTGGAGGTTGTGACATCTGCCCAAATGAGATTGCATGCTGCTGGAATGAATTCCCAGCTCCATTCCAGACTAGCTCTCTGTTCCTTAGTGGCTTTGGAGCTAATAGAATCATAAATTGAAGCTGATTTTTTATTCTGTATGGCCAAAGAGTTGCAATAAAGCCTTAAGATAGGTAGATCTTCCAAAGCACCCTGCCAATTAGAACTATTGTTTACGCCGCTGAGCTTCTCATTTGGTGAACTGTCCAATACTGCGTTGCATCCAGTAGGTTTCTATGTTGGTGTGTTGCAAACATGTGAGCAAATCATCTGGGTATAGAAATAATAATATTAACAAATATTTTGGACCTCTAGCACAGCTTTCAACCCAAGAGCTTTAAATAACTAAACATGTTAATTAAGCTCTTCCAGCTTCCAGGATGAGGCAGGTAAATGTTAATATAATCATTTTGCAGATGGAGAGACATTAGCACAGAGCTGTTAAAAGATTTGCCTGCTGGCTGTTATGACTTCAGAGGAAGGTGGATCCTTTATCTAACAAGACTGTTTTTCATGTGCTCTTAAGCTGCCGAAAAGAAGCCGACAACATATCTTTACATGTTCTGTCCAATTTACCCCTATCTTTTTCTTCTGTCTCAGAATAGGATCTGCCATGTAGGTGGTATATTCTGCTAGAGACATTTATGTTCATTGAACTGGTGACCTCTGCAAGAATTCACACATCTAATTAATGAAGATTTCATCTTTGCGAAAAAGCAACCCACAGGGATATCTTTCTATCTTTCCTCAAATAAGTCCTCATTTTAGAAGAATGAAAGATTCATTTTCTCTTGTCATTTTTGGGAGTCAAAGCATATCTAATTTCCCCCATCCTTTGTTAGAGTCATCCCATTACACTCAGAAATTTTATGCTTCTTTCCTCAGTAGAAATTCACCTGGAAATAGTGATATAAAAATAGGATGTTAATAGCTGTGGAATTCTGTTGCTAGTTTTGATCTCTAACACAGTTATATCCATCAGTCATTTGCAATTTGACCCATCTTCCTTCATCAGACCTTGTCTTATTCAAGTCCAATTTTAAATTAAAATAACCATATCTTTTGTTCTACTGTTATCATAACCAAATATGGTATCTACTAAACCTGCCAGCTATCCTGCTAAGATTTGAACTATCTTTTTAATGTCTGCCAGACCTAAAACTTATCCCAGTCAACCTTGTACTATTATTGCTTAAGAAATTAAAGGCATTAACCAGCTGCTATGGAAGATAAGTAATTTTATATTTTCGTTTGCATTCATTAGTTTTTGAGGGAAGAAAGGGCTGGTATTTTTCCAGTTTCCCAAAGCTAAAGATTCAGTTTAACTCCATGCTCCCATATAGGTTTAAACTACCACTTCTGAACATGGTATCTGAGGTCATCCCACATGAAATCAATAATAATAATATTTGAGCCCCTAGGAATTCCCCATCTCCCTATGACTTGGACACCAGTGAAGGTATTTAAGTATGTTAAATTCTCAATAGTTTAAGCCATGGAAACAGAGGACAGATTTATTTTCTACCACACGTAACATCTAAATTATCTACAGGTAATGATAGATCCATCTTGGAAGTTACAACTGTATAGATCACTGACTGTGGTGCCACTCTGATGTCATGTGGAAAAAAGGTGGAACTTACCTAGAAAATGGTTTTATAACTGACATAGCATACTATTTCAAATTATTTCAGATTGAAAAATGAGGGATAAAAGAGGGCTTAACTCCTGGAGTTGTTCTCCCATATGAAAGCAAATTTGATTTTAGTACTAATTGCAGTGTGAACTCCAGAACAGAGAAGTTCTATTGCCATATTCAGATAGCTACAGTATGGAGAACAGTTTGGTGTTGCCAGTCCATCCCACTCTGTCAAAATCCTTCTTGCCACCTCCATAAAAGGCTGACATTAGACTCAATTCTACATTTATGAAAATGTAAAATGAAACCAATGAACTAACATAATTATGAACTTTTTCTTAATTAATCTAAAGTGATACAACTGATTTATACTTGAGAAGATTATTTCCAATCTGCTGGCCAGAATGTTGCCAGTGTCTTACAATCCATCTTTATTCAGGATCTGTACTTTCTACACACCTTCATAATTTCAGAAGTTTTAGGATTATGATTAGAAACATTCTTATCACCAAAATCTTTCTGTCCAACTCGGAAGAGATATCTTTCCTTAGAATTAGCATTAGTACATCTTTTTATTCCTTATAGAATGGTCTCAGGAATTCATCAAAGCCTGGACTCCTGTGGCTTTTTATAGCTGAATTATTTCCAGAATCTCTGCTTAGTTATATTTCCATGCAAATGTTCTTTCTGTTTCTAGACTCTCTGTAGGATTTCAGCTAAGTCAAAGTACTTACTGTATTTTGCAGTGCTTGTGCTGTCTCCTACTGTATAAATTTGAGAAAATCTTTAAATGCTTCTTTTAATGTCATTAATGTTCTCATTTTTACCAGCCCATTTTATTAATTAAATATATTCAATGGTGTTTAAAATTTTTATTTCATTACTCGTGCGTGACATCTGAGCATCATTTCTGTCTTGTCACATACCTCACCTTATAACTGCTGTTTCTTTAAAGCCTTTAATTTGCATAGCAGTACAGCTGGGAGTCTAGTACAGTCACATGTATAAATACCACCTATATAATCACATCAAGTGATGACATTTTGGAATAGAAATTCCAAGCATGGCAAAACCACAGTGTGTACTGTAAGTTTTAATTAGCTAATGACATTCATAAGATAAAAACATTTCAGTGCTTGGAAAAGTGCAGGCTGTGCTTTTTGGGGTTAAGGAGGCAAGGGGCAGGGGAATGTGAGATCTGGCTGAGATTACAGGACATATCCCAAGTGAAACACAGTTCAAGAGGTGGGATGTGTCATAATTTCTTCAAACACACAAGCAGTGTTTGTGCTACTCATCCTGGATAAGGCTTCATATTCCTGTAGAAAGGAAGGCTGACCCACTGGCTAAGGCACTACCCTGAGGCAGGGAATACCTCCTTCCTCTGCGCCACATCTCTTACACACCTCCTGACCAACCTCGGGGAGAGGATTTAGCCTCATTCCAGCCACAAAATGGGAGCAGTACCTCTTCCCTACCTTACAAGGTACTGTGAAGATAAATATGTGAATATTTAGGTACTACTGTAATGATGACCAAATAAGCCATTGGCATAAGCTTATCCGGTACTATATTAGCATGGAGAGGAATTCTCCTGCTTGCCTGTAATGGGAAACTCCTAAAATCCTGCCTTAAAAGGAATGGACAACAAACAGCATGAATCCCTAAGGGGGATGAAGGGGAGGTCATACTTTACAGTCCACAGAGGCATTTTACTTCCAAGGGTGGCATTTCGAACATATTCTCAGTACTTTTTTCTCTGTAAACCTGAAAGCATTTTCCTTTATGATGAAATACACAAATATAACATTTCTACTTTTTGATTAATAGTAGACCATGTTCCTTTTCATTTCCTCATCCCAATCTGAGTAGAAAACACATATCTGTTTAAGTATGTTTAATTGCTTTGATTTTACTTAAGAGAAAAAGTATGATGGAAAAAAAATCCAACCCCATGCTTTTCTGCCATTGATATTTTGCTGTCTGCTAAGTATGGGGGCATTTCCACCAGTTTAATTTAAGCCCCTGATTCAGCAAAGAAATTAATCATGTACATAACTCAATGCATAACTCTTAATTATTCTCAAAAATGAGATACATGTTTAATTACTTTATCAACTCAGTGCTCTAGAAACTTGAAAAGTTTTGCCTTTTCTTTCTGATGTGAGATTCTAGAATGCTAACATAGAAACTGTTTGGCAATTTCACCTCCTTTAAGCTTTTTCCATTGCCAGAGACCAAAGATGTAGAGTGTCCAATACTCAGTTATCTGGGTGTCAGCAATGGAGGATAGAATTTACTTCTGTTTGTTTGTTTGTTTCTGCCCACGCAGAGTACGCAGATCATAGTCAGGGTTGTTCTCTGCTCTGATATTTCATCATGGTTATATTTATGGTGTTTAGAACAATTCTTTCAAGTATATTGTCCAGAAGTTAGCATAGTCCTTATAGCTATCACTTAGCTTTTTAAGGTAAATCACATAAAAGGATGTGGTGTGGTTCAGGGAGTTTAGCCAAACAAATAAACTAAGCAGCAAGAATTGGCTTGTGCCAATCAGGGTAAGGAACACTACCTATACCTGTGGTAAATAGAGCACATTGGTCATTGCACACTATATTAGCAAGTTATGTGTTCTGACTTTTTATTAGATTATATAAAAAATAAGCATTTCACTTCATTTTTCCTTATAAAATGAGAATAAGCTGATAAAAATTCCAGGATGGATAAAGAATTGGTTTGTTGAGATTGGCAGCAGTAAGGAACTGGAAAGTTTACTTTTCTTTTTTTTCTTTTTTTTTCTTTTTTTAAGAGGCATGCATAAATAACCTGAATAAAATTACACCATGTCCTTTATATTTAGTGTTTCCTTTTACAGGTACCTCTCCCAGAAATGGCTAGTCTTGGCTGGCACTAGCAAATCTTTTTATGTATTAGTTAGAATCAGGAAAAATTTCAAGACAGAAATTCAGTAGTCTTAACAGAGCTTAGATTTCATCATAAATTTGAAATTCTGTCCAAGTTCATGGTGTAGAAACATACCAGAGAGAAACACGCAGTGATACATAATTCTGTCCTGAAGGCCTGGCAAAATTTCTGTCTGGACCAATAATACCTCCCAATAATCTTCTTGGCACTCGGAAGCCTACTCTTTAATTGCAGTTCAGCATGCTCCTACAAACCTTTTCTAGGGAGGTGGTTTTGTGAGAATTGCTTTGGCTGAAAATCCTGAGAAGCTTATCACAATTATAAGCCACTATTAGCAAGAAACACATCTTGTGATAGTTCCAGTATCATTAAAGAAAAGGCCTGCCATTAACCAGTGTTTGTTTACCTCAAGGCAAGTATCTCACACATTGGCTGGCAAACAAAAACTATATCACTGAATTTTCATGGACTAAACAAAGTGCAACAACTATACCTATTTGCAAGCAAGTTGCAATCACAACTCAATAGCCTCTGATAGCCTAATCATAAAGAATCAAGTTACTGACATTCGATGGATGATAGGAAATGTGTTTTACGCCTACAGAACAAGTCTAAAGCATTGCAAAAATTAAGAAGGTCGAAAAATTCCTCGGGCATGATGAGGCAAATTACAAATGGAGAAAAAGGAGAACTTGCTTTTATTGGCTTAAGGGAACACCTTTACAGCTAGATATTCAAAGCATTGTCCTGGTTTCTAATTATTTAGCCATGTATTTCTCTGAATAAAGTCCACAGGAATTGTCTGGTTAAGACCACCCATTTAGTTCTTAAATTTTCATCCTTAATCTTTTGTGTTGATTTTCCATAAATTGCCTGTTCACTTTCCATGTTTAAACAATCCTACACAGCATGAAAAAGTGGCATAAAACCAGCCCAGCCCAGCATGGTATGCACTGTGAACAGCTACTGTTGTTATCATACGAGGAAAAGAAAGATTTTGATGGAGAGTGGGTAGGAACAGGACCCCTGCTAGTAGCTGGAAGAACAAACAAGTGGTGTTAAGCAGAGCTAATACTCACCTACCTAATTCACTCTCATGATGAGAAACACAGCTCAACTCCAGTCCTGTAGAGTAATTGTACAGAGTTCACAGCACACATACAGTTATACTGAAGTTATCATACTCGGGGAAATCCATGTCTCCACATGCATGCTTAGATCTGTCCCCACTTAAGTATTTTGCTGAACTGGGGCCTCACAGGCTGAAGTGTCTGTCAGGTCCGTGTTGAAGCACCCATTGTGCAGCCAGGAAAGAACTCTCATTGTGCATTTTGGCAGAGGTCCCTGCCTGCCTCCATCAGGTACCAAAAGGAGCATATCCTTTCCCAAGGCTTGAGGGTGCTGATGAGCTCCTGTAAGACGCTTACCATCTTGCTGACTTGAGCTCTCCATGGGATACTACGTCAAGAAGAGGGAATGAAAAAAGAGAATACTTAGGTCTTAGGAAACAGAATACCTAGTTCACCCAGTAGTGGTGACCCAAATTACAGACAATATTACCTGATCACATCAGATGGAGTGATTAGTATTTCTTCTTAAGTCTAATAGTGAGTGGTAACCTACTGGGAACGTACCCAATGTGACCAATCCTATTTACTGTTCTCTAAACAGGAAGCAAGATAATGCTTCATATCCAGACTAAGTTAGCCACATGCACTGAAATAGTAAAGTACCTGTAAAAGGCAATCAGAATGATTCTTTTCACAGACATACTATACGAGATTTTTTTAGCAGCACAGAAACATGATAAAGCTAACAGGAGTACTATCTGAATGATTCTGAATTTACTATGCTGGAAAAAGGAAAAAAGGCAAGAGGATGTCATGACATCCCTCCCTTCTGTTTTTATTATCAGTCACTGGTAGAAACTTGGCACACCATTTCTGAAGCAACTGTGACAAGCCTTTTTTTTTTTTTTTTTGTGAAGGAATATAAAAATGCTTTTACCTCAGTGTTGCTTAAAATTTTGGTTATGATTCAAGCAGCTCAAATATTGAGAATAATTGCAACATTGTGTGCTGCCAGTATGTGCAGTACAAAACTTTTTGTATTTTTCTTACACTCTATTTGAAAAAAGAACATTTTGCACCTCAATAGATAGTTGTGGTTTTGGATCATAAAGCACTAAGGGTTTTGATCTGTTCTGACTCCTACCCCTTGTGTCTCATTTTTCTCATGGCTTAGAACAAAACATTAATGTGACTCATCTGTCATAAGTAATTTTCATATCCTCTACCCTCTATTTTGGTGTGTGACTAGAGGAAAGATGTAGTTATGTAAAAGTATTTGTGTATTTTGTATGAGGGAGGATGGGAATCATACGTACTTTAAGGAAAAAAAGAACATCAGGAGAAAAGAGTGAATTATAAATGAAAGCAACTTATATATATTGTAATGAAATGTAATAAATACTTTAAAACGTGCTATTTCAATTTGATATTTCTTAGCTTTAAATATCACAGTTGTCATCCCTGGAACACTGGAAAAGGAAATAATTAATAGGAAAAAAAAATAATACAGAGTTTATGGACTGGCTTGTCCAAAGTGTGTCCCAAATTTGATACTGAAACATTTACAAGGACACTAATAATGCCTGGAAAGCTGGTATTTGAAATTGCAAATGTCAGTTCCAGGATGTCAATGTTTTCTGGTACAGTTTAGGAAATCTTACGTAGCATGCTACTTTCAGAAGATCTAATTATGTGTACACATTCCTGTGACTTTTCTCCAGACCAGCCTTCTATTCCACAGTAGTTCTCTCTCACAAAAATTTTAAAAATTCACTAGAAAATAGCACAAACAATGAGTACAGCAGCGATTTTGCTACAGAGGCATTTGCAACAGTTGCCCAAAGTCCTTTTTTCTCCCTCAAACACCAGATTGAAATATTTTACTAAGTAGATCCAGTTCAATGCAAACTTCATTCCACAAAAGTAATTTGTGTTTGTGCTGAATATTGAATCAGCAGGACTTAAGTATATGCTTAAAATAGAAGTTATATTTATGTGACTGCTTAAATTAACCAGGGGTCATGCTGTTTCTGTGTTAAGAGAGAGAATATAGTGATTTTCTGCCTTTCTGCTTTTGCCTTTCTGCACTTCAATTGCAAATGCAAAATGTTTTTCACACCCAGTTAATACCTGCAGGCAGCAGAGTGGGAGGGAGGGGAGAGTGTATGCCACCTACTATATTTGAAGATTTAGTACTCAGAAAATAAATTCTCCCCTCTCCTGTCAGCTACAGCTTTGTACTCTGTAATTCTTAAAAGCAGAGCAATGAAATGAAACTTTACCAATCAGGAAATCTAATGCTCAAGTTTCCTCTTAGGAATGGTTTCTTGCATTCTCCTCTCTCTTTCATATTCACTCCTTCCCTTGCTTCTCCAGGAAGCCTTCTTGGGACTTATTTTCTCCATAACAAAAAAGACTGCCTTGTGTTGCTTCATGTTGGCCAACATTATGGCTTCAGACTTGGAACTTCTCCAAATAGTCCTAATATATATCTCAGGATCTCCACATGATTGAATAACACAGGGAAGATGGGGATTGTATCAGTATGAAATCTTTTATGACATTATTTTTTCAGGTTAAAAAAAAAATATTGCACCATTATAGGTTTTCAGTTCTGAAAGCAGTTAAGTGGAAGAATGCACATTAAGTGATCGGTCTCAGGACATGAAGAGCTCGATGATGATGATGATGATGATGATGATAATAATAACAATAACAATAATAATAATAGATTAGTTTTAAAGAGAACAACATCTCAAAGTGGCCAGGAGCTCCTCTCAGAAAAATCAGTGAGAGCCTGCTGCGTGATTTACTGAAGCCAGAATTTGGCTTTTTATTGGTTACACTGTGTGTAGCAAAATCAAACTCTCAGCACTGGCCAAGGGCATCCTTGGAGCAGGCAAGGCAGGCAGGGGTAGTGGTGGTGTTGTGGGATGGTGAAAGGCACATGAGGGGGAAAGGTGGGGACTCTGCCAGTGATGTTGTGGGGGCTTTTTGAGGACCGAGGGGACTGTGTGTGGGGAGGCTGTGAGGGGACAGGGCACTTTTTCTGCTCCTACAGTTGTCTCTTCTCCTTGCGACCACTTTTCCTTCCTTCCCGTCCTCCCCAGAGGCAGGACACCGAGAGACCTTCCCTTCACTTCTGCTATCTCCACCATCACCATCTACACATTTTTCTGTACCTTCTTGACTGTCAAGGAGGGGTTGGTCCTGGTTTGGAGGGACAGGAACTAGAGCAGGACCAGGGCAGAAAGCCAGAGAAATCATGCTGCTGTTGGAGGTAGAAAGGGCAGATGTGATTGCCGCTGCTGCTGTACTGGCACCCTCTGGTACACACTGGCACTCCTTTACCCTCTAATCCCACAAAGGCAGTAACAGCAGCATGGATGGTACAAACAGGAGGCAGGAATGAGCTGTTTGGCTGAAACACCTAATCCCTCTCTCCTTAGGCACAGGCAAAGTAGCTTGCTGTGCTTTTCAGTCTGGCAGCTCTCCATTTTGCTAAATATTCAAAGCTACTTCTAACTTTGTGACTTTCCTTCATCCACACAAGAAGCTGAACCAAAGCCCCAAACCTAAACACCTGCAAGCTGCACAGAAGTTTGTATCCAGAGCTGAACTGTGGAGCTCAGAGCCATCTCTAAAAGTGCTGAATGGGCGTAGATGTGTTCTGAATTATTGACTCATTTTCTGAAGGAGAAGGCCTGTTTGGTGGGGTAAACAATAAAAAGCTACTCTTCATAAAACTAGGAAGCAAATGGCAACAAGGTTGTGCATAATGCATTGGCAATTCTGCTCTTCAGGCTTTAGAGTCCTCTCAGAAAGATGCCAAATGCACATTTCTTTGTACAGCTCAGATGAACTGGATGAAACCAACTGCAAATAATCCACAGTACTTGGGCATTATCTCCTACCGGTTCCCCAGGTGGCAGCGCAGCTGCTAAACTGCACCACAAGATGAACGGGTCTGCTTGCAAGAGATGTAGGGGGTCAAGAGAAAATCACCACAGATTATCTACCAAAGCAAGGGCAGATCAGGGGCCAGTGCTAGATTGGTATTGCCAGAGAACTGAGCTGGCAATCATTACAGAGATTTTTTTAGAATAAATTTGACACCAGAGGCCAGAAAGCTTTGTCATCACTAATCTAATCCCTAATCTAAACCAAAGGGCCTGGAAAGCTGCCAGTTACTTTCTGTGAGGGCTCTGGGCTTTGTGAGGAAGGCACCCACCTGGCTGCCATCATGCAGCAGCTCTCAGAGCCCGTGCTGCGGCTGGGCGGGCAGCTGGAGCCACCTGAAATGGAGAAACAGATTCCAGACAGCGACCAGAAGCTGAAGGGCTGGGTGGCAGCAATGTACTCTGGAGGTACCTGGGCTGATGTTTTGAGATCTCCTTTCTGGCAGAAAATGCTCCTCTCTCTACAAGATTCAAGCTTCTTTTGTGAATATGTACTGCTTTGACCAAAATTTAATTAATTCTTTTGTCAGAAGAAAAACCTTCCAATAGCCCAGGTGTGGCATTCAGATGAAACAGGGGGTAGCAGGCACATTTCAAATGGGCTTGAAGAAATCTGAGGTAAAACAGTCAAGCTACCTGCAGGTTTCCCTTGTGAAATCAGTACTCCCTTTTGGCTCTCCTCCCCCTCCAAATGCTTCCTCCCTCTAAGGTTAGCATAGTCTCGTGGCAGCCAGGCCACCCAGGGTCCTGGGGTACACGGCACTGCTGAAGCTCAGCTGTACAGAGGTTAGGAGCCGCTACTCTTGAGTTTTCATTTTGCCCGGGCTGATAAAATGCTTAAAGTAAATGGAGAGATACCTTTGGCCGTGTTTGGCTCTCTGGAGTTAACTCTGAGCCTGGGAAACCAGTGGCTCTGGAGAGTAAAAACACAGGCAAGGAAGATCTTAGGCCAAGTATCTCAATTTTCAACCATAAAGCCAATCAGCATGTGAAGAGCATCACCCTGCTTACCAAAGAGCTGTTTTTCTAGTAACCCATGGGTTCATGCAGGATAGACACTGAGCAGCAAAGGGAGTGTGTTGTCAGCAGCTGAGGGCAGGGGCTATGCAGAGAGGTGCTGGGCCCTCCCTAGGTCTGATCCAGCAAAGCACTCAAGTATGTACTCACGCTCCAGCTGGAGCACAGGTCTCCAGAATTCACCATCCAGGACTTCATCATACTGGACCCTAAATATCCTGATGGCAGCTGAGCCCACCAAATCACAGACTCTTCCCAGTTCATGTCAGTGGGATTTGAGTTAGGCAAAGTACGTATGACTTGGTAGCAGCTGCATAAGAGTGATTAGCCTATAAAATAGATAAGCATATTTTATATTTATATAGGACATTAGCATTGCCTGTGGCTCCCCTTGTTAGCATCCTTGCATTACGAGTGCAGTCATGCTTGGGACTTTGTACGGCGGTTCCAAGCACATCATATCAATCCAAGCCTCTTGGAAACTAATGACTTTATGTTGCACATTGCATGAACAGGTTTGTATGTACATTTTCATGGGGACAACACATGGAGAAAGATACTAAGTAAAAGTTTGTCAGCTGTCCTTCAAACTGATAATTTTATACCTAATAATCTGAAAAAGCTATGCAGTGTCTCTGCAGAAGAGTGGGAGCAAGGCTCATGGCACTTTTCTTGAAATCCAAACCCATATTTTGATTTACAGCATAATTATTACAGGGTTGCCAATGAAAATACCAAACTTAGGATTTTTAGTCCATATTCAAACTGCTACATCAGTTTTCACAAGCACTGAGTAACTAAAAAGGCTACTCAAAGTGCATGAGTTGCCAGGTTTTCATCCTTCTGAACAGTAGACCTTGAATAAGAAGCCTGAATATGGAGTTAACAGACTATGTTAAGCCACTATGTTTGAAAATCTTGGCCAATATGCCTTAATATTTCTGCAAAAAAGCTAGAGTGCTCATACATTTCTTATAAGCTTTCTTTTCCCCCTAGGGACCAACTTAAAATCAACAAAGTAACAACGGGCCCAACACAATCAGGAAATCTAGGTCTCTTAAAGTGAAAAGCAAACAACCTGTCCTTCTTCTGCCCTTTCCCGAAATCTAAATGTAAGTATATCCAGCTTTGAAATCCTAAATGAGTTACAAATAATGCTAAAAACAAAGTGCAAAGGCTTAAAACTGAAGTTGTCTTAAAGCTATCACCTACACAGGATTTGATAAGTTATTAAAGTGTTTGCTATACACCAAAGCTTTTGAATTTTGAGTAGAAAAATATATGGTACATAAATTTTGGTGATCATCCTCAGCAGCATTTTTTTTCCGTAGATAATTAATCTACCCTTTCAGTCATTCTCCATTGTTTAATAGGAGAGAACATGTAATTTTGGCATTTCATGTTTGTTTAAAGAATCTTGTTTTAAATCTATTTTTATGGTCACAAAAGAATAAGGACACATTTCATTAAAAAAGAAATGTCAAAAAACATTATATCCTGGGAATAGAGTGTACCATGCTATTGATGTGCATTTGATATCCAAAATGCATGTGTACACGTGTCTGCTTCTATATGTATGCACGTGTAAAAATAAACAGCAGTAACATTCATTGGGAAATCCATGTTTAATGCAATGTTTAGTTTAGCTCAATAATGGGAAGAATATGTTAAACATCATTCTGAGCTTTAATGGAAAAGTTTCTGACAACTAGACATTAGCTCATAGTATCCAGTCATCTTATGCCTATGCCTTTTGTTTGTTATCAAGTGTGACTTTTGGAAGAAAAAATGCATTATTGCTTAACAAGCTGCATTGCAGTAGTGTCCTGCAATGTCCTGTTTTGGTTTCTAGATAGCTAATTAAGAGAATCCACCTGTTAAGAATTAATCATGTAAATTCCTCAGATTTTCTGAATGTCTTTTAAGGATGATGAGCACCACATTCGATCGTGTTTCTCTCTTGCAGAGAAAACCTACACAATTTGTCTGAAATGAAACCAGTAGAGTCACGTAAACATGACTCTACAAACACACGGCTCTAGAGCATCAGCCCTGGCAGAGACCCTGCTCTGTGAACCCACTGAACTTCTCCAGGCACCGGGGTGGACTGGCCCAGCGCCAGGGTATTAGGATCTCTGGCGGTGTCCGCCGCTGGAGCTGTCCCTGGTAACCGTTTCACCCGGCATCGGCTGCTGTGACCTGCCCTACACCGGGTGCTATAAAAGTCTAACAAGAAAAAAAAAAAAAGAAAAAAAAAAAGAAAAAGAAATCGTATAGCCCAAGGCTCCATCCCACAAAATATTAATAGAGAATAAAACACTTCCCAGCTACTATTTACATTCTCCCAGAGCATCCATAAGAAAGTTTTAGAGCCCAATCCACCTAGCAATAAAACATCCATCCAAGTGGACTTTGATAACTTGGCTGCAACGTTTCTATAGCAGTTGATGAAAAGACTGTATAAGAACACTGCTTTTTTATTAGTAATTTCTTCAAACCTTTTGATAAAGATCTTCTGGTGTTATATAATAATACAGATCACTTGAAAAAAAGTATCACGTGTTCAGTATTTTAGAGTCCTTTACCTACAGCAGGTGAAACAGTAATATAAGCTATTAAATACATTTACTAGACAGAAAAAGCAATGGTTAAGCTAAGCATTACAAATTAGCACCTGCTACTTCTCATGCATGCCAAAACTGCTTTGAGAAAAACAAACACTGTCCTCAACAATTCACAGATATCAAGGAACACAGAATTAAGGGGAAAAAAGTCTTTTAAAAGGGTTGAAAGTTCTGGAAAATATTTTTTCCTTTTTTTTTTTTTTAATCTATTCCAGTGAATAGAGAAGAATTTCAGCAAAACATTCAGATCTGGATAGAAATATCCTTCAAATTAAAAGGAAACAAAGCCCTTTATCTGTAGCAAGAATACAGAAAATTTTTAGACTTGAGCATCGACTGGCAGATAGACTTGAAAGGCATTTGGGTCCAATAGAAGTCCTGAGCTGTTACCAAAATCAACAGTCTAATTGTCTCATCTGAAACTGGGGCTTAGCTTTTGGGCTTCCTGTAACTAAATCTTGCCACAAACAGCTCTGCTAAGTTTTTCCTCTAATAAAATAAAATACAGCAAAATTAAGATAAATACAAGAGACAATGAAGATAAGTACATAGTTCCCAACATAAGGCAGGGAGCAGATGTTAGAGAAAACTCGTGAAGATATCAAAATAGTACTTGTCAGTTCTAAATGGTTGATGTGACAGTTCTTTAAAAATAAACAATCAAACATCTGAAAGTAATTGCTAGACTGAGGGATTTAAGTTTATTTTATTTAAGCAATAAGGTATTTTAAAAATGTACTTAGAATGTCTAGCTTGCTTCAAATTGCTTTGGTTTTCTACACAGTGTCATGGTAGCCACTACCCACCCAAATGTGGTATTTGAATAATATTTTTAAATTGAAAAACAACAATTGAAATGAAGAAAGTGAACCTATTCACAAAGGTTACCAAAATGCACAGTTTAACTTCAGACACTTTCTAATCTGATCAGGAAGCAGAATGCAAAAAATGTATTGTGCTGAATTCAGAGGCACTGAGTCAGGTGATAAAGTTATATAATTTTGTGTGGGTTTACTAAGGTCATATCTCAAAATCAAAAGAAAACCTAAGCAACTGAAAGTAATGTTTCAGTTTATAGAGCTCAATATTCTTTCTGTCTATCCTTTTTCCTGTTGAACTGCCTTTTATGCCTCAGTGTATAAACTTCTTGAACATAGTCGTCTTCTCTGTCCTCAGTTCCCTCCTTATTTTCTCGTGCTTTATGTTCCTTCATTCAATCCCTGCTTATCCTTTAATAAGGATTAGTTTGCTGGTCTGCCTTTTCCCTGTCTGACTTGGGGAGCTGGAAGTACTGGATGCTTTTTAGTGGAACTTAAACCTCAAATTACTCATGTGTTTATGGAAATGTTACCTTACATTTCCAGGACCATTGATTTTAAACAGGAGTCAGTTGCTGGACTCCTTTAGTCACTCATGAAAACCTAGCTTCAGATTCCTCTCAGCAGCTCTGGATGGGAGGAAATTAAAGGGGAATTACAAAAGAAAAATCCTTTCCAAACATAGCAGTGTTATTCAATAGCTTAGAAATTTACTTCTCTTTTCCTGTTGGTGAATGTGGTTTCTTTAACTAATCCAAGCATTATTGTGAATAAACCCAATGGTTGCTTTTGTCTGTGTTTTGAAGAAGAGGGGCTTGTTTAGGGCTTTAGTAGTGATAATTGACACATAAAGCTCTAGTACAGAAGAACACAGAAAAAGAACGAGATGAACTTGCCTCCACAAATCATTAGAACTGGGGATATTCCACGGGTACCTCCTGCTTGCTGCTAGTAACCATGATGACAAGCTTACAATCCCAGGTTGTGCAAAGCGGAGACCTGAAGGACCTGGTGCACATTAAATTCTCTGCTTCTCTAGTTCCTTGCTCCCCATACAACCTCACATATGCACACATGTACACATTTACTTCTGGTCTTTGGCGACAAGTTCATTCGTAGTACTTTGACTGGTGACACGTAGTGATTGCCCCTTTGCAAAGTGAGGAGAAGCAGCTAACTCAAAATTGCTCAGGCTGAAAAGAAACTTCAAGCCAGTAGGCAGATTTTTATACTGGAAGTTCATGGAAGACTAGAGCCACGTGCCTGTCTGATTTGGGAAACAGTTGTACCAAACAGTAAGTCTTTTTATGGATTTTGCATTAAGCATAAATCCTCCTGTTTATGTGCTGAAGCGTACGGTTTATTAACAGATAGCTCATTAACAGCAACATACAGAGCATATAGCTGCAGTCATCACTTTGCAAATGTTTTTCACACATTTTCCATAGCTTCCACATTCAGGGAAAAGTAGCACTAAATGAACAGTCTTCTTTCAAAAGCCTCATTGACATAATTTATCAATGTAATGATTCCTTGTGAACTCACTGAGGTTCTTTAGGAAACACTGATGTATTTTATGTGTAGGAATCTCTCTGGAAATGTTGCCTTTTAAGACCATTTTCTAGACCCTAAAGAGCTCAGACACAGAACTCTACCACAGAATGAAATTAAATTTGAAATACAGTCAGAAGAATTACCCAGCTAATAATGATAGTTCAGCTAAAATATTTGTTATATAATTCAACCTTCTATTTAGTTTCAAAGGAGTTCAATGTAGTTGTTGGGTTTATTTAAGTAACAGGTTAAGGATATCCTTTTTCAATTGCAAAAGTTATGCAAATATTGTCAAATATTACAGTTCATAGTAGTATTGCACAGGAAAAATTTCACAGAATCGCAGAATGGCTGAGGTTGGCAGGCACCTCTGGAGGTTATCTTGTCCAACCCGCCTGTTCAAGCAGTGACACCTAGACCAGTTGCCCAGGACCAAGTCCAAATGGCTTTTCAATTATCTCCAAGGATGTAGACTCCACAACCTCCCTGGGCAACCCATGCCAGTGCTCAGTCACCCTCACTTTCCTACTCACTCTACTCACTCTCACAACTTCTACTTTATACATCTGAAATTTCCCCTGTACTTGTTCACTGCAGCAGTCTAGCTCATGATATACAAAGAGTGGATGAATGTTGGAGCACGATGCTGAAATCAAGGATATTTTAGTTGAAAAGCTGACGCAGTAGTTTACTGAGTGCATTTTTGGACCATTTACTCTGTAGTCACCTGTGTATTCCTGGTGTAAGTGGGAGATGGTGTAAATGGGGTCAGCTATGTAGCAGCATGGTGTCAGTGCACAATGTGGGAATGTGAGCCATGCCAGCTGATGGCAAAGCTAAGTCTTTCTGTAGAATACTTGCTTTGGGTGCAAACAGCATATTTCATGCTACTTTGCTTGCATTACAACTATTTTTAAGCAATCCACACCATGGAGACTTAGTATTTTGAACCTGCAAAAGGTCTGGAATGTGCTCAGGCCCCCCCTCCTATGCAGTGTTTGTGAAGCTGTCCCTCGATACATGACAAACTGGAAAGGCAAAGAAAAGGCAACAGCATGGAGCCTGTGCTGACAGTATAAATAGAAATTTGAGTTTAGCAGACAAAGTTCACGGTTTGCAGTGAAAGGTCATAAGGATTTCAAGCATTTTTGGTATTTTGTCTCTGCTGTCTGCACAGTATCAAGCAAATAAAAAAACCCTGATAGACAGCTTCCAATTCTGTATACTTGGCATCCCTGCTCAGCCTGAAGGGACACGGGAAGCTCTGTGTTTGGCATTCTATGATTATTTGAGGACACGCCATCCTGACAAAGCTTTAACACTTACTCAGCCCCAACTTGCCTGGTATTTTTTCATGTGACCTTTGATAAGCTAAAAGGCTTACTGAGCTTCAGTTAAGCCAAGTGGCCTGCAGTTTTCTTGCTGAAAATGCACTAGCAAATTTAGCGTGATGAGGAAGAGTCCTAAAATATTAACTCTCAACAGGTTATGTTCCCCTTTTCCCAAGCAATGTATAGTCACATTAAAATATCAAATTCTTTTATGAGAAATCTTCTGCAGTCTGTAGTTGAACCAAAGGAGACTAGGAGGAGTCTGATTTTTTATTATAATTTTTGCCTGCAGTGAGTTCATTCCCTCCTCTGGATATTATTGTATCTCCTTTAGGAAAGGTTTAGCTCTGGCTTGTGAAACACTGACAATGACATTTTTATTTCCTGGACTCAACTAAATTTAAACCAAGTGGAGACTGTTTTCCTGGAGGTGTGTAACCTCAGAAATCCAAAGAAGAGTTTTATTATCTATGTACCTAAGAAGTGAGTGCAATCACTGCTTTTTGTGAAATCACTACTGCCAGTATTCAGGCCTGTACTGCTGAAGCAACAAACGAGAAAAAAACCTTCTGTATTAACCTTGTCTTTGGGTGCATCTCTCCTGGGCTCGGAATATTCAGAGATATCTTAGGAGTGTGAATGGGATTAAATAGTAAAAATAGAACAGTAAATGAGCTGGTATTGGCTAATTTTTTTGCAAAGTGCATTCTTTTAATCTTCCAAATGCGCGTTTTCTTTATGTTCCTAGCTTTGCAACCCCTGGTGTAGCTCATCATCATCATACATTAGGAGTTTGTTGTGCATACTATGACTGCCAAACACTCAAGCCCATGTTGTGCCTATGGGTGCTGAGAGGTGCCTGGTTGGGTTTTCCTTGTAACTCTCACTGGCATGCCTGACAATGTCATGAGGGATCTATTTCCAATTTTAGATGCTTGGATACTTTGCACACTTTGTCCTTCAAGCTCAGGCAGAATACCTCTTCCAGCTGCTGTGCAACATATTCCTTCATACCCTTCTTGAGACAGATATTTTTGTATCTTGAGATACAAAACATATTTTGTTGTTGGGTCCCTTCATCAAATATTCTTTACTGTACCTGAAACCTGATGTCCATTCTACCTGTCTTAAAAGTATAGTAGTTACTTGCTCAAACATTCAGTGGTTGTGAAGACCTGAAGATAGAAGGTCTCTCCAGACAATCCTCCTTTGACTTCCTTCTTCTTTTAATTTCCTCTCCCTGCTCACTTCTCACCTAGATACGGATGATTTTGCTCTGAGGCTTAGTAGTGCTGAGGGGAGCAGAACAGATGCCTGAATGTACAGGTTACCTCCTCCTACCATGGTCAGGTGTGGAATACAAACACATTCCACATGCCATTAAACCTAGCCAGGAATTAATATGATCCCTAAATGGGAGGTATAACTGTAGACACACTCAAAATTAATTCCCTTTCTTCCCTAAATATAGAAAGAATAAGATCAAAAGGCTGGTACTCACTGGTTTCTACCCACCAGCAGAAAAACTGCAGCTTTTGATGTACACAGAGCAAAGCACATTCCAACATGATATACTTCTAGGATAGCTAGAAAACAAAGTCCCTTGCCTTCTGACAAACAAGAGATAGGGTTTGAAAAACTAAACACAGACTAAAAGACAGGAAGCCAGAAAGGACTAAAAGGAAAGGTATTTGTTAATGCTCAGCTTATATCATATTTGCCCTGGCCAATACCAGGAGCATGTTGTTCATAATGAGCTGTCTGTAGGTGACTGAAGTAACTGGGAGAAGAGAGGACCCTCCTCATTCAAAGACACAGGTGAACACTGTGTCTTAAGATCTTATCTTTATAATTTATCATGACATGATAGCGCTGACTCCAACACGGGCCGTAGAACCTATATAAAGGACAATTATGTGAACATGTTTTTGTTATTTTCCTAGTTTTTTTTAAAAGATGCAAGCGGAGTGTTAGGCCTGTGTCTGTGCTTGAGTGGATGGCTCACGCCACCTACGGGGCAGCTTGAGTAGCGAGACGTGTCTGCTCTCAAGAACTGCCCGTGAAAACCCACTACGGTTTCCATACTGATCAAAAATTGCTCCAACAGACATTTGAATTGGCTGTAGTACCTGTCAGGATTTAAATATATATGCATCGATAAGAAACATTTGATCTTCAGATGCACTGCTACAACATTTGACATTCAGTGTGCTTGATTTTATAAATACACTAACAATCCATTTTTTATCCTGGTTACAAAATAGGATTGTCCTGGTTTCAGCTGGGATAGAGTTAACTGTCTTCCTAGTAGCTGGTACAGTGCTATGTTTTGAGTTCAGTATGTGAAGAATGTTGATAACACACTGATGTTTTCAGTTGTTGCTCAGTAGTGTTTAGACTATAGTCAAGGATTTTTCAGCTTCTCATGCCCAGCCAGGGCACCTGACCCAAACTGGCCAACAGTCTATTCCATACCATGTGACGTCCCATCTAGTTTAGGAACTGGGAAGGGGGGGGGGGGGGGGGGGGGGCAGGGATTCGCCGCTCGGGGACTGGCTGGGTGTTGGTTGGCGGGTGGTGAGCAATTGCCCTGCGCATCATTTGTACATTTCAATCCTTTTATTACTACTGTTGTCATTTTATTAGTGTTATCATTATCATTATTAGTTTCTTCTTTTCTGTTCTATTAAACCGTTCTTATCTCAACCCAGGAGTTTTACTTCTTTTCCCGATTTTCTCCCCCATCCCACTGGATGGGGGGGGAGTAAGTGAGTGGCTGCGTGGTGCTTAGTTGCTGGCTGGGGTTAAACCACGACAGGATACACAAACATCTAATTCTCTTTTGATTATTGCCACAAATTAGTTAAGGTGACTATATTTGGAATTAGAAAAATTATACAAGATGGGGTTTAAATGTCAAGCCCATTTTGTCTACTAAAGACTGCAGTAGGGAATCTAATAAAACTCCAAACAAAGCTACAATTGCTCGTACGAGCTGACTATCCCTGAACTGCCTGACACAGTGCTTGCATTAAGCCTAGATGAATACCAGTGTGTGGCTTTCATGCTAAAGAGAAAAACATCTTAGGTTATAGCTGTAGAAATAGTACCTTTTCCTTAGGAATAACCTTTCCTTTATACAACCATGCAAGTACCAGCCCTTCCACTGCCTTTGGAGGCTCATTTTGATCACCCACTTCAGCTCTTTTTTCACTCATTAGCACTACTTAGTCATTAAGTCATAACAGGCGAGCTCCAAAAGCAGGGTACAGCCTGAGCAGCTGAGCCTGAAGGTGGGGGCCACTGATGGTGGTAGGAGTACTTCTCGCAGCCCCGCAGCAGCAAAGGGCTAACCCACAGGGGCTGGGGCAGCCCCTGGGACAGCAGGCCCCAGGCTGCCTTGCTCTGCCACCCTGGGAGAGGGTGGAGGTGAAGGAGCCAGCAACTGGATGGATGAAGACACAAGGACTGCAGCATCCCTTCCCCACCCAGCTGGAGCACTGGAAACAGCCTGTGGCAGAAGACCAGTGCATGCAAAAGACATGGCCTCCCCATGCATTTTACCCAAATCATGCCCTGTTTTGTTTTCTTTCTTCCTTCAGCGAACTGGGCTGCTTACAGCATGACAAGGACTTACATGATTAAAACCGAAGTTAAAACAAACAATTACTCCAGACCTTATTAAGCTCCTTTCTCTTTTTAGTGGACTAATCCGCACCAGGCTAGTGCAATTTTCAGTCAGTGCTTCTTTACCCTCTTCACCAACTTCTCCCCAAGACTTTTACAGTCTCACTGAATGCCGTGTTGGAAAGTTGGCAATAAGGAAGGCACCTCCACTGTTTCTCAGGAGATGGACTAGCTACAAACAAGAAGCAGTTGTTGTTTCTGCTCAGCCGTGTTATCCCAATTTTAGACAGGGACAATGCCATCGATACAAAGGATTATTCTTTTAAATTGCACTACTCAGAAATAAGTATCAGGGTTTAAAACTTTATTCCTCTCTCACAATGTGTAGGGTTGTTGTAAAGTTTCCTTCCATTAAGACCCATTTCTTCTTATAGATTTTAGTTTTGTTTTGTTTTGAGTGAAGCACACATTTTTCTAGGACTGAAGCATTTCTGGAAAAGACTCTGAAAAAGATTGCTCTGGTGGTTTTAAAACTGGAGTGAAACAGGTACCTTACAGAAGCAAGCTAATTTCAGGTGGCTCCAAAACATACAATATAGTGATCTAATCCAGGATAAATGATAATGTCAAGACAAAGAAATGTGTCCTTTTAATTGTAATGTACTATTTCATCTCTTAATGGCATCATAGACTGTGAAGGTAAATGTTCTTGAAAACTGTTGTAATTAAAGGCATAGGGAGGATGCTTGTCTGGGGGTTAAAACAGAGTTAATGAATTGCATTTGCAAAGACCAAGCAATGAATTCAGAAGCAGCAATAGCATGTAGAATTTAAGTAATAGGATTTCAGAAAAACTGGGGATAGCACCTACTATTAGCTGTAACTACAGTTCTAATTTGCATGGATGAAGTAGAATGAAAAATGTGAATAATTGCTTTAGACACTATGACATATACAAAAGCAAGGCCAGAAAAAAAGAGCAGGCAAAATATAGCACCTAGCATGAAAAAAAAAAAAAGCAGCTCCAGTCCTGGGGTCCCCAGAGACAAATCCATCTGATTTTGCTTAAGCAAACAAGGGGGGGGGGAGAGTCCTGTTTTAATTTCTTTTTTGGCCTACACTATATTGTTTATCTTGAGTGCTCATCTTCTTGACAAATATCTTTTCAGGAAACTATTCTTTTGGGTCTCATAGCCCTGAAGAGAACCTGAATAAAGTGTCTGCTCATCAAGACTGACTTGTGATCTCTGTGTGGCTTTATTTAAAGTTAGAGGTTCAGAGACACCTGTAAACAGTTAACTGCAGAGACTGGAGACTGTGAGAAACAATGTAGTACATGAAAGGACTTACTGCCACCAAAAGTTTCTTCTCTCTGCAAATTAGCGTGTTACACATTCAGGAGTATGAGAAAGATAAGAGAAGACTGATGACTTAGTATAGCCCTCATTAAAATGCTCGACATACTTCTTGCAGCATCACTCAGAGCTAAGTAAGGAGTTTCGAACCCATTTTGGAAATGAGGAACTGAAGGAGATTGGCAAAGCACGGCAATACCTATACAGCAGTCCCAGAAGCATCTGCAATGTTTTGCAGAGGTATCAAAGATTTAATTTTAAACTAGGTAGCATGGGTACCACTAGGCAGTCAGGCTGCATTGTCTTGATGCTCACCACAGGCTGGCTTGCCAAGTTATTTCTATTCCTGCACAGTAGACCCCATCTGGACTCCTGAACTCCAGGTGTGTCCTAAATGAGATGTGTGAGCTGAGGGACCTTAAGACACTACAAGAAACGCTATTGCCTGTTGGTTTGCTTCTCTTCATTGCTCCTTTCCTTCACCGATACAAACTGTAATGCTCAAGGTGGAAGAAATTTGTGAGCGGGGATTAGAACATGCTAAAAAGTAGGAGGTGGGGAGTGACAGCAAGCAATACATACACATGCAGAGAGGGAATAGGGGCTGGTGGATCAGGCCTGCCTTTTCCATAGGAACAAAAAAAATGGTGCTGTAAGTAACTTGCCCAGGGTCACAGAGGTAGTTTTGAACAACCTTACATACATCCTTAAAAATCTCTATTTCTTTTAAAACTTGAGCCTGCTGCTTGAGTGATGGTGTCCGGATGTACTGGATCAAGACTCACCACCAGAATTCTGCCACCCCCTACTGTAGTCCCGTGATGTGAGTAAGCAGGCAGGATTCAACTCCGACATAGGAGTTCTCCTCAGAGCCAGGGCCAATCCATTATTTAACTCGGCAATACCAGACAGTTTATAATCTGCCTTCAGTCTTTTTCAGATTCTAGCATGTCTAAGTCTATCATTAGGAATTCATTGGGAAAAAGTATAAGCCAGATATTTCCTTAGTTCTCTAGGGGCAGCGTGTCCTCATAGGAGGCAGAAACAGTATTTCACAATTATCATTTTCTAACCCCCTGCCCTCCAGCACTGTAGGAAAGAAAGAATATCTTATGAGAACAGTAAACATTCAGCATGTGCCTGTTTCACCATTCTGATTCAGAGCATCAGCCCCACATTCAGAGATAGCAACTGTGGGAGTCTGTGTTATATCTGCAGTAAAAAATGTTGGCTTTTCTGGATCTGGACACTGCCACCTCAGCTCATTTCTAATGCGTGTGCTTTGGCAGCACACAGCTGAGCAAGGCCATAGATGTGCATTTTAAAATGTGGTAACCTTCAAATGGTGTTTTTTCTTGAGAATCATCTATATTATAATTACAAGGAAAAAAAATGGCACCGCTGCTTTTCTTTACAAAACAATTCAATTCAGGATTATTACTTTTGGTCAGTGAGGTTATCATCACCAAGAGTGAACAAGACTGAACAATGAGTAAGTTTAAAGTGTCTTTGTAATGAGTTTAACACATTTGGAAGCCCTGGGTCCTCCCATGCTTTTTTTTTTGCACCCATTTTCTGTGGTTGGACAAAGATCAAACATAATAGTGTGTATAGCCAGCACACAATATACGTGGTCACTTTGGTTAAAATATAAAAAATTCTAAGATCTAACTTGTCCATGTCATGTTATTTGGCAAAACTAATGATATAATTAAACGGGTTCAAATATCAAAAACATATGTATCTGCTTACATTTATACTTTTTTTTTTCCATTTACAAAATAATGCTTTTGTTAGAGAATAAAATTCAATGAGCTTCATATGTACTGGTGGAGTTCTGCAACTCAATTATTTCTTCATCACAATGGCAAGAGAAACTCCAGCACACAAATAATCTAGAAGACTTATAGGCCTGATTGCAGCACTGACACTTGGCCTACAGAGCTCCCTAGCAGACCAAAGAGAAGTAGTCTTTTCCACAGGTATGAAGCGGGTTGGCTGATAGCATCAGCTAAGCCATTGTGAAGGATATGAGCAGAACATTTACAGCCCTACTTCTAGCTAAACTAAGAAATCTTTGAAGTATGATATGTTCATTTCATTAGTGTTTAAAGCAAACTTCTGCAGGAAATGGGATTCACATACATGTTTTCTTGGGAGTTCCTTGTAAAACAGTAGTCAAGTCTGAACATAGGTACGTATTTTGAATTTGATAGGTTTACTTTACAGGTTCTTCCTTCATTCTCCTACTGCCTGTAAAACTCTACATCAACAGACACATCCAAAGTCTGCTTTCATTTAATTAAATGGGATCCTTGTCCCCAGTTAAAAAAGAAAAGATATCAGATATATGAAATAATGTCTGTTCTCATGACATCTCCAGCCCAATTTCCAGGAAGAATTTGGGATAGTTTTGAGTAGATGAAAAGAATGATAAGAAAAACTTCTCCTTCAAAAAAATTAAAGGAAAGCAACACTCCCACTTATCTTCCAACTCTTCCATCTTTAGAAATTTTCCTTTTAGCTCAGAGGGGCTAGGCAAGTAAAGCTGTTCATCTGTGACATCCCATTAAATGTCATAATTAGCAAAATAAGATGCAGTAAAATGGACTCAAATAACAATCACTGCTGTCCACTTCAAACCAGATACATTTAACCACTGTGATCATTTCTACAGCAGAATAATACCAATATCAATAAACTGAGCATGTGAAAATGTTAGGACTCAGTGATATTGGTTATTCTGCTTATACATAGGAATTACCTCCACTGCAGTCAAAATGTTACTATAACCGAGGACAGTATCTGGGCCAGTAGTGGATACCTGTTTACTTAGCTACACAATAGTAGACCAGGGTTTGGGTATTTTTAAGCTAATACAAACCAGACCGATTCTAATTTTACTGCCTGAAAATGGGAATTTCATAGATCTAAAGTGACATTTGTTCCTTGCCAAAATATTTTGCACTGGCACTTACAGTTTTTCCTACTGCCAAGAACTGAATAAAACTCAGCCAAATTCTTCAGTTCTTAATTGAGCAAAATTCTCATTGTAGTTTTGCTTGATTAAGAAAAACAGGCCATAGTCTGCTACATGGATAACTGTCTGGGTATATATAGGTTGAGATCCATTTAAAAATATTTAGGAAACTTTATACAGCTTACAGTTCTCAATCAAAATTAAGGGGGTTATCTATATATGTCAAATTGCCTGTCTGCACAAGTGACCAGTTCCCCGACTGTTGAACTTCACATGCTTCTAATGTTGCTAATTGTCACATGGAAGTAATTAATTGAGTCACTTGAGAAAAATCTGTTCCAGATCATGTAGGGTTTTTCTTTACAATTGTGGAGGCCTGAATTACTGAACTCTAGGAAATATTATTTTTTTTTTTTTTTTTTTTTTACTTTAAAAAATAGATATTTACCAGTGTAATTGATGCATGGGAACTGATAGGGCACAAGTTTCTCAAAGTTACAGTCACTACTGCATATAGTTTTCCTTCATGACTGTTCAGATTTCTGCACTTTATCTGTGTCATAGATGCTCCCAAGGAGAACTACTAGACTTTCATAGTCAAGAGGATTCATAAAATATTAAACTTCAGCAGTCATTTTTAGCCTGAGGCAGCCAAGGGAAAACTAGCCAGTAAAATTCTTCAACAATATTGTGTTAATAATTTTGCATTTCCAAATGAAAAATAAGTAGGTTTGCCTTCTTTTCTGTAAGAGTTATCACTACATTATGAATGTCACACCAGTGTTGTATGGTCACAATATACAGCTGACTGCAAGTGGAGGAAAACACAGATCTCTCCCCTTCCTCTAGATGATTTGTCATGGCTTAGTCCTTTGAAGACAAGTTCATTTCAGGTGTCACATTTCATCAAGGTGAGGACTTCATTCCAAACCAAAGACATAACAGCTTGTAATCATTATTACAATATCAAATGAAGTACATAATTTTCAACTGATCACTGTTAAGAGACTCCGCATCATTTGGGGAATAAATAGAAGTACAAGAGAGGATGAAACAAGGTATAGCTATTAGTCATAAAGAGAAGAGAGATAAAATAAGAAGGAATTGAGGAAGAGGAGAGTCATAGGTAGAATTTAACAGCAGTTCTCAAAGCTGATTTATGAGATTTGTACACACATTAGGAGATAATCCAGTCTAGAGCCTAAACAGGCAAAAGAAACAAAACTGCCAAAAAATGAAAGATACTGAGGTTTTTTTTAATTTCTCAGGAATTTTGATTATCGGTGCTGCTTTTAGGTTGAAAAGAAGAAAAAGAGGAGGGTGATATTTTTTTTTCTATAGATACTATTTGAAACTAATCCATCCAAATCTGCATTTAAAAGCAATGGCACTGTAATGTGGCAGTAGTTTGTACATTTTGCCCACTATGTCTTAAAAGAAGAGATGAAAACTGTCCATAAGTTTGCCTTACTTCCCCTCTCTGAAATGTTACTTTCAAAAACCTGTAATGAAAATAGTATCTAAAAGAGGAGCAAACATGGATGCCATACAATCCCACAGATTATAAAAGCTCTTAGATTTTTGTCCAGTACAGTCACTCCTGATTTATTATTAAAGCTTAAATCAGTGAAGATGGAAGAAATTGGATTACCCCTCAATTCCAAGCAGAGAGCTGCTAAATCTCTGGTATCTCAGTTAAATCTTTCACATGTTCCCCTCTGTTCATAACCCAGGTTTCCTGCAGGCGCTTCGTCCTTTGCCTGCCGTGAAGCTGCTGTGCTCTGGGGTCCCGTCAGCCAGCAGTGTGAAATAGTTATGCCACCACAAGCTACTCATATAGATGCAGTAATACCAGCAAAGCTGACTTGGGAGGTTTTGATTTCTTTATTTTAATTCTTACTGATTGTTTCATTTGTGTGCATATGCTTATGTGTGCTTGTATGGGCAGGGCTTACTACCCCAGCACATTGCTCAGAGTTGCTGGTATGGCTGCTTCTCAGCTAGAAGCACTTTGCTATTTAGTATTCCTTTAGCACTAAACTGTTCCTACTCTAAATATAGCCTAAATTGCACCCAGCATCCAGTACTGGCACTTGCCAAAGTATCCCTCAGAGTTTTTGGAGCTCACAAAGCTGCAAACACATCTTTTGGAAATATTAGTCCCTGCATGACTTTACTAGCCCAACTTGCAAGTACAGTCCTTTAAGGAGATCATTCCCGCAGGATCTAATCAGCCTTGTTATTTAATTTATTGAGAATTTTGCAACAATTTTCAGGAAATACAGCTCTAGACCTAAAAAAAACTTCTCAAACTCTGAGCCTGTAGGCTATAATTATGTAATCCAGATTATCTCTTTCCTTAGCATGGTTAAACAAGCCTTCCACAGAGCACATTAGAAGTATTTCTATTAAGAATACGTGATTTCCACTAACATCTGAAAATCTGAGCAGGTTTCTTGACCTAACACAAAATTAACTTAGAATTAATGTAGGTGCCCCATCTCACAGTCAAACAAAACAAACAAACAAAAGAATATCATTGTAAGCATTGCAGATAGCCATTCTGCTGTTTGGAGAAACTAGACTCCTTTTTCCTTGCTAGAGGGGTACCTGCCTACTGGATTTATTTTGTATTTGGTTAAGCCATGGCCCATAGGTAGCCATGAACCTTTGGTTCTGATGTTCAGCAGTAAGAATTTGGTGGACAAAGTTTGTGGGGAAGAATATGATTTCATTTAAGTGCATTGACTTGTCTAATGCCAGATTATGTAGTTAGTCATTGTTGTCTTAACCCCATCATCCCGGGAATAGCTAGAACATGCCTTAACTACTCCTTTGCATAGATACGAGAAGAATTTTTAAAAATACGTATCTGCTTCAAGAAAATCCAGATTTTGAAACAAAAAAGGAGGGCTGGGCAGGGAAAACAGAGGCCTTAGTTGATTGACAATGTAGGATATAGAACCTTTCTGATCCTAACCCATGAGGGGATGTTTGCATCTGGCCCCATAATGGGGTCTCCATGCCTGAACTAGATGCCTAGACTCCCCATGCATGTGTGTAAGGGGAGTTAAGTGCCTCGGAGGGGGATTCACAAAAGCCACTGTTTGGGAAGCTGCCTAAGCCAGCCGAATAGGAAAAGCTGAAGAGTGCAGTTCATCCTAAATCCTAGCTCTCTCCTTGGTTTAAGTGCCTTCTGGTGAATGAAGTACACAGCCCAAGTCCCTCCACTCTGAGCTCATAGCTCACAATCCTCTTCTGAAGGCAGGTGCCAAATTTTTCTTTTAAACTCTGAGCAGCCCTCAGCAGCTCAAGCACACTCTTACTCAGGCTGTAGAAGACGGGCCTATAATCCCTTCCTTTAGCAAAGGGCACCGAAGTGCACATTTCCTACCTCCTAGGCATGCCCCAGCCAGCACGCTACAGGCATCAGCTCCCAGGAGGTGGGTGAGAGCTGGCACAGGTCACAGCAGAGCCAGGGAGGCCTGGGGAGGAGGAAAGCCACAAGAGACTTTGTTGGAAAGCTTGGGAGGCATCAGCAGGCAAAGGAAGCCTCAGGTCCACGCTCTGCACTAAGGAAGGTTTGTGCACTGGGACCAAGCAGCCCTTGAGGAGGACTTCAGTGGCCTGCCAGCTCAGGCAACAGCTAATCAGTCCCTGATCAGGGACTTGGATTTCAATTATGGACTGAAGTGCTTTAATTTCCCCCTCTAATCCTATTTTCTCATGTGATTCCAGCCCCAGCTCTGCCTCATAGTGCTGCAGGCAGCTGAAGGGAGACTGGTGTCCCCCTTTGATCCAGTTTAGCAGCTGGGTAGCAACAGGTTTATCAGCCTATCCCCCCTGGCATAGTCCTTCATACCGCCCGCAGTACTGATGAAGTGCAAGTGCCAGCTCCCGCTGCAGACCTTTTATAACAGTTAGACAGGAGAGCTGAGCACTGACCAGCTTTATAGCCTGTATATTTGTTAGTCTCACAGTTACCAGTGATCATGGGTCCAAATGGCTGCGCTGAACATTTCGTATTGCTTCTCTTGGAGTAGCATTGAGAGACTTGAATGAGCGATAGTATTTGCTCTTCAGTACTTGGCTTTGCTCTCCTTTGGCCTTGGTTGGGTTATTCCAAGGTGACAGATATGGTAATTTCAAGTCCTTTAAACTATAGCACATTGGATTGCATATAGGAAATTAATTTTGCCTCATGGCATCTTTGGAGTTTAAATGACTATATATTTTCATGGATCCAGGATAAGTGTGTGTGAGTGGGATAGGGGGGTACTTGTGTGTGTGTGTGTGTTTGTGTTTCAGAAGTATTCTTTTTCTTTATTGTGCTTTTGAGAGACGTGGCAAACATTTCCTACAAGTATTCACTGAATCAAACCTGCGGGGAGTAGTTTCACAACTCAGGTTGAAAGTTTTTTTGGTGGTGTCATGCTACCTTTATTTCTGCACTTGTAGAGTGGGAAGAGAGTGGCATCTGTGTAGGCCTGTACATGTTACACTTGTTAACAAGTAACAATGATTTCAATCTTTGTCTCTCTGCCCATTGATTAGTCAAGCGGTTATGTGTTGAAGTAGACTTGAGTAAGAAGCATTTCTTCCCTACTGCACAGGAGGAAAAGGCAGAAGGTCTTTATGGGCAGATCTGTCTGTCATGACACAGGGATGTATGTGTGCAGTTCAGCCATGGTGGCAGTGTAGAGGAGTACACTAGAGTTTTTGGTGGTGATTGCAGCCAAGTGCCAGATTATAGAGAGATGTACATTGGTACATCTACTGGCAACCATCTAGCAACTTCCAACTTCATGTTTGCCCATAGATATGAGCCAGAGAACAAAGGGTCTTTTATAAAAATTAAAAGCCCAGTTATTAAACCTTTTTAACCAAATGAGTGTTTAGTTTTGGTTATTGTCATCTTAGTCTTTATCAAGAAAAGTAGCATAAAAAATAAAATCTATCCATTTAGGAAATAGGATCGTGAGATAATATCTGCTTGATTTTTGTGAACAGAACAGTGTCAGGTCATGCCTAAGATCAGCACATCCTAACAAATATGATGATATCTGCAATATTTTATAATAAAATAGGAAAATAACTGTTGCTAAATAATTTTAAAACATCCTCCTGATTTCCGTCTGGGTGGAGTAGTCTAGTATGTTTAAACTTTTAAGGCAAGATCATTTCTTCCACTGTTTGAGCAAAGGTAGGAAAAGTATGCAAAGGGCAGAAATCTTTTTAGTGGCAAATAACCTCCAATAAAAATTGTCTGAGAGACAGGAGGTTTCTTCAAGAAAAATATTTTACAGACATTTGTTATTTTTTTCATATCTCCCTTGGACTGGGACTTCGGGGTTCTGAGGAGCTGCAAAGTTAGAACACAGCAAATAAAAATAAAGGAGAGAGAAGCTGTGCTCTCTCTCAACAGGCTCATCAGAGCACAGTGAACAGAAATACTGTAAGTGGTAACTATCTATCTCTGAAATAGAGCCTCCAAAGCCTTTTGCTTTTATTTAAAAAAAAAAAAAAGTCATGAAACAGCATAAGGGCAAGAGCCAAGAAAACACATTCTGTACACCATCAAAGTGAGAAAAGGAACAGAAATGCTATGCTGTGCCAGTTTCAGAAAGAGGCAATCAAGCAGATTTTATGGCAAGAAGGCAACGTATAAGGCCACAGGATTGCAACGGGAGTCACAGAGGACAGTAAATTGTTTCAAATTAAGATCAGGCCAAGTACTTCAGAGTCCCGCACAGATTTCTTGCTTTATATTTCAAGAACTCCCAGGACTGTTGAAAGTAAACGCTGTCCAGGTTGCAAAGGCTAGAGTATGATCACTACAAAGGGGCACATGAAACACTTTCTCTATAACCAGAACCAGTGCACCCAGAATTAGACTCTTTCTTAATGAGATTTCATGATCTTGATGCCTTGTTAGGGGTTAGTGGGTCCCATCTAGATCACTGTAAAGCACTTAATCAGTATGTGTGCAGTGCTAAAAAGAGGAGGGAAGAGGAGGGGAAATACAGTTCTAAACCTGAGAAGTCCTTGCTTCATCACTAATAATGAAGAGGCTAAAACTTACCCTTTCCAAAGGGCCAGTCCTCCCGCCTGCCTCAGGTATCCAAGAGGTGCCAGGAGCCCTCGCCTCCCAAAATGCCCCACTGCAGAGCACTGGCCGGACCTCAGTAGGAATGGAGACAGACACCTGCTTTTCCCAAAGCTGCGGCTGGGCTCTATCCACCCAGGACACAGTGCAGCCTTTTTACCCCCAAAATGAAGATAGATGACAGTGGCTGTGGCGTGGCAGGACATCACACCACAGCAGGGAGCCTGCAGGCAGCCCACAGGCCATGAAAGGCATGTCAGACTTCAAGCAGCACCAGCAATAGAAACAGCACTTGCTACAGCCTCAAGATCAAGAGAAGCACAAGAGCAGTTTCTGGCCACTTTTCCCTCGTCTTCTCAGGTTTGGCACCAAGCATAGCTTAGCTAATCTCAAAAGTCAAGCCTACAAGAATATTACATCTGCAGACATCTCAACTGCTTTACATGTTTAATCTAATAAAAAGATAGGTTATCTTCCCTGCGACATATGTAACAATCAGTCATTGTCATTACCAACAGCACTTTTATAATCAGGATTTTCCTTTCTATTGCCACTTCTTGGGAAGTGTTTAAGAAAAATACACACTCTAGCACCTATTTGTGTCTTGCAGATGTTAATGAATGGGATTTTTGCATACACATCTAAGCTCTCCTAAAGGTATTGAGTTCTACTAATTCACACAATGATCCCCCTCTAAGCATTCTTCCCAGACACTTGAAAGAAGACCCTAAGCCAAGCGTATTAGAATAAAATATATATAGCTCGAATTGATCTTTTGTGTCTCTCTTAGGACTCAATACACCTTCACAAAGAATGCATTTTATTTTTTCTGCTTTTATTACAATATTGATTAATCAAGTGAGGAACTAAGAGTTCTCTGAGCAGTAAAACTGGTAGATATCCTTCAGAATAAGACTGCCACTTGTGAGTATTTGGGTGAAGATTCAGGATACATTTGATTTTATTAATTGCTACAGAAAGAGACAGTCTTCTTCCCTCACTTTTGTCTGCTCCCATACATGTGGTAAGATGGAGCATTTCACTGATGAACAAGCTTAACACTAAACTCTGCCGATTATTCACTTGTCATTTAGAGCCAGTTGCTTGTGTGTGGCTTGTTCATAAAGCTGTAGCTGGCTGAACCAAGAGGTAGCAAAATGGAAACTTTTTACACTTTCAGCAATGAGTATAATTCACAGCAGCACTGCTAGAGGCACTGCTTTGGATTCCAATAGTAAAATGCTGTGATACACTTTACAAACCATTGTACCACAATAACACGCAAACAATTGTACCATGAAAATTTGGGAGGCTTCTACTACATGCAGTCAGCACAACCTATCTCAGGGCATAATTAAGCCCAATAGTGATGAGTGACAGCTGAGAAGGGAGGTTTCCAAAGAAAGCCTGTAGTTCCCTGTCCACACTGTTTTGCAACCAGTAATCACGATAGTTCATTATCAACACCTCAAGGTTCAGCCTACTGGATCAAGCACTTCAGTCTGAAGCACATCTCCGGTTGTTTGTCTTTGCATTTATTTGGGGCTAGGGGACTGGCAGTAGATGTGAAGCATTTTTGCCAAAACAATCCCCAAACTAACAATGCCCCCAGGAGACGGTCAGTTGACTATAAAAACACTTCCATGAAAACCAACCTTGTTGCCAGCAGGCTGCGCACAGCAAACCCGTTACATCTGATAAGGCAAATTCCTTGGACGGCGTCAGTGCCTGTGCCCCACGGGGAGCTCCTTCTGCAGCGACCGGTAGCACCACCGCTTCAGAGAAGGAGCCCTCAGTCCAGTTCCCACGTTGAACAAACAGTCTGTGCTTGGATGCATCGGCTGCCAGTCCTGGGCTCCGCGCCAGGAAGGCGATTACGTGTCGATAAGCAGGGAGGCAGCTCTATGCTTTGATCACTTCGTGTGTTCCACATTATCGGGTCCAGGTTTACGTGCCTCGCGCAGCCAGTCGCTGAACGGGGAGCTAGTGGCAGTCACTTAAGTGTCTCCATCAAAGCTGCCTGCCACCAACACTGTAGGCAAACTGCCCAGAAGAGAGAGCATTAGGCAGAGGATTCAAGCACATGCCGTATGGCAGAGAACAGGAAAATGTATTCAAAGGCAGGTATTTGCTAAATCCTACCTATAATTCATTCTAATCCTGTAATTAAAGTCGCATGCTTTTCTGCAAACATTCCCCCATGTTGGTCCTTCCTCCCCACCCCGAGGTCAGACACCGATTCGTGCAAACAAGTACAGGCTACCACGCAAGAGAGCTGCATCCCCAGGGACTGTGGTCACCCGAAAAGCAATGCCCAGCTTGCTGATCCTTGTCACAGCTCCCTGCCATCTGACTGCAAGTAGCTTTCAGGCATTTTCCAGCAAACAGCTTCTGGGCCAGATCCTCAAAGACACGCAAGAGACTAACTCCCCTGGAAACCAATTACTAGCACCAGGCATCTGAATACCATCGTAAATCGTGAACTTCATGTCTGCATTGAGTCGGCAGAGCCCTGTGCCTGGGAATTAGGGGTTGTGAAGATGCCAATTTAATCACGCCCAGATTTGAAGAGAAAGATGGACATGCCTATCCAGACTCACGTAGGTAGGCTTGCAGCAGACTAGGCATGGGGAGAAGATTAAAGGCAACATAATTATGCCTCCATGGCCTAATTTCTCCTTCTTACCATGGCTGCTTCTAGTCCCAGGATGTGTGTTTTCACATATATGCACACATAAATACCTGCACACAGACAACTATTTTCCTATATATGTAGCTACAGACACACATGCAAATATACACTGTTTGGAAGTAAGAAACAGAGGAAGTCCAAGGGTGCCATTTTCATACAGAGAGCTGGGTGACCATCCAGACTGAGCACACACACGAATGTATTGCAAAAAGATTGGAGCAGAGGCAGTTACTTTGTCTTTGGAAATGGGTTTACAAATGGATAAACAGAGATCTCCCCAGGCATTGCAAGAAAAGATCATATAATTACCACTGAAGCCAAAGATAGCTTATAGATGATTATCAGTTTTTAAGATTAAGCCATTTATTTAGATGTTTTTTCACACTTCTCTAAGAAACCAACTGTAGGCACCATTTTGATTTAAAAAAAAAATAGAAATAAGCATCTGCCACATGTTGCACATTCCTCATTATCAGCAGGTTTACACATGTGTGCATTTTAAAATGTTTATTATGACAATCCTTGTTATGACTGTCTTAGATTTAGTAAATACCACATGATAATCAGACGCAGTTGTTAGACCTTGAGCAAAATATGATTTAATTTATTTTTAACGTACCAAACAATAGCTGTTTCTTGGTAATCTAAACTGAACACAGACACTCAACACTACTTTGTTTCCTTGGAGGGGACAGTGAAAAGGAGGGGGGGGGGGGGAAACCCAACTTGATCTCTGTGGGAGAGTTTCACAAGAGGCAAGAAGGCAGGATTACATTTACCATAAATCCCACTTTCCTCCCTACCGAATGCACAGGCCCTCTTTAGCAAGGTAAACTCTTTGCCTACTCAAGAAACAGGTATCACCTTCAATGAAGCTGGAGGCACCCTTAAAAGTAAAGTGATGTGGGACCCCAAAACTGCTTGGGCTGAAGTCAGGCACGGAGCAACTGTCTCCTGCCAACAGCATGGCTGAGCCCTCACAAAGGGGCCGCGCTCTCCCTTACCATCCTCCTGCTCTTTACTGCTGAAAATAAGATTAAATCAGTGTAGCTAGTCTTAATTTGTGTTATGAAACTGGTTAGCTTTCAGAGGAAATCTGTGCCAAGTTGCATTTGGTTGCCTTCACTCCCTGTTTTTATGTGGAGTATGACTGAACTTTCAGAAAGAAACCCCCCAGACTGAGTTTAATTAGTTTGATTGCAAATTTGAAAACATCTGTCTGAATTACATAAAACCTTGTTTAGCACAGAAAGGCAGAAGAGTGCTTTATATTCAAGTGGTGAAGTGTGTATTAAATGGCACCCTAAGCTCTGAGTAAATACAAAATTATTTGGCAAGCAGAAGGTTGTCGGTTCTTCCTGCCCCTGAAAATATGAGTTCCCACTAAAATTCAGTCTCTGTGCTGTACAGGGTATCCTCAGATCCTGTCAGAAAGTACTCACTGACTGACAAGTTAGTCCTCAAAGGAGTTTAATGATCCAGAGACTAATTTTAGCTGCGATTAATTTTTGAAATAGTGTCTTTGAAAACCGTGATCAACAATGTGCTGGGAAGATCACTGCTCAAGTCACTTACACACCACAGCACTCCTGCTGAGAACAATAATCAGCATTTGCTTGCCTTTTCACATCTAAAGACATCCCCCACTTGAAGTTACCCCAACTATCCACTGGTGCTGAGTGACTACAGAACTAAGGCCTTGATAGCTGCTCTTCTCATTTTGTGCTAAAATTTCTTAGAAGAAAGATAGCTGGCTAACAGAATTAGTTTACAAATGCCAAAAATAAATTATATGCCAGTGATTAATCTAATGCTTTTCAGGTGGTACGAACCTTAACAAAAACATATACGCTTGCATGTATAACCTGGCGATTTAAGGGAACCATATTGTACAAAACAGGAACAGTACAGAATGTTACCAAAGTAACACTAAAAATGAAAACAGAAGAAAAATGGTTATCGCCTTGTGAAGACTTTGTAGCTTTCTCTTACAAGCCCTTCTTTGATTCTGCATGAGCTGCCACGTACCTCTGCCTACAAGCTGGGGGACAGCCAAGGAACTAACTCCCCACGGAGGGCTACTGTGCATCTAACCCGCCAGCTCTCTGCAACACAGCAGTGTTACTCCTTACACACATGGTAACACATTATTTGCCTTTTCCATTGCATTATGCTGTCCCTGCGTGCCTCTATATGACCGAGAGACTTTAGCTAGGTTTATAATGTTCCTGTGGGATTGGAACCCCCTGTGCCCAAGAGCAGAGCTATACCTGGATACATCGTTGTAGATACTTGGTAATACGATCAGTTATAAGGGTTATTCCAAAAGTAGCCATGTTCCTAGCGACTTCTGATCTTGAGTCAAAAACATCTTAGAGAATTAATCTTTTCAGCATCAAACATTTTTTAGTAGGATCTTCTAGGCAAAAAGATCTCCAGAGTCACCAGGATTTTTATTTTGAGAGTTTTGCAGCAGTCATTTTCGACGCGGAAACCTGAGCGCTAGCAAGTCCATCCCCTCACTGCAGCAGGAATGGGTCCCTGCAGCTTTAGGCAGCCCCTCTGGAAGGGACCTCAGGGCATAAGAGTTCAGGTCACCAAGACCTACTCATGCCTTATGCCTCTTTGGGAAATACGGCAGTTCAAAAGCAATGCGTGGTACGTTAAGCCCATCGGGCTAGTCTCTGGGTGAGTACCTTAGAGGTTCTGAGACATGGGTAAATTTCAGTTAACCCCCAGATTGGTTGCAGAGTGATCCCTTCCCTGTAAGAACCAACAAAATCGAGGTCTGGCTTCCACCCTTTGCAAGACCACCTATGATTTCAAGTCCCACATGGACAGGCATCACTCTTTCCATACATTCTTTACACAATTAGGCTAAACCAGCCATTATTTCTTCACACCAATTTAAGAATTATGACTGCTAGTACATTTTGTTTTGTCTTCAGTTTCTACTGACAAATGCAAATAGCCAGAGGAAGGTCCTTTCTAGTTTTCTCAGGAGAACAACTCTACCAAAGAGGTTATTGAGAAATGTTCTCACTTTGCCTGTAAAAATGTGTTTTTTCAGGGAATCTCTCTCACCCACAGAGCCAACCACACACGTTCACACACAAGCAGCTGAACACTGTGGTTTAGGATAATGTTCCTTTGCCCTCGAGTGGCTTGCCCCACCCTAGGTAAAGCAAAACATTTATTGTGTCTTAATCTGAAAGACTGGTGCAAAATGACGCGTCACACTCTATGAAGGCACAGTTGCTTCTCCTCCATCTTCCTTCAGACATTCAAACAGTTAAGGTAAAACTCGGCTTTCTCCAAGCCTTTGGCTTCTCTAAAGGTGCACGCATGCACTGATTTACCTGCCATAAATATGTAGACACATTCCCATTGCTTTCTGACAGAAACCCAGGAAAATCCCACTTCAAAGCCAGTTTACTGCTCCACTGACAGATACCTTTGAAAGCATGTCACATCACATTACATGAATGTGTTTGGAGATGATCCTTAAATTGCTGGGATTTGAGTGAAGGGTGTGGGAAGTCTTACACTTTGGCTGCATCTTCAGCACCGATTTTTCGCCTCCTCACTCTGGTATTTTCCTTAAGTCCTGTCACTGCTGGGAAAGTCTCCTTTTGCTGTTCCCAAGTTCTGGAGGACCTGTCCAACATTTAGGATCTATATGCTTCTTTCAAAAAAGAGAGCAAGATTTTCAGTAGCTTTCAGGCATTTAAAGATGCTGGTGGTTTCCTAGCAAGGTCTTCAAACAACGAGAGCTGTGCACCCAGGCATTCAGAAAAAAAAACTTCAGGGCAGAAAAAAGGACCTTCAACTTCTCTCTCTCTCAGTACATAAATAACTTCTTAGAGAAGGTGAGTAGGACGAGACAGGCAGTGAGCTGAAACACGGAAAAACTATCCCAGGCATCCCTCATGCTTCAGGGCAGGCTTGCCTTATAGTGACATAGGTATCTGATAGTGATAAGCCAGTTGGACCCACTGGCAGGAGGCAGTGAGCAGCAGCAGTTGCACATACAACTCTACCACATTTCTCTTGAAGACTAATTTTGTCAGATCCCTCCTTCCCTTGGGAGCAGGGGGAGAGATGAGCCATAAGGCTGGTGCTGAACACCAAGTTGCTTCCCAAGTACCTGCGGCAGATCCCAAGACCCAGACAGCTCACATGAGGCTGCCGGGGAGGCTCTGACCTCATCCCACGAAGGTATTGGCCAAGTCCCATCTAGCCTGAGGTTGTTCAGTAAAAAACCCCCACCTTCCACCTCAGCTAGTCACAGGCACCAGCCCCAGCCAAAATCAATAGATGAGAAGCAATTTGTCATTTCCAGGCCACACTGTTTTGGTTAGGATGAGTCAAAAAACACTAAAGAAACACAGATGTAGTGAGATCACCTCATTTTCTGGAGTCTTCCTATCTCTAGAAGTCTTGCCTGATCTCCCTCGAAATTTCCACACGCACACACAAAAACATCTCATGTGCTGTGTGGTCACGACTGTCAAATGCAGGTGCATCGCGTGATGCTCAGCAGGGCCGAGGGAGCTCAGCACAAGCAGCAGGAGGTCGAGTTCACCCTGAGCTGCGGGCAGGCTGGTGTCTCCCCGTAGGAAATCTTTTCCAATTATTTCAAATAGCTCCCACTCGCACACAAAGCCCATGTTTTGTAATAAAAACAAGGAGAAAAATCACATCCAAAGGAATTTTACCTATTTCCCTCTCCACTTATTCCACCGAGGTTATCTCTTTAAAAAAACAAAACCCCAAAACTGGCCACCAGAACAACAAAGTAGCCAAGAAGTTAATTTAATAACCTCATTCTTCAAAATCCACCCCACCCTTCATACTTGTAGGTTTCAACAACAGTCCTAAATCATCCAGTATCTTCTAATGTTTTTTTAAAAGGTTTCACTGCATTTCCCTCTTCATACAGGCAATGCTTTTCATTTGGGAGAGATGCACAGAATGTTGCAAGTTTTCTAGTAGCCGGGGTATTTCCCTGCAAACTGAGGCAGGTGTTACCCTACTCAGCTACAGAGAGCCAAAGCTGCAGCCAGTTACTTGCTATGATACAGAAAGGAACAGAAAGGCCAACAGAGACAAGACTGGGGGTACCCCCCCCCCCCAAAAAAAAAAAAAAAAGAGAAACCCCAAGGCTGCTTGGGGTCTATGTGCCCAGATGAAGCTGCAGCAGGTTAGTAAATTACCACGTCCCAGCTGAGCCATGGTAACTGACCCCACACAGGCTGTCCTCACAGTCCGGTGCCATTAAGCTTAAAGCAGAAATACCGTGTCCTAAGGCCCTAATCCTTTAGCTCACAGCAAAGCTGCCAGCCGTGGGCTAAAAGCCACATTCAACTCACTGGAGATGAAGCATTTGCTGAAATGCTTTGCTGAACAAGGATGAGCAACTGTGCTTGGGCTTTAGCTACACTTACAAACTCCTGTACATCTTGGCTCTGGTTTTTTTTGCCACATGGCAGCTGGTTATATCCAAGACCTTAAATTCCTGGGAGAGAAAGTGACTGTAGAAATTCAGCTGTGCAACATATGCTCCATCTAGTGTTTATTCACTAATATTTCATTTTCTTAAATGGTTTGGTTTGCTGTTAACACATAGTTCCAACTTCTCTCTAGTTAATTTGTCTATTTAGGAGCATTATTGAAAACATTAACCTTCTGCTGGTTGTTTCAACTACACAATTTTAAATTTACACCATCAGTAATGATGATACAGTAATTTCCATTGAGAGCTCATAGAACAAAATGAAGGAGAAATGTTTTAAAAGAGCAGTGAGTATTTCTCCAGGTGCTTTGCTAACGCAGACTGGGTGGAGAACTTTGAACAGGAGTAAAACGTAAGAACTAAGTGCTACCCGATGGTGCCACCTGGTCAATAACCTCCACCACAGCACAGAGCAGCGAGAGCAGCAGTTTCTCTGGGACGGTCCATACCAGCCCGCCCTTTGCTCAAGCTGAGAGGTATAGCAGTGAGTGGGGAAAACGCAAGTTGTGACTCCGGGGTTCAATGCCTGTGGTGCCATTGACCCGCTCCCTGAGCTCAGCAAGTTTCACAGCCACCCTGCAGCCCACTCACACGCTCTGCCCGCTGGGCATGAGTCCCTCACAGATGTGTTGCAAAGTCCCACCCTCTCAAATTATTTACAGGCCCATTTTAGAAGCCTACTGTACACTATGCAGCATTAGAGGAGGCCAGCGCAGCCACTTGCTGCCCTCTCCTCCATAAATACCTTTCCTCCCTCCAACCCCACGTACCTCTCACACTTTCCTCCGGCTCTCGGCAGTGGCCTCGCCTGCCCAAACCCAAGTCTCTGTAGGGCCCCACGAGGACACGTCCCAGCCCACTTCGGGTCATGCTGCCCTCCAAGTGAGGGGGGTCCTCCTGCATGCTGCAGAATCACCCTGCGCAGGGGAGCCCCGGCTGCAGCCCCATGAGCAGCTCTTCTCCGGCAGGGAACAGCCACAGCAGGAAAAGGCAGAAAGCTTCTCCCTCCAAAAGATACCTTCCAAGGCACAGGGGGCACAGTGCTGAGCCCCTTTGCCAAGGACTGAGGGGCTTTTTTGTTCTCTATGTCGAGCCAGGCTGCGGGGGAAGAACAAGAAAATAAGCAGGTGGCACAAAGCCCTCGCTGCCTCCTCGGGCCACCCTCACCACACCTGGCCTCAGCAGCTGCTGGGAGCGAGTCCTGATGAGCAGTTTGGCAAAGCTCTGCCAGTGTGTGTGTGTGTGTGTGTGTGGTGGGGGCTTTTCCAGGAGCCCCAGTTGGGTGCAAGGCATCTTTGCATGGTGGAAAAGCAGGGACGGGGAGGGGACAGCAATTGCCTAGCAATTGCCACCTGCATTTGAAAAGAGCAGGACTTGCCTACTGGGCTTGGTTGTGAGACAAACTGCAAAACAGTCGAACATGTGGAGACTCTCCTTGTTACCTCAGGCTGCCCCCAAATTTGCACTTGTTTAGGGAGTTCCCGGTTCCTGATTTGCTGCTCACCTGCTAGTAATGCCCTTACTGCAGAAAGGAAAGCCAACAGCAGATGGGACGAGAAGTCCCAAGCTTCTATTTTGATAAGGAAGAAAAAGAAAAAACAACCCTGTTCCGTTGTGTTAGCAGGGCTGGTGAGGTGCTGGGACGGGCTGCCTGGGGACGCGACAGGGTCTGCAGTGGGGGAGACCTTCAGAAAATAGTTGAACATCCCTGGAGAAAGGCTTGGATTAGCTGATCCTGCCCGGAGGCAGCGATGGCCCAGACAGCCCCTAGATGGCCCAGTTCTTCTGGGTGAAGGCTGAGAGGATCAGAGCTCAGCTTAGGAGGAGAGCTGGCAAGGAGCTGTGATAGAAATGGAGAGAGAGCCGCTGGACTCTGCAGCCATGGTGTACAATCCTAGGCACAGATTTAAGCTGCAGAAACTGAGCTTTCATTGCTATGGAAAGCATAGCAGAAGGGGTGTGGATAAGTTAGCTTCCTTGGGCAGAAAGCTCCTCACAGGCCCCTGCCTGCTCTCCCCCTGTGCCAGAACTTGCAGCGGAGCTCCCCAAACCTTGTGTTGTGCAAGCAACAAAGTGGCACATGGCAGCTTGGGGATGGGAAGGAGTGGGTCCCCATATGGAGAAACCACAGAAGGCACCGCCTGGTGTGTGCGGGGTAGTAGAAAACTAAATGCATATAAGGACTTTTGCTATAATACTGCTATTTGAGCAAGAGCCTCCAATAAACCAGGTGCAGGCCTGCTGCAGGATGTCCTCCAGGCCAACACACAAACCAGAGCCAGTCTGCGGAGGTTTAGGTCCAGATTGCCGCAGAAAATGAGAGCAGGTCAGCCCTAATGGGAAATGCACAACACAAAAAAACATTTTCTGCCAACTGTGGGGTTTGTTGTGTTTTTCGCAGGTGATGGCCGTGCTGCTCTTCCCTGTCCAGCTGTTGGCAGTGGCTGTCACTGTTTACCTAGAGCTGGTGAGGTCTGCTCAAGGCGGCGTCTACTATGGGATCAAGCAGCTGCCACCCCAGGTGCCCCAGTACCAACCCCTTGGACAACAAGTACCTCACATGCCGCTGGGCAAAGAAGGCATCCCGATGCAGCACATGGGCAAGGAGGTGCCCCACATGCAGTACGGGAAAGAGTACCCCCATCTGCCTCAGTACATGAAGGAGGTCCCGCAGATGCCTCTGCTCGGCAAAGACATGGCTCCCAAGAAAGAGAAAGGTAGGCTCGGCAGGTCCCTCGCCGCCCCTGCACGGTCCTGCCTGATGCCCCACAGCACCATTGGCCTGGGAGGGGGGACACTGAAGATGGGGAGCAGGCTGCTGCAGGCTGGGCATGGCACCCACGTGCCCCAAGGACTGGCCAGCTTGGTACCTGGCCACCGGTGGACAAATGGGCTCACGTGAGCTGTGGGGCAGCTCAGGGTCACCAGAGCAAAGCCACAGTCATCCTCCGGGCTCCTGGGTGGCTCCGTTTGTTTGGGTGCTTGCTGAAGGCTAGGAGAAACCTTGTAATCCCATCTGCCTGCAGAAAACCCTCTGATGGGGTTTCAAATGATGGCCCAGGTGGATAGGCCAGGGTCCTGCCTGGAGGTGCTCCCACTCTCACTGCAGCGAACGGACACGAAATAAGAGCTAAGAGCCCCAAGATCTGAATTTACAGGAATATCACAGTTCTGTCTGAATTTGTCCAGACCCTGTGATTTAGAGGTTTGCAGATAAAAAAATACAATTGCTCTTCTGACTCTGCAGTCCTCTTTCTGTAGGTTATTTATGGGCATAATGGAGGCATTGAAGGTGCAGGGCATTACTGCGTGAGTCTGCACGTACAAGCACTTTCAGTATTCAGTAAAGGAAGTCTGGACAATATTAAGATGTTTACAAAAACAACAAAATGTCTCCAAAATACAAACAGCAACCAGGAACACCCAGTGTCATAAAACCCTTGTGAGGACAGTGAGTGTCTGTGCGACTTCAGACAAGCTGGTTAACTCTTCCTCTCATTGCGGGTTCAGTGTAACCACAGCATCCGCTGGCTTCAGAGGAAAATGCAAGATTTCAGGGCCTATTTTTGGAATGTCTGAACCAGCACGACTGGTTGTTGTAAAATCAACCCATCTCGTGAGCAAAGGAGGTTTTCTACGTGCATAAAACACAACATGTGCAGAGAGGGAGGGTTTCTGCCTCCCAAAGAACAGTTAATTCTCTTGCCGTGAAACCTCATCTCTCCCCTTCCCCCAAACCTCTCATTTCTTTATCCATTTTAGAGCCAGAGAGAAGCAGACTTTTCACCTAAGACAAAAAGCCTGCAGCTTGAAAGGCAACCAACCCCAGCACAACCACTCCCATGCAGCAACTCCCTCACCCTGACCTGCAATGCTAAGTGATCACATACACAAAAGTGTGGGTTTGGACAATAAAAACATTTTCCGAAGCGTTTAGAAGAGCTCTAACTAGCCATGGCTGCACCGAAAACCTGTGGGAGCTTAGCAACACTGGGTAAGGCTGTAGGATTACAGTAATATTGTAGTGGGAACCACAGCCTTGGTGAAAATGTGGTCATACCTACATACAAACTTCTTACTGACACAATCTTTTTTAATTGATCTTGCTAGTGTAAGCCCCTCCAGCAAAAGCACTTTTATGCCAGACCTCCTCCTACAGCATGAGAGCACTGAGCAGCTGCTCAAGCACTGCACTGAGCAGCGTCCTGCGAAAACTCTTAAAAGTAGGTTAGTCTACAGCAATATGGGACAAAAAGCAGACTTTGCTGCTTAAGATTGTATAGGTGGAAAACACTAGTAAAGGGCAAATGGCTTTTGCAAGGCAGAAAATAAGCAAATATGATGCAAAATAATTATTTTATGGAAACAGAAACATGCACGCAAATTTGGAGTATGTAAAACAGTAGGAACATCCTCTTTGTTCCAAACACCAACCTGTAACTGGCCAGCTCTGCCTCCCCGCCTACCACAAAACCAAGAGGCATCGTAGCAAGCACATTCAATTCAAAACTGCCTTTGTGTTTCTCAAAGGATGCGACTGCAATCACCTTTTGTCTCTCCCCCTCCCCTTTTCTTTTTTTCTTCTTTTCCCAACCCAGAAATACCCGTGCGGAGTCTTAGGGGTGAGCAAGGTCCCCCCGGTGAACCTGGACCAAGAGGGCCGCCGGGGCCACCAGGATTACCGGGTCACGGTGTCCCAGGAGCCAAAGGAAAACCGGGCCCACAAGGATATCCAGGAATCGGGAAGCCGGGCTTGCCGGGGATGCCGGGGAAACCGGGGGTCATGGGGCCCCCGGGGCCGAGAGGGGAGATGGGGCCGAAGGGGGATATTGGGCCCATGGGGATACCTGGGCCGCAAGGACCGCCGGGGCCTCATGGCCTTCCCGGCATAGGGAAAGCGGGTGCTCCGGGGCTGCAGGGACAGCCGGGGCCAAAGGGCGAGCCTGGGCTGAAGGGACCCCCGGGAGCCCCCGGGATCCCAGGACCAAAAGGGGAGAAAGGCGTCGGGATCCCGGGTTTGCCGGGGCTGAAGGGTCCACCTGGGCTGCCTGGCCCCCCAGGCCCTGTGGGGCTGCCGGGGGTCGGCAAGCCGGGCATGGTCGGCTTCCCTGGCCCACAGGGACCCCTGGGCAAACCCGGACCCCCGGGAGAGCTGGGGCTGCAGGGGCCCCCGGGGGCCCCCGGGATCCAAGGCCCTCCCGGCCTGCCCGGCGTTGGCAAACCCGGCCAAGATGGCCTCCCCGGCCAGCCGGGCTTCCCGGGCGGCAAAGGGGAGCAAGGCCTGCCAGGCCTGCCGGGGCCCCCTGGCCTCCCCGGGGTGGGCAAGCCAGGCTTCCCTGGGCCCAAAGGTGAGCGTGGCGTGGGTGGTCTGCCCGGCCCCCTGGGGCCCAAGGGGGAGAAGGGGCACGCGGGGCCGCCTGGCATGGGGGGGCCGCCAGGGGAGCCCGGCCAGCCGGGACTGCCCGGCATCATGGGCCCCCCGGGGGCCGCCGGCTTCCCGGGACCCAAAGGAGAAGGCGGCGCCGTGGGGCCACCAGGACCCGTCGGCCCCAAGGGTGAACCCGGCCTGCAGGGGTTCCCAGGAAAGCCAGGCTTTCCTGGGGAAGTGGGGGCCCCCGGGCTGCGAGGGCTGCCGGGCCCCACAGGGCCCAAGGGGGAAGCTGGGCACAAAGGCTTGCCGGGGCTGCCAGGTGTCCCAGGGCTTGTGGGGCCAAAGGGTGAGCCGGGGCTCCCCGGTGCCCAGGGGCTTCAGGGCCCCTCGGGCATCCCGGGCATCGCGGGACCCAGCGGTCCCATCGGCCCCCCAGGACTGCCAGGGGCCAAGGGGGAGCCCGGCCTGCCCGGACCCCCCGGCTTCCCTGGCGTGGGCAAACCCGGCGCCGCGGGGCTGCAGGGACCCCCGGGGAAGCCCGGGGCGCTTGGTCCCCCTGGCCAGCCAGGACTCCAGGGACCACCCGGCCCCCCCGGGCCCCCAGGTCCCCCAGTCATCATCCCACCCACTCCGCCAGCCGTGGGACAGTACCTGCCCGAGGTGGGGCCGGGGATAGATGGCGTCAAGCCCCCCTACGGCTACATGGGCAAGAAAGGCAAGGCTGGCGGCGCCGTCTACGAGATGCCTGCGTTCACGGCCGAGCTCCTCACCCCCTTCCCCCGGGTTGGGGTGCCCGTGAAGTTCGACAAGCTCCTCTACAACGGCCGGCAAAACTACAACCCCCAGACGGGGATCTTTACCTGCGAGATCCCCGGCGTCTACTACTTTGCCTACCACGTCCACTGTAAAGGGGCCAGTGTCTGGGTGGCGTTGTTCAAGAACAACGAGCCGCTGATGTACACCTACGACGAGTACAAGAAGGGCTTCCTGGACCAGGCTTCGGGCAGCGCTGTTGTCCAGCTGATGCACGGAGACAAGGTTTACGTTCAAATGCCATCCGAGCAGGCGGCAGGACTCTATGCCGGGCAGTACGTTCATTCGTCTTTTTCAGGATATTTATTGTATCCCATGTAAAACAAAAACCAGACACACACAAACATACACACAAAATCAAAACCTTTCTTCTCTGCTTCAAACTCTTATACCATGAAAGATGCATTTTATGACTGTTTTGGACCATCTTGTACAAAAAAACCAAAAAAACCGAAGTTTAACATTATGCACAGCTAGTTATAAAAAAAAAAAAAAAGGTGTGGTGAACATATCTAGAGATGTGTATCAGGTTCATAAACAGTTGTTTTGCACCTGAGGGGAACATAGGAGCTGTACATTATATATTTCTGTGATGCCATGCTTACTTCATTTCATTCACAGTAATTCAGTACTAAGGTTCAAATCAGTGTACGTCACTCACTCCTGTTGCATATTTGACTGTTGCATTGATGATAGTTGAGATGAAAACCAGAAACTTAAACCAGAGTAGGTCAGTCTCAAATTACATGGAAAAACTTGAGTGGCTTTTTATTTGTTTGGGTGGGATTTTGGGGTGGGTTTTTTTTTGACAGCAGGTCTGCCTGACAAGCAAAGGTTCTCTTAGCTGGAGACCTTTATTTCCCTTCCCCACACACAAAATATCCCTGCAGGTGTGGTTTTTTGCTGAACAATTTATTTATGACGGAAAAGGAATACTGATGGTGTAACAATCCCCCACGAGCCTTCTCCAGCAGTCGTTGGACCCAGAACACTGCCCCTGACTCCAGTAGGTGCTGGGTTCACCTCCAAATGCCACAGCACTCAAAAAGCCTCCATCTGCATTTGCACGGCTGAAGTAGATGAGGTAGATCAGAGATAAAAATGAAGGGTTCCCCATTTGCTTTGTGCCACGTGATTGAGACATTTTGGCCAACACATGGCAATACAGCAGGGTGGTATAAATTCGCTGGGATGTCTGTGCTCATGCTAAGAACCTGCATCTGTTTGGCTTGTCAGAAGAGACGCCTAGTCTGCCACTCAGCAGACTCTCTGCTAATTAACTAATTTGTTGTTTGAGATCAACTGGTAACTTTACCAGCAATACTGATCATGCACATTTATCTGAGAACTTCATTTTATATAGAAGCTGATTTCCAATTCTTATTTATATGTTACCTATTGTCAAGAAGAACCTGCAGGCCTCAATTCTTTCTGTACGTGAGGAAGGCAACTTCTCAGCAAGAGCTGTCTGTTCATCAATGGTGCTAATCTCACCTCAGTATTTGTTTCCAAAGGGCAGTGTACTTTGCTGTGGTTCCCTGTACAGTGCTGCACATCACACACTGTTACGCTAGTTGAAAGAGTTAAATACTCATCTCTTCTTCAATGTCTTTAGCTAATGCTACCGCTTTTGATTCAAAAATGAACTAGATTTTTCATGCAGAACTAAGATTGGATTTAACTGGCATTACCATTATTTAAATGCAGAGTTTAATGCAGTCTAACATTGACTAAGGACTCCAGTGGTATAATGTGGTGCTTTATCTCAGAAATTTTATGGAATGGTGGCAGGAATGGCCGGACAGTTTACCAGGCATTGGTAACTTCAGTATGCTCCCGGAATATATGAGATATGTCAAAAGCAAATAATTTTGTATTTAAAATTTTTGTACTGATTTGAAAAAAATATCTTATTAAATATCTTTAAAAAAAAATCCTGTCTTCATTCAGCAGAACTGTTAGAAGGAACAATCAACCTGCTGAATTCATGTATCAGACCACAAGGACTCTCTGAAACCACTGACAGCCTGATATGAAAAAAAATGAGATACCCTTTTCTTTAGCTCCCCTCTACTGGCAAAACCTGCCCTATGCCACTGGGGGGAACGCACTGTCCCAGCATCGCATTTAGTGGGAGAGCATGGCTGGGGCTGGGGGCAATGCACAGATCGAGGGGCTCCCGCAGGCAGCCCACAGGAACGGGCACCTGCTCAGCGAGAGCCGACGTGGGACTGCAGCTTAACGAGGCATGGGGCAGCGTGCAGGAAGCCAAGAAATGGGATGTCGTGGGGTGGCACTGTTAAGGGTTTGTGCTCCCCTAAAGAGCCAGAGCTGGCTGCCCAGGCTGGGAGATGCACACCACATCCCTGGCTCTCCCTGTGATTTGGAAACAGCTTTTCCCACCCCTCCCCATTTTTCCACCTGCAGCAAAAACCTCATGTGAAAGTGGCAACATATTTGTCACTGATCAACATCACTATTCAAGTGGCTCCACTGCAGAGAGTAAATTATAACCCATGGTGTGGCTCCCCCAGTCTCACCTCAAAGACAGGCATTTCCTGCAAGCTGGAAAACTCCTAAACTGTCAATACTAAAATGAATGCACTGAATACCTACTTGTGCCAGGTAATCGTTTTCTACCTCTCCCTTAGACTCCCTGAAGCCGCTGGTTAAGCGGCTCCCCGCTCCCCAGCATCTCATTTTTACTGCACAAAGAGAAAGAGAAAACAAAACATGAGCAAAGTATCACAATCACCACCTTTCACATTCTATCAAAAGTCTTTCGTCACAGGCCATCCTCTTAGTTAAGCATCTTTTATTTTAGCATTCCCCTGAAAGTCCCCAATAAGACAGGCAAGATTAAAAAACCATGAAAAATTAAAATCAGGAGGATGCTGCTCTTGATCTTACTTACAAAAACTACATCAGTTTTACTTTTACTCAGCCTAGAGTGAGATCTCCACCCGCAGTACAGCTCAGCCTACCTTGGTTCAAAAATTTTCAGCTCTGTTTGCTCTACTAAGCACCGAAGTTTGTTCTGAAACTCGATACCGTATCTGACAACACTGTGTGTACTTTACACACCATTAATAATGGGGCTGGGCACGCGTACACACACACACACACACACACAGAGCACTGACCTTGCAAAAATCAGCCTGACAGCACTGTCTTTAACACAGTTTATTCACAGGAAAATAATCTCTTTCCATTTGTAGCATTCAAAATTTCACTTGAAACAACTGTAAGAATGTCTTCAAAATACAGCTGGCACTTTAAAGGCATATAAAACTTAAGACAAATGGCAAATAAAATAAGTATTTACCAATACCAAAAACAGATGTTGAGGTTCATATGTTCTTAAAAATCAGACCCCACTTAAAAGTTAAGGTATTTATACTACCTCCCAGGGTATTGTTAAAAAGGAAAGCACAGCATAGGAAACAAGAGGTACCACACACTAATTATTAAACACCACAGTTGTGATTCTGTATTATCATCACCAATACAGTCACTGGAAATGTCATTTAGTAATATCTTTTAGGCACTCTCAGATTTGTATTTAGTGCAATAGTTTGTGACCTTCCTTCTTTAGTCATATCTCTGTACTTTCTTTAATTATTACAGCAGAGGAAAAAATACTTTCCCAACAGAGAACAACAACAAAATCCCCCTAGAAGTCTGAGCCAAACACAGCTTTCAGCTGACGTACGGCATCCTGCCTGTTTTGTGTGTGCTTTGGTATCTTAGAGCTACGTCTTTCTGACAGCACAGCGTTTTGAGGGGGTGGCAGATAAAATGCAGGAGCACCTTTGCTGTAAGATGCTGCTGTCTTGAAATTCAGCAGGCTGCTGGAGAACAGGACAGAGGAAGAAGGGGTGGGAGCATCTGACTTTGCAATTGATACAGGAAGAAAACTGATGAGAGACACTGGGTACCTACATAGTTACACCATTACCAGACATGGAAATAAAGCTGGCAGCACCCTGGGATTCAAAATTTGACAGCTTTGCTGCTGATGCTGCAATCAAAAAATTGGGTAGCTTTGACAGAGAAGTTCAGTGCAGAGACTTCACTTTCAGGAATAGCAAAAATGGAAAAAGAAAATCTTAACAGCAACTCACTCTCAGAAAAAAAAATATCTAAATATTTAGAGTTAGCGTTATTGCTTTTCTCAGAAAGTGCCAGGGGAAGTCTTTGGTATTGCAAAACACCTGTGAAAACATCTGCCTGGATAGAACAGACACTGCGGTCTGTGGGCATTACTGAGAAACGCGCTATGCACAGGTATACTTACCTACATGAAGTTAGTGTAAAAGCAATACCTGTTCTCAAGGCATGGAGGAGCAGAAATGACCACATGAAGCGGGTGATAGTGATGAAGCAGGGCTCGTGTACACAGAATCCTACTAAAACCTCGTACGGCAGGGGGAAATGAAGCAGTTGGCTCACCACTTATCATTGAAGCTAAAAGCTACTGGCCTATAAGCTGTGCTTTCCAAAGAACTAGTACCTCGTAGTTTATCAATAGTATCAGCTCTTGGCTCAGTCCCAAGTGAACAGGTCTGGCTCTAAAAGTTACTCAGCCACCCTGCAACAGCAACCTCGGCACACGCAGACTCAACATCCCTGCAGGAACACAGAAGTGGGGGAAAAATATCCCCAGGAGTACTGCTTAATTTCAAAAAGAAGTCAGTCATACAAATAGGGAGGCTTCATAAGAAGAAATAAAAAGGAGCAGCCAACAGGGATAAATGATTGTAGACAGCATACTAAATGCATTGAGAATACCAAACATTATTAAAAAAAATAATAGCGTTAGGAAGACAACAGCTGATGTAGTAAAAAAAAAAAAAGGGGGGAGTCTATCTTCAGTAAAAGAGTTGAGGGGTGAGGACACCATTTGCTTGCCATGAAGCCTTTTTTCCAATTGTTTTTGGGGGATTCTAACTATAGCAGAACAAAACCCCCAAAAAGCAGAAAACCTCCTAGGAAAATTAGGAGGAGGAGTCAGTTTAATTAGTGGGAAGACTATCTCCAGAGAGGAAATAAAGCAGAGAAAATAACCACATCCTCAGAACCACAGCTCCTTAACCCACCTCCTGCTACTGGGGACGGCGGTGGAGAAGCCAGGAAGCAGCCTACACCATCGCAAGAACCAGGCACTGCGAGGAGAGGGCAAATTCAACAGCTCTCCTGGCAAAAATCCTCTCAGTCAGCGTACTGCATGATGTCACACGGATGCGGCTGGATCCGTGGCAGCAGCCCATGGGAGAGCTGGGAGCCTGGCTCTGGGAGCGACAATGGGTTTTGAGGGGGAAGAGGCAGCCCTCCGCTTCTGCCTGGCTCCGCTCTCAACGGTCTCCAAGATCTGCCAAGGACTTCTACACAAAGAGAGCTCGGACAACACCATGACCTTTGTGAAAACCCTTACCTCGGCATTTTTTTCATGGGAATTGCTACTGTCAGTAGTCTAAACCACCGCAGGTCTGGGGCTGCAGAGTCACATACAAACCTTTTTAATTAACTGAAATAATCATGAGAAATATATGCTGGTAGAAACAAAGACAGCAGTGTCACTGTTTTCTGATGCAAAACCCCACCTGCTTGTATCCAGATTTTTAAGCAAAGATCTCTTCAAAGCCTCAGAAATGTGCATGTTTAAAAAGAAAAAAAAAAAAAGAAAATGCAAATAACTGAGTAAGAGCCCTTCTGCCACCTGGTTAAGAAATTCTGGTTTCCTCCATTTCCACCACCACAGTCACCTGCTCTGGTGCTCCAGCACCTCCAGCTCTCCCCTCTCCTCCATGCTCTCGCCTGCTGCCCTGCGCACGGCTGGACAAGGGACCACCCCCTGCAGCAGCACCTGGGCCCAAGGGACACACGTCCAGCTGGCAGGACACCATGGCACAGCCTGTCCCTTGCTGGGGACACGTCTGGGTCCTTCCCCAGCCCCTGCTGCAGAACTTAATGACATACAAAGTTACTTCAGGTATGTCCAATTTGCCTGAAATGGACCAAAGCTCAGGAGTCATGAGGTGAAAACAGAAGCCTCCTCCCCTTCAGCTGTGGCTGCCTTCCAAATCACACTGCCCTCACTAATTCCCAAATGGTAGAGCCAAGGCTCTAAAGAGGGAGATGAGAACTACAGGCAGGTGGGTTTTTTTAAATACCTATTGCACTCCACAAGAGAAATAGGAAAAAAGAAAGATGACTCTTTGGTCACTTCAATGCTGCAGCAAAGGAATTGTGTTCAGTACTCTTGTAATCCTCAGCTTCTGAAAGCACAAATAGCATGCTCTTGACCTGCTAGAGGTTTGTATTCATATTGTAATTGTTTGCACTGCTTCTAAATGTACTAAAACTCTCTAAATAATTGTACTAAAAAGCAGCAAACATTTTTCTACCAACTTAAAAGACTTTTTTAAGTGGACTTCTTTGTGCTTTCTTTAGGTGTGATTGATCAAGATAACCACAAGATGCTCAAGCAAATGTGCCACAACTAAAAACCAATAATATATATATACACCCTGTAAGAGAACTGGAACAGCATATTACTTGTTGTTCTTTGACAGTTGTTAAGGGCATTCCCAGGCAGATTTAACTTATTCAGCAGGCTTGTGCAAGACAAACCAAGACTGGAAATATAAATCTCTCATTAAAAGTTTCAGTTAAAATCCCAAGTAAGTTCCCACCACTAAATGATTTAGTTCAGCCACATCCTTTAAACCTAAATGTCAAGACAGCAGAGGTAAACAGAAGCCAAATGATAATTCAGCTGAGGTACACCTTGCATATTCCCTAGCACACTCTACTGCCAAAAATGGGAACATTCATTGCTCATATCGATGCATTTCAAAGGTGGAGACGCATTACAGCACCTGAGAAAGAAGATTTTGCTGGTTCGGAAATACATGCCGATTCTTGAGGAGTGAACAGAAAGATACATGAGATCCTGTCCTGAAGATCTAGGAATCCAACAAGCATTGGCTCTAAATTAAAACTCAGGCATGAACATCTCTGTCCCAGCTCACGTTTCTGTTGTGGTCTGGGGGAAGCAGCTGACACACAGGTAGTTAGGACAACTCTTCAGTCTTCATACTCCCTCTTTTCTAAGTGAAGTCACCAACTGTAAAATTTATTAGACGCACAGCATGGAGAGTATGGTTTTCCATGAACTGGGTACAACATGAGCATTGTCAATACCAACATCTCCACAAAGCAGACCAAAGGGTCTTCACCTTCGGCAAAGACAAGCAGCAGTTCAGAGTCTATCGATAGTCAATGGCCAGCGCAGAAGCTGTCGCTTCTTTGCTGAAGATGGACGTCCCCTCCTCAGGAGCAAGGCAGACCAAAACCTGTACACTCTGTACATTCCCCCTTCTCCCAAACACACGGTAATCGTTTATAGGCATCATTTTAAAGCCATTTTCATACTACAGGACAGACATACAAGACATCCATCTACTAATTAAACACTGGTTGTCTCAGTCTCTTGACAGTGTAACTCTTTTGGAGGACAACATCAGAAACAGAAGTATTCCAGAGAAGTAATCATTTGGAAAGAGTTCTTGCTCATAAATAAGTGATGTGAATCACATTTTTATATATCCCTGATACTTTCAGCTGAAAGTTCCATGGTTTTCCCATTATTTAAATAGCTTCACAGAAATTCAGTTAACTCTGTTTGCAATAGTTCATTACCCTCAGGCTTAGAAGAAGCTTCTGCCTTGATGAGGTTTCTGTGCTCTTTTTAAACAGTAAACAGTTATGCTGCACTTAAAAAATAAAAAAGTTGTACAAAAAATAAAAAATTTTCAAATCTTGAAAATAGCGATTGCTCTTCATATTTTCCATTCAGCTTTCATGTCAAATTGACCACAAAGTTCTTGTCTATAAGCTTCTTCAAAAATTTCTGCTCAGCGTCGATGTTGTGATATTCATTCTAAAGAGATGTGAGGGAATAATAAAAGAAATTAAATTATTACAAGAAGCATCACTTCGTTGTTCTTTCCTTTATAATTACTTGTGATACCTGGAAGATGCTGAGTAGGAAAGCTCTGGGGAAAAGACTTCTTGGCAAAGGCTATAGCACAGTCTCCCAAGAAAACAGGTGAGTACTCTATTACTCAAAACTAGATTAGATCCTCCATTAGGACACGAACAAAAAGGGATGATCCTTCAGTGGCAAGAAAGGGTGAGATGTGCTCTCACAGAAGTCCTACCATTACTAACTCTACCAGTTCCTCCCTGTGCTTAGAGGGAACAGCTGCATAATGACATTTACAGCACAAGCAGTCAGAAAATGACTAATTCTCGAAGTTCCATGCAGGTTCTTGAAAAGCACACATCAGGCATTTGTAAATTGGATAACATCCTGACAATCAGTTTCAACAAGCCAAAACCAACCCATCTTCTATGCTGTATCCAGATCCTGGATACACAAGGGACCACTGAGGTTAGTGGAGGACAGCACAAGGGAAATAAGTTTACTGACAATCTTAAGACACTGTATCCAGTAAATTAAAATTAATATAAATACTCATAAAAGATTATACAGATATAGTATAATATTTACAACTTAACGCCACTAAAGAATTAATGACAAGCGTTTTGCTTAGTAGTTTGTTTTTTAAAGTTTCAAGGTTTTAGGAAACTTAGGGATGTCTATTCAACTAGTGATCAATCTTACCCAAGCTTGGTATACATTGCAAAAAGCACCTGCAGAGAGAAGTCCTCAAAATGGAGTTGAGTTCAGTGTCAGAGGAAAATTATCTCAGAGCAGCAGGCACCTAGGAGTCCTCAGGGAGACATGAGAGGCTCCTATGGGCATTGCCCCTGTCCTTCCCTCTTCAGAAGAGGGAGGAGGAGAGAAAATGGTCCCCACACGCACTAGGCATGCACATGGAAGAGAAAACTGTTCACATTGAGGTAAAGGGCTGAGATATCGGAGTACAGAGCTGAAGACAAGAGCAGAGACATAAAAGAGAACAGAGGCATGACCATAGCAAAGCAGGAGGGAAGAGAAGGCATCCCTGACGTTTGCCAGCCTCCTGCTGCTCCCTCTCTGGGTGAGTTGTGGCTTCCCCCGCCTGGTAGCAGTTCCTTCTCTTCCTACCCCTCTCAAAGAGCTGCTTTTCTTTTCTGCTTTCAATTTCTGAAATTCAGTTCTTTTCCTAACTGCAAGTTTATAGGTCTTAACTCCTTCCATTTCCCTTTGCTCCTTCTCTTTTTTAAGAAGTTCGGTAACTATGACAAATTGTGCAAGTAGGTGCCAAGGAAAAAGAGAATGCAAACAGAAACAACACTATTCATGTTCTGACAGTGCTAGCAAATATGCCTCTATGAACAAGAGCTGCATAGCCTAAGGATAACACCAGCAAAGCAAAACAGAGCATAAAAACGGATGTGTCTCATGCCAATGTTGCAGAATATGGTGTAGCACAAAGGACACAGATATCATTATCCACATTTTTCAGAAAGAAAAGCAGAGATGAAGAGATTCAAGCAATGTTAACCCATGAGCAGCTGAACCAGGAGAAGATCAGAGACCTTTCTGACCTGCAGTCCACACTTCTACCTATACTGAATTGTCTTCTCCAGTTACCAGCTATATTTCTCTCAGCATAAACAAGTGTTTGTTACCTGCATCATCTGAGACATCGTGTCGTTGCCATAGTAGTGCAAAGAACTGTTTCTGTCAGTGAAGTCGTACTTGAAGCCTGCCATGTGAACTTCATGGCAAATGTGAAATGCTAGTGTAATGGCAATTAGCCCCGTTGTTGGATGCTTGGGTTTCTAAAATGAAACACAAAGAGCATGCATACGTAAATAACTGGCAGCTTAACAGGAACAGCAAACCTAAGAGCAAAGAAAGCAGAAATCAGGCAGCCTGGCTCTTCTACATATGTTTGGTTTTGCAGTTTGATCCCCTCATGTCTCATAAGGAGTACAGTACTGCCTGCAGGTTTTCCATGACCGGGGTGTCTGCTATGTTGGCCTTCCCTGGGATTCTCCTGTTTCTAGTGAGGGCTGAGACCATACTGTAGCCCTTCCCTCCGCACAGGCATCAGGAAGGTCTCTCCATCCCTCTGCTCAGCAACCTACTCTCATGAAACCGGTCAGGCTTCAACATATTGGAGACCATTTCACCCCATCAAATTTGACTGAATGAGCAGATGTGTTCATAATTTTCTAGACAATGGAGATCCAGACAAACAGAACAACATGACACACCTCAAATCTTCATTAACACCAAACTAAAAGAAAGCATGAATGCTACTGCTACATGAATTTGGCTGCATTTGAACTTTTTCAAAGCAGGGAAATTCCAGAAGAACACAGTTTTAGACTTTCCCCCACTATTTCCATTAGAAGAAGAGGAACTATAAACAAAATTGCATATTTCTCCCTACAGTGAGATAGCTCAGAAGTAAATGCAATGTAAAATATCAAGAGCGGGTCATAAACAGGTTTTAACTGTGCAAAATTAAGAGCACCTAACCAAAAACTAGCATTTCTTACAACAGCATAGAACAACTCATTGCCACCATCTGTCCTATCCCGTGATGAACTACACAACTGTTTAAGCAGCAACAGTGGCTAAAATGATCTGGGGAAGTAAATGAGGCAAGGTTTGTAAAGAGAGGTGAACTCTTTCATTAGACCAACAGATGAAGCTGAGGGGAAAAAGCGTCCCCAGAAATGGACAAAATTTTCAGGTATTAATTCCCTTTTTAGCTAGAATAACAATTTTCTCAGAGACCAAATGAGCTATATGCTTTCAGTAGCTGCAATCGAAACTCAAACTGAGTGCAAAGGCACATGCTTTTTTGAACTCTTACGCAAGGCTTGGTTCATTTGCCTCTGAAAACGGAGCAGGCAAGCCAGTACTGGACAACTCTGGACAGAGAGAAGGCAGATGCACTCGATACAGAAAAATATTTTTTGTATTGTATGATAAAAAACCAAATCCCCAGGAAAAAGTTACTAACATCTGCTCTGTAACCTAATTAAAGTCACAGAATTGAACTATCAACTTTCATGTAGAATTTTTTTGTACCTTTATACAATTCTTAGAGTACTCCAGAAATAACATCAACTTAAAATGCATGCTATAGCCCAGGGCTCCTGCCAGGTAGCAAAATAACTTTCTGACTTGGTGGACCAATATCATAAACTTAGTGGTGGCTCTGTTGCCATGTCCGTACCAAACAGCACCCCAAAATTACGGCAGGAATGCTACACGTCAGGATTAGTGCTATTTGGAAGTATCAGGTACGTTACAGGTTGCAACTAGCTCTGTTTACCTTTGGCTATCATAAAGTTCACCCCAAAAGAATATACTAAAAAAAGCAAAACTACTTTTAAAATGTATTATCGTGCTAGCACCCTAGCCATATCCAGATACCCTCAGCCTGTAATGAAATTTGTTTAGCCAGTCACGTTTAATGGGAATAGGCACAGCCCTGGAATAACTCCGCAACACTTTCTGACTTCAGTGCTGCTCGGGCAGCACATCCGATTTTACAGTTGCTCTTCCCGGCTCTGCTAACACCATCACAGTTGCTAACAAAGAAACAGAAATGCTTGCTGGACTGCACAGAAATGCACACACAGGGAACACGAGATTGGCTTAATGGAAAAGGCAGAGACAGCAGGGAAAGCAACATCGGTCTTCGGCGTCTCCTGCAGGCAGAGGGGGCTGAAGCACAGGACAGCGAAGGCAGCACCAGCCCTCCCCAGGGACACACTAAGGGACAGAAGACTCCAAAGTGGGTCCTGCAGAAGGCTGCCCTGCCCATGGGAACCCCCGAGGCACGATCCGCAGCTTAACCAAGCTGTGCCAGAGCAACTGCAGACCTGCAGGCTCCCAGCCATAGCCCACCTCTGAGATAGCAGGAAAAGAGAGGAAAAGCACACCTGAGCTTGACCATTGCTGCTGCCGGAGACAAGGGGCTGCAAAATCCCCAGGATAGAGCAAGCGGGATGTGGAGGAGGCAGAAAGGGGCTCCAAGCACGGACACACTTTGCCCCAGCTTTGGGAAGGGGTGCTTAGAAAGCAGGAGAGGAGCAGAGAGCACGCACAGTACCGAAAGCAACTGAGGGGCCTGGGCCTCTGTACCAGCCCCAGGACACCACACACATCTCTTTGGCTCACTGACAGCACTAGTCTTACTTTTACCCCCACTGAGAGGGGAGCACAGGAAGAGACAAGAGGAATTTCTGGAGCCATGGAGGCCACAGATGTTCTGTGGCCTTTTGGGAGATAGATAGGCACCCAGCTACTACGCTGCTTTCTTCCCACCCTTGACTGAAGAGCTGAAATGCCACAGAGCCCCGGCAAGCATGCAGCCAAACTGGGTATTCCAGTTTGAGAGTTAATAAGCGAAGAAAAAGCCACTAGTAGGCTCAAAAAAAGAAAGAAATCAAAGAGAAAAAAAGCAGCACAGTAACTCCTAAAAGCAAAAAAACCCTCAAGTCCCTCAAATATTAGAAAGATTAAACCAGAAAAAAAGCTGTGGTAGATACTCCACAGTGACAGCCTGTCAAACATTTCCACATGTCTCAGTTGGCTGATCCCAATGAAGCAGCTCTGTGCAACGACGTGACCCCAGGGAACTGTATTTGTGCTAAACAGCACGTGGTCAGTGCTGACTGCGCAAGGGAGGTCTCCAGCTTGAAGCCTTACCTTTCATCAGAAACATTCTTCAGTCATAAACTGACAGTTAAAATGTATTTTTACGTCCAAATTGTCAGTTAACTCGTTACAATGCTTGGCATCAAATCAGTAAGCTCAAGAATGCTGCTAGATGTATGTCGTTAGCACAGGGCTGGAATATCTGCATGCACCTGAGTCCCTACCTGCTCCCAGCAGCGTGAAATTACAGCAGTGTTAGAACTACTGGGTTGTTGGGTTTTGAGGGGTGGGGTGGGTTTGGTTGGTTGGTTGGGGGCGGGGCGGTGTTGTGGATTTGTTGGGTTTTTTTTTTTGAAGAAAACTATAAAACACCCTACATTTAATAATTCAAGACTCCTTAATATTTCTAGAGTCTCTTTGGATCTGCCATGTTCCAATGTCTGTCTGCTTTCCACAATTTTGTAAAAGGAATTATGTCTGTCTGCAAAAGCAGTCTCGTTTAATACTAATTATCGAATCCATAAAAAGAGATTTTTGGCATACAAGGCTACCCACTGTCTTTCTGGATTCCATTTTCCCGTCTTTTTTGAGCACCATCTAAATGCAAACTACCACCATGTGAACCTCAAGGATGTTCCAACATAGTCCACTATAATAAAGAGATAATTACTTCTGAGTACACATTTGGTTGCAGAAAACTAAAAGGCACAGAAGAAAAAAGCCTACCTCCTTCCTGGGAAACCTTGTTGGGAAGCGAAGCCATTCATAAGCTGTTTTTCTGGTGATGCTGGGATCAAGAATCCTAATTTGACTAGATTTGTATATCATGTTCAGAGCCGGTTTCTTCCAAAAGCCTTTAGCACTCTGTAACAGGCAAGTAAATACACATTTTTAATGGCTATAAACAGTTGATTTTGGTTTTGTAGCAACTCTAACCAGAATAAAATCCAAGGGCAGGAGGTTGAGGAAGAAGCAAAGTGTTGAACCTCCCAAAGTTCCACAAAACCATGTGCCAAATAGTGCTCCTGCAACAGGACAACCCACTGCAGCAGCAGAGGTTGGGGCCAGCTGGCTGGAAAGCAGCTTTGCAGAAAGGTCCCTGATGGACAACACGTACCAGCAGCATGCCTAGAAGTAGCAAATGCTCATTGTGTGCTTAGCCACATTAATAAGCATAGAGAACAGGTGGACAGAAGTTACTATTCTCAAATACTTTGTACTGTGCCTTTCTGCAGTCTCACAAATGCTGTTTTGGGCTCCTCTCTGTGGAAGAGTGTCAAACTGGGGCAAGCTCAGCAGAAGGCCACCAGAACAGCTGAGGGGCTAGAGCACACAGCAAACAAGAAGGGTCCGAGGAGGCTGGGTTTGTACAGCCCGTCTTCAACTATCTGGTAGGGGTTTACAAAAAGTGACAGGATCAGACTCTTCTCAGAGACACACAGTGAAAGGATAAGGAGAAATTCTATCCTGTGAGGATGCTGCAGCACTGAAACAGAGGTTGTAGAATATCCTTGGAAATACTCAAAACTTACCTAGGTGATGCCCTAAGAAGCTGGTATGGCTTTGAACTTGGTCTTGCTTTCTTTCAACAAGGTTTTAGACTAAAGACCTCCAGAGAGAGGTCCCTTCCAACATTATTATGCAATTCCACCAAGTCCGCAGGATAAAATAATCCAGGAAATAGCTAGGGCATGCATGTCAGAATATGAAATGCTGCTAGCAAGAGGATAAAAAGGTATTTCCAAGAGGAAAACTGCTTTAGGGTGAGGAACTGATCAAATATGTGTGTGAGAAAGAGGACAGAAGCATTTATGGGAAAGGGATATTGAACGGACTGACTAGGAGACCCAGCGCTCCCTCCAGCTAGGAGGACTAAGGTTAAAAGCGAAACAGGCATTTCGCATGAGAGGTGTGTGGCAAGCTGAGCCAAAGGGCATGAATAATTAAACTTACTATTTTCTGACCACCTAGTATCTCCCAAAGCCACTTCAAGTCACGTGGTTTGAAGACAATGAGAACAACGGTTGTATTAGGGTCGTAGTGGATTGGATCTGAGAAGATGGATTCCGGGTAAGAAAGGCGGAAAGTCGTCCTCCTCCCAACATCCTCTTCATACCCTATAACAGGGCCATTATTCATTCTGCAGAGGACAGAGACAGCAATGACTACCCCACCCAAGTCCTTACTGTGCGTCAGCTGGCACGTGCATTAGTCTGCAGGGCAGACAGCGTGTCCAGGTACAGGAGGGTTTAGTGGCCCAGCATTTACTTATCACATTACATGGTAGATGAGCAATTATCAGGTGCACTCACCCTCTAACTCAGAGGGATCAAGCACATATGGGAACTTGGCCAAGGTGGTTTAGAATACAATCACACAATTGCTTATCACATGTCACTCGAGCAGAAGGCTTCTGATTTGGCTCAAACACAGAAACTGGAGAAGACCAAAGAGAATATTTGGCTCAGAGAATTACCCATTGCTCCGTTCATGCTACTTGATGATCCGAGTCATACAGGAGGCGTTCAAGAATGTTTTAATACTCTTCACTGTCTACAGGAACATGGTTTATGACTGTGTACCTGATGCTGATACATCATTATGTTTGCTTTTTTTGTGTCTTTGGGGTTCTTGGGGTGTTGGTTTTTTTTCTTAAATATTACTTGCACAGCTGCCACTGCTTTGGGATATAACAGATTAATAAGCAGTGAGCAGATGGGTAAGGTCTTTCTGCTCTGAGGTGTCAGAGAGGCTGTGTTTAAGTCTCCATCTTGCAGTTTTTGCTTGGTGGGTGTGTTGCATAACCTTTGGAGAATTCAGGCAGTCTCTGTATGCTCCATTCCTGCCAACGTGACTTACCACTCAGAATAGGAGGCACACTGCTTAGGAGCAAATGTTTGCAAAACAAGGTATGCAGACAAAGGAGTACTTCAAAGTTTTATCAGAAGTCGTCATTAAATACAGAACGCAAACACCACCTCTTTGTTCATTCACAGTAAACAAATGTGTACTGTATTTCTGAAAGTTTTGAATTCAGAGCTGTATTTAAATGTGTGACAAGTCTACATGAAGATTTCCATTTTAAGAAGAGTAGACAGATCTACAAGGAGCCCAAATACTTGAAATAGTTTAAAAATAATCCATGGAGCTTCCTTGCATCATTATACTACAGTGAAAATAAGTGCAAGGTAGGGTTTTTTCGTAAAGCACAAAGTTGCCAGGCAAGTAAAGTTGCCTAAGAACAGAGATATTATCTGGATTACTTTCTATAGTTTTAAGTTTATAAGAGGAGTTACAACTGAAGAATTGTATATATTCATTTCCACCTTACCAGAGCGTTTTCAAATGCATGTCAAACTCCAGGCTTTGTATACAACCTTTTATGTTAGTGCTTGAAGACTGAAACACTATCACTAAAATGAGCATTCGGACTGATGGCATAGTAACAAAAATGAGATTTTGTTCAACGTTCCACACAACGTTGAAGCAGACAAACTGAAATGGCAGCTCAGAGGTTTTAGTGAAAGAGGGTTCAGGCACACTATTTGACAGGGTACCTATAGGCAGAAGGGCTATTTAATCAGTTACCATCTCAGTTCCTGCAAAGGAGAAACTGATTTATCTTTTTCTTAATGTACAGAAAATTCTGTTATAATTAGCCAAATAGTCCATTTTCAGTTTGCTTGGCATTTGAGGTCCCCCCCACGCCCACCCTTGCCTGCTCCTCTCTGAGCACTTCCCCAGTTCCCCTAGTCCAGATGCCTCTTCTTCAGACCCCAGCATCCTCTGGTAGGTTAAGGCATCTCATAAAACTTCCAATATGAACTAACATGCTTGAGAAAAAGGGGCAGACATCAACATCATCCTCCAGTTGACACATGCCTTGAGATGGACTTCCCAGCATAAACATTACGTTTAATCCACTCCAAGCAATGCACGTGCCAGCACAGGGGTAAGGCAGGCATGGCATGGAAGGCAAGAGGCAGGGCTGCCCAGGATGCTGGCTCACATGCAGGGCTCCGGACTATCACATGCTTGGACCCATCCCTGATGGCAGCATCTTGCACGTGTGTATCTGTACACGAGACAGACTGACCACTCAGTGATTCTCCCTCCCCTGTATCAATCAGTCTGTGTAATAAAACACCGACCCATTTTTTCCTAAAATGTTTTAAATTAAGGCTGTGACAGGATAAGTAAAACAGGAAGTTTCATACATTTTCATTTGTGTAATAACTGAACTCCAAAGCCACCAGCTGACAGCAAAAGTCCGTTAATTATTTGCATGCACACAAAACGGAAAGGAGATGCCATTTACCTTATTATCACGTCATACGAGTCAATTTTCTCCCCTAATGTCTTATTTCGAAGTACTCCTCCATTACCAACCACAACACACCGTCGACAGGCAATGCTGTGGAACAAACAGAACCTTTAATATGCACTACTTCCCTTGCTTCATATTGTTATTAATGATATATTTGCATTTAGCTGGCTTATTTACTAACTGAGGTCCTGTATCTTTTACACTCCTTGGGCCCTACAGAGCAGCCTCAATCCTGTATCACACACTAAGGCTGCTTTCAAAAAAAATGCAGCTACATTATTTCAGGGACTGCCAAAGTCAGGAAATGGCTTCTCTCATGTAAAACTGTTTTTACACATGTCCTTTTTCTAGTGGTTTGCTGTTCAAGATCATCTAACCAGTTGATGATAGGGGTGCCATTAGATAAATTATCTTTCACAGTGCTTCAAACTTGTCCCAGTGTGGGGGTATACCAACCAGGACAGAGTATGTCTGGAAAAACTACTCAAATTAAGGTGCTTCTGCAATATTGTACAACTCTACAACTCCAGAGATCTCCAATATAAGCTATGGCAGCAAGATTTAGCTTCACAATTTACCTTACAGGCCTCTGAATTGTACATGTGAAAAACCTTAGCCCAATGACACCTGTGATGGCTCTTCAAATGAATATAATCATGTTGATTTTTCTCCCTCTACTTAGAAAGTGCTGTTTAAACATGTGCTGAAGTGCATGCTGTCATGACACGAGACGGATACACTTGATTAAAAGTTGCATTCTCATATGACTAGATCAAATTAGACAGCATTACTAAGTATATAAAACACTGTAAGCTACAAATTAGATCTTATAGTACATGCAATCAAAATAGTAATTCCTTTTGAATTTAGAATGCATTCAGAGTTAAAAAACACCCAAAAAAAGGTATTACACAAATGCTAAACTTATGAAAGTAAATTCTAATGGTAAGATTTTTCCAAGTTATGCCAGGTTTTCTAAGTATACCTTTTGCTCTCTACTGTCTTACTTCAATACTAGTAAAATGTGTGCTTTGCTAAAAACAAAAACAAACCCAACAACAATTAAAAAAACAAAACCAAAAAACCCCACACAAAATGAAACACACCCAAAAAAGCACACAGTGAGGCTTGCTGGTTTTTTTACTCAAGAAATTTTGCCTCTTTAGGGAAGGTTTACATCCAATGTATAAGATTGAAAACTCCTCCTTACAGAACAGGCACAATTTTTTGTTGTAAAAAATGCTTCTTTATTTAGAGCAAAAGCTGTTCAACTTGTTTGCAGCAGGAGTAATGGCAAAATAAAAATGTCGGTATTTTCTTCAGACACGAACAGGCTCACAGCTTACTGAGGATGAGTCACTTCCCAATGCCCCACTCCCATGGTTCTTCAAATAAGAAAAAGGCTCTGTGTCATTTCTTACTGTAGGGGACCCCAGGATTGTGTCCCAAAGAACACTATAATCTGTACTAAATGCCCAGTGTTGCACTTTATGCAGTCTAATTAAAATTAACATCCTTCTCCTCAGATAGTCCAACCTGTTTTTTCAGCTGAGAATGAGAACAGCCTGTTCCAGCTGAGACTGACCAACATCTCAATGTACAAAGCAGTTCCCTGTATTTCCTACAGAATTGTTAATGCAGTCATGCTGGACCACATGCGGGCTAGGAAAAAAAACTGGGCCGCAAAGCAATGCTGAAAACCTGAAGCTTCCAGAAAAGGTGAAATGAAATAAATGCCAACTGTACGAAGTACTGTATTTCAAAAGAAATGCTGGGATGGCACCTTCTCACCTGCTGCTCTAGGGCCAGAGGGAGTTTCCTTTTTTTATATTTTTTTATATATATATAAAAATAGAAAGTTGCTAAATGCAGCTGTCAGGGTGGGGTGACATGGAAAAAGCTAGCACACCTTTCTCTCATGTTTCCTGAGCAGCTTAGTAGAAGGCAAGCATTCATAAAAAGATTTCCAGCAAATGCCACAAGTCCAGGTGACTCAGTACCTTGGAAATCAGAGGGGTGAAAACCTGTTATACCATCATGTCCTCAGTGTGCCCATTCCCTCTATACCCACAAAACCCTTCCCTCTCTACTCCAGGACTGCTTCAGCCCATTCACTTTCAAATTAGTTTTCAATCTAGTTTTAAGATATCCTGAGAAAGCAGGCTGATGAACATATGCCTTTTGCAAAGTTTACAGTGGGAGGAAGGGAGCAGAAGTTACTCTTCTCCTGAATTACACTTTGTTACTTCAAGCTATATCACAGAGCTCAAAGCAAGATCCCGGGCTACAGAGAAGCAACACCAAGGAGAAACAGGAAGGAAAAAGGAAAACTGTACAAAAAAGTGATCAGTAAGTGATGAAAATGGAATGGGGGCGGAGCAAAATTAGCATGTGGTTGTATCACATTTTCCTGTCATTTACAGCATGCCTCTGTAAATCAGTGAAAGTTTCAATCATCTCAAACTTCTGAATTCAGTGTCACCAAAAGTTATGTGGCTGCAACTGGGTTACTGAGGTACAAGCCTCATCACCACAATGCAAATCCTAAACTGACACTCATGCTCCAACTCACGGTGGTACCTCCTGGCTAGAGCATCCATCCCAAATGCTTGCTGGACACCCTGGTTTGGCAGTGACTGACGCACAGGTATGAACTCATCTTCGTGCCTCAATAAAAAGCTAGAAAAATTGTTCCTAATCTTGCTGAATACTTTTTTTTTTTTTAATACTCTCTGACTACTTGGTGTGAATTCACAAAAACAATGTCAACTTCCTTACAAGTGGTTTGTATTATTCTGATCACGATAAGCAGCCAAACAGTTACCTTGAGGAGGCACTGCTTGTTCTGTCCCTTGTAGATGAACTTTAAGTGATTCCTTATTCCATACCTTCCAATTTTTGGCAGAGGCTATGATTTTAAGAAACTTCTTTGCTATGTCAATCCCTAGTTATCGAAATAATGCCTTCCACTCCCGTATAAAAATGAAGAACTCTTTGGTTTCTCCTCTCTGCACTGTGCAGTTGTGATGTAGCAGGACACACTCAAGGCAGGGAGGGTATAGTAAAACATGACTTTAGAGCTGGGCAACTGAGGTTTGCACAGCTACAGAAGCTGGGTAGCTGCTCTCAAGTCAAATCTGAACTCTCTTCCCTCTTCCTGAGGGATGCAGACGAGATCTTGTTCATGGCTAAGAGCTGACTAATACTACTTGGATGGAAAATGGAGTGAAATTTGAAGTTTGATTAAGCTTTCAAACTCCAGTGCCCTTAATAACACACATACTCAAAAATAAAGTTATCAGCTGCCTTCAAATAACCAATAAAGCATCTAATATTTGTACATGAACTTTTAGAACGGATAATATCAACAAGCAGATCAAATACTCCTGATTAATTATACACAAATACAGTCATAACTACAGCCAAACAAATTAGAAAGACCAGCTTTTAATCTCTGTCAAGCTCAGGAACTTGAAGTGGCCCAGCTCAAACAAGAAGTCTGGCACGAATGTGCTATTTCTGAATTGTCTCCTCCCCTTAGCCCCCCACCAGTATTCAAGTGTCTCCAGTTATGATCATAAGTCTACATCCACAGTAGCACAGATTCCACTGACAACCATAAGCAGGGAGGGAAATGGTTTATGCTAAAGTAAAAAAACCCCAAAACATAGTATCATAGGAAACTGACATATGAAATGGAGATAAAGAGTATGCAAGGCTGGACTGTATTCAAAGATATTTAAGTTAAACAAACTGACCTGTACTTACTGTAGATCACAGAAATCAACACATTGATTTTCAGCAGACTGTTACTCCCAGATATTTTACCAACCCCACTTCTTAAAGTTTCCTTTTTCATAATGTTTTCATATTAGAAAACCCCAAACACCCCAAAGCTGAGCATTACTCACCCTTCTTCCAAGTCAATAAATCATTGGCAAGAAGAGAAATAAATTCAGATGTACTTAAACATCAGGCGTGCTACAAGTGAAATGTAACAGACTGAAGTGTCTGGAGGTCCAGCTTACAACCACCAGCATAATATTAATGAAAGTGAAAAATACTAAGACCTCAGCTATAACAATTGCTATAGCAATGGTTTGAGTGACTAAGGGATTGCATTTAGGTGTTCGAGATCTACTTAGAGTAAAAATAGATCCTATGCAAATCGCATGGTAACTGATCTCCAACATCTAAACACAATCCCTTTAGTCACTCAAACCATTGCCCTGTTCATGTGGTGTACAAGAGCCTCTTAATCTCAAGGCCAGGCATTAGTTTACATATTTTGTTTATATGATGAAATTCTAAAAGAAACATTTTCCTAGTCTAGAAAAGAAAAATATTGTTAAATGGAAATGTAGCCTTTAAAGGTCAAAAGGCTTGCATCCTCCACATTCCACTGAAATACTGTTTCTCTGGAAAAGGAAAAAGATCTCAACCTCAACTCCTTTAACACACACCCCCATAGTCAGTTGAGGAATGCAAATTATTTCCTTTGAGGTTATTTGATAAAAGGAGGATGCAGAGGTCACATTTTGTTGGCTCAGGATTGTGTAAATGCATTTGTAAGAATTTACTGTTGTTAAGCTTAGAGTCCTGAGAGTGCCCAGTGAGTAATTATGAGGAAATGGGTAGAGCAGGTGTTCAGAGGTTACTCTGTCAATGTACCCCCGGCCTGGAAAACCCTTCTCGTACAGGCTATTCCACTGAAGTCAGTGACGCTGTTCACTTCCAAACAGTTTTGAAGAACTAGACCTTTACACAGTGAGAATTCCACCTAAGTTCGGAAAATGGCACTGTTCAGGAAAAATCCTTTGTAGCTCATTAGGTACAGTTTTACCTAAGTTGCACAAAAATACATATTTGTTAAAATACTTTATAGTAGGTTCCCCCACCCTGCCCCAAGAAAAGTTTATAGGGCAATTTGGTTTGCATTCTGCCAAGAAGGCTGAATTAGGCAGCAGCATTACAGAGCGGCCTAATAATTCCGTATTACCAGAGAAAGTTTTCAGGATTAATTCTTAAAGTGTTTCACATTTAAAAGCCACTGTATCTCGGTTAAATGTATATATAAAAGTTCTTCTTTACTACAGTGATTCATGCCCTAACAGTGCTATACACAAAAGCTGATGGATCTAGAAAGAATATCTTGTATGAATTCATTGTACATTTGATTTGTTTATACTACTGCCTATTAAAGAGTAACAGTTCTCATTTTGCTTCAGTACTACTGAAGTATACTACTATTATTAAAACGAAGCATACTTCCCAGAACCACTAAATGTATCTATATCTCAGAGAACCTACATGCAAAGGATAAATACTAATTACCTTACTTTTGATCTATAGGACAGACACCTCCATTTAAAAGGTACTATGCTGTACTGCAAGCGTCTTGTCTCTACAGCCAAAACAATTATAGTGCTGAACTTGTGATTTCAGGAAATTTCTAATACAACATTTGGCATTCTCCTTCAAACTCCAGAAAAAAGACTAGCTTTTCTCAGTCAATTCTGCATAAATTTCCCCAGTTATCACACTCCTGATAGAAAATAGGGTTTTTTCCCTTTTTTTTTCCCCAACGTAAGAGTAAATCTGAACATCCTAGAAATGGATACTAAACACAGGGAAAGGAAGGAGTACAGTAGGTGAAAGAAAGGAAAACTGGGTATTAAAACCAAGATAATTCTTAGGCTTGAACATCAATTATTTTGTTCAAATACCACCCAACTTTAATTAAAATGTGATCCTGGCATTGGCTTGAAGCAACACTCTTCTGTTTGATCTCCTTGATTACAAAACAAAACCAAGTACAGCCAACCTCAGCTTCATTTGCATTCAGCTCTACTAAGAAGTCTGCATATTAACATGATATATGACAGGTTGTCAGCCCATTTGCTAGACTGCAAATCTAAGAAGTCATTTGCATCACTTGGTAAACACTTGCCAACCCTACTACACTAACTCCAAAAAAAAACTGCCAAAAAAAAAACCCCCAAAACAAAACCACTCAAGACACACACAGAAAGACCCTCCAAAACCAAACAAGAAGTCCCAGCAGAAGTGGCTTCTAACCAAGAGATATTTAAAAAGGGCAATCTAATGCATGGGAAGTGAGTTATCTAAGGCATGCCACACCCTAGTTACTCCAGAAATGCCAGGAACAGCCTTTCCTGGCTGCCTAGATTTCCCTCATTTACAGGAAAAGGAAGCTGAGCATACATATGAACAAGGGTGTGCAGCAGGCCAGCGGATGCAGTGACACGGGGATATGCGTAAGATTTCTTGGGGATACGGATAATATTTCTTTCGCGTAGAAACAGTCGTTGGTTTGCACCTGCTTATCTCAAACATTCTCTAGCTTACAGTAATAATGACATTGACAGAGGAGATCCCATTCCATTTTTAAGGGGTGGTTTCACTTTCCTCAGGTATAAAAAGATACTACAGGAAGATGGGACTGTATTCAGCTAGCAAATTCCTAACCCACTTATAAAAAAAGAAATCTATCAGTTTAAGCTCTCTCACAGAAGAATTATTCTTGAATGCTGGTGCTACATATGTTTAAAACCAAACTTATTTAAATCTTGGAATCAATTACATATTGCTTGGACACTGTCAGTCAGATCTGCATCTTGGCTAACTTGAGCAATTTCAGGATAATGCCACTGACATTCCTTTTCGGATAAATACTGAGTATTAAAAATGCAATGAACAGAAACAGTAGCAAATAAACCATCTCACCTGTCATTTTCATTGGAAAGTCCACAGTTCTGCAGTCTTGAAAGGGCTAAACGAAAAAATTGCTCTAGAAAGCAAACAAAGAAGATTAATGAAAATGTTCAGTGTCAGTGCTCTCCAATATAAAAATAAGCATGCCACCCTGACTACAGCATTTTCAGACAGTAGTTTTTATGCACTGTGCATAAAAACCTCAAAATAGGAACACTTTTAATTTAGGGCCACAGGTCAATCAATGATGCCAAAGAAATTCAGGTTTATCAGAGCTCCTCTTTGTGAAGCTTTTCCTGCCCCAACACTGCTGTTGGAAAACAGCATGGGATTTGTATCTAAAAAAATCTTAGTTACAGTAAATAAGCATTGGAAGAGTTTCCAAGATGCACATCCTAACTGACTTTGTTTTTTTCTTCTACCCACCTTCAGATGAAATAGAAGCAGCCTTGACTCAAGAAGATGGGCCACACAGCCAGGAACAGTAACAGCATTACATATCTTGGCAGAAGACATCAAACCAGCCTGTGCTCACTGGCAAAGCTGGGCAGAGGCACCTTCCCAGGCCCCCCTCGGTGGGCAGGCACCTGCTGGACACTCAATGTGCCTCTTGAGAGGGGGCCTCAACTCATTCACAAACAAACTTTTCCCCACCACAACCCCAGAGGTGAGGGAAAATGCACCATCCTTGTTACACTGACAAAAGGCAAATCAAGAGTCTAAATCCCAGGTCCATAGGGTACTAGGAAGGTGCACTGTTCAGCGTTAAAAACTCAGAGACTTGAGACTTTACAGTGGTTTCCAGAAGGGTGACTAAGACCCTTAAGGTCTCTGGCCCTGTTTACTCTGCCCTGACCAACACGGGCAGCAGGCATGAGCAAGCAAACACTTTGCACAGGTACAGCAGCCACATAACAGCAGGAATACCCCCTGCAGCCCCAGTGATGCCTTCCCTGGTCGGAGAAGCTAGCTCAGTAAAAGGAAAATTTTGCTGATGTAACTGCCCCAACCTGGGGACTTCTGCCTCAGTAGGAGTCTGGATCCTGATCGGCTTAGGTGTGTTGATCAAACCCCATCACACTGAGCCAGCTAATATTTCACCTAGCAAAGCACTAGCTAAATATCTTTAGCACCTCAGCCCACATACAAACGAAAGGAAGCCGAAGAAGCTCCACTCTTCCTCACTCCCACCTTTTTGGAGCTTCTCTGCTAAGAGGGGAAACCTCAACATGGTGTTTTATTTGTTAAAAACAGGAAGGTGGCAGGTCAGAGGGACTAAATGAAACCATTAAGTCACTGCTAGACACCCCCAAAATAGGAATAGTGAATAGGAAAGACCAGGGACAGAGATACAGGTGGCTTTACATGCCATTTCGGTATTTCCATTTAAAAACAAGTTACATAGGGAACACAAACCTGCTCTCTTTATTCCATAAGGTAGTTCAAACTTATCGCTCCCGTGGAACTCTGCCACTCTGATAAAATCGTTAGCACACAGGAACGGGTATATTTTATCAACACTAATGAAGAAAAAAAGAAAGAAGTTTAAAAAAATCCACATGATGTATTTGAATAAGCCAATAATTCATGTAATTGCTTTTCAAAAAAAAAACCACCCAAACTTTATCCTACTTCAAGTATTATCAATTTTTAAAAGAAGAAAATTCATGAACACAGGGAAAGAAAGCAGGTGATAGAGAAGGGGAAGAGTTTATATTGGAAAATATAGCTAGAGAGTGAGATAAAATGATTTCTCTGCTAGTATAAGTTATATGGAGTCATTAAAACAACATGACTGAAAGCTTATACCATAAGACAGCATTTTTAAGAGAATATGTAATGCAGAAAGACAATTAATAACTTCAGGTTTGAAAAGTACACAACAGAGGCAGCAAGGAAAATTAAGAGTTATTATATACGGCAATTTAATAAGTAAGAATGGGATTTGAAACAAGGTGTTTTAACTTGAAAATACCATCTCCCGAAGGCATCAGCTTATTTGAGATGCTCTCCCATTCCAAAGAAATGGCACTTCATGGCTGTATTGACATTAATAAGTAGTTTGGGGCAACAGGGGTATATCCATACAGCAAAAAAGTATGGAGTTCTCATGTCCATGTTACACACATATCGGATTTTTTTTATTTTTTTTTTACTCTGGACTAACTCTGGTAGGGTCCCACAGACTAAACACCCCTTAGCAGCTGCAGCACGTCAGGCGTGCTCCTGCAGTGCATCTTCTGGCTCAGCCAGAAGTCAGATGTCTGAAAGGAGCCCAGTGCACGAGTGCCAGGGCCAACCTGCAATAAGAAGCATGGCACGTGGGGATCACAAGGAGGCTTGCCGCAAAAGGCAAACTAGAACATGACGGCATCGTACCTTATAAGCATCAAGATAGAAAGAATGGGTCACTACTTTCTTCAAAAGACAGTAACCACAGACAAGGGTTATCTCATAGCAGGGAAGGGACTCTTATTACCATATCTGCCAAGTCAAGCCAAATGAATGAACAGTAGATTCAATCCTGTCACATGCTACAATGACTTTGGCTTCACCTTGAAGTTAAGTGGGCACATACTCACTGTACTGGTTGACTTTGTAGTGATCCTGCATACTAGGTCTTAAAATGTTAACACAGAAGTATACATTCACAGTGAGAAAACCTAGAGTTGATCTTAAATACCCCCAGCCAGCATGACTTGTTTGTCCATTAACAATATTAATAGCTGTTAAAAACCCCCTCCCTCTCAGTTTCACAAATCAAGTATCTCACTCTTTAAGCTCTACATATTCAGAAGATACTAACAGTAAAAAGGAAAAAAATCCCAACCAAAAAAAAAAAAACCCAACAAAACACCACAGCTCACACACCAAGAACTAGGCCATAGGTTAGCTAAGCAAGACCAGCTATCTTTGAGACATCATGCATTAAACACCCATATTAAATTTAATAACTTGCCTTACTTTCAGAAGCAGGTGGTAAGCTCAGACATAATAAATAATTTACCTACTGCAAAGAGATTCTTAATTCTAGCTCTGGTTCCTTTCCAATAAATAATTCTGCCAGGTTAGAAATCCTTGCAGCCTCCCCAGGCTACTACCAAAGTGCACAGACCAGATCTTCAGCTTGCGCAAGCTATCTCTGTAAAGGAGCTATGGAAATATGCAAGAGAATCTGTTCTAGATCTGCACCTACATTCTTCTCGCTGCACATCTCTGAGTCCACTCCTGTCCCCTTGCTCAGCACCAAAGCTATCCTGCTGTGCTTGACACAGAGACAGCCTGGGTACACTCTGTAGGCGAGGGACCTAGGACCACCTTGCTGGGCCAGGCAGCTAACCAAAACTCAAAGACTGCAGGACTGCTTTGGGGAGGACAAACTTGAGATCCTTCCATGTTTTTAAAATTATAATAGCACTGAATTAAAGCCACATTTTCTTGTACACAAAAAGGACCAAAAAAAAGAATCAATGGTGCCTTTGCTCAGAGCTTTAAGACTCCTTCAGCCAGGACTTGGTCTAAACATCTTCCCAAACTTTCACAGGGCCATACTCAATGTTTGCTTAGGTAAAACACAAAGCTAACAATACAGCCTATCTGCTTCTGGTCCTGCAGCGCTCCCTTGATCTCTCATTTAAGACTTGTGCTTCTAATAACAAAACCTCCCAATATTTCCTCACAAACCTCTTGGATGCACTTTTGTGACCAGACACCTCCTTTGTTTTGGGTTGAAGTTCTTTTTTCACCTGACTGCTTCTTTACAAAGGAAGCTTCCTATGAGTACCTTAAAGTGGAGGACACCTACACACAATTCAACAATACTATCAGAGGAACAAAGCCACAAATAATCCCAAATTTCATTAAAATTAAATTCCATTAGAATTCTATTGAAGGGGAAGAATCTTATATCATTAAAGATTGGATGAACTTTTGCACATTTCATACTCCTCTTTACAAAAAAAAATGAAAAGATTTTCAAAACTTCTGTGGTCCCTGGCTGCTACAGAAATACTTAGCTACCAAAAAAATCTTAAAGTCTAGGTTCTTAATAGCAGGATGACTGAGTTTCAGTCTTGGACATGAAGGCTTCTTTTACAGGAAAAGCATGGGGAAAAAAAAATTTTAGGCTTGTATTTCAATCATTCAAATGGTTTCACTGTTACTAGCTACAATACCTGAACAGGAAGTATTTATTTATTTAGTACATACACCAGCATATTGAGCTACTCATGTGGTATTGCTCAGATGCTGATCAGTGGCAAGCTCAACAATTTGTGTTGCCACAACCAAGAAAAGCAGCAATGAACCCAAGCCCAAAAGCTGTACTTCCAGAGGTGAATCAAAATGTGAAATAGTCCAGGATATGCAAGTAGTCCATTTCTACCTCAGTCAGCACAGCCTTTCCTTCCACCTCCACTTCCCACAGAAGACTCACCCCAATAAAGATTCAAATGCTGGTTTCAGTACACAACTGTCCAGTGCGTTCCTTCTCTCCACAGCCGTAGGTGGCAGCCTGCAAAAGAAGAATTTCAAAGAAACAGCAAGAACAGGTAGCAGCAACAAGGGAGGGAAACTTGGACAAGCCAAATTAATAAAAGCTGATTACTGAATTAATACCACACCAAATTTTCATGATTGCCTCTGTCTGTACTATAAAGATGGATCTTTCTCATTGCGGTATGATTACTTTTACTAGTAAAGGCTTTTATCTCACAGTGCTGCTCTAAGGGCTCTGCAACCTCCCTTGCTCAGCAACTCTCAAAGCAGCCATAACCAGAGGTGAGATCTCAGGCTCACCTGCAGAGAAGCAGGACACCTGGGCTGAATCATGCTGGCATTACCAGTGCTCCTCAGAGAGGAGAGGGGAATAGACAGCAACACGTAGGGTACTTCAAAGAAAATGAGATTCTTTGGGGATAAGTCATTCCTCTCATAAGGCTATGACACTTCTAAGCACATTCCCACCTTGGCAATTTAGCCCAATTAATAACAAATATGAAGGGAGGGTAAAGTTCAGTGTAAGCAATGCATGCATCTGGGCTGCATTAAGAACAGAAGGATGAAACTACCATATGAGAACCACAAGCCAAACAGACCATTAAGGTTAATTGCTCTTGGTAACCTCAAGTTGTCATGTGAATACTGACACTGACAAAGCACCCTGTGAAATATATCAGCTGGTCAGCTCACTGCTTTCCAGCATCAGCCTCACAGATGGCATTTTGCAGGACGGCTTCAGACAAAACAGAGGCCTGCTTTTAAGTTTTAGCATAGCTGCTCATCGATCCCACAAACCTAATTGCAGGAATTTACTAGCACAAGATCTGCTTATACCTGCGCTCGCACATCACAAGTGAACCACACCTCTGATCTATTAAATTTTAAACACAAAAGTTACCCTTATGGCTCTGCTAATTTTATTCAGGTGTAACTCAGAATTGCAGAAATTTGGAAGTTGTAAACAAATGTCCTTCCAACAATTCATTGCTTGTTATAGTCAGTCGCTGAAAGTGGCCATAAATAATAACCAAACACTGGAAACATGACATGGACAAATTCCTTTCTGCCAGACATGTTACAATTGTGTTCATAACAGAAATAACCAATGGACACAGCTGTACAATAACCAGTTGAACAGGGAGCCTATGGACAAAGGCTACAGATTTTAATCCCTCCCACCTGCCCAAAACCCAAACAAACAAACAAAACCCACCACAAAAATACTCAACTGCTGAACTTACTGGGTAACTCCACTAGTCTCATAGGAAGGAGGAGCCCTCACAGAGGAAGTCTGTCCATAAAAGCTAATCCTGCAAAAAGGGAAATGTCACAACTCTGGTTTGCTATAAACTGAAACCACAACAGAAAGCCACTCATATCAATCGTATGCTATAAACAGGACAAAAAGAGGTACATCAATCACTACTTTTAAAAGCCATCACTATTATCTTCATAACACAAACACACTGGTCAGTCCTGGTCACAACTGTGCAAAGGCCAATGGAAACTCAACTTCTTCAATAAACACCCTGAATTTTAGGTCCCAAGCCACCTGTCCCGTGCAGCCTGGAGACAGCGAAGGCTTGCTTCCCCCAAGGTTACCACTGGGACTCAACAAATTTCAGCTTTTCAAAAGGCACCCACTACACCTGCAGTTATTCCCATGTGTGGAGCAGGTCTCTCCCACATCATTTATCAGACATCTAAAGCAACAAGCTAACACTAAACACACATGGAGTGGGAGAAGATATGGACACGAGACACATAAATATATCTCCTCACCTGAACACCTATTTTCATGAAACTCAGAGGGGGTCCCTGTCTCTGAGGTCCTGACCTCTCCATACAACCAGGCTCAAATTGACTACTAGGTTTAAAAGTGACAAGAGAGAAAGGGCAACAGGACACAACAATCACATTCATTCCCTCACAGTACAAAAAAAACCAACCACAAAACAAACACACAGAGTAGTAATCACTTCTGTTGATTACTTGTAAAGAGCTGTTCAGCAACACAGCAACTCACAGCCACATCTCTCATACAGCCATGAAGGTGTTTGCACTAAAAGGAACAAAGCATCACCATACCAGTAGAGGTTATTTCTCCACAGATTTCCATGCAGTATACCATACATAACAGCAGCAGCCAGGATAAAAAACAGAAGAATTCGTTTCATGACTGGTAGACCTGAAATGTAAGAAAAACAAAACAAGAAATTTAAATCCAAGTTATGCTATTAACATGAACTTTTATAAAGCATCTTGAAACCTATGAAAGGAAATAATCATTATTACAGCCATTCACCACCACGACCACAGATTTGACGGGGGATCACTCTGGTTTGATTTCTCACACAAAGTCCCACTGACAGGAGCTAAATGCTGCTTTGCACCTACCATACATGCATAGTCAGCACAGAAGCATTGAGAGAGGCTCACTCTAGGTTCTCTCTGAAGACACAGAAGGAAGAAGGGCTATTCCAGAAGCATGTCAGAGTAGGAGCTCCTTTCTGTCTACTGGCAGCCCAAAGAAATCAGCCTCTTCGGTCAGAAGTTGGCCTTTACAGATACCTCCACTTCTCTTTCTTTCACCACCCACTATCAGTTTCCATAATTACACAGTTAAACAAGCATTAGCACTTTGCAGGAGGCAGACAGGCTGATGCCAATGAAGCAGAACAGGGTGTAAATTGCCACAAATTGCTACTGTTTTTTTGTTTGTTTGGTTTTTTTTTTGTGTTTTGTTTTTTTTGTTTGTTTGTTTTACGATCACTGAATATTCCAAGAGTTTGGGTTTGGACATTTAAAGCTGCACTGAAGCTGTCTGCTTATCCCTCGTGTCCTGCAGTCTCCAGCTCCTGCCACAGGCCAGACTTCATTGCTCAAGTGACAGAAGAATGCTATTTTCACACATCACAAAGGGAGGAAGACAAATTAGGACCCAATCAGTGAAACTTACTAAATTATGGCAAAATAGCAGAGAAAGTGTTCATTATTCAAATAGAGTTTTCACCTCATTGAACAGTTTAGTAAAAAAAACCCGGAGAAATATCAGAAGCTCACGTATCTGGCAAGACACACTGGGGGAAAAGCAAGTTCTGCATTGCTCACATCTAACACACTGAGCTGCCCTTTCAGTAGCTATGAATGAACTGTTGTTGCTTAATCTTCTGAAAGTCCAAAATAGCCATTCTGGCCACAAATTACTGTGGAAATTTACTCGAGAGCTATATCCTTCTTATTTTCACTTCTCCCCCTATCATGGTAAGCAGGTTCAATGCACACAACACATAAACACCTACTTGCCTATCTATATTTGAAAGTGAAGGTAACAAACAGCTACCCAGGAAAAACAAGCCATATCCACACATACTGCTGCATTTTCCATGAGCAGAGCCTTTGGCTTTATAGAGATTTTTTTTTTTTTTTTAAATCCCATGGTTTTTAGAATATTTAGAGTTGCTGTTATTTTAAACCTGTGTTAAACAGCCCTAAGGCAATAAAAATCAAGGTAGATATAGTCCGAGTGATTCACAGCAATAGGCTTTATGCTAGTAACATCTTAACATCATACCTTGTATTAAAGGCCAAGAAACTACTAAATAGAGCTGCATTTTGTTATTAGAAATTGAGAAGCAGACTACTGCCACTTGCCTAGCTTCATCCCTGAAGAAATACCTAACAGTGAACTATTTGTTACAGTGACTTGACTGCAACAAGCCACCACTTCCATATATATATATATATATATTTTTCCCCCCATATCCTTCACAGGAGTTTAACTGTACGGTCAGAGATGGGGTTTTATAACAGCATCTACCAGTAACATAGCCATGCAATGAACAAGCTATAATCTATCAACCTTAAGTATATCCTCCAGGCTGTTCTGCTTTGTTCTGGATGAAATACTCAGACTGCAGCTATTGCAATTTCAACCTTTCATCCCTCCTTGGGAAGCAACACTGCCGCCCTTACAACTCCAACTCCCTTAACTCTCCTCAAGAGTTACTGCAATTTTTTTTGATAGTCACTCTCAACTTCTAGAGCAAACCCTGAGTTTTTGCAATAATTTTGTAAGAGTCATTCCCTAAAACTGCAAGAACATTACAAGAAAATTCACCTATTGGGTTTAGTCAAGTGTCATTAACAGCAATTGGCTCATTTACTTGAAAAAGATACTGCACTCCAGGTGTTTTATTTTTCCTTTCACTGTCAGTATTTTTACCCTCTCATGCTTTGCAAAAGTTTGCTAAAATATCCCACTACAGTGGAAATCAACTGTTTACTTTTTTACTAATTCAACAAATGCCAACTTCAGTTAAACAGAATGTAACAAACCAGCTCTTCAGATACAGTTACTAAATTAACAACTGATTAAATTGCTGATTTTGCTGACTTCAGTGTAAAAGAGAACCTTGCTGAAGAGTCAGACCAAGCTACAAAACAGAGAAAAGACAATGCAAAGCTGCCCATAAAGGGTTTTTTAAAACAAAAATATTATTCATAACAGTATTATTCAGAGAAAAAGAAATTGTTGTTTGTAAAGTATTTACAAAGATATTTGTACAAGAGAATATAAGTCAACTTTGTTCTTCAAAGAGGATTATAAGGAATCTGTAACAACTTTCAGTATCTTATGTAGTACATTCAGCCTGGCACACACATGAGAATGTAGCATCATCAAGGGTGTACCTAACTCAGCTCTTGGGAACATAAAATGGTCTTTAATTATACAAGTGTCTTCTCACAATCCCACCCCCCAGTGCCTGGCTTCATCCAATGCTTTGAAGATAAAGTTCTGTAGTCAAGAAAGACAGTCTTTTTAGTGAAGACTTTCTTAACCTGGTTTAGTAAACAGAACCATTGCCTTGTTTACAGAAGAAATTATTCTGGGTGTACTTTTAATGTTGACAGCATTTTCCAGCTCTCCCTTCCTATTTTAAAATAGCTGAGTGTTACAGAAAGTTAATCAAAGGAAAACAAACTCCTACAATGCAAATATTGCACCAGAAAATTCCCATAGTCAGAGATGCAAGTAAATATGCAATTGAGAAGATGCAGTTCAGATGTAAAATGACACATTCCAGCTTATTTATCACAAGACCTGCATCTTGATTTAAGCCCATCAACCTGACTGACAGAGGTCATGGTGCCCTTAGGTCAAGGTCAGTCAGCACTAAGCAAAACAAGGAGGACAAAGCTGGAACTCCATTATTCAATTCGCTCCTCTTTCTAAAAAGCCTGCAGTGATCCACACGAGGAAAGGGGCAAGGAACCTGGCATGCCAACACCTGACATTCAGTGTTAGCTGGTCAATTTTCTGAAAGTAACCACGCAACAGGATGCATAGGGGTTGTAAAAAGATTGATGGGTATTTTTTAATAGGAATCTAAGCTAACTTCCGCTGTTCAACTTCCCACTCCTGCCAAGGCAGAGCTACAATTACAGAATTAGACAAGACAGACTGTTACAGTATTAAGAGATCTCAGAGATCAGTCTGCATCTCCTGTAGACAGATGGATCCACCCCAGCCCCCACCAACCCACCAGAGACACATTTGGGTATATGAAAAATTAGCTATATAAGGCCAGAGGCTATTTTTTTCTTCCCTTGCTGGAAGTGGGGAACCCACATCCTTGTCAGAGCTGCATCTTTACTTACAATTAAGTCTTTACTTCACTCACTAAGTGTGGTATCTGATATGAGCCACTATCTCATAGCCTCTGTTTATCTTTCAACTTGCACATGCAGTTGATGCAGCCATGCCACAGAATAAAATATCAAGCAGGAAACTATAGCGGTTGGACCGGGCAATCACATGACCACACTACAATCACCTTTTCTCATAAAGCTTGTGAGCCTTCCTTTTGCTTTCTTGATTAAAATTAGGTTGTTATAATACAATGTGGGAGGCTTTTCCATCTGCCCCACTTACTTGGTAAAGCATCTTTGACTATTACTAAATGGTTAATAAATATTTTAACTAAGTGGTTACTACTAAATTAAATACTACTCATCTTAAAACTATCTTAGCTCCATACCTAGTCTTGTAACAGTTTAACTTCTTGCTGTTGCAATTAACTGACAGCATGAAAATTTCAGCTCAGTCAGACCTCAAATTCCTAGCCCTTGTAGTTGTGGGGGAGGAAGGGAAATGTGCTTGAAAACGTGCTTTGAGAGGACCTTGAAATTTAAAGGGACAGAACAAAAAGCACATAAAAACCTGCTAAAAAGTTTAAAAAGAAACATCAGGATTTTTAAGATGTAGTCAGTATTTTGTGGGCTTGCTTGCAATCACCAGTATTTTTGGTCAGGATGTAGTGCATGCCCGGTGGAACAACTACGCAGCAAAAGAAAAACCAAGCAGGGAGTTTTCTCACATTGTCATTTGCCTCAAGCTGCCAAAACACGAGCATATTATGGCACGTATCTATATATTTATTCTGACAAATCTATACACTATTCATCATTACTCTTCCAGTTCTTGCTCTAGGTACACACATAGGTCATTAATTCTCCCTCTCTTCAGGAAGGAAACACTGCAGTGGACAATACAATAGCACTGCAGCAGAGTCTTAAAAGTACCGAAGTGGCTGAGTCAGTCTAGTACCTTCCCTCACCCACTCCTTACATTTTTTTCATCATTTCCAATGCTCCTTTCAATTTTAGTTTATTAAGAAACAAAAGCCCTCAGAAACATTAAGTTTAAATGAGGAAGGTAGTTACATTGGATTATCCTAGCAAAGTGACCCTGAATTAAAACTGCATTTCTAACTCCCCAACAACAGTGACTTGAAGTGGTAAGTTTAACAGCATCTTAATTGGAAAAAGGTTCTTGCTAACCTGCCCCACCCCACACAAAACCAAAGCAGTTATTCCTGTTCCTGAAGGCCTGCCCAAACCATGACACCAAAAAACTAAGGTTTTACTGTATCAAAATGTTACTGGGGACTTCCACCATCATACCACATGTACGATCTTTACCAGCAATTAAAGATTTTTCCTGCACTGGAAGATAAGATGTTTTCAGGCTCTTTCTGCCCTCATCTCTTTCAATGATGAGGGGATAAGCAACAGAGGAAAAGTTTGCTGACTGTGAAAACTGGAGCCTTCTTCGCCTCCAAGGGCACACTGAACTAGCCATTTACTTCCACAGCATCCTTGTAAGTGTGAAAAAAGGCAAGTCTTCCTCCAGAGACAGCTTCTCTTTAAGGAAGGCTTCCAATATTTCCCCTAACATTTCCCCTTTCTCCAGCTACTACAGAAGACCCGGAAAGAAGTAGCAAGATAATCTTTTCTCCAACAGTAAGCAATGATGTCCAGTAGATTAGTATCACAGTAGTAGTGATGTTTAGTAGATCTAGTTAACCCTTGTTCTTTATCAGCTACAACAGCCAAAAAGGTAGTCTCTGCTGACATTAATCTACTGGGGAGAGATGCAGACTAGAGCTGTGTCCACCCTTGGCTTTTTGCATGGCTGCATACTAATTCAGGACAGGCTGCAAGAGTTATTAGATTGGCTTCAGGACCTAAGCGCTTGCCTCCCTCACCTTCATCATCCTGCTAATGGTAAAACCTATTCTGTACCACAAGGGACAGCAATACATTTATCATTTTGTGGACAATTCATTATTATTTTATTCCATTTTTGTCTTTGAAGTATAGACCCCAGTATTTTGCTCCTCACCAGAACACGCCTGCCACCTGGGTCAAGCAAGGAGGAAAAGCAACTTAATCAGTATTTTTCATTGATAATCACCATTTCAGTTTGCTTCTGTCCAAAATCTTCAAGGAAATCTCTGCATCACTTTCCTCTTGTGTGACTCTCCAGTGCTAGTTATAAAATCAGAAACTCTTCCCATGCAGGCATATCCTTTGGCTAAAAGGTATTGATAAAGAATCAAGTCCAGTCAAATCTATTGTATTTTCACCCCCTGCAATCCTAATTTACTTAGACAGGACAGCTGATGGAAGAGGGAGGTTAGCTCCCTTCCAGAAGGCTACAGGCAGGCCCAGGAAAGAGCACAGTTTATCTCTGTGTCTTGGGCATAACAGGCAGTGCAGCACCTACACCCCTCCAAACCATCATCTCCAGCCCCACGCTCTCATCTCGCTCCCATTACCACCCTTAAATGCCAGATCAGGTATGGTGACTTGTTCTAGCCAAATCTAAGCCCTTCAACATTTCAGGCAAGATCTGAAAAACATGAGCTTGTAGCCTTCCAGGAAGACATGCCATCAATAGGGAGAGTTTGGCAAAAGGTGGGAAAGGTCCTGACTTACTCTTAGACTTATCACCACTCTCAGACTCTTGTTCTTACCTCTTTTATTTAGTGCAGTATCATCTGTTCAGAGGTGTAACTCCTTTTTCACTCCTCTTCCCTCCTCTGCCTGAGCACCCAGGAGCTTTTACATGTGCCCCACAGTGGAGGAAGGAACAGAAAATATGAAAAGGACAGAGAAAAAGAGGTTGCACGCACTCATCAAACTGTTTCTTGGATAGCAAGAAGATACATGTACAAGCCTACGTCAAGTTACTACAACCTTTTTAAAGCTTACTGAAACAGTCCCCCTTTTGGCTGCAAAAAACTGCTGTGATCCTCAGAAGTACCACAATCAATGACGTGCATTGTTTCACAGAGATATCACTTTGGGGCCTACCAATGCAAAATTTAATGTCAGTTATACTGACACCAAATACTAGCTCCATGGATGAAAAAAAGGAGTACAAAGCATCAGCCAGTGCTTCTTGCCAGAAAACCCTGATGAGCAAAACACAACAGAGCACAGGCATTAGGTATCACTGAAATGGCCCTCAAATAGGAGCAGTATTTGGTACAACTGTCTGATGCTGAGTTAATTAGCCCTGCTGAGAGGCAGAACACATTACCTCCAGCTTGGGGCTATCACAGGGTTGCTATGCCACCCTTGAGATCCAAGCTAATATTTTGGCTCAGATTATCACAGTGCAATGTGGATCCCTGGCACCAGCTCAAGGTGACAGTATGTTCCATTGCATGGTGTAGACACACAATTAAAACTGCAAGCGTAAAAGAAATAGCTGGTTTGATATTTCTCAGCTGGTGAATGTTGGTTTTAATTATTTTTCCCCTCCAAGATAGAAAACAATATTCCCTAATGTTCCAAAATGGCTCAGGGCTCATTCCAACAAGGGACACACTTTTTGTAGCACAGTTAAACACTGCTAACTTGAGTTTAAAAGTCAGCCCTGGGTAGATCCAAATCCAGCTTGTGGCTTTGAGGGGAAGAGGAACAATAACAACTGCTGGATTCACATCTAACTGGTGCTTTCTAAGTATCACAGATTTCCAGAAACCTTACCTCTAACTACAACAAAGAATAAGATCAAATCTACAGCCTTAGGCTCTTGCCTGCTTTTGTGCCTTGAGATGAAGACTAGAAGGCAGTGGCCAATTCATGTCAAGGTGTACAGAAGTTGCCAACAGACATTTCCATATGCTTTCCCTGTCCTGTCCCTCCACAGACCTCCCCCCAACACACTTCACTTCCCCCCCCCCCCCCCCCCCCTTTTCTTTCTTCCTTCAGGATACTTTAACACAACCAAGCAGTTATTGCCATGCCTAGCAGCCATCATGATGCAGTGCAGTACAAAAACAACTACTTCAGGTTTTGGTCAAAAGCTAACCTGTGCATGCAAGTCCAAAGCAAGTATGAGCTGAGCACAAATAGCTCTGCTTCCTCAACTCCCAAAGCTTTAATCAAAGCAAACACCACAAATCCAGCTCTAACTACACCTTAAAAACAAAACAAAACCCCAAACAATCACAAATTCAGTAACACAGCCTTAGCTGAAAGATTTCTTCCAGCCCTGTTGTACTCTCCCAGATTAACCTTTAAAGCTTTAGCCAGCCTAAGCTAGGCTGCTATTTATGTATTACACATCATAGGTGTCGGTATAATACATGATAGAACAAAATACACAGAGAATGCGTGCTATAAAGCCACACAGCTCCTCCTGCATACTGTGGTGACAACACTGTTCCTTCTCAGCCTGTTTCCTCTCTCTCCCTTCAGCTCTTCTTCCAGAAAGGCTAGAATACAAACAAGCCATGCAACATGTTCTGGGGGTCACAGTTCAAATCAATTTCTCCTCTTAGCTTGACTTGCATAACTGAAAAAGTTTGTCAACTTGAGCTGCTCTTCCTGAAGGAATAGAGCATCATGGTTTTAAGTTGTTTTGCTTCTTCACCTCCTTTTAAACTACAAAGATGACAGGCATACTACACAATGCTTCAGAACACAGAAAATCATTAATAGAAAGACATACATCCCACTACAACATTAGTTACTCATTCACACCCACTGTTCTTTGTCCATGAATGCCTGCAGAGTCAGAAGCTCAAGATCAAATGAACAATCTTTCTTAGGTTTCCCAGAGAGAGAAGATGGAAAAAAGTAGAATGCGAAAAGGCTGGGAAAAGCCACATGAGTCAGGTTTCAAAACAGTTCAGTTACAAACTTCATCAGCTCACTAGCTTTTTTCCCCCAGAAACCATCATCAATCTAAATAAATAAACATCCAACCAGAGAATTTTATCTGTATTATGCATGCACATATTGCATTAAGTTCACCTTAAAACAAGACACACTTTGTCTTCTAATAATGCCTAGGGTATCTAAAACATCCAACTCTGGCTGATTTGGAGCTCGTGATTTAACCTCAGCTCTCAGAAAAATGGCTGGAAATTACAAAACTAAATCTACCAGTCAGCTTGGGGAAAATAAAGAATAACCTCAACCCTAGGCTGAAATAAATAAAAAATAAAAAAACCCAAACCAAAAAACACTCACAAGCAACATCAGGGCTCTCAAGGGCAGAAGGAATCATGTGGAACTCAACCAAAAAAAAAAAACCAACCCAAAAAACACATAGAGGGCTAATTTACTTGCTTCACTACCAGCACCTGGAGAATTAAATGGTCCCCATCTACATCAAGTCCCAAGTAAATCAGACTAATTTCTCACTTAGTTATAACAGTATAAATCCTGATCTGTCCTGGTGTCAGAATCTGTCCCTAAAGAGACACAGGTGCTTTTTGTATGACTAGTTTTCACAGTAGCATTTGCAAGCCCCAGTCACAATTAAGTCCAACCATATGTGTGGACTGCCATCATCTGATGCCACAGCTCTTTTTACTGGAATTTTTAGTCTCCTTATTTTAAAAAGCAACAAGTTACCTTATGCAGGTTTGTGTGGATTAAGAGACCCAGCAAATAGGTATGCTCCTACCAGTATACAAAACGAACAGTTTAATTTTCATTTAAATAACATGCAAAGCATGTCTGTAGTCAGAGCCCCAAACATATTATGTTCAGTGATTTTTGCTGTTGTTCCCTATCTTGTCTCAACTACTAAAAAAAAAACAAACAAAACAACAAAACCACACACACAAAACCCACCCCCCCCCAAATCCCCAGCTGTTTGAGATGGAATTTACCCCAACAGCAGATTCTGCAAGTCAATCTGCTGCGATGCTTGTATGCCAATGGAGAGCTCTGGGATTCTCAGGAATGCAGCAAAACAAGTCAGTGAAAAGTATAAAGCTAAATTAATTCAGGGAGGGAGGAAAATGGAGATAAGTGGTAGCACTTACCCCACACTACTACTAAGTCTTGGAAGTTTCCCAGGGCAGCAATCCTGCCAGCTCAGGAGAAAGTTGCAGGACACCAACACTTTGAGCAGCTTCTCTGATAACATTAATGCCTTACACTTCCAGTGCTCTCAATTCAGCATTGCAATGAAAACATTCACACTGCCTTTGGATCTTGAAAATTAATCCAAATACAAACCTTAACTGCTAACTACTGTAAGAAAGCTAAACCCAAACTGACAGTGCCAAACTGGAAAAGCTCAAATATTGTAAATATTAAGGCTATTTTCAAAAGCCTTCTTTATACGTAGCTTAGTTTTCTGAGCACTAAAGCTCAAAAAATATTATTTACAACAACAACAAAAGGTGCAAGAAGAAAAGCTCTAATGAGCAACTTCATAACTATGACAATGCTTTGTGGACATAAAGTGGTTTTGAGCTAACAAAGAACTGTTGTACAGGTTGCAGCAGAGCCTGTATCTGATTCCCTAAAGGCTTCTAGGGCTTTGTTTCATTTTTTAAACGTGAATACAGGAAAAACTACCACATACAATATCCAAACAGTACTTATCCTGAGGATTTTGAGCGCTATGAGATACGTAGCATAGTTGAAAAATGTAGTCCTGAAGAACACTTAACACACCACGTAAAGTCCTAACTGACACCTTTTCTGAAGGGGAAAGGTTGCCAGTAAGTCTGCATGTGTTTTAAAAAAGAGAGAGAGAGATTTGTAAGGTAATGAGCTTTCCAAGGAGAACAAAGATGTAGGTGTATCTGACTTCAGCATTCAGAGTATCATTAATTGTGTGTTTCCTTGGACAAAGCTTAAATCAAATTCACAACAAAAACCCAGGACAAAGGAGCAGGCTAAAAGACATAAAACCAGAACAGGAATTCTTCACATAGCAATTGTTAGTTGCTGTAAGGGAACTCATCTCCTTATGGAAAAGTTTGCACAAGTTCATTTACATATTTCTGTGTCTACAGAGCTACAAAATGACACTACAAAACCCCATATTGCAGTGCTAACTTCTAGTGGGTATTCATCCTATAGTGGAGTTCCTAGCCCTGAATTATGCACCTTAGTTTCCTTACCTATACATGAGGAAAGCTAATTATCTCTGATGGTAATCTTCAATTGCCATCTGTCTGGGAGGAAAGCTGCCTAAATTAGTCAGTAGGGAATGCTGGGAAAGCTTATATGCTTTTCTCAGCGCTACACAGAGATGCCCATTTAGGACTTTCAGACCTCAGACCTCAATCCTCACTGAAAGTTAAACACAACCCATTTCCTCCCCAAAACTGAAAACTGCTATATCAATGTTTTGGGTTATTTTTGTTTGTTTGTTTTTTTGAAAAGGACAGTCACCCCTAAAACTGAGGGGAGTCGATGGTGCATTTCACCCCACCCACCCTCTTTCACGGTGTCACAGCACTCCTGCTGGGATTGCCCCGTAGTGGCTAAAATGCCCACGAGCCCAGCTGAGAGCCAGGAGGTGCGCGGGCAGCTGGGCAGCCTTCCTGCCATGGGTAGATTGCAGCCACGCAGCCACGTCCCTGCTGCAGGGATGGCTTCACACAGGACCTTCTGCTGCATACCATCAGCTCCCTCCCTCAGTTTGATTTGTTACTTCCTAAGCCAAGTCTGGTTTGCTGTTGGTGTAACAGAGTGTCTATTTTTGCTGTTTGATTCTCTCTTTCAACAGTCCTTAAATGCTACAGCAAAATGAACAGGAGTTTCAAGTCTGTAGTATTTTTAAACAGATTAGCTGTCCTCCCCTACATGATCTTTGCTGAGCTTCAGATTTGCCCAAGGCTGTATGTGGGAGTATCTCCTCTGAAGATAAGAGAGTAATGCCCTCTGAAGATAACAGCGTAACGGGTAAGCCCTGAGACAACACAGGGTTCACGTCCCCATGAGTCACAGCAGGGCGATGGACTTCTTTTGTGGCACAGATCGGCTGCTCCATGACCAAACTGGCCCATGCTGCAGCAGGGATAAAACGTGAAGTCCGGTATTTGCTTCAGATAAAACTGGAAGTCCTCTAGAGCAAGACACAGTGTAAGCAAGACCTGCTGTGTTGCCTACTGACATCTCTTCCTTGGTACCCTGACCACACCAAATTCAGCTCAGCCTCCAGCATCACTGTGTCTTATCAGGTTGCTAATCATGCCACAGACGACGCAGAACTCCATTAGAGCATGAAATGCAGTACAGTAAAAGGCTTTTTGTTCTGTTATATCGCATGTGTTCTTAGCATGAAATGAGGTTTATGCAATCATACCCTGTATGCATGCGTGCATGTCCTTTCTTTCCCTGTAGAACTTTTGAAGCCCTTTGGCTAATTTCAGTCAAATTTGACAGGAGATTAGGAACTTAAAGTGTGTGAGACCTCCACAGGTTTTGCAAAAATAAACAGGCAGCTGGGTAGAACAAAGAAACCCCATAAGCTCATCTTTCATTAAAGATCAGAAAGTCATCAGAAACCTGGTTTCATTTTATCTGCTCATCACACAATTGCGTGGCAGAGATGCTATAAGAGCCTCCGGACATTAAAAAAAAAGTGCTAAGATTTGAAAAGCCTTGCACAAACATATAAGTGTCCAAATTTCCCAGAACTGTTGTCTGAAGTTAAACATTTCACATATCCTTTTCAGTCACTTGATAGACAGTGTTAGCTGACTTCAGTCAACGCAGCTTCGACAAAAGTCACTCTGACACCAGCCAGTATTTATTACAGGAAATACTCTCTGTGAAATCTGAAGAATGAGATGCATATTCTATTTCACTTCACCATTCTTTCCAGAAAGCTCTGAACAACATTCTCAATTTAGATTAGAAATCTTTAAACTAATACAAAACCTAAGGTTTGAGGCTAACCATCTAAGAACTGATGTCCCGAGTTGAAAACAAATTAAGGCGTGCCATTAGCACAGAAGAAAAAAAGGAATGAAAATAGCTATTCCATTCAAATTGCTCCAATGAAAATGAAGTAACAGTATTTCCTTAACAAGTTTTGCAAAAAAAGGCAGTCAACCTTGAGAAACTGTACAAATGGTATTTACACTGACCAGTATTTTAACCATCTGACTACTCAAACCCCAGTTTACACACCTGGCCTGTGCTCCACCACACAAATTGAGCAACACAGGCACAAGAAAAGCCCTGCTATGGCAGACCAATGTCCATCTTTCCCACTAGCCTGCCTCCAGCAGTTGACAGAGGGAGATGCTATTTAGGGATAGCACATTGTGGACATTTTGTGGTTCATTCTCCTTGCAGCACCTACAATTGTTTAGTATAGGAGTTGAAGTGTAACATCCCTGCCTATTCCTTTTAGCATCCTTTTATGGACCTGCCAACATCTACACCTGGGAACCAGGGCAGAAAAAAACAACAGGAAACCCACCAAAGGAGACTGAAGTGGTACTACTACATCAGAGCTGCTGAACCACAGGGCACTTCACTGCAGACACAGTCTTGAGGCCCTCAAATTTTGAGAATGGGAAATTAAAACTGCCACAGGTGATTATAAAATTGGAGGGGTGAAGGATAGGCTTATATAGCCTTCCAGATTCTCAGCTGAGGCAAGTAACTGTCACCCTGTCTCATTAGATATTGCAAAACATTTGGGCAATCAGAGCTAGCTGTAATTTTCCCTAAACTGTTTCCAGCACAAAACAGGCTTTTGCCAACTAACCAAATGAGAAGGCACTAACTTGTCTGCACAAGGGGCACGATCAAGACTAGCTACCACATGCTAGCAAGCCTTGTGTGTGTTCACCAATATGGACAAATCCCAACTTGCTCTGGCGCTTCATCAAGTGGATTTAATATTATTGCTCCATTTAATCTTGTGCAAATGTTATGTTCAAACAAACCCTACAGGGTATCTCCCATCTACACCACTAACCCTCCTCCTGGTCTCAATCCCACACATTGACTTCAGAGTACCTGAAGCACTGTGAAGATCAAGGTGATAGTGTTTCCAGGGTGCTCAGGTGTGACACTGGTGGAGGATGTAGAAAGGCAGGTTCAAGAACAGGAAATATCTATTTTTGACTGCCAAAAAATGAATAAGGTTGTGGTTTCATTCAGCAACAACAGCTCTTAAGCAGCAAGCGCCTTCCTCTCTCCTCACTGCAGGGAGGAAAACCCACAAGTTCCTTCCCTTGCACGGTCCCCTCTGTTAAGCTAGGGTGCTTGTATGGTCCTTTTCCTAAACAGATAATTTCCCACACACAGGTTATCATGTAGTCAAAACTGTATCAGTGCAACACACCTGCAAAAATTAGCTGCCCAGGAGGGGGCTACGTAAACCAACAATTACACTGGAAAAAAGAAAAAAGAAAATGGCAAAAACACAACTTCAATTCCTTTCTTACCCTTGGAAAGGGACTCCTCCTCCTCCTCCTCCTCCATCCCATAATGCAATATCATTTGTATTTTATACACACGCACATATTTTATACTGACTATTAAATGGCCATTACATATGCATATTTCCTCCGCCTATCTCTGCTAAGGCTCTGGGTACGCCCATAACATGCCCCTTAGACAGTTCTCATTTCGCTGCTGGCCAGAGGACTCCAAAAAGCAGTAGTGAAAGGAAGCAGCGACCAGCTACTGCTGCGCTGCAAAAGCATCGGTCTACAGATCCAGTCTAACAAAGAGCTCTTCTGAGCTCTGCAGCAGCTGATCCTTATTTTAGTGTTTTCGACCTGTACGCAGAAGGGTTAGAAACTGTTCTTTTAGAAGTGAGTTGAAGAGTCAGTGGAAGTCTGACTGCTAGCCACCCACCTCACAAATAAAATTTCCTACTAGCTAGTGGCCCAAAAGAAAGCAATATTCCTGCTAGGGGACTGGAAACTTGCACTGTAAATCAACAGATTTTAAGAAGAGCTTCAGTGATTAAGTCTGAACTTCATTTCATTCCTGTCTGCTCTTAAAACCAGTTCCTTGATTACTCCATTCCTGCCCTCCTAACAGGAGGGAGGATCAGCTTTGTGGCTCCTCAAGTTTTCCAGCCTTCCCTTCCCAGTCAGGGAAACTGGGGGCTATTCAAGTTTTTGCTTTGCTTCTCCTGGCTCCCCATGGAAGCTGGAATGTAAAGAATAGCGCTAGCACAACGTACTCCAGCTTTACTGCTGCTGCAGGGGCTGGGAGCAGAGGCAACACATAACAGTTACATGCAAACTTTGGGTATTATCTGGGGAGTGCTTAAACTTTGCTCACTTTGTTGCAGTGCTGTAAAGGGTCTTCCTCTTGAGGTATCAAGGCTTCACTTTTGCCTTCAAGACCAAAGAATGACCACCATTGAACACTCAAGAGCCACCCTACCTAAACAAAATGAACTTTAAAAGGACACGATATTTTAAGATAGGTACCGAACATAGCAACAAGCACTACGACAAAGTATTTTACCACATTCTGCACCTACATTTGTTCAACACATTTTTCAAAAGGTAGTCATACCACGTGCAAGCCACATGTTCCCTATTTTTGCTTCAGAGCACACAGCAGCTAACGCTGCCCATCACTTTTCAACCTTTCTGTACAAATAGCAGCTATTGATATCAGTGATTAATAAGCTGAACTGCAAAGTGAGAGCAGATTAATTTCCACACACTACTGAAAGGTGACTTGTAAAGGAAACAACAGCTTGCACATCTCATTTTCCTCCCAACCTCAATACACGTCAAGAGCTAAGGTTTTAGCTTCTTCTATAGCAGGATGATAAAGATTTAACACTTCAAGAAGTTCACACACCAAATAATTAGATAAATAAAAGCAGTTTTATTTTCATTTCACTTGAAGACTATGAATAGGTACAGAAGTAGTCATACATAACATACCAAAAATGGACGTAGAAGAAACTGGATTAATGGGAAGTTCGGGGTTTTTTTATTCTGCTACAAAGCTCTTGGTATTTTGAGTAAATGGGTGGTAGAAAATAGAGACCCTGAAAAAGAAAAAACCCTGGACACTCAGCCCATAAATTAATTTCCCAGTATTATTTACTAGCTTGTCTGTAAGGCTAGAGAAATTGATAAACAAATTATTCAGATGGATGACAAATTAGTTGTCATAAGCTTGATAAATTAAACTCCTCTTAAATGCTCAGTGGACATTTCAACTGATTTAGCTAAAGCAGGGCAAACATCTGTAAGGAAAGATGCCTGTAAAAAGAGATATTTGAAGTAATCTTGAGCCCATTCCTAAAATGCAATTAACTAGGGAGCCACAGCAGAGTATCTTATATCATATACACAGTAAAAACAACCTTTCATGCTTATAAGTAAAATAACCTTAAGGTACAAAGACAAACAAACCAAGATCCTGTGCTACAGCTCAAACTGTGCTGTGGAAGAAAAAAATAAGAGCCTTTCCTCACAAGCCCCTTTGAGTCAATGGTGCAGACCACCTCATGGAGACTCTCAGTGGTCTTGCAAGTTGTATCTTCAAATGACCCATCTGACTGCATCCTCTTCTAGGCCAAAATAGTTGAACCAACCCTCAGCAGCATATGAAGCAACACACGAGAAGCAGAAAACTATAAATCAACCAAAGCAGGTTTATGAGAACTTTCCCAAGCCTGTCTTGGGAGGATGGATCAAACCTTTACTGAAAGGCACCAATCATGGTGTGCCCAGAAACTAACAATGAAAAAAAGCCCAGGATAAAAGCGTTAACGGTACAAAGAAGCTATCATAAAACAGACTATTCCCACTCCCTGCCGCCTTCTATCCAAAAATGAAAGAAAACACAAAGAAGAAAGCAATCATCCAAAATCCTCTACAACTGTCTCTGCCTTTAAGCTTTCAAAGGTCTGAAGAGGTGAAGGAGAAGCACCTCAAGCGCTTGCGACTGCGAATAAGACCCGTCACCATGCCAGCTGCTGTATTTCCCTCCTCAGTGAGGCAACTCCCCTGCGTAATCGCTAAAGCCATTATTTAGCAGCACACACAGTACATATCAAAGTAACGTCTTGCCAATCACCTTGTCTAGCCAAAACACCATAACTCACCTATTTCCCCACTTCTGTACGACTTGGGACTCAGGCACTTGTGATCTTCCTGCCACCTTTCAGGTTTTGTGGTCCTGCCTACACACTCTGCAGCTGCTCCCATGGGCACTTTCCCAACAGTCAGTTGCTTCCACAGAGAGACTTTCCTCCTGTTTTTTAACAGAGGCATATTTGGACAGTGGGAGTCTCTTGAGTCTCAGGGGATGATTCATACATCCCACAAGCAGGAGAGGTCTCCTAAAGCCAAGACCACCCTCCAGGAGACCATGGGACTTACCCACCTTTAATACTGCTGCTTTAATAAACAGCCATAAGCTTAGAGTAACTTAATTGACTCTGCTTCAGTTCAGCAGAGACAAACGTACTGAAGAAGCAGGTACTGCATCAAGCTGGAATGAAAGATCCATAGATTTGATTCATGTAGGTGGGAAGAAATAATACAGCTGGTACAATCTTACAGATGGAAGGTAAGTTCTTTTAGTTTCAGAAATAGCACTTCTGTATAACATTTTTACACAGTTCAGCTGCAATAGAACTGCCAGGTTAAAACAAGTAATCTCATCCCATCGCAAAGTTTGTCCTTTCTGAAGTTTTGCAACAACATTGTATGTAAGACTAGCTGGCTATAAAGTGGGTGAAGAGACACAAAAACTGAAGAAACCTGGACAGAAAGTTTCAGTCAGGTAAAGGAGCACCAACAGCCACAAATCCCAATAGATCAGTTGTTCATTTCACTGGAAATTTTAATTTGAGGAAGGACAGCTGGGCTGATCTCACAGCTTGCAATGACTAAAACCAAAACACAACCCCCACTGCCAAATAATAATCCAAAGACTTTTAAAAAAAGCAGAGAACACAAAACTTCCAGGGTTTGTTTCTTCCCTAGACTACAAGTAATGGACTTGCATACCCTAAGGCGGTCTACTCAGAGCCATTGTTCCTTCCCCTGCGCCTTCGGCATTTCCAAGAGGCAGTCCCTCCCTTTCGCTACGCCCGCCTGAAGCAATCCTTCGGCAGAACCCGCCTGACCGGCAGCCATGGCAACACGGTGGGATTACCAGATCCAAGCAGCTTAGCAGAAACCATGAATCTCCCCCCAAATTTTGTCTACGGACCGCTGCCGGCCGCCGCCCTCTCGGCGGGGAGGCTCCCCCCCCGCGGGGCTGTCCCGCCGGCATGAGCCCGCTTTCCCCGCCGCCTTGCCCTGCCCCGCGCCGCTCCCCTACCGCCCGCCGGGCCCCGCCGGCCCTTATCTCGCCCCCCGCGCCCCGCGGCAGGGCTCTTCGCCTGCAGCCGCGCCCGCCCGCCCGCCGCGACTCACCGCCCGCGGGAGGGCCCCGAGGCGGCTCCGGGCGGCGGCAGCATGCGGCCCGGCGCGGCAGCTGCCTGCCGGGCTGGGGACGGCTCCGGCTCCGCTTGCCGCCCCGGCCCAGGAGCGGGGCTGCTGCGGGAGGCCGGGGAGAGGCGAGCAGCTCCCCCGCCCCGCGGCCGGCAGGGGCCGCCGGGGGAACGGGGACGGCCCCTTCCTTGACGCCCCCTTCCCTCACGGCCCCCGGCCCGCCTACCCGGCTAGGCGGCGGCGCTCGGCAGCCCGCAGGATCCCCCCCACCACCACCACCACCGCGGCGCCGGGCAGGCGCTTCCTCCCGCGGAGAGAAGCCCCGCTCCCCGCGGCTGCCCCCGGGGGGGCCCTTCTGCGGCCGCGGGCGAGACGCGGCCCCGGGCAGCGCCTCAGCCCGGCCTCTCCCTCGGCGCCGGCGGTCCCCGGCGGCGGCCGCCCGTGCGCGGCACCAAGCGCATCCAAATGCCGGCGGCGCTTCGGCTTCTGTCCGGCTCATCCCTACCGGCAACCGGGTCCCTGCTACGCCGCGATGTTAATTTTTACCGGGAAGTTCCCAGGAACCCATCTCACCAGCTCTCAAGCCGATTAAAATTGTATTCTCTTCGCAGAAGGCTTGTAGAGGCAGGCTTCATCCCTCTGGAAATTCAATTAATTCCTTGAACGCTTTCACCGAGGAACACGCAGATGTATCGGAACAGCCTTTGAATATGCGGCAATTTACGCTGAATAGCCATGTTGTTGGCAGCTGCTGCCATCAGTACTTACCTGAAGGAGGTTTTCGGGTTGCAAGCATGCATAGACTCTACATGAGGTTAGCTGGAAGCTTTTCCGTCTGAAATAGCGCAAGAGGCGTGGTGAGATGTCTCACGTCAGAAACGCCGGCAAACTCGGGAACAAGCACTTTGAGCGTACCCAGTCCTACGGGTTCAGGCACCATCCACAAGATCCTCTCAGCCTATGCAGCAGCTTACAGAGCTAGCTACGCTTTATAAAGCCGGGGTATTCACTTACCAGCTGTCAACAGATCAGATATTTTATCTTTCAGTCACGCAAGACAAGAGAACAGAACTTGTCGCTTCTTATCAGGGCCGTGCAGGCTGTTGTCAGCAGCCTCTCGGTAGCTTCAGCCTTATTCCCGAAACAGTGGCAATTACGATAAGGATAGAAGAAGGCTAAGACCCATCTGCAAGAGAAAACGTAAAAGGAAGCACGTTGTGTGTTCGGATAGAGATGTTATTTAGCTCGAGTCTGCTGAAATTCCCCCTCGGTTTATACCAAAGCCTTCCACGGGGAGGAGAGACTCGCGTGAAGAAAGCTAAAGCGCTGCTTCGTCTCCCCCCAGTAACGAGCGTATCTTCTGACTGACTTTCAGCTGGAGCCGGGGCCACTGTTCCTCTTCTTCCCCCTCCCCCGGGCCGGCGGTTCAGCCGAGGGCCGGAGCCTTCCCCCGCCCCGACAGCCCGGGGGGTGGGAAACCCGTGAAGGGGGGCGGCGAGCCGCCCCCGCCGCTGCATAAGCCTTTCCCAGCCCGCCCCGCCAGCGCCTCCTCAGCCTCCGGGAGTTAACAGCTAATTAACGAACTGATTGTCACCTGGGGGGTTAGGGGGAAGCCAAGCAAGCTGAAAGCCACAGCAGTTATTTCAGGTGCGGGATTCTTCCTTCCCGAGTACCTTACTCCCTTCCAGCCAACCCCCGTGAAAGCCATTAGGGAAGGAACTACCCCCTGAAGAGCTGCTGCCAGGGGCGAAATGAAGCCGCCCCCCCTTGTATGACCAACCCGGGAGAGAGTCATGGGGCTTCTGGAAAATCTCTCTACACTACAGGCCCCAACTGTATGGGACAGAGCATTGCTATTTGAAGAGAAAGTTAATAAATAATTCTGCCAGTCATAAAGGGCATGCAAAAAAATAACTTTGTCTGGAATCATGTGCTGCATCAATATACTTCAGCCAGAGCAGCGTATTATGCTAGAAGAAATCTAAGGGGTTGGTAATAATTTAATTGTCCTATCCTGTTTCAAACCTTATGATCCTGACTGCTTCTAATCTGAAGTTTTTCTAAGTGGTGCTTCAGGGAGGTTGCAGTATGATTTTAGCATTGTATCAGAAAAAAATGCTTCCTTTATTGGAAGAGCTGCTCCAGGTTTGTTTGGTGGCTATCATGGGGAATGACCAGAGGTGGAGTCTGTTCTCAGCAGCAGTTTTATACAGCCTATAAGTACACGCAATAAAAATAACAGACTAAAAGCAGGGAAATTTTGTCTATTCTTAAGGGACTATCCCACTCTGTAGCCTGCTGAGATGGCTTTCAGTGTGTTCTGGGCTGGGAACCAAAGTTTAGTCCTCTGTAATTTGTCTTGCCTTGAGCTGAAAATACCTTTGTACTTTTGTCCCTTCTCACACGAGGTTCCTCAGGTTTTTACCCTTCACGTCCTGGCCTTTACAGAACCAAGCTGCTTCAAAGTATATAGCTATATTATCTGCCTTCTAAAATTAGTTTATTTGACTCTGATGTATCTTTTTCCTATTAGCTCTCATCTCTTCTGTCCTTGCCCTTCAATTCACCTAAGTATTATAGGCACAGGACCAATTAAAAAAAAATCATTAAGGTTGCACAATGAAAGCGTCAGAAGTTAGGAAATACCAGAAGATGGGTTGTATGACCTCACTTCGGTCCACTTGCTCATACATTTCATGACAGTCTTAAATTATGTAGTCCGGTATTATTTTGTTCTGGCCTGGCCTTGCTTTATTTTGCAAGGCCTTGCCTTTGTTTAGGATAGACTCACTCTTGGGATGTGCCAGATTTATGCAGAACACGATGCTGGGACTATTCACCGTAGAACAACATAGGAAACCTTGAGGAAATGGATGCTATTCCTGCCTCTGTTCCAGACAGGATGCATGTGCTGCATCTTTTGTGCATGAGTTCACGGGTGTGAGCTAATTCCAGACTAGCTAACCTGGGTATTGGTAACAGTCTAGCATGGATCTCTGGGCAGGCTGAAAAACATAGGGGAGAAGAACATGAATGTGCTGTTAGCAGGACTGAGTTGCTGGCTCAGAGAGGCCAACTCAAGTTACCAACGCACCTCTGAAGCTAGTTAGACATGCAGTGTTTCTATGGTGATACTATGTGATGGATTAGAAGAAGTTGTTTGACTTCACAGCTGGCTCTAAGTTATGTGCTTGTCAATTTTCTGTGAGTCTTGCACAAGGCATCTAACTCTAGGAAGAGCTAAGCATTCACATTTGCAGCCAAAGTCCACAGGAGATGTAGCGCTGTGAACAGAGGACCTGTTGCTCACAGTTTTATTCTTTTGCATTAAATACAAGGAATTATATCTAAGATACCTGAATACACCTCTATCTGGAATAAAATACAAACCCCCAAATTCTAACTACATTGGTCAAATAATATAACAATCTAATCTGTAATAATGTAATTTTACTTCAGTTTCTTCTGGCAACTGTAACTGTCCAAGAGCAGCAACAGAATGAAAGCTGGTGTTGTCATCTAAATATGTCAAACTAAATTCAAGGCTTCAAATGGCAATTTGAACAATTAATACAGTGCAAAAAAAGTTTAGTTCCTAGCTGTTTTCAAAATGGTCTGTATAAGCAAGAACTTAATAACTGATCTGCAACACCAATGAATTTATTTGGCAGAAAGCATAAGGAACCACTTCTCTGGGATATATTCTATTGCACACAAATAGTATCAGCAATAATTTGACAACAATGAGTAGACTTCAAAATGCTTTGGAAAAGAATGACTAGCAGGACGTCAAATGAATGCTCCTGCAAGCAAAAACAATGCATGTGACCAAAAAGTCAACAGATTTTTTCTATTTCAGTTCAAAAATCAATCCTCCTGACAAACCTCTCCCCAAACCAAATATAAAAGCCACAGAATGCAAATTCTTTAAATGCAAAGCAATAACTAAAATAAATCCAAATAAAATTGAGTCTTATTTAAGTTCTAGGAGAAACTGTACCTCTGAGTCACTACTAAACTAAGAAAATGTTGCAGCCAGACTCTACCTCAGCTTGCAAAACCAGAGAAAAACAAAGATAAAAATTACAGGAAATGGAAGGAAAAAAACATTGAACATGGGGGAGGAAAAACTGGAGAACATGGAATAAACAGAATGGAAAGCTGAAGTTGCAGCATCATGAAAGTGATTTCCTCCCTGACAATCCAATAAGCAAGATGATGAATCAGACTCTGTGTATGCAATGCACCATGCAGTCTATCATACACCTCTGGTCCTAGAAGTCAAATGCAACAGAACTATCCCCCTTTATTAATTACTTTAGGAGATGAATGCATTTATAGAAATACAGACTGTCATAACATCCCTTCTCCACTCATTTTCTAGCTTTACTACCTACCACCATAATCTGATTCTAATCTTCTTTATGTCACACCATGAGAACAGCCCCAAGTCCCATACATGCCCAAATCTTTGCTACTGAGCTCCAAAACCTGCCTCAGCACAACTCTGTTTCATAGAGTGTCTCTCAGTCCCCTTGTCCCAGATATGCTAGAGGACTGCTCTCCACTGCACTGACCACTCAAGCTGTAGTAAGCACCAGTCCTCACGTAGCTTGTTTAGTCACCGATTTGTGGTTGCATATTCCTTCCAGAGACTCTTTTCCAGGAAACAACTTGCTAAAGCCTGTCCCAGGAGCTTTAAAAACATCTGGTTAGTTGCTGTAGGACATCTCATCAGAACCCACAGCATTTGTCAGGAGTTCACAGCATGCAACCCCCACCTAGTTTGACGTCACTTTTCCAAGACCTGGTCAACCAAAGAACTACATTAGCTTGTGATTGCTCTCATGGTCCCTAGGGACTACTTTTTCTGGGAAGCTCAGAGTACTTTCTCCTGCCCCGGGCTGTGCAGTGCTCCTGTACTCCATCTGGGAGAGAGGACACAAGCAAACAAAACATATGACAGCAACAAACGTCATGGAGGTAACCCGGGTAGGCTGAGAAGGCCTCCCTGCTAACCAATTCAATCTGAAGTGGTGAGCACATTAGGAAGCGCTACTTGCCAACCAAAGTGAAGCCCTCAGGGCGTGTATCTATACATAAGAGCATCTGCAAACCCATAAAGAAATACATTATCCAATAGGCACTAAACATCCTTGTGCTTCACTAGGCATATGCAGAGGAAGAAATAGGTCAAAACACACCCACTTGAAGAGCACTGTGAGCAAAACAGCAGGAAGGAGAAGGGGAAAGGGTTTGCAAAATTATGGAAAATGTGTCCTGAGCAGCTAGTGGTTTTCACCAGCTCAAGAGCAACATTAAACTGCAAGTTCCTCCCCTCCACTTGTTGCCTTGTTTCCATTAAACTACACTGTCATGTGGAACTCAAAATAAGTTTCCCACTTGTCCCCTCCATCCTTCCAATGCATGCCAGTATACTGGCATGACTCCACCTCTACATGTGTCCAAGGGTAATCCAAACCGAAGCTTCACAGCACTGAAAGCGGCCCTTCCCTCAGGTAAAGGGGACAAGAACTGATGCTTCCTCCCCTGGCAGGAGACAAACCTCTCAAGATCCAGTTCTCCCACCCATCAGTCACAGCCCCAGTGCCAAATGCAGACAGGCTCTGAGGTCAGAGAAAGCAAGAAGTCCTTGAACCTGTGGCTCTGGGTCCCTACCCACTCAGCCTCATGTGCTCAGATGACTGACATAAGATGCTTTTGGAAGATGAAATACCTGTCCTTTTATGACAGGTCTGTCATTTCTACGGTACCATGCCAGGACTCACTGCTCCTTGTCTCCTTTCCAAGGAGAGGTCAGCAGCTGAGATGCTTTTGCCATTTTAAGCACAGCTTAATGCCCAGTTTCTTTCTCTGTGCCTTTTATGAAAAAGGCCTCCCTGCTTTTCTTCCCTCTGGCTTCCCATTGCATAGGCTATCATTCTGGTCTCCAGAACCCTGAGTTTCTGTCCTGTGTCCTGCTGGCTTCGCCTGTACAGCCAAGTCATTATTACAAGCACTAAGGCAGCTACTGCAGCTCTCGGATGTATAACCTTTCAACTTCAAACTTTTGGCCCACTTCTTTGGCCAGGGTTAACTGACCTGGATTCCTTTACTGGTTTGCAGCAGCCAAAGGTCTGGAAACAGGTGCACAGTTTTTCCTCCAAGTACCCTTCAGATTGGGTCTGTGCTTGAAAATATGATGTAGCAAGACAGTACACAAAACAGGGCTATAAAAGTGATACAAATAGCTATGATTAGACTCCAAGGAGGAGGAGGGTGAGAAGGCTGAGTGACCCTGACCATAAGTCAGGAATGGTATGACAGAAGCTGCTAGAAGCCTTGTCATATGTGAACAGCAGGCTAATTTCAATGAGAGACAGACATGGGCTGAGAAGGAGAAGAGTGCTTTGCATGTTTCTTACATTTAAGAGTTCAAGCTGCACTCAAGTCTTGGATGTAGGTACAATAGCTGGGAAAATTTTAAATGCATTTATTCCCATGACTGACTTACCCGCTTACAAATTCTGCCAGGTAATGATCGTTGCTGTGGGCCAAATGGTCACTTGCAACAGATCGGAAGAATCCAGTCGGTACCCACATGAAATAGGACTGGCAGCATGGGAGAGGGAACCCATCCTTCACAGCACTGCAGGCTGAACAGAGCAGCCCTATGGCAGAAAAAGCTGGCTTGGTCTCCGTAACTCAGGAGAGCAATAGCTCATGGAACAGACTTTCTTTTACTGCTCCGCTCCTGTTCCAAATGTGAGCCAGACCTGGCCCATGTGAATATGATTAATAGGCCAATACCCAAGACATTTGCAATCTTAGTACAATACTCCTTTTGTTTCAGTGTTTAGCCATTTAATCCAGACAAGTGGAAAGCATCAAGTGATCTTTGCAATTTATTAAAAAATAAGCCATCTGTCATTTAACTCATCATCATTTCATTCATCATAAAACTCCCGTTGTATGTGAACAGGAAGCTCTACTTCCAGCAGCCCAGACCACCTGCTCACAGCCTTTGTTTTTTGGGGGGTCATTGTTTTTGATTTGGATACCTCATTGAAACCTGGACTTTCTTGTCTGCAGCTAAAATATAATGGTGCAAGAAGAGGTCTGTCACTGAACTGTTATTATAGAAACACTACTGGGAATTGTGCCATGGTCAACTTTAACTTCCCAGATACTATTTGGGAAACAAATGCTTCTAATAATAAACTTGGGCCCAGCTAGCCATGTATACGATAGCTGCCAGATTTCTTCTCAGTATTCACCGAGACAAAAAGAGACAACCCCAAATTAGTAAGTAATGAAGACAAGCAGAAAAAAGCTGGTCATAGAAAACAGCATTGGGCTGAGTACTCAGCAACTGTTTCCATTTACATTGAACAGAATAACAAACAGAAGCAAGTTGGTAATTAATTTTTTCAACTTCAGAAGGGCAAACTGTCAAATTAAGGAAACTCATTAGTGAATTTACCTGAAGAGCTGAAAGACTTGAATGTGGAGGGAGATTGGAATATATCTAGATCAAAGGTATAAAAACTATCCCATGTATATATTCCAAGCAAGAGAAAAATCTTCTTGGGAAGCACTTTAGGCCTGAATAAGTGAAAAAAACCACTATAGAGAGGTTCTTAGGAGTCACAAATAGCAAACAATCCTGGTCAGCAAAGATAGCTGTGGTGCAGAGATAAAGATGCATAGGATTAAGGCCAGATTTGTCAAAAGTCAAATGAGCTAGGACATGCAAAATATGACTGAAGTAACCAACAAATAAATCTTCAGCCATTCACAGAAAAAGAGAACATGCCTTAGGTAAGATAATATTTCTCTACTAGAGGTAGGGAAGCACTGATGCAAGTGTACAAAACTCTGGTGTTTCCTCCAGAACACAGTATATGATTTGGGCTCTCGAGAAGAAAACAGTTCCGGGGAAGATGCAGAAAAGGGTTACATGGAGAATGGACAGCCTGTCTTGTGAGAGCAGCTAAACAATGCTGGCACAAGAACAAAGCGGTACAAACTGGCTGCAAATGTAACGAATTCCTTGCCATAGCAGAAACGTGGAAACTTGTTGGAGCCCTTGCTCTGTTTTCTGCCTCTCTGCAGCACATTATCCTTTGGCTCTCTAGACTTTTCCTACAAGCCTCAAGTTTATTGTAAAGCATTGGAAAGGACCCTTGGCACAACATAAATTGGTGGGGTATGAAAGAAATGTTTTATGGATGTTTTTGAACAAGAAACTTGCGAAGCAAAGTTGCATGGCCATGCCTCAGACCTTCCAAATCCCCGCATACTACAGCTCTTCTGGTGCAAAATCTCTCCTCCTGCTCTTCACATCCACTCCCATAAAGAACTCCACCCCATTAACATCACCCTCAGGTCTGGCAGCCATCACCTCTGATCTTGCTAGAGAAAACATCCCCTCTTTCTTGGGAACGCACTTGTACCCAACTTTTTGGGGGAACTCCCTCTCCTAAAAGGCACAGGCATACCTCTAGCCTTTTCCCACTTTGTGGAATAAAGCATACTTAAGTCTGCCAGCCAGGAATCAGAGCCTGGGGCTCATTTCCTTTTTTGCACCTATGAAAACCAAGACAGCTGCCCTTCTAGGTACTTAAAATGCTCACATGCCTGTTACATGTAGTTGCCTATGGTAGTGGGAGGACTGAATAAGATGATACCAGTGGTCTTTTCGGTCCTGGTGAGCACTCCTTAACAGTGAGACTGGAAATTACAGGAAATCATAAGGATAATCATAAGTGAAGTTTGGGTGATCCCCCTTTGCAGCACAAGGCAGGGCAAGAAGCCCTGCTCATTTCCTGCTGATTGGCATAAATAAGTCTAAAGCAGGTACCTGCACTCTTGGCGGATGGGACTCAGTATGCCTCTCCTCCTGTCTTTGCCTCCATGGTAGTTTTGTCCATGCTCTAGATCTGTGTTATAAGCAGGAAAATGACAGTGATCCACTTAAAATTAATGACAACAAAAATTTACAGCAGTACAGTATATAATAAAAAGGTGACATCCTCAATCCAGGCTCTCAGTGGTGCTTAGCCAAACTGTGCCGTACAAATAATTCAAACAAGCCTTTAGCTCAGCAGAGGAGTCCTACCTGTTCAGTCAGCTCCCACTGGGTAAAGGCTAAAACCACTGGCAGCAGCTTTTAGGCAGCTCAGACAGTCCCTTCCCCCTGCGCTGACCTTGGCACAGGCTTGAACTACATTACCAACTATACGCTACTGCAGGCATATTTAACCTTGATCCTTAACTAAATGCGGGCTCTTCTGGCAGTAGAAGTGAATCCAGAACACTTGGAACTGGATTCCAATCTCCATGGAGCTACTGGTTTGGAAACACAACAATGGGATCACAGACAGCTGTTTTGTCATTAACAGTCATCTCCTTCAACTAATGGAGAGGTGCAGCAAGCAGCTCTCCTCCCCTGCAGCTGGCTCTGCAGGGAGCACTGGGTCAAGTTACATCTTTAGTGCCTATTTTAGGAGCTATCTTGGAAGCAGCCTCACCAGCATACATTTAGTATGACTCCTGCACAACAGTTTCACAGCCTTGTCAGAGAAATCCTAATTTGCCACTTGGTTTTCTTTAGCTGGAAGTGAGATTTAGAAAGCAGATAATTTATTTGCCTCAACATACTATTTAAGTGTACAGGTAAGTGGGTGAAAACTCATCAGTGTGAGATTCTTCCCACATAATGGGCATCATTTGTAGCCCTATGGTCCTTCACCTCTCTCCTTCTTCCCTTAAAAGCATGGAAGGGCTAAGTCAGAATACCTACAAACACAAAAAAATGACTTTTTTGTAACTGGCCAGTGTTCGTAGTGACCTAGCTGAGAAGAGGCTGCAAACTTGTACCTTCTCTTACAGAAGTATGACCAGAATTAAGTAACTTTCAGTTATGTTACCCTCTCCCTGGCACAGCAGATACTTGCATCCTTACTTGTGCTTTTGAGCTGATCGTTTAACTTGGTATGGCCATGTGGAAATGTCTGCTATCTCCAGCAAGCACAAGTGAAGCCCAGCTGTCACTGCAACACAAGCAGTGAACCAGATGTTGCTCTTCAGTTATTCTTACATAAATCTAGATTTCATGTTACTGAAACAACTTCTATTTAAATCAATACAGCTAAGAGCAGAATCCACCTCATTGCCTATTTTAAACATTTTCTTTTTTTTTTTTTCTCCCACAGATTCTTTTTTTTTTTTTTTTCCTTCTTTTCTGTTTTAGTAATTGGGAAGCTCAGTTTTCCAAAAGTCCTTTTAACTTTCTTATGAATATAACTGAACCAGAGCTGGTTCTTGCCCTGCAGGCATATAGGAAGAAGGAAAAGCTAATTACAGAATTAAATTACCTGGGACAAACAGCCTCACTTTGCCAGTTTAGCCAGCTATGCCACAAACTAGAGCAACTTGGGTAACACAGTACCTGGGATAGTCAGAAGTCTCCATTCAAATCAACTCTAATGTACATATGTAATAGTTTTTTTCAAAATAATTCTACTTAAATAAATAGGTCTGTTAAGGATTTCCCAGTACAGTGCTTGGTAGGAGCTGCTAGGAAGTAGCCTGGTATCCCCACAGCAACCAAAGACAATCTTGATGGACTGTTGCCTGTTTTGATTAGCCATATAGTTAGAGCTGAATTGAGAAACTAGAGGATGCTTTATGAACAGCTACCTTTAGGTGACAGAAAGGTTGATCTAAAAATCAACAGTAAAGTCCACATCCTGCAGGTGGATATGTTCTTGTAACTCTGATGTTACAGCATCATGAACATGTGGAACAAACATGACAATTACCCCAGTGCTACTGTTCCACTGTTGCTGACAAGCAATCACAAACAGTGATTTACAATGGAGAACAAGAGAGAAACAATGATAGAGAAATTTGAGAGGAGACTCTGAAATATTGATACTGCAAGTCAAAAGGTCCACTTTGTTGGAAAGAAGGATCCTGTGACCCTTCCAGAAGAGGCAAATAGCATGGGACACTAAGAGTAGCAGTAGTTACACGCCCTTCATCTCTTAACAGAAGCAGAGGTGGTCTTTGCGGAAGTCACATCAAGGACTAAAGAAGTATTTTCAGAAAGAAGAGGACTCATAAGACTTTACCTTTTCCAGACGGAGCTCCTTTGCCTTTATTCTTTCCAGCGTTTCTAGTTTTCTACTCTAACCTGAGGCTGTTCTTCCAAAAGGGATTCATCCACTGCTGTGTCTGCTTGTGAAGAGACAGTGTTTCAGCATGTGTGGTAGGTAACACAGCCTGCTTTCTGAACAGGTTTTCTTCTATCTAAAATGCCTGCAAAGTGAGTGATTACTAAAACCTTCATACCAACTTAACTATCACTTGTTACTAGAACTTACCCGATATTTTTAGAATGCTCTCTTAAAATTTATCAGTGTCTTTCAGTGCTAAGAAGCTTCTGCAAAATAAATGCAACTGAATGCTGTAATGTGTCACTCTCTGAGTGGAAACTGCTTTCTAAGCACAAAAAAGGTGATTTGTTTCCCCTTTTTAAGACACATGCCCAGTTGTGTCTTGAACCAAGACACCAGACCGCTGCCACATAAATGATGACATATATCTTGATTTCTCAGGTCTTTCACACATGGAAGGAAAGAAAAAGAGTGACTTAAAAATGAACAAAAAAAACTATTGAAAAGGGTTTTTTTGACATTGCACAGGTTTAGTTAATTTTTTCAACGAATATTACCTGTTTTTTGACAATAACTTCTACCTATGTCCGAAGTGTCTGAAAAAAGAGTTTGAGCCAACACTGCAGTTCAGTTCAGACACATGATGGTCCAGATCTGTCTTCGACTGCTGCGATCTATGGGTCCTGTGGACAACTGTCAGCTGACTCTGAAAGCATTTCAGAGTTTAGGAGTAAGAAGATCAGGGCGAGCTGTAGCCATAGAACTGAGGAAGGGGATCAGGTTTGCTTTAAGCCAGTGCAGATCTGATGTTACTGTGGGACACCAAGAGGCAGAAATTCTGTGAGAAGACTTCTTATTAGTGGCATCTGACTCTGCAGCTGGTCACTACTGATGACATTCCCTGGGATGTTCAGCCATTGGTATGCAGACTGCTTGCTTTTCCTCATCTACAGTTACGTTGTTAGAGAACTTTTAAGGACTATATAGTAAATCAAAGACAAGAGGCACTTTTCCCTTGGGATCCTGCTGGAACTCTTGCTGGTTTACTTATTGAGCTTCTCAGAAGTTCTGCAGACAGACTGGGGAGTGCTTCTGGTGTCTTGGCCCGCAGATAGCTTACTAATCAGATTTTTTTTAAAATTATTTTTTCTTTTTTTAAAAGTCAGGAATATCAGGAGCCCTACAGATCCTGGCAGCCCTCTCAGGAAGGAGTGTCCAGGATTTTCAGATTCTTTGCCCCAATAGTCTAGAAATTAGAGAATCACAGATGCTCCCCTCCCTCTCCCACTATGTGAGCTGGAAGGGAACAAACAAGCCCTATGGCAAACCCAGGGGCTTTTGAAATTGGAAGCCTGCACTGTCTTAATCTTCTTCAGTCCTAATTTGTTGAAATTAGCAAGCCAACATTTTTCAGATTGCTGTTCTATGGAGAGCTTAGCAAATATCTTTCATTGCAGTTTGGAATGAAGACAGAATTGCTGATTTTCGAAGTCATCTGCAATGTGAATTTACTGTTCCCTCTTCCTGCCTCTGGTTTGGGAAGTGTCAGAATCGTGTCTTTGGAAAGACAGACGGGCAAATACAGGTCTGAACAAGAGGTAATTAATAATTGTCTGCAGATATTACAGTGGCTAGTTTGAAGAGGAAAAGCCTCTGACAGATTAAAAAATATGCAATTCCAAAAATGGTTCTAACCTTTTCCATGAGAATATAAGAGATTTAAAGGAAAAACTGATATTAAAACTACAGCAATAAATTATATGTGGAGATTTGCTAAAGTATATATAGTATGACCACTGTTATGCCTTACTACTTTAGCACATTTTTAGGGATCAGTTTTACTGAACATGTTGAAGATGCAATGTCTGGCTGTTGAGTTGATTAAACTGAGCAAAACCAGTTTTCCCTAAACAACAGGAATAAAAACCAAACATACCTTTGACTAGGAAATAATTTCTTAAACTCAAATACCATAAACTGGAATTCAAGAGTGAGCCTGAATCAGATTATTTTATCTACCAGCATCTTTAAGATGAAGTGTATCCACAGTCCTCAGAGGCAATAAAGAGACAGCCAAGCCGATTTAAATACTGGGCAAACAAACAGAATGCAGATCTGACCATCCTGATGTTTGTCTGTGGTCTAAAACAATTCTACTCCCACACATGTGTTTAAGTTCTATACTATGAACTTTAAATAACTTTTTTTTCATCAAAGCAAAAAAATTAATGATGAAAGATGCTCCACTTTGGAGTAAGTAAGCATTCATTTGATTAGTGTATTTGATAGTTAAGCCTGCTGAAAAGGAACAGAAAATGCAATTGCCAATGTAAAAAGAGAAATAATCAATTATTGGTATCCAGACCATGGACCTTGCTTTATCAACTAGGGGGGGGGGAAAGAAATTCTGATTGTTATTAGTTCTTACTTTCAGCTAAAGAAGCTACTTTTTTTTTGGCAAAACTGGTACAGGTTCTTTGCAGCTTTCACCTGTGCAGGATGGTCAGACTCACATTTATTAATACTTGGGCTGATGGGTACGCTTTATCAACTACAGGGAAAAAAAGGGTCCATGATATACCAGTGTTAAAAAAACCAAAACAACAACAACAACAAACAACCAAAAACCCCAACAAAACTTATTCATACTTACAATACAAATTTTCTGCTGTTTGTTTATATGCCTAGAGGCTCAGTTGCGTCTAATGGTTTATCTTGCTACATGTTTTATCTCTGAACACAATATGGTCAATTGTCAGTATCAAATCTGCCAATAATTTATTTTGTAAAAAGCAAAAGACCCAAACCTAATTATTAGAAATAATAGCACATTTGTAGACTAATGAAATATGTTTGATAAGTTTATCTGTTTGTCCTATTCTTCAGTTGCCTACACACAAATCTTGATATTGTAAATTTGCTCATTTGTAATTACTGCTGTAAGTTTTCCTACAAAATTACAGGTGGATTTGCAGCATCTTGGTTTCAAATTCATTTTAGTTGCGTCGTATGAATGTAATCACTAAAAAACAACAACAAAACCCCCAAAAACCAAGGCAGGCAAGCTCAGTATTTAGTTAAGAGTTTTGTTCAAAAATAGACCTCGACGGTTTATAGTACTGTAACAGTTGCAGGGATAGGTTACTTGTGATAACATGAGAAACATTTTGTGGTGTGCAAACAGGCATGGGTACATGTTGGGGTGGGAAGGTGACAAGTAGCAAGAGTGAGCTCACCAGTGAAACTTTGAATCTGGAAAGGGCATGACTCAGATTTTCAAGAACTGCCAAACAATTGCAGAAATGTGTTCCTGGGGTGACCTGGGGTGAGCTTTTGTCACCCTCAAAGTCCCTTTCACTCCCCCAGAAGGAAATAACTGGAATACTTTGTTAATGTAAGTAGCTACAAAACCAGTCAAGTTTTCATTGCTTGAATTAATGAGTGTAAAGTTGCACTAATGATTCCTACAAATGAAAATGCCTTCAGGAAACAAGAGCAGTCTGGTCTGTGCCACTTGACCCAGCTGGCTTCTAATACCAATGGTGAAAGTACAAAAAGTTTTGAACACCATCTCCATAACACTAGCAACTTTTAGTGTGCTTCTTATCAGGTGGCCCCACAAACCCGTCCTCAGGAAAGGAGGAACTGCAATGAACTGAAAAAAAAGTTTGTTTCTCTAATGCAGCCTTGGTGCACTGGCTAGCCAGCACAGCTTCACAACCCAGGTATTTCTGTTTGCACTTGGATCTCCCAGTAACATCCACAGGAGATGACCAATGAACACCACCAAATGGCCAAAGTTTAAAGACACTAACTGAGACAAAACTGACATTAAATCTGAAACTCAAGTTAATAGTCCTGGGTATTAACATTCTCCCCCTGCCCATGGAGCAGAAGCTCTGAAGGTTTCTACGCAGTAAGTGGCCACCTTTAAAAAACAGTTACAGCCACCCTGAAAAGCCTTAAGCTCTTCTTGATCTGCCTTATCTACTGGATCATGCTTTAGATCTCTGTAATAAAAACCACAAGACACAATCATGGGACACAGTCAACTACACACAGTTAAGGAACCACACACATATACCCACTCCTCCCTCCATTATGGCCATTTTGGGTTTTAAATCAGATCTCTTGATTAAGGTATAGCTGGTGTGACACAAATTTCTTAGCAGTTGAAGATAAAGCCAACAGAGAAGTCTAGTAAAGATATTCTAGGCCAGCATTTCCACAAATGAAGAGCTATACTCACTATGGCACCAATTGGTTCCAATTTGTAATGTATGTATTTACTCATACATGAACTGCAACATACCTCTTATGTTGGGTGACTGTTTTCCACGTGGATGCCCTTTCAATAGTCCTGTTCTCTTTCATATCCTCTTGTCAATCTCCCTCCTTTCTGTTTTGCTCTAAAGCATGTCCATTCCTGTACTTTAGTTTTTCTCCTTGGGTATCTTATCCTTCAGTATCCTCTTCTTTTTTTCCTCCCTATGAAAAGAACAACACATGTACAAAAGGCTTCTCTCCCTCCTCAGTCCTCCTTTCACCACCCATGTCCCTGATTTCCATCCAATTCTCCAGCCACCTGGAAAGAGACTTCCCTGATCCCAGGATCCACCCTCCCCAAAAAAGCCCCTTGAAAAGCCAGCCCCATGTGGTGCTATACCCACTGCTCTCTGTTCTTAGCCTCGTGCATCAGTTTGTCCAAAGTCTTTTGGCTCCAATCTTGGTAAATCTTTGAAGAAAAACAAAAACTTTAAACAAAACTCTTCTACTACTATCAGTTGCATTTTTAAAGATCTATTTTACTTGAACTTTGCTATTCCTGTTTATGTGGTACTGAATCCACAACACACTTATGCTTTGTCTCTACTTAGGCTAAAAAGAGATAGCATTACTGGTGTGATGGCTACACCTCTTGTAATGACAGTCAGTGGCAGACCTACAGTATAACGTTTTCAGCAACTGTGGCTCCACCTCTGGCTATTTTCAAAAACAGGTTAACTGAACTGCTTTTAAACTAGCCACGAGTTTTAGAAATTTTTCTTTTTAGATCAGTCCTTCATGTAGATGACCTCCCTGTTCCTGCAACAATTGCCAGCACTTTATGCAATACAACTGTGCTATATATAACTAAATATTGTCCTGGAAGATGGTATTTATATCTCCATCAAGAGGTACCACTGCTGTAGCACCAGGGCAGCCACAACAGTGTTCATACTAGTGATCAGTGTTCATAAAAGATTTCTTGCACAGAATCTATTAAAGGACAAGTTTTCCACTTGATTTACAGGCACACATGAAACTGAAAACACCTCCACAGCTAAAAGCTGCTCCTTCAGCTTCAGTCAACAAATTGTGGAACTTAACCACTTTCTTCTGGTACTCTCATCAGTGTAGTTGGAAATGAGTATGCAGTTTTTCATAAATAGCTCCAACATCTTCCTTGACTTCCAAGAAACCTTGATAACGACCCAACTTGTCATCATAGTCGGGAACAATGCCAGCAGATGCTTTCATGCACGTAACAATCTCTGAAAGTCAAATAAGAAATATAAAAGAGGATACAAAAGAGAAAATTACTCCAAAGAGTTCTGAAAATGCTTTGTTGTATGGCGTAGAACCTATGAGCCTGATCTAAACCACTGAAAGCCTCATGAAATTACAAGTGGACTAAGTGTTAGGCTTTACAAAGAGGAATAAAATAAGAAGATACAAAGGTACGAAGTAGAAAGCCTTTAATACATCTTTAAAGAATATTTCATCTGGGCTGAAAGATGGGAAAATAGATGACAATGAAGCCTTTGACATTAAATCACAAATAGCAATTACACCCAATGTTCCTGTGATGACCTCAATGAATGTGCCTTGTAAGAAAATGAAAGTATCAATCTTGCATTATGATTTTACCTCAGTGTAGCTGGCAATTGAGGGAGGGTGCCTACATTAGCATTTGTGTTAAAATCAGGAAGGCGCTTTTCTGACAGTCTCCCAATAGCTCCCATGTTGAACACTTGGGTTCATGTCACAGAACAGCCTCAGAGCACATGGACTGGTTTTCTTTTGGACAAAACAAAATTGGAAGATGTGCTTGTTAAACTCATCTTGGGTGCTTCAGCTGCTAAAGGGCAGTCAGTCCATCAGACCTGACTAGAGTCAGTCCAAACTGACCACCTTAAAAAAGCGCTGGGTCTTCAGCACTGTCTGGTTCTACAAATCAATTTCTATTATGCTGTGCTACTCACTAATGTAGACACAGCCCTAGTCACCTTGAGGTAAGATAAATCCACATATGCACAACTATGCAAGTACTGCCTTCACAGCTTCCTCTTAGTGAAGAAGACAAGGCCTCATCACTAAAAAGTGTTTGGTGTTCTTCCAGTCTTTTATTAATTAATGCTTCAGGAACTGGCAATTCATTTAACTCCCTTTTACCTGATTTTCACTGAAACAGTATTTGAAAATTTGCAACCAGCAAGGCTTGTACAGACTAGCACTTCTGTGAGTCAGCGAGTAGAAAACTTGGGGTGCTGTAGCCCTCTGTAAACACTTCTTGCTGGAAGAAAAAAGAAGCATATTACTGTACCATGCTCTTGTTTTTCTTACCAGATAAAATTTCCTATTGATTTCATAAGCATCTCTTTCCTCTGCTTTGTAGGCTTTATTTTAAAACTATGGGGGCAAATACCCTTTTTTAAGTTAACATGCAAATAGAGGGCAGCATGAAAATAAGGCTTTTAGTGTTCAAAGATAATTATCACATGCAAGTTTGAGAAATGTGGTTATGTATCACATAAGAAAATCTTCTAGAGCTATATCTTTCTTAGTTGTTTGTTGGGTTTTTAAAACTATTATTATTTTGCTGTTATATTTCTCATTGTTGCTTACAAAGCTTCATTAAGGTTAGCAGTCATGGGAATTTTCCACAAGGTCCCTTCCAGTTACAGGTGTTATTCCTGCAGTGTCCTGTAATATCACTCAGAACATTTCCAGTCAATGAAACATAAGTACCCATAAGTCATTTTATCCACACAATATTCCCAAAGATACTTCACCATTATGAAATATTTTATGATAACATTAGACATTCCACAGTAGACATTGAGTAAGTCAGGAAGATTTCCAGCTCCTGAATCAGTGGCCCAAACCCATCTCCTCTAACTATAACATTTGAAGTCTTATAAAAAGTACCAAACACAGCATTGCTCCTGCAAAAAATGGAAAACTTCCCTTTAGACAGCAAACTGTTCCCAAAGGCAATTACTGAGAAGATCTGCCTTTGCACAATTGTTCCAATCCATTATTGTTTTCGCTGGCACTCTTTCCAGTTTGATCAGTGTAACTTTCCTCATGGCCTGAATGGGAAAGGATGAATTCTTCATGACAGATGCTCATTTCTTCACCTTCAGAATCTCAGCAATGACCCTCATGCTCTATGGAAGAGGACAGCTAGCCAAGATTTGGGCCTACCCCCTTACTTGACTCTGACTTGGTTACACTGATTTAGCCAAAGTAGCTACGTAGACTGACAATCTGAAATTGAATTAACAACAGATAATAGACTAAATCAGCTACAGCTGCTTCTGCCTTAGGAAAGAGCCCACAAAAAGTACCTGCACTGATCAAATTAAATTGATTGAGTCAAACTGATGCAACTATCTTGATCATCTTCCTCTCAGTTTTTCAAGCCTACATTATTTAAGAGGGAACCTGACATAGGATTTTTCCTGGAAAATGCAGATAGAACAATTCTCTTCATCTACTCAGAAGACTTTTCTAATTAGAGTGCATGTGGTGATCATCTGAAAAAGATCATGACAAGGTAGAATGAACAGAGACAGAAGGCATAAAACTGTTATACTTAAAGCCTAACCCTGCTTGGGAAAGTCTGCTTTTGTGTGATTTCATTAATTGGGGTTATGCACTTGCTGCACTATGCCAGCCAGACTGATGGTTAAGATATTTAATGATGTTTCCTTCAGATCTAGACACTTTTCAGTCTGTCTGGGTCAATAAAAACTGAATAATGGCAGAGCTAGAAGAAGGACAACTAGGTGAGTTCAACATGTCTGGGTTAAAGTAGTTTTCTACTTGAGACCTCACAGTATTATAATAAACAGACATGCAACAAAAATAAATGTATGGTTCTACACAGTTTCTCTATCATACCATATTGTTTCACATATTTCCATATATTATGCTACGATCATATATATGCAGTACATACCAACATAGTAGGGTTAGTGTATGCTAGTGAGAAAACTGATCTGGTATGAGAGTAGAAAGAACAAAGTGAACTGAGGTGAGCTGGAGGAAAAAGACAGTGATAGCAAGAGACACAGGAAAGGAAGAAAAAGATGATGAAAAGGAGGAAAATGTACATGAACTGAAGATGTAGTAGAAGAATAACACTGAATTAAGAGAATAAAAAAGTAAGATACTCCAGAATTTCTCTGATAATAATGCTTGCTCCCTGAATGGCTAGAAAAATAACAAACATATCACTCAAATGATTACTAGGGCCAGAACTGTCAGTCCAATTTGCACACCTAAGCAACTCACTTTTCACTTGTGAAAAATTTACCTGGGATACAGGCTGTTTTCTGCTGGCATTAGAAAGAATATGGCTACCTGTTGCTTACTCTTCCCATTGCAGGAGACAGATTATGCCACATGGGCTCATGTCCTGGTTTCAGTTGGGATAGTTAATTGTCTTCCTAGTAGCTGGTACAGTGCTATATTTTGAGTTCAGTATGAGAAGAATGTTGATAACACACTGATGTTTTCAGTTGTTGCTAAGTAATGTTTAGTCTAAAGTCAAGGATTTTTCAGCTTCTTACACCCAGCCAGCAAGAAGGCTGGAGGGGCACAAGAAGTTGGCACAGGACACAGGCAGGGCAGCTGACCCAAACTGGCCAACGGTGTATTCCATACCATGTGATGTCCCATCTAGTACATAAACTGGGGGGAGTGGGGCGGGGGATTGCCGCTCAGGGACTAACTGGGCATAGATAGGTGGGTGGTGAGCAATTGCACTGTGCATCATTTGTATATTCCAATCCTTTTATTATTACTGTTGTCATTTTATTAGTGTTACCATTATCATTATTAGTTTCTTCTTTTCTGTTCTGTTAAACCGTTCTTATCTCAACCCATGAGTTTTACTTCTTTTCTCCCCCATCCCACTGGGGGGTGGGGAGTGAGCGAGCTGCTGCGTGGTGCTTAGTTGCTGGCTGGGGTTAGATCACGACAGCTCAGCAGTCAGTAAGGTCCCTATGTCACTTCACATGGCTGATGTGATCTAGCATTACGCATCAATGAATGGTCCAAAATTAGGATATGTCTAGAAGTGTATACATCCTCAGGCTTAGACCTGAATTCTGCTTACCAAAAGGGAGAACTGAGCCCCACGTATCTGAAAACTTGCAGACACAGCCACAGACTAGTTGTGAAATAGTCACACAGGCTGAAGAATAAAACAGCCTCCTCTCTCTCTCCCTCACACACATTTTTTCCTAACTTATACAAACACGTAGGCACAAATAAACTGTGAAAAGTGGCGAGGAGATCTTGCATTCTAATCCCTGGTTTGCCGGGGGCTCTGATGTGTCCTCAAGAAAGTTATGTCACCCTGATTTCAAGTCTTCCCATCCATAAAACCGCAGCCTTCTCTATCTTCCTAGCTGCTTGTAATTACTATTTCTTTCCTTTTGTCCATAAGGAATTAAAGCAATTTAGACTCTTTAACATACCCTTCAAAAAAAACCCACCCACACCCCCACACCCAAACCCCAAAACCAAGGGGATCTTAACTCAGGTTAAGACAGCAATCAGGCCAGTGTAACTTGGGCTGACTGCAGTAGATAAAGTTTAGAGACAAGACCATAGTTGAACAAAAGAGGCTTATCCCAAGTTCTACCTGGAATTGCTCTGTCTTCACTGCTATTTTAGCTGAGTACCAGCATAAGTTCATCACATGCCACTTTCTGGTGTATAAATGTACCTCATATCTTCTGGGCAATGATAAGAAGCAATAGATGATGTAGGCACACAAATTTCACTTCAGTAAGGAGAAATAAGTTAAGGTATATTAGTCTAATTAATCTAATATTGTCTGGTTTGGTTTAACCTGCATACTGGGGAATGGAAATAAAGTATAGATACAGTCATGCTACTCCTTTTATCCTTCCAGTGTCATGAGAGTGCCTAAATCATGGCTGGTATTTTGCAAGCCCTGCTTTGACACACATGTAGCCCCCCCAAAGAAATGTGGGCGTTCATTAAGGAAGCATTCATTCACACACAAGCATGCTGCTCTAAGAAGTGTTTTACCCCTACACGCTGCAAATGTGATCTCCCTATGGCCATAAAGAAGATTCACTATCATTCCTCGAGAATACAGCAACAAGAAGGTCTATTCATACTTAGGAAGAATTACTAGAAATACCATCTTTCCCTGGTGCTGAAAAGCAATTTAAAAGGACAATAATGCTACTTTATGTTGCTAAATAATGTAGTGGTGTTTCTTTCTGAAGGCTAGCTCATGCAATCACATGACTACATGCGACCTTCAACTCTCTTGATAAGAGTAGTCTTTCGTCAGCCTGGTTAAAGATCTAAAGCTGAAAAGTCTGGACCCCTGGGCAAGATGGCGAATAGAGAAGAACCCCAAGTTATTATGTATTTTAAAGAGATCTTGTGACTTTGAGTCATCTTCGAATGGATGGCTTGGCCAACTTTGCATCTCCTAATCTTTCCTTATGCTTTGCTGATAACCTCAGTGCCCAGGCAAAAATTCTACTTAACAGGCAATATCATTTTAAGAGAATTGTCTGTAAAAGATTGTACCTTCCAGCATGTTTGCATAGGACATGGTAGCAGGAGGCCTCATTTCCAATTGCACACTGCAGAGCTGGAAATGCCATTTGAGCAAACGAAACATCAGGCACTGCATCAAGTATCTTTTTTCCAACTCATTGTTTTTATTTTACTTTGCAGGGAACTGCTGTGTATAGAACAGAATAACTACTGCAACAGATGGCCTGCTGCTCAAATAATGAAGGGTGAGGTCTAAAGACTCTGGATTTCTACATTCAGCTCTGAAAGCTTTGAAACATGGCTCTGATGAGATCAAAAGCAGCCACACTATATCCCTTAGTTATGACTACTATTAATATCTAGTGTATTGCGTAGCTTGTAAGACACTCAGATCCAGACCCCTGTAATATTACACACCGCATAAATGCAGAACAGTAAGACTGGCTGAGCCCCCAGAGTGTTTACTACCTAATGACTCATACAGTCATTTTTGGATACTTGGCTTGAAACACATTAAACTAGTTTTCAGAAGTCCCAAGGGGAAGTAGCTCTCAGCAGTAAGAGCCAGGGCAGCAGGTCCTCAGCATCCTTCAAGACGAGGCTCAAGAAGTGAACAAATTCTAAGACCCTGTGGCCAGCATTTCTGGTTGGCAATGGTTTTTTAATGGCATATGATCTGCCAACAGGAAACTAAGCTGTTTTAACAGGGCCCAGCACATAGCAAATCTCCCAGATATTGAAGCACACAGCATTAGCAAATGTTCTGAAAATGTTGATAGTTGTCCTGCGCATCAGAGTGTAATGTGAAGCAGGACTCACCTACATTCTCCACAGGGTTAATTAATCATTGCTCAATGTTTTACAGTTAGCATGATTTGACTGGCATGCCTCAAGAATGCTAATTAAAAAATATGAATGACCAATGTCTTCTCAACTAAAGCACCTCATATACTATCCAGGCTGTTATAATAAATCAACAGTAAACATGAACAAGACAAAAAAAACTAAAAAAAAAAAGCAAAGCAGCGTGAGTCCCAAACTGCTGCTATTTAATTTCATGCGAGCACTAAGCAATGCAACAATATGCTAAAAGTTGGGGGGAAGGCTTTTTACCAAATCTGCACAACATAATGTAAGAAGCAGAGAGTATCATTACAGAGTCACTTCCTAAGAGGAAAACAGGTGACTACCACAACTTCCCAAAGGGCTATAAAGTACATCAATGAACCTGAAGTCCTGAAATCCTATTCAGTGGCTAATACAGTTCTATTCTGACAAAACCCCACTGAAGTCAACAAGAATTTCTGTTCAGTTGAAAGACAAGTTTAACACAAGCAAACCGGCTATATTATCCTTCTCTTCCTTCAGTAAGGCTCTCCCCTTATTTGCAAAAAGAGATCTGGGCTCCACTCTCCCTGGATCCTCCCATGCTGAGTTTGGAACCTACTGGAGGCTTTGAATTCAGTTATTGAATTTGTGTCCTTTTTCTTTCTTTCACGTAGGACTCCAAGCCTATCTGAGATTATGTTCCAAGGCTTAATTTTGTTTCATTTTTCATCTTGTATATAGTACACAGAAAAGAGGCCACCATTTCTTGTTTAAATGCTGAGTATTTTGCTTCTGATTTCAGTGAAGGTAATTATTCAGTACGTTTAGTGGGTCTACGTTAGCTTCAGATATCCCATGTACTTAACTATTTATGCATTTTAATTGCTCACATTACAATGACAACACTGTTTGCAGTACAGGCATATGAAATGGCTGTCCTCTGCAGTTGATACTCCTTCACAGGTGCTCAGCAAACATGTCAATTGAAGAATTGGAGTTTACATGAGGGACTAAATGCCTTGCCAGAGAGTCTTTGAAAGGTATGCTTTTTCAGCAAATGTACATAACTTGCTTTCATACACTTTAAGCATCCAAGGTTTTGAAAATGGAGGTCACAAGGCAAAATAACTGCTATATGGAAGCAGCTGACAAGGCTGTCACACAGTCATTTTTGACACTAACAAGTGACTCAACAAGCCTCAATTTTCTTCTCTCTGCCAATGCTACTGCTTTGCCACTTCTCCTTAACACTCTAAGTAGTTACCCTGTGGTATTGTTTTAACAAAAGGTCAAGTTGATCTTCAACAGAAAAAAAAAAATGTCATTAGGTATACAGTTAAAAAGAAAAATGTATCTTATGGTTTCCTTTGATAAAAGTAACTAGTGATTTATAACTAAAAGGAAGACGAGCTTATGTTTAGAAAGCAGTGCTGTTATTTTTTTAAGCAACTTTAACCTTGCCAGCAACATTTCCCTGAATATGCGTCGGGCTTCCTCTGAAAAATGTGCCATGGGTTTAACAAGCCTTGTGTTTCCAAAGCTTTCCAGAATCTCTGTCTACCTTTTTCACAAGAGAGAGGCAGAGTGTGCATTGCTCCTCCATGTACTTGATCTGTCTACCACCCTCCCTCTAGTTTTGGTGTTCTTTCAAACCCTTTCATCTGAACAGAGCTGCAAAAAGAATCAAGATAACAAGCTAGATGCTGTCTCACATTTAGATTTATCAAAACTTAAGTAGAAATGAGAAAATGTGTTGTATTTTCCGTTTGTGGCTGCAATTGCATATGCAATACAGGATATGGCTTCTAACATATCCGGTGCAAATGCAACAGCATATATGGGTCTTTTAAGCATCCTAAAAAGTCAATTGGCTTTGGAAGGTAAGAAGACATGCAGCGGCAGGTGAGTCCCAGCTAGCAGACATAAATATCCCCTAGACCAAGAAAAGGCAAAAAAGATAAGCATGAAAGCAGCTCTGAGGTCAATGCTTCCTCCTCTCCACCCTCTCCTGCCACCGCATAAAAGCACAACTGTCTGACATGAAGGATAAAAGTGGTTTTTAGCCACCCCATTCTTGGCAGAAAATAAGAAAGTGATTCTGTGATGTTTCTGCCTGAGTTAGGACGCTTGTGGAATGAGAGGCACCAGCAAAGTACAGCACCATCCATGAAGACTTTTTGGCATTGGTGCTAAACAGCATGGCAATAAAATACTCTTACCAGCTCTATGCAACTACATTATTTTTTCTTTGCATCATCATAGGATCAATGGATCCAAATGGGGTAGCACTGAAAAAAATCCAGAGACTGAAGCTCAGACTCCTCTTATTTTAAAACAATACCCAATAAAGGAACATCTATGTACCCTTGGTATTCTGTAGGATGTGTATTTTGGGTAAGGTACAGCTGGAATTTCTAAATTAAATCTCTAGTTGATCTTAAGGACAGTTCTTCAGTAAAGTATGAGGAAGAGAATACAAACAGAATGACAAAATTCAAATGTATTAGTAAATAAATCATTGGTGTTTCTACCTCTTGCAGAAGCAACCAGAGTATTGCCCAAAAGGGATAAGAATGTCAGACACTCCTCTGCAGACCCTGGAAAAGCAGTCATGTGGGACAGAGCAGGAAAAGAGAGAAAGAAGGAGAATGTGTCAAAGTCAACATGTCTGATTTAAGGTGAAAATTTTCAAGTACCAACTAAATAAACAGTTTATAATTTGTCCTCTTCTCTAGTGGAGAGCTTATACCCATGAAAGTACCCTAGTATAACAATTTCATCAGAAATGGCTAAATATTCACTCTCTAAAGACAAACGGGACTTTCACCTTGACAAATAAAGCAAGTATTGAGTTGCATGTAATTCTCAAAGGAGGCTTGACATACATACAAGACCTTACAGTTCTCCAACTCTCTCTCTTTGGAACACTTTGCATAGTCGAGGATATATTTTACACAGGTGTAAGTACCTTCTTATGATAAATTCAACAAAAACAGCAATCTTTGAACTCTGGTCTTGGTTGTATCAGAGTGAATCTGAAGCAAACCCACTGTGTTCTGCAAGTTCCTTCTGACACACAGACAAAACAGAAGTCGGGCTCTGGAGCTCAGGTCCCAGCCTGAGTCAGAAAGGAGACACATAAGTACTTCTAGCTCCATAAAAGAAAAGCTCAATATACTGACAAGGCAGTCACCTTCACTTACTTCCTTGACTTGTCATCAGGCATCAAACAGTGCATATTTTAGTACTGGGAACTAATTGGAATGGATTGTTCTAAGACACTTATGAGAATTTGCCCTTTTAATTTGTTTTTTCAAAGTAATCATCCATATTGACAAACTATTTTGTTCCTGCAGAAGCATAGAGCAGGGCACTGCTTTTACTGTGAACCTTTTTTTTTCTGTTTCTGGCAAGTATCCTAGATTTTGTAATTTAATATTCCTGCCAAAAGCACTGGAAACATTTGAGATGATCCTCATGGGATTAAGGACAAACTGTGGATTACATTCTTGGCGTTGGACTACACTGGAAGCCTGCATTTTTCTTGCTGTTCCTGAATATTTGTGAGCTAACCAAACAAGACCACAGCAGAATTAAGAGTAACTTGATGTTGTTTTACTTTTTCTTCTCAAACCATCCCAGGATCTAATGCACTCCTGCTCTTAGTCTAGGGAATGTGTTTACGTTGAGCAGATGTGTTTATGCTCATTAACCTTGCATATTAACAAAGTGAGAACAGGTTGTGGTGTGGCTGAGGACATGACTTTTACTTTTTTTTTCTGCACACTATAAAATGTGTACTCGGCCATGAATCCTACTCCTGTTTCACTGATGTAGAGTGTTGATAACACAAGGACAGCCACAGTGAATCAGACCAAATCTATAAAAAGCCAGGCTCCTTCCTCTGACAGTAGCCAATAATGGGTACTTTGGGAAAGAGTACAAAAAACAGGGCAATACTGACTCTTCCTCTAATATACCTTAGTTCAGGGACAGACAGAGCCAGAGGCTGGTTTTGCATCTGTGCATTTAAAAGCCTTTCTATTATTTTCTTCAGTTCCTTTTTTGAGCCCATTTATACTCTTGGTCTCCTATACCCTGCACCCATCAGTCTCATAGCCGATTTCTACTGTGCTATGCAAAAAGAACTTGCCTTTGCTTGATTTAAGCTTGCTGCCTGGTAACTTAAATAGGCACTGTAACTTCTTGTCCTGTGATGGAATAACACCCTCCCTAACCACCCAAAGACCCTATGTTGAATGCCAGGTCATCAGCAGTAGAACCACTATCACCACTATCTGTTTCACCACGCTCTGGTGGGGCAGGGGTTGGATTTAGAAGTACAGAAGGAGATATAGAGACAAAACAAAGAACATAAGTTTTATCTTTTGCTGTCACTATACCCACAAATTACAGGGAAAACTTTCAGAAAAAAACCCCAACCATTAAATCTCAACAGTTTCTGAACTTGCTAAATAATCAAAGCCCACAGAGATCTAGTAGGTCTCCCTTGCATAATAAACCCAGGGTTTTGTACTTTAAACAAAGAAACTGCTCAAGCTAATGAATGACAGCTGTTAAGAGTTCACCTCCCGGTACTTCCAGGAAGGGCTGGAAAACATGCTAGCTCAGACATTTTTTGAGATCCAAAGACCTCAGCACTAAAAAAGTCAATCAAATATATCAAACTGCTTGAATGTAACCTGCAACTTGCTACCTGAGCATATGGAGAACTTGTCAAAAAAATTACACAAGAAAGTGTACAGCAAAACATAAAACATATTTAAACATATAAAACTGTTGAACAGTTTAAGTAATTTGTCTTTTACAAAAGTGCAATTGAAATAACTAAGCTACAGATAGCACATCCAAAACATTGACTTCAAATTAGCAAGAAATCAGTCAGTTTAAAAATCATAAGAACTTAAGAACCTTGCCTATTTCCTATATTGTAAGAATATTCTTCAAAGAAGGTATATGTTTTCTAAAATGCTCTTGTTTTTATGAAGGCCCCAGAGTCATCCAGTAGATAATATTGGTGTAATCCTGTGACAAAACTGCCCTGAAAGTGTAACAGGAATGAGTCAGTATGTTTTTAGAGCAGTATCTTCCACAATTCCACAGACTAATAAGCAAGTATTAACATTGATATATGTTTTTTAATTACCTAGAGAAATGCTACAGCAGTATTAAAAATAACTCACTTTTCTGTTACGTTGGAGAGTTCTAATAATGCTCCACAGGTTTACAGGACTTGATGCATAGTTCTAGGATAGGTTAATATTGTATGTCCAATATCCCTTGCCTTTACTTCTTATAGCTCAATATAAAATGGGAAAGAAATGGATCACAATGATAGAGAAGGGTCACACTGATACCAGGGTAAGGCAATGGAACTACTCAGCTAGTGCATCATGCTTGTATCCTCCGCTTTCCCCAGCTAATAGATGTAGCCCCTTATCTGTTTAAGATAGACACTGTAAAAACGCTGATGGATTAAAGCCCAGTTTTTAAATGCATTTTGATACTGTGCAACTCAACTTTATAACCTAAGGGACAGCCTACCTTAAGAATCAACAAAGGCAGGTAGGGCCTTATGTCCCATGGTTTTCACATGGCCCCTTGTTTTAAAAATAAAAGCCATCCTCTTACATCTTCCTTTGATAGGTGAAAATAAGATAACTTCTCCAAGGCCTCTTATTTAGAAATTTGGAGGGAGAAATTCTGTTTCTCCAGGAAGCAGGCACAGTGCTGCTGTGACTGGTCAGTATCTCACATTAATGGAGAGTGAGGAAGTCCCAAAGAGAGGAAAAGTTTGAAACTTGTGGGAGAGGAAAAGTTGCAGGAGTTTTCCACAAGTAAGAATAGAAAACAGCTCTCTTGTGAAAAGTAGACTCAGGACAACAACCCTAAAGATTTGTGTTTCCACAAGAAATAGGGCCCTTGGGGAAAACCAGTGATGAGCATGTGATACTCTAGTCAGGGACTTTCAAGGCGGTTTTGAAGGATGGGGGAAGGAAGGCATCAGGACAGGGCTCTGGGTTTTATTACACTGAAAAAGAATGGAACTGAAGAAGTACCCAGAAGGGGAAGATAATGCAGTGCTGAGATCCAGTATTGTTTGGGACACTCTGTTTCATTTGAAAGCTGAAAAGACAATAAAATCCCACAGAACCCATGACAAGGCATGCTCTAGCAAGAAGGCAGAGTTACATAAATAGACAAAAAAGGAAGTCTGATGCTGAGGTGGTGCAGCTGCCCTACAATGTTCTATACCTTATCAACATTTTTGGGATCTCTGGTAGAGTTGTACAGAGTAAGTTCTTGGCAGACACTAGTATCAGTAGGAAATTGCTTCTGCGGCTTTCAATATGCTGGCCTGCTCCTCAAATCCATTTCAGTCCTTGCAAGCCACACCGTACCCAACAGGGGTCCCCTGGAGTAGTTCAGCCCACTTGGGAAAATTAACTTTCAAAAAACATCAGTTGTTTCCAAACTGTAACTAACTGCCCCCAGAAGCTCCTGCTCTCTGCCCTTGCTGTCCACTCTCCCCCAAAGTACCCCATCTGGACAGGGGCTACTCCACTTCTCCACTCAAGCCCAGTTCCCAGAGTCCCTGCTCATAGACTTGCCTCTGTGGTCCCCAGCCTCATCTCCGGCATGGTTATTTCTGCTCTGGTGACATCACCCTGTTCACAGAGCTAGACCAATGTGAGATGAAAGATTAAGAAACTCAGGCAACAAAGGAAGTGAAAGTTGTGATTCAACAGATGGTGATTGCTCTTAGGCAAGACTACAATCAGAGTGCTGCAAGACATTTATTGACTGGCCTTTTAAGGTGCTCTTTTTCAAACCAGACACAAGACCAGGCAGTAACAGAACTGCTTCTCAGAGTTTTGAAAGAAGAAAAAAATTGCTCAAGACAGTGGGTTAATTTAGAAATCCACTAACCTGTTGATGAAGATCTGCAGTGTTTCACTTGAGAAAGATGTGCATCTCACGGGTAAGCAATGTGTTCCTGACACATACTTTGCACATGGTGACAGTGGTCACCATACAAGGAGCTAGTGGGCTAGGATTGAAGTGGGCTTCACCCTGGTGAACAGACACATTCAGGAGGCCTGATGGCATGGATACAAACAACTCTTCACTGCCTCTTCAGATATTCAAGAATGTGGAGCTGTCAATGAAGCTAAGAGAAGCTGGGTTCTAGACAAGCCCTACAGACCCCAATGCTCTTTGCTGGAGGATTTTCTAGCTGCAGAAATTCTCAAGGGAGACTGAACGAGTATTTAGAAGACAGATTTATTGATAGTCACTAACTAGATAAACCACACCAGGTTCAGGAAATCCCTGAAGTGAAAACATGCATAGGCTGGGAGATTATCCAGCAGAAGTATCATGCCTCATTCTTCTGCTTCCCTGGCATATGCTTTTGGGTTTGGCTTGCTTTTAGTCAGCCAGCTCAGTCTGTACTTGGTACAACACTACCAATCTGTTCTTGCGCACATTACAAGGGCTGAACCTGTCCCCTCAGCATCATTCCTGCCCGGGGGGATGTGGCAAGTGCCACCAGCCCAATCCTAACCATGCTTCTTGTGCAGTAGAATCACTTGTACAAAAACCAGAGCATCTTGCTGAGTTTCTCACAATTCTGCTCTGAGAGGATCTCCCACCATCTCTTCTTGCAGCTGCGCCTCTGCAGCTCTTTCTTTTGGCAGTCCCATGACCACCCAACAAGGTCCATAGGGTAGGCATGGACAACCACAGGCTGAGGGATTTCTAGACTGTTGAAGAGCCTGGACGAGGCTTGCTTCTTCACACACTGACCAACCTCCTTGGTGACAGTGGTTCCTTCTCCTGGAAGAGACCCCATGGCTAACACTCTTCACGGCCTGAGCAGGGGGAGGCCCATCAGTAGCAGTCACCATGGAGCCACAGTAGCCACCCCATCCCCACAGAGCACATGTGCTTCTGCTTCCTTAGCTGCTGACCTGGGTAGCTATGAGGTAGGCCGGGCTTTCCTGCGCTTGGATCAGCTGCTTCCCAGAAAGTACCCTTTCACATGCTAAGCTCCTGGCAAACCATTAGAGGGGAGCTTGGGGCCATTGCTGGAGATGGGGAGCAGGCAGATGCTTGGTCTGAACCAGTCTGATCATTTGTACATATGTTACTTTAAAGGCACAGCCTTCACTGACACTCAGGGTCATGCACGTGGGGTGCTAATTGCACAAAAAAGTGCCTTTGGATCCTTGAGAATTGTGTTTTGAAAACAGAAGAAATATTGATGAATAACCTTACAATCCAACCAGGTTTCTATACTGATGTAATAGACCTCAGTCTACCCTACCCTGTTCTGCATTTTATACCCACCCTGCAGAAGAATGACTATATCAGATTTAAATCAATGGAGAAAATCAGGTCAGTGAACAATGGCCATTGCAAAACCTGTAGTTATAACTTCTATGAACTAACAGCATGAGGAAAGAGTATCTCTTACTTGACAGTAATTCATGTAATAAGCAGGCCTTATCATTAGTTTTCTGGAGGCAATGCAGGAAAACCAGTTTATCTTTCTTCTCATAAAACTCCTGCCTGACCTTATCCCTGCAGTACAGTGTAAGGGTAAGATTAAGATGGTGCATTAAGCCTATGGTTCCACCAGATGGTAAACCAGCCCCCCAGCACCAGGTTAAAAATGCCACAGCCAGGAACCATCATGAGCCCTGAACTGCCAGCTTCTAAATGACCACAACACCCCTCTTGTGTACTGTCCCCTATTCTTACACTGGTCATCTTCCTTGTCCACGACAGTGACCATAGCACCTTTTTCCATGGAAACTGCTTTCCCATCCTAAAGCTCTCTGTTGATTCTCCACATATGCATCACAACCCTCCCTGCCATTAGCCTTCCTGATAATGCTGTCTTGGGCAATGGCACTGATACAGCTACTTCTTCCCTAAGATTTCTATTTTAGTAACTGTAACTACTAAAATAACTGCTGAATATTGTACGATGTTCGCTTACATGTGCCTTACAGAAGTCTGATCAGCAAGTGCAGATTGTGAGATTCTATGATTTAAAAATCTTGAAAACCACAGTAAGCTGTACAAAACAAATGTGAACAATTACAAAGCTACTGGTGTGAATATGATTTAATCCAGTTGATTAAGGATGAATTAGAACCTAATGACATTGCTTTCATCCTGCCACCATGCCTTACACCAGGAAAGGTTATGGACACACAAGATACTAAGATGGCACTGCAGCTCTTTTAACCCAAGTTGCTGCAGTTACCACAGCCACAGTGAAAAATTTCAGCATGTCTGTCTTGCAAGATTGGGAAAGCTGTTATTTTACACCATAATAAAATGTGTAGTGCTTTCTGACACCCTTAGAATCAAGGCTTCTTGATGGGCATTACTGAACTTAAGGGAGCATAAGCTCATGATTTTAGATCTACAAGTTTGAAGTTCAGTTCTGTAGTTATACAGGAGCATTTCAAAGACTACAAATTTCTGGAGCTCTGTAGAGCTGCCCAGACAGTAGAGCAGTTTCAACCATGCTATCACAGTGTATGTTACTCAGAAATAGCTGCAGACACAAGTCTCTTAAGACTTGTGAGCTAAGTCAGCTGGTCCTTTAGCTTAACCATAAACAACGTACCAATTATTCCAGGGAAGAGGGAAGGGTGTGTATTTTGGCTTCTGGATGGACTTTCATAACAGCAAACATATTTAGTCTGTATAAACAGCTACAGTAACTGCAATAAAAAAATAAATATTATGACACTAGAGCAGGGGAGTTGTGTGTTTGACCTGGATCTCGGTACAAGAAAAGAAATAGGGAATCCACTTCAACAGATGACTTCTACTCGTTCTTTCCCTTTCCTTGGAAGTCTGGGAGAGAGGTTGTGCTTTGGCTTTTTAGCCTTGATGAAGTCGCACATGCAATAGCTATGGTTTTGGAAAATTCCTCATGTGTTTTTGAAGATGGTGTTATGTCATAGAAAATCTGAAGGCAGAGCTGAAATAAGGGTGCAGAGGAAGCTGGAAAACAATGGACAGACCTCTCATCACAGGGAAGGCTGTAGCACCCGACTTGGAGTACTAGTACATTTCCACAGGAGGTTGCACGCAGCTCATTTTGGGGCCTGATTGTTAGTGCAAACCTCTCCAGGGGACTCACTCTCTTGGAGCAATGCTACATCTCGCTTCTTCTCTTCTCATTTATTAACTTTGTGTCGTGGTTTAACCCCAGCCAGCAACTAAGCACCACACAGCCGCTCACTCACTCCCCCCCATCCAGTGGGATGGGGTAGAAAATTGGTTAAAAGAAGTAAAACTCGTGGGTTGAGATAAGAATGGTTTAACAGAGCAGAAAAGAAGAAACTAATAATGATAATGATAACACTAATAAAATGATAACAGTAGTAATAAAAGGATTGAAATGTACAAATGATGCGCAGGGCAATTGCTCACCACCTGCCGACCAACACCCAGCTAGTCCCCGAGCGGCGACTCACCACGCCCACTTCCCAGTTCCTAAACTAGATGGGACATCCCATGGTATGGAATACACCGTTGGCCAGTTTGGGTCAGGTGCCCTGGCTGTGTCCTGTGCCAACTTCTTGTGGCCCTCCAGCTTTCTCGCCGGCTGGGCATGAGAAGCTAAAAAATCCTTGACTATAGTCTAAACACTACTGAGCAACAACTGAAAACATCAGTGTGATCAACATTCTTCGCATATTGAACTCAAAATATAGCACTGTACCAGCTACTAGGAAGACAGTTAACTCTATCCCAGCTGAAACCAGGACACTTTGTAAAGGTGATCAAGCATCAGAGGAAGAAAGGCTTTCCTAAGGTATTTCATAACTTCTCTTACCTTCCAGGAGGTAGCCTGAAGCAATTTCAGCACAGCAGCTTCTTGTTCTGTAGTTACCCCTTCCCTCCCTCATATACCCAGGACAATCACTCCTGCATTAAAAAAAAGAAAAAAAGGGGGATTCCTATGAACCTGCCATCCAGACAAATTATTGAGATGACAGATACAGAAGGAAAGGTTTTCATTTTTCTCTTACAACCTTCACATCACCTCCTGTTTCAGCTCAGTCCCTAAAGCTTTTACTTCTCTCTCTGACACATGCTGAAATACTAACTTCATTCAATTTATACTGTCATGTAAAACCTTTGAGCAGACCTCTGTTAAACAAGAGTACTTGTCCAAGTTTGTAAGCCCTCAGCATCACTTTGAAGTCACAATCAAGGCTTTGTGTGATAGAGTAAACTGGATGAGATTGGCTCTTTTAACTTTAGAAGTAAGAGAAACGCCAACCTGACAGGGAATTTTTCTGTTCTCAACAAATCTTTGTCTTCTAATTTTCTGATAAGCAACTGCAGTAATTCAGCGCTCAAAACAGAAGTATCAAACGGCCTCAGTGAAACCACGGTGCCTGTCTCAGCCTGAATCAGACCTGATCATGCTTCATAACCTTAGAACATGCAGTGTCTCTTGTTCTTTTGTTAATATCCTCTTTGTGCACAAATTCTCAAAAAAAAGAAAAAGAAGGTAGACAGCACCTAAATACAAGCAGCAGAGAAGCTTCAGAGCTCTTTTCAAAGTACAGGTAAAACAACAACAAAAAAAAAAAAGAAAGAAAATTAGCAATATTCTTTTCTTCATTGGAGGTCACCTTACATAAAACCATAGATAAGAGTCCAGTTCTTCAAATCTTTTTGAAACCACTGTAGCCCTACAACCTTCTCTAGAATCACACTTGTTTGCATCAGTAGAGGTTTTGGCTACAAAGCAAATCTAAATAGCTTCGCTCTCATTGAAAAAAAACCCCACCACAAGACCCTCACTACCACAACACAGGTATGAAAATGGATGACCCACTAAGTGATACAATATTTAAAGTCATCTCACCATGTAAATTTTTGGACTTTAAAAATTGATGCGGTGTTTTCAAGGGAAATCAAGACCTTGGAATTTCACCTAGCCCACTAAAAAAAGGTAAGGTACATTTCCTCAGATTCAGTTCTTGTTCAAGCAAATGCAAGAACCAATTCCAGGTTTTCCTTTTGGCTTTGATCTAAGCTCTGAGTGCCTTTTTCCTCTTCCTTTTGTATTTCCAAAGAAACAGAGAGCACTGAAATTCAACAGCACAAACAACCTGAAAGCCCCCACTGTTAATACCAACATGATGCACTGAAAATGCAGATCAAAATGTAAGCTTCTTGCCTCTTATCACTGTTGTTGTTGAGCATCTCACACGCATCAGTACGTGCTCCTATTCTCAGTACTGTAAAGAGAGGTAAGCTGAAATAATGTGGTGAAGCACACTAGTTCAAATACTGAAAAGGAAGCTTGAGCTACGCTCTACAATGCTATTTTTACTGGCCAGCACAATTTGGTTATACACATGTAAAAAGGGCTACAAAAAAATCTCTCCTGGGCAAGACGGCATTTTTGATGCCCTGTCTGCTAACTGCACCTTCCCCACTGCTGCAAAGGGCAAGCATACGGCATTTGGCTCAAGTTTCAACCTTAAACTGCTGTTAGAGAGGAGTTAACGTGAGAGGATTCAGCACAGAAACAGTAGGAGGGTTTTACACTCTGTCGCTCCTCCTCACCTCCACCAGAGAGTGCAGTCTAACCATGCTTCAGCATCCAGCTGGAGAAATCCTAGTCTGTAAAGCAGCCGTGCTTCTAAGATTCAGCAGCAAGAGCAAGACGCTGACCTGACAATGTGGTTGCAGCCAAGGAAATTCTCACTAGATACGAGAAAAAATTCTTCCCGTTGGGGGTGGTGGAGTGCTGAGGCAGGAGCCCAGGCACGACGGGGGAGGAGGTTTTCCAAATGCAGCTGAACAAGGAAGGCCCTGCACAACCTCATCCAGACCAGGAACACTGAACCCCTGGGGTTGGACTAGAGACCTCCAGAGATCCCGTCCAGCTGAATTACTAGGTGTTATCAACCAAAATTTGCACTCAACCTAATACAGAAAAAAAATCATTAAATGCTCATCAGCACAAATGCATTTTACATGTCTTTTGGCCTCAGCATTTTTTTTTTTCCCCATTATAGTAGTGTCTAAAACCCACCCAAAGAGCAGAGCTTTACTACACTAAGTAGCATGGAAGTGCACAATGCACGCTGGTTGTCATGAAAATGTTTGGGTAAATCCGGTGGATGCAGTTCAAGAAGAAACTGAGCTATCACTGCCAGCCCTGGATAAAGAACTGTGGAAAGAGCTGCTAAGTGCAGCAAATTAAGCAGACTTACCACAGCCCCTAAGATGGTAGTGCCTTTCTCCCTCAGCCACAGATCTCTCCTGCAAATAATGACAGACTCCTTCCCTCACTCCTATCTCCAGTGGCTCAGGTCTCCTGTCTCATCAGGGATCCTGTCCTCCAGCTGAAGGCAGAAGAGAGACCAGCTCAGAGGTCTTCCATTCTTGCAGAGCTTCAGCAGTTTCACAGCATCCTCTGCTGCCAAAGAGCAGAATCGGATCAGAAATGAGGAAACGGACTAAGCCTTCAAGTGGAACGTTATCGCTTTATATGGACACCCCCCACCCCAATTACCCTACAACGAAAAGAGACAGATAACAAAGCCCTGATCCATATTAGGGACAAATCTCCTTGCCTTCCACAGAGCCACCCTTGAAACTGATCTCCTTTTGGGTATTACAGGCGCAAAACAGTCCAGAAATACTAGAAGCTCACGGTTTCCAAGGAACAGTCCCATACCAGAGTACAAACCGTGCAGCACTGGGCTTTTGAGGTAGCTGTTATTTTTCTCAGCCTAGCCCTCATATGGGTCCTCAATCAGTGACAGGTTTAATAAATGTCATTACTTACTGGAAAATAATGGTATGCTTATTTAAAAAAATAACATTAGTATATCAGCTGTTTGATTTGAAAGAAAACTCTCATAGCTAGGTTCAGCACAGTATCATCATCAATGGCTGCACTGTCACTTACGTGTTTGCTTGAGAAAACTGTCATTTTATTTGCTTGCTAAAGTCTCTCGCTATTGTGCTAGTTGCTTTGTTGTACTGTCCCACTGTTGTCACAGCTGATGGTGATGATGTTGACAATACAGCTGATGTCGAGGCAGCTGACAAAATAGAAAATAATTTTAATGGATCTGGTGCCAACATCAGCACCAAGAAAATCAAAGTCTGAACTGTCAGTTGGTGCTACACTGTACCTTTCAACATCTGGCTCTACATAACCCTTCTCCTTACTACTCCGAATTTTTTTTTATTAGGAAAGAAAATATGCTTCTACTTTAGAAAGAACAAAGGTGTAAGCATGTGCCCTCTCAAATCCATGGGAAAAATTCCCATTGCACTAAGCTGTCAGTCCCACATACTAGTCAGGTCCTAAAAAACCATTACTGCGAGTGTAAAACCAGCAATGCCACACACAGGTGAGCAATTCCACTCGGTTCATAGGACAGCTCAAGAAAATACATCTTTACTCCTATTCCAGCCATGCCTGGCCCTGTGCAAGCCTTCACTCACACAGCGACCCTGCAGCCTCAAGCAAGCTGTATCGACGAAGCCGGGTTATTCGACACCAGTACGCTGAAACGTTTTACGGGCGCAAGGACAGCAGCCCCCTCGCCCAAGGCCGCACCGGGCGGGCCGCGGCGCCCGAGCGCTCCCTCCACCGATGCGTCTCCCAGCCGCAGCACCCACACGGGGCGGGCAGCCGGGCGCCAACCCAGCTGCGGGGGCACCCACCCGGGACGAACTCCCCTGCGCAGAGCCAGACCCTATCTCCACGGCCATAAACACATGTTTATATACCGCGCGGAGCGGAGCGGCCCCGCCTCGGCCCGGCCCCCGCTCGGCTCGGCCCGGCCCGGCCCGCCCCGCCGGTTAGTGCGGCTCTAGTGCCCGTCATGGCGGCGGCCGCGCAGCTGCTCCGCGGGGCCGCCCGCAGCCCGCCCGCCCTCGCTCTCGCCGCCGCGGCGGGCCGCCGGGCGCTGGGCTCCGCGCCGCCGGGGGCGGCAGCGGCGGCGGCGGGCCGGGGGGGTCGGCGGGCGGCGCTGGCGGCGGCGGGGGCGCTGGGCGGGCTGGGGCTGGGGTTGTGGCGGCGGCAGCAGGCCGCCATGGCGGCGTCCGAGGAGGACGAGAAGGAGGAGGAGGAGCTGCGGCGGCGGTTCATGGCGCCGCCGGTGAGCGGGCTGCGGGAGCTGCGGCGGCGGCGGCGGGAGCTGCGGAGCCGCATGGAGCTGCTCATCATGGAGACGCAAGGGGAGGTGTGCCGCGCCCTGGCCGCGCTGGACCCCGGCGCCGCCTTCGCCGTCGACACCTGGGAGCGGAAGGAAGGTACGGGGGGACCGCGGGGGGCACCCCGGGCTCGGGCACGCCGCGGGGGCGGCGGCCGCCCCGGCCCCGGTCCCGGCCCCGGCCCCGGCGCGGGATGAGCCTGGCGTTCGTTGGCAGGCGGAGGCGGCATCAGCTGCGTGCTGCAGGACGGCGAGGTCTTCGAGAAGGCGGGTGTGAACGTGTCCGTGGTGTTCGGGCTCCTGTCCGAGGAGGCGGCGCGGCAGATGCGAAGCAGGGGGAAGTCTCTGAAAGCCAAAGACGGTAAGGTGGCCGGCGGGCAGAGGGGGGTAGGGGACGGGGACGCCTTCACCCCACCGTTCCCGTGCGGGTTCTCTGAGAGCAGCCTGGCCCTTGAGCAGAACGTGAGGAAGGCCGGACGGTTCAACGCTCAAGGGAAGGTGTCGTTTGTGTCATGGTGGTTTCTAAGCAGTAAGCCTGGCAGGTGGAGTTTCATGTCCCTAAAAATCTAGGTATCGGAGTGCTTCTCCCTCTGTCTTGCTGCTTTAAGCAATGTGCTGTAGGCGCAGGTTGTTTCTCAATAACGATGCTGTAGCGCAACAGTGAAACAGCGCAGGAGTTACGTACCAAAGAGGTGGAGGGAAGGAACCAAAAATACCCAAAGGCTAAAGAGGATTCAACCCACGTTTGCGTAGCAAAGGGTAACTGTGAGGACTGGGAGTGGTGGAAAGCCTTAGCAGGGCCTTACATTTTAAGTAGTCTTCATCTAATGGGTGCTGTAACATACCGTTGCGTTTTAGGACAAGTACAAGAAAAAAGCTTTTAGTTAGGTGCACAGAAGTGTGTGGATGAGAAGTAAATTGCCCATTGATCAATAATTAGGGTGACCCAACATGAGAAATTTTCTTGTAGTGGAACAGTAGCTTGGAACCTAAGGAAAAATTGTGATGTTCCTTAAATGATAATAGATTATTTGAAGAACTGACGGCTTCTTTTCGTGCCTCTTCTTATCTAGGGAAACTGCCTTTTTGCGCCATGGGTGTGAGCTCTGTTATCCATCCAAAGAACCCTCATGTTCCAACCATGCACTTCAATTACAGATACTTTGAAATTGAAGAAGCGGACGGTAAGAATTTTAATCTGATGAAGTATGTACAAAATGCCTGACTCCACGTGAAGGAAGTGTGAACACATGGCTAGGGTAAGAGGTTAAGGGCTGGTCCAGGTTTGTTCCCAGCTGTGCCAAGAGTCTGTTCTGTAGCACCGGATCTCTTAATCTCTTCGTTTATGCATTTGTAAAATTGGTGTGATGTGTGCATCTGGTAAAGGGGTTTCTGATTTAAGTTAAAATGTAGGAGGTTATAAATATATGTAAAACATATTAAAAGAAGCAACTCTAGAATTAATAGAAGAAAGGTCTGTGAAGGACTGATAAGCATTCTGGTCAGGATGTACCTTTGTCTCAGAAGCTGGGGGGGTGTACTGTCAGAAACATCACTCTCTAACTGCATTGTGCCTTTTTTATCTGAGTTTCTGCAACTTGCCGCTGTCAGAAGCAGGGCTCCAGGCTAGGTGGTGAAACGCTGAGAGGCCATCTGTACCTTGGGACAGTGTATGTACTGTCAGAAGCTCAAAGAGAGTTTTCTTTCAGTTATTTTGCCAGAGCATTATGGGTCATTTCTAGCCAATTACTTCCCTGGCTTTAATAATGATGTTCCCTTTCTTTGGCATGCAGTAAAATGTTTCTGGATTCTTGAATAGGAGTTGCCAGCCCATCTTGTGAAATTGATCTCCTGTAGTCAGGGTCAGTCGTCCAAAATACTGAACAAATGGTTTTCACTCCTTTGAAGTTTGTTTCATGTTTTCCTGAATTCACTGGTTATTGCACTACCTCGAGCTCAAATTTTTCATGTTTGAGGTTTAGGGACACCACTGAATAGTGATTTTGGTTTGTATTTTAAAAGTAGTTGTTAGTTCTTGGTGAATCAGTAGTAACATATTGCCGTTTGGAAGTTTAAAAGGAAAATGTTGCTGTGTGCCTCTCTCCTATAGGAACTAAACAGTGGTGGTTTGGTGGTGGGACGGACCTCACGCCAACTTACTTGAATGAAGAGGATGCCGTTCATTTTCACAAGACTCTAAAAGAAGCCTGTGACAAGCATGATCTGAAGCTGTATCCCAAGTACAAGAAATGGTATGTGGGGAGAGATGTGCTTGGGTTCCTTTTGTGGGAGCAGAAGGCAGCAGGCACTGGGTATTGCGACTTAAGTGTACTCTAGGAACAGAAGGTTCTGCTGTCTTTTGAAAAGTATCAGCAAACCCTAATGAAAATAAGCAGATGTGTACTGGGACAAAATGTAGTCTAAAACAATCTCTTATTTACAGAGGCCTGAGTTTTTCAAATCAGAGGGCTGACAACTAGGATTGTAAGTCTATGGCCCAAATAAAAACCAAGCTGACTCTACAAGATTGTGTAAGCCACAGACTTCACTAGGCAACTTAAAAATTCTTTTTAGCCTCTGGTGTTAAACTAGGGCAAGACTTTTGCCCCATGGACTTGCATAAATTCTCCTTACAGTGAACTCATGGTAAATGTGCATGATTTTAGTGTGAGCTCTTGGGCCAGCGCTGCTGTTCTGAAAATCCCACTCCAGTTTTTTCTGCCTTCACTCTGACCTCCATGAATTTTTTTTTTTTTTTTTTTTTTGCCAGTTAGGTAAAAGAGCTTGTCCTTGATGTAGAAGGTTCATAATTTTGATGGAGCTGTACTTTTTTTCCAGTGACACATTCACTGAGAGTTCAACAACGTATTCTCTAAAGATGCAAACTTTGAATGTTCTTCTTGAGCTGAGAGATAAAAGTGATGGGATTCTCCTCTGTTCAGTGGGGGCTTGCTGCTCTGTGTCTGATAATCCTATCTACAACAAGCTGTAGTATCCAGGAAGGAGGGGTTACCCTTTTGTAAGCTACCAGGTCTTGTCTGAGGACAGGAGATAAAGTGGGTGTTGTAGCTCGGGTGGCAACCAATTAGTAGAGAAGCACATCTTACAACCTTAAGACTACAGTCTTGCTCTCTGAGGAATTTTTACATGGTAGTTCGGTGTCTGCCTTACTGGTCAGGTTGTTTGCAGCATAAGTAGGCTAGCAATGCTGGCTGCAGGGGCTCGCAGAGAAGGACTCCTGTTCTTAGTCTGAGAGAGCTCAGGGCAGGACTAACTGTATCCCATGTACAAAGGCAGTTTTCTCAGTCCCAGCATGAGTGTTCCTGTAAGCAGCAGCTGTGTAGGGGCATGCGGTCCTCATTGCCAGAGCAGTGTCAATCTCCTCTGAGCTTCTACTAATTAGCGTTGCCCCTTTTCCCAACTTCTCAAACATAAAAGCTCTTGTTACATTTACCATGCTGTCTTCCTGATGTAGCTTTAGCTTTAAGACTTCCATCAGGTTTGTTCTCTTCTGCATTTCTGACTCAGCCTTTTTTCCTAACTCTTCCTGCTGCCATAAAATAAAAAAGCTGATCATCCCAGTGATAAAAAAATACCTTAGGTTATCTGTTACATCTCCACATCTCTCCTGCTATGGCCATGCCATTTATATTGCTTGAGAACAGTGACTGTGGATGGATACATGTATGGAAAACTAGTCCTAAAGGAAGGCAAGGTTTCCTTGCTGTTGATGGTTTCTGCTTCCTACTTCCCTTCCATTTCTCCCCCACGTGAAGACTTGCAGGGCATAGCTGCTCCAGCAAGCAACTATAAGCAAGATAGGGTGTGGATACAGTGAATCAGCTAATTTATAGTGATTGCACACCTACATACTCCCAGTAAATACAAAAGAGATTAATTGCCTCCCTATTGTAGGATAAGCTGCACTTACTCCTTCGTAAACTTGAACATGAGCCATGAAAAGCCACTGCTAGAATGACTCTGTCTTCCAAGTTTATCTATTAAAAAGCCTTTTTCCAAGGAAGGCTGCCTCGTTTTCGATTTTTCCTTAAGTGACAGTGGCTTTCTTATCTGGTCTTGGGTTTTTAGATTCTTTTAGTTTTGATGCAGAAAATCAATTATTTTACTAGAATGGCAAAAAGAGTAAAGATCTCTTCCAAGTTTATTTTGAGTTCATCTGAAAACTGTACGAATAATTTGGGATCTACATATAATTCTGCGAATGAAATCTAGAAGCAGCCCTTAAGGTGAAGTTTTGAAATCAGGTGTCCCTCCTCTGTATAGGTAGAGGATATGGATTTGCTCACTCTACGTGGAAGCATCTGCTATGGTGTTTGAGTGTTAAGTGTTCAGTGACTGTTGCAGAGACTGTTTAATCAGAGCTTTTACTGTAAGTGAATGCAGGAGTACTTTCCAGATGGTGCTGTACCATCCTGGCTCTCAAGTCTCAGTGAAACAGTGGGGCACCCGGCACTGCAGGAACTGACTTCTGGTCAATATTTCACTAGTGCCGTCTTGTGCCACATAGCTGTATGGAGTTCTGTTCATTTCTTTGAATATTGTGGATGATATTAATAATAGTCTGCTGCTGCTTCTAGGTGTGATGACTACTTCTATATCAAGCACCGTGGTGAGCGAAGAGGGATTGGAGGCATATTCTTTGACGATGTGGACTCTCCCTCCAAGGAGGAAGTATTCCAGTTTGTGAAGAGCTGTGCCAAAGCTGTTGTTCCTTGTTATGTTCCCATTGTGAAAAGGCACTGCCATGACTCCTTCACACCAGAGGAGAAGCTATGGCAGCAGCTTCGGAGAGGACGGTGAGTACTGAAGGAGCAAAAGAATACATGGGAGGTGGATTATGCTGGCGAGAAAAAAAATGAGGTAGTTCTTCATGATTGCAGGTTTATGTCCTGTTGTGGTATGGGCTAAGTTTGGGTGAGTGCTCTAAAGCTCACCAGAGAATTTCAACATTTTTATGCACAGAATTAATTTTGAAATCCAATGCTAGATTGCCGAGGAGGGTGCAAAGGTACTAGCACACCCTCATCTGTATCTCCCACTCTCTCATGCTGCAGCACAAGCAACCCATACAAAATGTCACAGTTTCTCTCCAACTCCTTCAAAACCCATGAGAAGCTGCTGCTTTTTAACAGGCAAAGGGATGCGTACATGTGTGCCTGGTGTCCTGAATCCTGCCCTCTCCTGCAGCCCAATGATACAGGATATAGGACTGCCCTGTGACATGAGGAGCATAAAAGGGATGAGGGAGTCATGCTTCCTATTCAGTAATGAAGCTAAACCCCAGAAAGTCATGAAATAACTGTACCCAAGAGTACTTTTCAGCTTCTTACATACATATTTATTCCATCTGATCTTGGCATTGAAATGAGGACACAGTGTATTGTTTGTAAAGGAATAAAGATACAGAGGGGTTCTGTTTTTCTGGCATGGTCCAAAGTCACTGTAACTTAAAAGACTTTGGAGGATGCTTGTTAATGTGAACTGTTAATGCTGCAAAAGCTTAAGTACATTGGCAGATATGGTTGTACTCTTCCTCTATGTCCTGTGATTGTGTAAGCATATGGAGAAATGAGCATACATGTGCTTTGTGCAGAACCAGGGGGTCTTTAGTTTCTGCCTCTTCTGCAGAGCAATCTGTGAGAGTGGCATAGAGAAGGCTTAAGCGTTCAAGTTTAGATCACTAGTCGGCAGCAGTTACTCAAATAAGCGTATATGCTTAATTTGGTGGGACTGTTGGGAGTGTTGGGCTTTTAGGATGCAGTCTGTGGATGTGATTTAATAAGGGGGAATAGCTTCTTTAAGCTGCAGCCAGGACCACCTCACGAGGCCTGCTTATTTCCCTGGATCTGTTTGCAGGTTATTGGACTAGGTAAAGCTCTCCATTTCTGCAAATAGATAACAGCTCCTCCCTTCCTGTACCTCTGTTAAGTACTAATACCTCAGTACTGGTTATTACGATAACCCCTGCTGAACTGTCACTGCTTTGTTCCTACGCTGGGGGCATAAAATCATCTATTCTGGCATTTAAAAGTCCCAGTCAGTACTCTGAAGGTGTGTGACTTCTGCTGCTTTCCAGATCTCCCCAAGAAACAGAAAATCTTGTTCTGACCCTGCTGCTTATGTGTCCTTCAACATGGAGGACTGCACAGTAGGTTTTCCTGTGGTCATTTCCAGTTCCTTTAAGGCCCCTTTTAATGTCTGACACCACCATACAAAAGAGTACTAGCATAACCAAGCTAAACTTGGTGTCAAGCTTGCCAGCAGGGTTGAGGCCTGGGAGAAGTAAGCTAGTAGAGCACCATGCAGAATGCTCTCCTTTGAATAGTTTGTCTGCTCTAGTTTGTTAGCTAAGGTCATTATATCCGATGCTTTGTGGAGTGGCAAGGTCACACCTGCATTCCTATACAGAGGATGCTAGAGAACAGCTGGCCCCAAAACAGGGTTCATTCTGACACCCAACACAGCAGAAAGACAGGCTGGTTTTGTTTGATGTCTGCCAGTTGAAGAGGCACAACCAACTTCTGATAATGGACTTGTTTTTTCTGTTGCATCTTTTCACTCCCCATAGGTATGTAGAGTTCAATTTGGTTTATGACAGAGGTACGAAGTTTGGCCTCCTGACACCAGGATCAAGAATTGAAAGCATTCTTATGTCTCTGCCATTGACTGCAAGGTAAGGGCATAGTTATGTGGAGTTGCAGGTAGGCACTGTTCTTGTTAAAATACTTCGTAGGATTAAATCAAAGGTCTGTCCTGGTGTCCAGTCTCTTTAACAGCGGTTAGTTCATGCCTGATCCAAGAACTGGCCAAATATGTGCAGATGCTTCTCTGGTCTGCTACACTCGCCCAATTGCCACTAATGTGTGGCCTAGATATTTTCTGACAAAAAAAAGTTGTGTTTTTTGGGCTTAGTACCTCTTGATAGATTTTTCCCTCCTCGCTTCATGGGTTTTTGTTTAGTACCTCTTTGAAACCATGTGAGCTTCTGGCAGTCCTGACAAGCCTGTGGCAAGGACTTCCACAGTTTAGCTGTGTGTTGTATGAAAAAGTGCCTCTTTGTTCTCTACTTGCACCTGATGACTTCATTCGACTTTTCAGTGAGTAACCAGATTTTCTTCCTGTTCATTTTCTCCATAAGTTCTTACTTTACTTGCTTCTGGTTTTTTCCTTGTTTTCCAGGCTGATGAGTCCCACTCATTTTAATTTTTGTACAGTAGCTGTTCCATATTGTTGATTACATTTGCTACTTTCTCTAGGCTTAAGTTTTCTATGCCCTTCCTGAACTGGGGGATAAGGAACATACAACATAAGCTACATATGTGTATCCAAGATGCAGGTGTGCTGCTGACTCATACAGTGGCATAATGATGTTTTAGTTCATTATTCCTTTCATAATCCTAATATGCTGTTTGCTGGTTTTGACTGCTGCTAAGCATTGAGCTGGCTTTTTCGTAGAATTGTTATGATGCCAAGATCTTTTCTGGGCAATAAAAGTTAACTCAGTCTCTCAATGTGTATGTAACTTTTTTCTGTGTGCATCCCTTCAGATCAGTCAACAGTGAATTTCACCCACCATTTTATTGCTCAGTTGCTTGGCTCGATATTTACTCTTTTCAACTGCCTTTTTAGGTTTTGACCTATCTTGCTTAATCTTGCAATATCAGCAAACTCTGTCACTTACTATTTACTCCCCTTTTTAGGTTGCTTTTAGATATGCTGAATAGCACAGGCCCTATCATGAACTTCATAAACTTCATTAGTGACCTCCTTCCACTAGGAAAACTGACCTTTGCCTGCTATCCCTTAAGCATGAAGGCACTCATGTTCTCACCATGTAGCTTCATCCCGCTCCCAACACTAGATGTGTCCCTGACCTGGTGGTGTAGCGTGGTCCTATCTTTTGATTTCATTGCTGGGATGATCTGGTTTTGCTTGTTTTCGTCAAAATAAATAGCTCACTTCACAGCATGAATGGGTCCTTCCTGGGGGGGGGGGGGGAAAGGAAAAAGGTTGTACTCATCCGTTTGTGACTGCTGACACTTTTCTTCCTCTGTGATGACCCTTTTAACTGCCTTTTCAATAAATAGTAGTCTCATCACCTTTGTTTTTAAAACTAAGATTCAGCAAGGACTTGTAGGGCTTCCAGTCCAGCTTCTGGAAAAACTAGGTCTCGTGTCCTCACTGTCAGAATTGTCTGGGTTCCTTTTTTTGCTCGTCTTCCTCATGATACTAGTGTGTCACAAGAGACAGATCTTTGCAAATAAACCTGCATACATTGTGGGGTAGGGGGCACTGCTCTTTCCTTTTTCTTTGTTCTTTCAGCCTTTCCAGAAGTTGGGAAGAAGATTGAGCTAACATTTCTCCTGTTTATTCCTGTATTATTTGTTTTTACTGAACTTAATCACTTGTAGCTGTATTGTCACCTGATCCTAGAGTGCCAACTGTGTATGTAGCTGTGCATCCTGAGAAAAGGCAACTAAAGTCCAAATGTAGCCTGGTGTGGGAGAGGTCATTGCCAGCTGAGCAGTCTGAGTGAGTTTCCCCTCTCCCTGCAGGTGGGAGTACATGCACACCCCTCCAGAGAGCTCGAGAGAAGCAGAAATCCTGGAGGTTCTGCGCAATCCCAAAGACTGGGTGCACTGACACGGATTGTGAACAAGATGGATTGCTTACACTGAGCCATTATGAAAGAACAGGAACGCCTGCAAACCAGCTCATTCAAACTGCTGTTGCATGGCGTCTTAGTATAGCTATTTATACTCTTACCTGGTGCCTTAATAATGCTGTAGACTTGTAACTTGCAAATATGTGAACTCATTCTTTAAGATTGATCAGCTAATGTTATCACCCTGTTGATGTTGCCTTGTGAAGGACTGCTGACACCCTCACAGGACTACTGTGCATGCTTAAGAACTCCCTCACCTGATTTGTTTGACTGCAATATGGTAAAACTACTGTGAAGTGTTTTCCCAGTGGAATGAAAGCATTATCTGTGCCTAAATAGCACTGCTTACTCTTGGAACATGTTGGGATGTTTTAGATATATTTTTTTTAAAAGAATAAAGGGAATATTGGGTATGATTTTAAACCTTAAACCCTGCTTTCAGGAAGTTGTGGAAAAGGTGGTACTTAATCACATACATTTTCATGCTATTCACATTGACTTTGGTTTGCGGGGGGGGGGGTGTTTTCAGATGTATTGCAGCAGCATGACTTGACTGATCAGTGACTAGGAGATTCTGGGGTGGGGTCCTAGTCTCACCTGATGAGAGAAGGCTGGCTGTCTATTTTGAGGAGAAAACCTTTCAGCACTGTGCATCTCGGTTGTGATCTAGACAGGATAACAACCTGCCTCGGGCCAGTCGTCTTTGCCAGGGAGGTCAGGGGCAGCTCAGGAAGCTGTTGGGTGTTGACCCGAGCTCCTCCCAATAGAACTTCATGCTGCTCCCAGCCCTGGGCTGATTGTTCCTTATTCCCCGGCATGAACCTCGTCGGGGACGCCGCGGGGAAAAGCAAGGGCAGCAGGTCCTATCCCCTCCCCGGAAAAAGCAACACCTCCCCGTCGGGGAATCGAACCCCGGTCTCCCGCGTGACAGGCGGGGATACTCACCACTATACTAACGAGGAGCGGTGTAGCGGCGGGCCAGCTTCCCGCCAGGACGTGGTACGACGTCGCCTTTGGCGGGTTTCTGGCCTGCGGGTGGCGGCTGGCCTGGCGCCCCGCCAGGCCCGCTCACACTCGCTGCCCTCTGATCGCCGAAGTCAAGTTTCCCTTTGGGGGCTACCGTGTTCATACGTCCTCCTCTAAAATAAAATAAAGAACATTCAGTAAAAGCCAGCGATCGCCTCACCTCCAAAAGAAAAAAACAAAGAATGGCCCGTACGGGGATCGAACCCGCGACCTTGGCGTTATTAGCACCACGCTCTAACCAACTGAGCTAACCGGCCAATCTGCGCGGCGTCTTGCGCGTCCACGCCCTCCCACGGACACGCCGCGGCTGGAAGCGCTGCCGGGAGCTGCCCCCGCGGTCGCCGCACCCGCAGCGTTACCGCGCCCGGTGTTTTTAAAAGCCGCGTCGGCGGGACGTTTCAGGGAGCTCTGGCAGAGCAGCAGGGAGGGACATTAACCGGGGTGACGGTAATTGCTAAAATGGACACTTTCAAAATTCTGTTTTGTCTGCGCCCCCCTCCTCCGGTCCGCGGGCGGCGTTCACCGGCGGCACGGAGCGGCTCGGCAGGGCCGCACACGGACTCACGCCTCCCGGCAGGGGGGGCAGTCCCACGGAAACGACCCGCCACGCTTTCCCCTTCCGCTCCCCAAGCGGCTCCCGCCCGCGGGAACACGGACGCCGACGCCCCAGAGCAGCTCCCGATCGTCTCCCTCCCTCACGCCCACGCCGCGGACGGGGCTGCGGTGGGAGGAGGAGGAGCAGGAGCGCTCCTCGGGGGTAAAAGGCGACGCCTCCTCCCCGTCGGGGAATCGAACCCCGGTCTCCCGCGTGACAGGCGGGGATACTCACCACTATACTAACGAGGAGCGGGGTGCGGGCGGTGCCCCCCCCGCTGAGCCCCAAGAGCCGCCTTTGGGGCCGCCGCCCGCCCTCGGTGCCATCGCGCCGCGAGCAGAGTGCATACAAAAGCACTCTCCGCAAAAAAGACTGCAAAGCTGCCACTAGGAGACTGATATGAGGAGACAGTCATAGATCTGGTGTAAGAAAATCTGGAGCTAGAAAGGAATAGGACAGGAGATATCTGATGCAAAAAAGAGCAGAAAGACCCAGATGTGCATGAAGAAGAAACAGAAACCCACAAAATAAAGGCTTCTAAGTTGAAAAAGCATAATTTATCAGTGAGATATACGGGCTTAAATAAAAATAATTGTGGGCAGTCCAGAAAAAGTAATTATTTAGTTAGCTACACATCTGGAAGAATCTGCAAAAAGCCACATACCTAAGAAAAGCAAACCTGACGTAGTCCAAATTCCATAGGCAGTGTTTTCCTTTTGTGACCCCTCAGCAGCATCGCTAGGTCACTAAAACTGTGGGACTCCAAGACTGTAGGTTTTCGTCTGTCAAAGAGACCCCAGTCCTCAGGAAGCTGATCAAAAGATTCATAGTACTGAAGTAATACAACCACTCCAGATGCCAGCTGAAGAGTACCTGTCATAAGCAGAATATAGATTTTAAACTCCAGTCTGTCTCATGCTCTCTTGTTAAACACACTTTTAAAGGATTTTGTTAGAACCCTGAGATCAAGAAACATCATAACAAAAACACTAGTCAGAGAAGAGAGAAGCTTTAAGGTTGACTTTATATTTCTGCTATTGTGAGGCAGACCTCATCTCACCGTAAACTAATTTCAGAATAATGAATTAACTAAATTCAAAGCACAGAACAGTGCAATTCTACACTCTTGCATCCTTTTGTCCTGATGCTGACAGCCAAATAACTTTGAACACTTGGATTCATCACACTTAATTTTTGTGCATATTCTGGTGGTTCTTGATTGCAAAATGGAACAGTAAAAATAAGTGAAAGCACATTGTTCCAGTAATATCAGCTGCAGAAACAGGGAAGTGAAGGAAGGGTAAGAGAGAGCAACAATTGCGTTAGCATCAAACATGATTTTTTCTCAACAGTTAAGTTCTGTGAGGGGGAGAAATGGGAAGCCACTGTACTTTCAAAGATGAGAGCAGTTTCAGAAATCCCTGAGCTATGCACGTCTTCCTTCAAAACATTTTTATGATGTAGTCTATTTTCAAACCTGCAGAAGGGGCTGAACTGTTGAAGAACATCCAGGAGAGAATCTGTATCACCTACAGCTCAGCTCCCATTTTCTGCTGCAAAACATACACTCTTTACCATAGTACACTAGGCTGAAAACTGTAGTAGTTCAGAAGTTGATCTGCATGCAGACAGGACACTACTTCCTTGCAGTCAAACTGTGGCTCAGGATTTTTAGGGTAGATGACTAAGAACAGTAACATTTTCAGCATACAATTTTAATCAGATGCCCTGAGCTTGTCTGAACTCTCACTGACATTAAAGAAATACAGCCATAAAATAATCTGTCCTCTTAAAAACAAAAACAACAACAAAAAAAACCCCACACAAACCAAAATGACACCCACAAGCTTAAGAGATACTTAGATAATTGACAGTGGCAGATTTTAAATATGTCCTAACAAATGCCCTTAAATGAAAACCGAAAGACTTAGCCTGACTTTCCCAAAAGCTTTGAGGAATTTAAGTGCATCAAACACCAAAACAAATACTAGCTTTGCCCCTTAGCGCAGAGACAGACAGGGTAGGTCACCTTTTTAGGGACCAGGATTAATCCTAGACTTTTATCCTTAAAGCAGTGGCTTGTGCTCTAGCCTCTCTTAGTTTTGCACTAAGCCTGGAAAACTCTCGAGGGCTGTGCACTGAAAAAACCCCAACCTTGACCACGAAAGACATGCTGAGCTACCTGGCATACCAACCAAGGCAATTCCTGTCACAGGGGGAATCAGCATTAACAATCTAACAGAAAAGCTGGGATAAGACCTCCAGAGCAGGAGATTGCTCAGTAAAGAAAGAACAACTGGGAATTTGCACACCAGCAGCCAGAAGAAGCAACTGCAATGAAACACAGTGCTTTCCAGTAATCTTATATGCCACATACACATGAAACCACAAACGTAATCTAAAAGCTTTGCTTTTTGCTGAGTTTGATCTGCCTCTGCAGTCTTTTGCTCCATCTGTGCTCATCCTCCTCTTCATCGTCGCTTATTGGCACACAAGCAGACATACCCATTATTTGGGCAATCACACTTGATACATTAGTTTCCAGAATGGAAAATTACAAAGAACAGACAAGTCAGAATCCTTCTGAGAACTGACAGACTATTAAAAAAAAAGTAGACTGGAAACCAGTTTATTACCTCAGTTTATGAAATTTCACATTAGCACTAGGACAAGTAAGATTTATGTCTTTCTGCAAGACAACAGGTCCTTTGCAAAGTGCCTAGGGATTTCAGAAATAACTCAAACCCTTTTTAAAATGCACTTTGAAGTTTGCCCGTACTTTAAGAGTGTAAATAGATTTTAGCCCTCATGATTGGTTAGGAGAGGGTCTCTTGGCTTTAGTATGATAGTCTATGCTGCTACTCTTTCCCCTCACCACATGCAGAAGTCAAAATTTTCCAAGCAATACAGGAATTTTTGCTGCATATTGCCACATAGATCAAAGAAGTCTAAAAACAAAGCTAAGGGAATATATGAAATTATGTGCTGTATATAAAGTGTTGTGATTTAACCCTAGCCAGCAACTAAGCACCATGGAGCCGCTCACTTACTTCCCCCCCCCCCCCCAGTGGGATGGGGGTGAGAATCAGGAGAAAAAAGGTAAAACTCATGGGTTGAGATACGAACAGCTTAACAGAACAGAAAGGAAGAATATAATAATAATAACAATAATAACATGACAATGATAATAATAATAAAAATAATTGGAATATACAAAACAAGTGATGCACAATGCAATTGCTTACCGCTTGCCGACCAATGCACAGTTAGTTCCGAAGCAGCGATCCCCCCACTCAGGCCAACTCCCCCCAGTTTATATATTCAACATGACGTCACATGGCATGGAATATACCCTTTGGCCAGTTTGGGTCAGCTGCCCTGGCTGTGTCCCCTCCCAACTTCTTGTGCCCCTCCAGCCTTCTTGCTGAGTGGGCACGAGAAACTGAAAATCCTTGACTTAGTCTAAACATTACTTGGCAAAAACTGAAAACATCAGTGTGTTATCAACATTCTTCAAAACATAGCACTGTACCAGCTACCAGGAAGACAATTAACTGTATCCCAGCCAAAACCAGGACATAAAGAAATAGCATTACTGAATTCAAGTGTCTTGGTTTTGCAACTGCATTTGTCTGTGAAAGCTTTTAATGACAATGTGCAAAGATTTGATGTAGCTTTGGCAGCAGAAAAATTCTGAGCTGACTGTCTTTGTGGACTGCCTTTTGTGTCATCTAACTTGCTCTGAGAAGATCCTAGAAGTCAGAATCTGTATTTTTCTTAATGGGATCCACTGTATTCAGCCAGCATGAGTTCAGGTGTCTTCCAAAGGTGCTCTTCGCCTTTGCCAACAGTCTGCAAAGCTTAATCTCTATCTTTTTACACTGCCATATTATTAAGCCTGATCCTTTTTTTTTTTTTAAGTTCTTCCAAAGTTATTTATCACTCAGTCCTTTGAAAATACCCTTTTCCATGAAAATGATGAAATAATTATTTCAGTATTTAAAAAAAAACCCAAGCAGCACAGTTTGTATTGCTTCTATAA